>NC_134409.1:63091603-63699520 GCF_038048845.1 Mixophyes fleayi
AAAACACTGCCACAAGCCCCCCTACTGTCCTCACAAACACACATTGTCATCAACATTGTCATCAACCCTCCCCTGTTGCCCTCACACACACACACATTGACATCAGCCCCTCCCCCTGCTGCGCTCACACACACTGCCATTAGTCCCCTCCACTGCTCTCACACACACGGCCATAAGCCCCCCACCTGCTGCCCTCACACACACACACACACATTGCCATCACTCCCCCTGCTGCCCTCACACACACACATTGCCATCACCCCTCCCCCCTGCTGCACTCACACATTGCCATCAGACTCCCCCTGCTGCTGCTCACACATTGCCTTCAACCCCCCACTGCTACCCTCACACACACTGCCATGAACCTTCCCTGCTGCCCTCACACACCGCCTTCAACCCCCCTGCTGCCCTCACACACACTGCCATCAACTCCCCTTTGCTGCCCTCACACACTCTGTCATCAGCCCCCCCTACTGCCCTAACACACACATTGCTATCTGCCCCCCAGCTGCAGCCTTCACACACATGCACACACTGCCATCAGCCCCCCTCCACTCACAGACACTGCCATCAGCCCCCCCGCCGCTGCACTCATACTTCCCATTTAGCTGCTTCCAGGTGCGCTTCTCTTCTCACATGGGACAGCACCAGTCACATGGTGCTCATCCCATGTGATATGTAGTTCTGGTGGGATAGGCAGCTCACAGGGGGGAGGGACATAAGATCTGCAGTCACTTGATGGCTTTGATTTTCTTTTTAAAAAAAAAAAAGTGCGACGACAAAAAACAGACCGTCAGTGGCCTCATTAGGTCACCGGCCTACCTGGAAAATTCCTGGTAAGGCCTATGACCAATCCGTCCCTGAAAACACCTGTGTTTAATAAGTAGGCCTACATCCCTGAAAACAGAATTAATGAATAGGCCTATTTCTCTAAACATCTTCTTCCATTAAATTCATAGTATTCACATTTAATAAATATACCTATCTCCCTTGCCAAACAGGTCCAATATTAAATAATTAGCATTCACACTTAGTAAATAGCTGTTACAGATTTACAGATCATCCTTCCAGCACTGTCCACTGATCACACCACGGTTGGTGCTTCCGAGTATCGGGTCACATCGTCCCCACATCATCTGTTGGGGCGGGTATTTCAAACTTCCTTCCCTTCATAAGCCCTGCTCTAATACTATGTCAGAGCAACATTGTTGCCGTACTTCTGACTCCCCTGTAGTTCCTTGTGTCTGTGGCTCTTTATCTCTCTGTGAGTGCTTTTGTGGTTAGGTATACTCATCAGGATTCACTCTGCAAAAGGAGGAACCAGAAAAAGTGCTCAACAAAAGGATTTTTTTTACATTGCTGTTCGGTTTACAAAACAATGCAGATCGATAAGAGTTGTTCACTAGGGCTTTCAAAGCAACCATGCTTTCTTTGCTGTTTGTTTTATTTATTACTAAACATTACTTTTGTTAATCCCACTGCTGATTGTAACTGCTGCCAGTTTATCTATTGCAACATGTTAATAATCGTTAGCATTAAAATGTGCATACAATGAATACATAAATGCGAAATGAAGTCAAAATATAAAATCAATACAGAATAATATATAAATCAATTATGGCCCAGAAAGAGCAAATAAATTACACGTTTGCTATATCTATAAACATCAGAGAATGCTAACTGAAGCATATTTCATGAGGTTAGCTATTGCGTGAAAGTAGCTAATTTAAGAACCATGAAAAAATGCTGTTGATTTTTAATGTCTTTTGAGCCAAATGAAATGCCCAAAAACTACAATAATTTCAGGAGCTATATGACACCATATGAAATTATTATTATATTAACCTTTATTTATAGGGCTCCACTTGAGGTCTGCAGCTCCATACAGAGGGAAAACAACAAGGAAGCACGTGGTATAATAGTACAAAACAGTAAACAGTACAATACAGTAAACAAAAAACACTATCTCTCAACACAGCTATTGGGTATATTCAGCATAGGCTGTAACCTGTGCTCATTATTGTGGGCACAACTGACAGATTTAGAGCCACTGAAAGAAGTGCAAATGCAATGGAGGAGTAGAGTCAATGGACAGAGAGCCCAAGGAGGAGGTGCACAGTGTAGCTGGTGAGCAAAATTAATAGGTATGAGAACAAGATGGAAGATGACCCTGCACACTAGAGCTTACAATCTAAAGAGGCAGACAAACGGTTGACATATGGAGATGAGCCAAGAAATCCATATTTGTCAAAAAAATCATTATTATAAATCAATATTTGCTTGGATAATGTGAAGAATAAAAAAATGTGAATGTGAATGTGAAAATTTGACATGGAGCTGCCTGACGCATGAATAAAACACATTTCCTTAAGCCTCTTGTTCCCTGAACTGTTTAAAACAAATTTCCAAAAGTGCATGGGACACATTTTCAGATAGTAAAAGGCCCACGAAGCAATCGCAGACAAAGACATGAAAAGAACCATGGGGTAATTTATGCTAATGGCAGACACTGGGCCTGAGTCATTAAGGAAAGTAAAGTAAAAAAAAAAGAGTAACTTTGCTCCTGGACAAAACATGTTAGAATGCAAGGGGTGCTAATTAGTTTATTATTTTGCATGTAAGGCAAATTCTGGCTGCTTTTTCATGTTGCACACAAATATTTGATAGTTTTATTTTTACACTGAAATATAAAGTTGATCTAGGACATGCCCTACTTCAACTATAAATCTGTCCCCACATGTGTACAAGTGAAAAAAAACATTTGAGAAAGAGCAGTCAGGACGGTTAAGACCACTTGGTATGTGAAAACAGTAGAATACACTGTCTGGTGCTCTGAAACAAACAATATATGAATAACTATGTCAGCATATACATAGGAGAATTTTGTGCACAATATAGCTATATTGGGATAAGCTCATCTGCCAACGTCCAGGCATTTCTGATAGATGAGTCTCTAGCAAGTTTAGCAAAAAGTGTACGTCAGGGTGTCACATTAAAAACCTTCCTAAGTCTCCATTTGCAAAGTATGCAGTAACCTAAGAGGGAGAGGATAAAATAGCTCAGTGAAACTAAGGTGTGCTCCTTTAAATTAATGAAATGTGTATAAGTGAATAAATCATTTGAGAGAGTACAGTCAGGACAAAGTAAGACCACGGTGTATAGGAAAACAAAATAAATATTGTCCCGTGCGCTGAAATATACTATATATAAATCAATATGTGTCACAATATACATAAGTACAATAATTTTGCACATAATATAGCTTATTGGGATAAGCTCACCTGCCTGTAGTTGAGTCCCTAGCCAATTTAGCAGCAAGTGAATCTCAGGATGTCACATTTAAAACCTTCCTGAGTCTCCATTTTCAAGTATGCAACAATCTAACTTTCTTTCATTTTTACGTACACAGTGATCTTAACTGTCTTGGCTGCCCTCTGCCGAGCTATATTTTCTTTTATTTCCACGTACACAGCTGAAAACAATTAGACATTATTAATGAAAAATAATGAAAAGAAAAAAGGAGAAATTAAATAAATATATAAAAAGGAAAATTTATATTCAAACTATTAGTAGTGTAGGAGTGAGGGGAGGTGGGTGGCAGGTGGGGCTGATGTGGGTCAAGATAGAAGAAGGGAGGTGCGCAGAATGGGATAGAGTGGGTTAGGTTGAAGTTTGTGAGGATTTGTGTGGTGTGTTAACACATAGGAAAAGGTAAGAATTGTGTTAAAAGGACATGAACTACAGGTAAACTTAGGAGGCTGAAAACAATTGAACTATTAATTCTCAGCACTACTCCACCTTGTCTCTTTCTGGACAACACTAGCATAGTGTGTTTGTTTATTTCATCAGGTGAGGCAGTCTGTTCTTTGTGGTTCCCATTTCTTCTCTTTTTCAGTCTGCAGTAAAACATTTTTCTTCCACACATGTAGATGTCAAGCACGTACCAGTTAGCAGCTCTAAAGTCCCCACACACCTTAGATCCAAATGTTTGACAGTAGGTCATTAACACACTGAAATTTGTTTGAAAATTTCTATTTCTTTAAACATTTTTGTATTTTGTTACAGTAATACAATCACAAATGCTGACAAAAAGTTATTAAGTTGTACAGAAAAACTGACAGTTGACATATCTGTCAAATTAAAATCAGTTTTAGGATTTGTTCAGCTTGGAAAATGATCAGTTTTGACTGATAGACAATCAGAATCATGCAAATTATGTCAGATGGTAATAGGTTTACTAAAATGATATGTCATCCAAAAATATAAATGTAACTGCTACTAAAAGATATATTGGTTAAACAATGAACATACTTATTATTCCATTGCAAAATATGTTATATCTGAAATTATGTGCTGGAAATATCAATTTGCCTATAACAGCCACGCAAAAAATAAAATGAAGTAAAAGAAAAACCTTTTTATCTATGTTACATTGTTTGATTTTAATAACCTTGGCACATAAGTTACACTTCTTCCAGGTGAAGACAATCATCATCATCATCATCATCATTTATTTATATAGCTCCAACATATTCCATAGTGCTTTACAATTGGGGACAAACATAATAAACTAATAAACAAACTGGGTAAAACAGACAAAGAGGTGAGAAGGCCCTGCTCGCAAGCTTACAATCTATGAGACAATGGGAGATTGACACATGTGGTTAAGTCTACATTTTGCATTTTGGCCCAGCCAGACTGCAAAGGTAAAAGTGACTCATAAGCTAAATGATCCCGTCACACAACAATGTTGGTCAGGGGGTAGTTGTCTTGTGTGAAATTGTGTAACAGGCTAAAGGTAGCGAGGTTAAGAGGGTAGCTGAGGAATATTATAAGCTTGTCTGAAGAGGTAGGTTTTCAGAGAACGCTTGAAAGTTTGTAGACCAGAGGAGAGTCTTACTGTGCGAGGGAGAGAGTTCCATAGAGTGGGTGCAGCCCAAAAAAAGTCCTGTAACCGGGAATGGGAGGATGTAATGAGGGTGGATGAGAGACGCAGATCTTGTGTAGAACGGAGTTGCCGAGTTGGGACATATTTTGAGATAAGAGAGGAGATGTATGTGGGTGCAGCTTTGTTGATGGCCTTGTAGGTTAGTAAGAGTATTTTATATTGGATTCGGTACAAAACAGGCAGCCAGTGTAGAGACATACAGAGTGATTCATCAGAGGAATAACAATTTGCAAGGAAAATCAGTCTTGCCGCAGCGTGCAAAATAGATTGTTGGGGTTTGAGTCTGTTTTTGGGAAGACCAGTAAGGAGGGAATTGCAATAGTCAATGCGGGAGATGATAAGTGCATGAATTAAGGTTTTTGCAGTGTCTTGCATGAGATATGTGCGAATTCTGGAAATGTTCTTTAGATGTATTTAGCAGGATTTAGATATAGAGTCAATGTGGGGAACAAAGGATAGGTGTGAGTCAAGGATTACACCTTGGCAGCGAGCTTGTGGGGTGGGATTTATGGTCATGTTATCAACAGAGATAGAAATGTCAGGTATGCTCTTGTTGGTGGGTGGGAATATTATTAACTCTGTTTTAGAAAGATTAAGTTTGAGTTGGCGAGAGGACATCCAAGATGATATGGCAGAAAGACAGTCAGTTACACGGGACAGCACAGATGTTGAGAGATCAGGAGAGGATAGATAGATTTGGGTATCATCCGTATAGAGATGATACTGAAAGCCAAAGGCATTTATTAGATTTCCAAGAGAAGCGGAATAGATAGAGAACAGCAGAGGACCTAGCACTGAGCCTTGTGGTACTCCAACTGATGGGGGAAGCGGAGCAGAGGTGGCTCCAGAGAAATTAACAGTGAAAGAGCGATTAGAGAGGTAGGATGAGAACCAGGATAGAACAGTGTCTTGAAGACCTAGGGATTGCAGCGTTTGTATGAGAAGAGAGTGGTCAACGGTGTCAAATGCAGCCGAGAGATCCAGGAGGATTAGGAGAGAGTAATGGCGTTCAGTTTTAGCAGTGATCAGATCATTGACAACCTTGGTCAACGCAGTCTCTGTGGAGTGTTGAGAACGAAAGCCATACTGAAAAGGGATCCAACAGGTTGTTAGCGGAAAGAAAGCATGTGAGGCGAGTGTAGGAAAGCCTCTCTAGAAGCTTGGAGGGGCAAGGGAGCTGAGAGATGAGACGGTAATTTAAGAGAGAGTTTGGGTAGGAGTTTTGTTTTTTTAGAATAGGAGTAATCACTGCGTGCTTGTGATGGAAAGATGCCAGTAGAGAGTGAGAGATTACAGATTTGAGTTAGAGGTGAAATGAGCACAGAAGACAGGGATCTACCAATTTGCGAGGGAATAGGATCAAGAGGACAGGAGGTAGAGTAGGAAGATAAGAAGAGAGTAGAAATTTCCTCCTCATTTGTGGGGTCAAATGAAGAGAAGGTGTCAGAGGGTAGTGGGAAGGAATTCAGCAGATTGCTTGTTGAGGAAGAGGATACCATTTCTAGTCTGATCTTGTCAATCTTGTCCTTGAAGTAGGAAGCAAGATCCTGTGCACTGATAGTAGATGGAGGGTTCGGGGTGGGAGGATTGAGAAGATATTTAAATGTATTGAAAAGTCGTTTGGGGTTAGAAGCCTGAGCATAGATAAGAGATTGGAAGTATGTTTGTTTTGCAGTGTACAGAGCATTTCGATAGGAGCGGTAGATAGAAGTATATGTGAAGAAGTCATTAGAAGTGTGAGATTTGCGCCAGTGACGTTCTGCTTTACGGGACAGTTTTTGAAGATTTCGTGTTTCTTTAGTGTGCCACGGTTGACATCGAAGTCGACGTGTAGTATGTAGTGTCCTAAGTATACAGTTCTTCAACTCCTAGGTCCTGATTCATTAATAAAAGTAAGGCAAAGAATGAGTATGTTTTCTCCTGGACAAAAACATGTTACAGTGCAAGGGGTCCTTATTAGTTTATTATTTTGCATATAATTTAAATACTGGGTGCTTTTTCATGTAGCAAACAAATAATTCACAGCTTTATTTGTACACTGAAATTTAAAGTTAAATTAGTACATGCCCTACCCCACCTATAAATCTGTCGACATATTTAAAATTTACACCCCCCTCCAATGCAACATGGTTTTGACAAAGTTCATAGTTACTCATTTTTGTTTGCTTTACTTTCCTTAATGAATTAGGCCCCTATTGGTTTTGCTCTGTGTCTCACTTTTTCAAAATGTAAAGTATACTCACATAGGACCTCATTTAGAGTCGGACGCAAAGTCTGTTTTAGGCGCAAGTGTCCAAGATGCAGGCAGATTTGGTGCTTTCTGCACATGCATGATAGAGTTTTTTTGTTGGATGTGCCTAAAACTGTGTGTCCGACTCTAAATGAGGTCCATACAGTGGCACACGCAGGGGGGGTTTCTGAGTCTCCAGAAACCCCCCCTGCGCTAACTAAATGGCTACTATAGCGGCACTGTCTTATGCAGCTACGGCGGCGCTGTCAAAGAAGCATCCGCGGTGGTGCTGTAGTGTATACAGCACCGCCACGGACGCTTCTTTGACAGCGCCACTGCTGCTGTATAGGACAGCGCTGCCTAAACGGAGCTGCAGTATTTAACTTATGTGCAAAACAGAACACTCATTTGCACCCCTTGCAATGTAACATGGTTTTGTCCAGGAGACTGAAAAAAGGATCCTCTTCATTTAAGATCCTTAATGAATCAGGCCCTAAATTCATACTTAGGTAAATGTGTCCACCATGCACCTCTGTAGTGTTGTTTGGTTTGATTCATACATAGGAGTGTCCTCCAGAGATGTCACAGTAACTGAAATTACTACAGCACTTATTCACCTGCAGTCCCATAATGTTGTTTTCATAAAGACAAGGGAGGAGCTTCAGTTCTAAAGGAGTGGAAAGGCAATTCTTTACATTTGGGTTTATAAAGCTTCCTGTAATAACTGTAAGGTATAAACCATAAAGCATCATAGCTTCTTTAACAGTATACAGAATATGCAGAGCCTATTTGCGCGTGTTTTTGAATAAACGCACATTGCGCTCAGAATGTGTGCCTTGATAATTCAGGCAATTTACTTTCAATGGATGCTGAGTTTGTAATGATGAATCCATTTTGTGTCTTTAGTCACAGTATTCTGAATCTTCTTCTAGACCCTTGCTGTACATAGAATGACAGAAAAGATAATATTATCTTTTATCATTCATTGCTTCAGATGAAATAACAGACCTAGCAAAAGGTTTAGGGTGGGCAGGATGAGAGCCGTTGCTAGCTGGCTCTAGTATTCCCTAGAAGAAGTACAGTTTGCAATTCATAGATTCACGAAAATTTGTGTTTTGTTCATAATGAGACTTGCCGCCTAGCAACAGCTGGTGTGCATGTCACCGCACACATTGTGGTTGCTCTTAAAAACATAGTATTTTTTAGATTGGTTGTTCTTCAATAATACATTGCAAAGGTTGAAGCTGAGGATCAATGAGCTGTGTGTATGATTGCTTGCAAAGAAATGCCTTTAGCAGATGCTTAGGTGGTAGTTGCACCTTGCAATGAGTGACCTTTGAACTGGTTAGAATGTATGCCGGCATCATTCATAGTTTCAATATTCCATCCTGTAATGTTAGAGGATCTGGCAGGCCAGAAGAGTTTTCTCCAGGTTAAATACAGTTGAGAGATATTCCTTCTTACTGGAGCTGTGAGGGGAGAGAGAGGTTGAAAGACATGAAGCAACACATGGATCAGGCTTTGGATAAGATTAAACTTCCAAAATGGGATGCCTGAAAGAAGATATCTTAGATGTGTCCTTTCAAAATAATATGATATCAACCTGGAATATGGCTCAACCAAGGGTCTGAAATGTTGATGAGAGTTAATTCTGCACCTCTAGTAGCAAAAGCTAATGACAACAAAGATGATAGTTTAAGAAATAGCAGATAGATATTAGATCTTGTATCTATCGAATCCAAGAACGGTAAAAAAGGATCAATGTCCCAAGTGTTGAAGAAATGGGTAAAATAGATCTTGAGAGATGTATAAAATGCAACAAGTGAAGATGCAGCTTGTTTTCCGTTTAGTTGCATATTGCTAGAGAAGGGATGGAACCGTAAGGTTTAATGGTAGACAAAGCTAGGTGGGCATTGTATTTAGTGGCTATAAAGGCCAAAGCTAAATGCATAAGAGATGAAACGTGTAAAGAGCACTGCAGAGCATGCCAAAGATCAAATTATTTGATTATTAGCAATATCTAGCCCTAGTGTGAGATGTCAAGGATGTTAATCAACTCCTTTGTGGGTAACACTAATGCTAAATCTGTTGCCATCCAGATGCAAGGAAGCAGTATCTCCAGCAGATGTATGGTGCCCTTGAAGCAGCCCTTGGAAAACCCTAGTAGTATTTTGGGACCCTTGCACAAATGACTGATCAAGGGAATCCAAACTCTGGATGGACATACAGGATGTACGAGAACTATTTGCAATACCCATTTAAATCGGATTTTGTGTAGAACTTTGATCAACAGAGCTGGTAAAGGAAAGGCATACAAATACATCAGATAGGTCAAAGAGAAGGACATTCCGTCCATCTTCTAGGCTCTCGTTTCCATATTCTGGAGACACAGCAAGGGAAGGGTTGGTTAAGGACTTCCAAAGTTATGTACAATCATTTCAGATGTAGCATTTTTCAATGACACCTTGTCTATGGAAATTCGGTGGTGGGATAATGAGTGTGCCATTTTGTTCAATTTCCCAGGTAAGTGATTTGAAATTAGGAAAATGTTTTGTTTATCAATTCCTTATTACCAACACTTCCTTCATAGAGATATTGAATGAGTGCCTCCTATCCTGTTGAAATATTGTACTGCTGTCATGTTGTCCATTTACATCCGAATGGGAACACCTTGAATGTGATTTGGAAATAAGGCCTTTAGTGCTCATTATTATGATCGCAGTTCTAACACATATTTGTGTAGAATAAATTCCTCAGTTGACCAATTGTCTTTTCCAGCCTTTTCTTGACAGAAACCTCCCCAAGCCACTTTAGATGCAACTGTTTTGCTAGTCGTGCAAGGAGCGGTATTCAAGAGGGGACACGAGGAAGGAGGGAAAGACTAGACCATTGAGACAGTTCCTGTCTTACCTGATGTATTAAACAACTATTGTTTGGCCAAGTATATTGGGCTTTAATCAAAGATCTTAGCAGTCTCTGAGATTCTCTGCATAGGAGAGGCATATGTAGGAAACCTGGGACATAACAATCATTTTTCCTATGACTCTCGTGAAGCCAGGTAGCATAATCTTTTGCTTTTGGGTGGTTCTTTGAATACATTTCTGTGACACTTCTCTGGTGGCACTGCCACAGAAAAAGAATGGGTGTCTAAATCAAATGCCAGAAATATAATGGTCTGTGATGGTTTCATATTTGACTCTTGTTTGCTTAATGCAAAACCTAGACTAGAAAGAAAGTTAATAGTTAAATTCCTATGCAGCTCTATAGTGCTGTATGTGGGTGTACTAATAACAGTATGTCTAGATGAATGATGCAATGAACCTTTTATTGACAAAGGTGTGGCACCACTGCCTTCATGATTGAGGTAAAAGTATATGGGGCAAAGGACAGACCAAACACGATTGCCATCCACTGAAAGTGTCAAATCTTTCAGTAAAACATCAGGAGCCATCTGTTATGTGTGTGGATGTATACAGAATGGAAAGCCTCTTTTAAATATATCTTTTTAGAATAACAATATCTGGTGATATGATAAGGAATATCTGGCAATCCATCCTTTTGAAACCTTTTTTGCTTCAAATATTGATTTAAGCACCTAAGGTTGAGGACTGGTCTGAAAGAACCATCTTGCTTTCTGATAGGGAACAAGTGACTTGTCCAGCCTTTGCAAAGTGAATTGCCAGGTCTATTTTTCAAATGGTTTTGAGCTAAAGTGAGGACCTCGCCTAGCAGATGACTGAAATTCCTTAAACAAGGAAATATATATGGAGGAAAGGAAGATTGAGCTCCAGTTTACCGGTCACATTGTCAGTGAGCCAGCAAGGAAGTGACATTTCTTTCACTTACTCTGCCTTCAGAAAATATTAGAGGCTTGCTGCTTTGTATCTTGAAGATCCTGGATACTCTGCCAGCTATCATCCAGCTTAGTGGGAACCTGGGTATTGGTCTCGTTACTCATGTAGGCTCACCAATTCCCCAGAATCTGCAAGTGTCTCCTAATGTAGTGGTGACTGAATCAGTCCTAGAGGTACATTGTCTGCTCTGTCTGAAGAAGCTTCTGCTTCAGCAATACTTTCTGGCACTTAGAGAAAATGGTTAATCTCAATTAGTCCAAGTCCTTGCTCTTCCAAGATTATCCAGCAACAACCACCCTCCCCTCAGGGTGTCCCTTTTTGTCTTTTCTCCAAAGTAACCTCTGGCGAAATGTAGTTTATCTAATGATTGATTGTTATTTTATTTTCTGTTGAACTTATGTATAACATATATATATATATATATATATATATATATATATATATAAATATTTTATGTAACCTTTCAAAGTGTACTTTGTTAACTGACCTGTGTCTGACCTAGGCAAGTGTCAATGGTCTTGTGAAAGTAGCCAGGCCCAGAGACAGATAAAATGTATAAGTAGTTTGTGTATGCAGAGGAGTTAGACTTAGCTAAGTCAAATGAGCAGAGGTGAGAACTCAGGTCTTGTGAAATGGCAAGTCTCAGGACATCCATAGTTTACTTCGAAAGCCCTTTGTCATTTTGGGCATCCACCTAACTAAGGTGAAAATAAAATTCCTAATGTGGGGGTTGAAGAGCCAACAAGAAATGGTTTAAAAATCCCTTGTATCAGTAGTACAGTGTACATTTTCATGAGGGAGTTTATCAAGACTGAAATCTCAATTGTGTTCCCTCACATATCAGGTCTTAACTAGTAAGTAGTATTTCTGATTTTATTTCCTATTTTATTTTCTGAAACTTATTTGTGTAACATATTGTATGTCTTGTTATTAATGTTTGTAAATAAGCCTTGGAAACATTTTTCAGATTAAATAAATTTAATCTACCGTACTCTCCATGATTCTTTGTGAATTTACGAAGCCCTGGGAGGCTCATGCTACATGTGTATGTGATTTAAGTGTGAAACATTAATAAGTGGTTCTGGTGAACATAAGGACACCATAATAAATCCTTTGTGGTGGCAGAAAAGGTGTATTCATTGTTAAGTGACTAGGGTGACACCAGTCACGGCCAGCTGTTCAGATTGCTGTATCTGGGACAGGCTGGGCGTTCATGACATCCTTGCCCCCTCCTCTCCCTGAGTCAACCTCACCTGGCCATGATTCCTTTTCATGGGTTGTGTAGAGTATACGTGACAACAGTGGTGGAGGTAGAACATGACATCAGTGGTCTACCACCTGCTGTTTCCGTGACATCTAGTCTGGATTGGAGAGGTGCTGGAAAAATGGTCAGTAAACAGGCCACCTCCTGATTGTAGAGTCCTGACCCATCTGTTTTTAAACACTTCCACTTTTTTATGTTACAGGTTCCACATCTTTTTTAAACTCCCTGTGGGCTGCTGTTGTTTAATTGGCCCTCTAATTGACAGCCTGGGCTGGCTTAATATTCTTAATAAATGGCCCAGTCTTGTCATATACATAAAGAAGGGATAGAGTGGAAGAACAGAGGAAAGTTACCATCTTATAGGACATGAGGTATTTGCTCAGACAGTAAAACATTAGAAAGTAGTGATATAGAATTGGGAGCTGAATGAAAATGAAAGATAGAATTTTATATCATGTTCTTATTTTCATGTACTGTAGACATGATGAGCTTATATCTGATTGTGTCCCTTTTATATGTTAAGTGATGGAAGCTGTCAGACATGGGTCTCTTTATGTTTGAATGTATTGTGGTTAGATTGTGCCCGCGGGGAAGACCTCAGATTTAGAAGAGTCTGGATACTGAACTAGTTCTGTACTTCAATCAATGCTCTGAATATACTCTATAAATGATTGAATAAAATCAAGTATTATAGAAAGTTCACTGATGCAATTATATATATATTATGTGATGTTTAAAATTAACTTGCAGGTTGTGACTGGATCACTATTAAATAACTTTTGGTAAAAATTTATTTAAAGCAAATAGCACAGTGCACTTATTTATGTAATTGCACGTGCACTTATTTTTGATATTGTGTATATTGTGAGATAGGAAATCGTTATTTCTGAGACCAGGGTAGAAAAGTTGGTTATTCTATTTAACCTTGCTATAGGATATGCCTATTTCTAATGTATGTATCTGATACAATGAGCCTGTGTTTACCAAGCCTTTGGTGTTTTGTTTTTTGTTGTTGTTCTGTGGAAATGTGTATTGGGCGACTGTCTGAAGTATTCATGCCAGTCAGACCTTTTGACTTGCTAGTGAGTCTCCTGCCTCTGAAATAAGATCCAGGAAATCACAGCAAGGTTTTTAAGAATTAAGAATATAGCTAAAAATATAATATAAATATTAGTGGCTTTGCAACGCATGTAAATCCATGTTTGTGTAAATAGAGTACATCCTGATTCTAAAAATAGACTATTTCAGAACTGTATAAAAGATGAGCTGTGTGAGTATGTAATGTATCATTCTGATGTTCCATCTGACCTGACCACTGATACCATTAATCAGTGGAACTGTCCTTGTCAGGACACTTGAGCAGTAAACATCACTCTGCTTCAAAGAACTGCTTTACAACTTATTTAATATTGCTGTAATCCTGTGACCTGCAGATTAGACCCTAAAGTCTAATCCGTTCAGCAGCTGATTCTGAGGTTTGGAACCAAGCTTTTCCAGTACCACCGCTCTACCTGCTACCTGCAGCTCTGGTCAGTGTGGTAGGCCAGGGAGGATCCATCCACAGCTACCCGGATCCATAGTAAGAGGTCCGGAGTTACCAGCCCAAGTGTACCAGCACAGGAGTACACTAGCAGTGAAAGTTACCCAGAAGGAACATGGTTCTGAGCGCCATAAAGGAGTTCAATGGTGGCAGCATTATAAGCTCCTCCTACTGCGGCAAGAGAGTGCATTTGAGACAACAAAAGGGAACGGTGGCAAAGTAATCCCAGCTGGCTCACAGCAACAACAGACAGGGTGGCATAGGTGGTCCATCCTGTCACACAGATGTTCTGAGTCCCTGAAACCATATTGCTTAATAGCCAATAAAAGTCAAGAGATAATGGGTAAAATGGGTAAAAGTAATATTAAGAAGAAGAAAGTTTGTGGAGTGGAAATCATTGATTATCTTGATACAATGGCACCTGTCAATGGGTGAAATATATTTGGCAGCAAGTGAACAGTCAGTTCTTGGAGTTGATGTGTTGGAAGCATAAAAGCTTGGCAAATGTAAGGGTCTAAACAACTTTGACAATGGTAAAATTGTGATGGCTAGGCAACTTGGTCAGAGCATCTCCAAAACAGCAGGTCTTGTGGGTTGTTCCCAGTATGCATTGGTCAGTACCTACCAAATGTGGTCTAAGGAAGTACAACCGGTAAACCGGCAATAGAGTCATGGGCGCTCAAGTCTCATTGATGTATATGGGGAGTCCAGCTGGTCCAATCCCATAAAAGAGCGACTGTAGCACAAATTGCTGAAAATTTTTAAAGGCATATTTTTTACTTCTTTTATTTTTTTACAAAATATTGAAATAATAATATAATAGTGATGATGAAGCTATGGGCGTTCAGGTAACGGGGACATGACACAGTGTTTTGGTGCAATAATTTTGGTGTAGAGCAAAGCATTCAGAGACAGAGCGCTTCATCCCTGCAGTCTGTCAACCTCTTGTAACAATTCGTTTTGCACTACGTAGAACAGGATATTACTTTCAAACGATGCATGTCCCAGGCATTCGACAATGGCGAAGCTGACACACTCACTCGTTTTCAGTGGTACCATTTCCGGGAGTTGACACCTCATGCTAATCTCCTGGGCACCCCTTTCTCTTGTTTTGCAGATTATTGAGCCAGCAGAGTGGGACTCACCGAGACGTTTTTGGCCTCTTCCACCAGGAAAGCTTATCGGGACGGCATGGCAGCAGTGGATTTGTTTCCTGGGGTTGGCGTGATGCAGATCAGAGTGAAGACATACTTGCTTTTGTTTGGGCTAAATACGAGGAAGGCACCACGAAAACATCCATAGCCACTTCCCTGGCTGGCATATCGTTTATGGCTCGGCTTCATGGATGGAAAGATTTTACCAAGGGTTTTCTTATTTTGAAATCATTTAAGGGTGAGGTAGACTACACCCCCGGATAAGGATTTCAGGAACGTCAAACTGTAGATGTACTGTAGCACTAGATTAGTGCCCTTTCAAATGTTGCTGCTGACGCCTACAAAATGCTTTTATTTAGAAATGCATTTTCTTCAGCCTTTTTGGTGCATTTAAGGCTAGCGACTTGTAGGTCTATACCTGGCTTTTTACGGCACCCAATCCTTTTGAATTGGACATCTACAAGTGTGGCCGAAGCAGGATCTTAAATGTCTGGGTAGTTGGAAGTATGATGCTTATAAATCTTATATCGGGCCGCAGAGATGATGGGTACAATCCAGGTATTTCATTACCTTATTTGGTAACCCAGGGCTTTGCTGCTAATTGCTTTTAGCAAGGGCATGAAGGATTTTTTTTAGATTTTTCCCCAGGTCAAGGCCTGATTATCTACGTGTCTCCGGGGTTTTATACATTTTTACCTTCATTTGGATTACCTCCCATTTCATGTTATCTTCCACCCAGGTTTGGTGGAGGTATGGCTATGGCAAAGATTTGAAATAGATTTGTTTTAGACGAGCCCATTCAGAAGATCCAGATACGGTTGTATGTGTACTGAGCATACTTGTCATTCACCTAGGGAGTAACAATGTAGGTAAGAGGAAATCTTTAGACTTGTTGATCTCCATTCAGGAGGATTTGAGGACAATAAAAGCAACATGGCCGGCAGTAAATAAATGCTGGTCAAATATAATCTGGTCAGATGTAATCTGACCAGCATAGATCCCCCATTGTGAGAAATCTATTTAAGAAGGTTAATAGGTATATGGGACATGTAGTTAAGTCACTCAGTGGGGTGGTTATTATTCACTCCTTAATTACGGCAGATCAGAGTCGCCTATTTAAGACTGATGTGGTCCATCTTTCCGATGAGGGTTTGTGGATTTTTATAGAGCAGATATATTGAAGGCTGGGGTTTGTAGTTCAATCACTTGGTCAGCGAGTAATTCATGTGGTGCTTTCCGCAGGTCACTGCCCCCTTCAAAATGACTCTTGGTATTTTTGTGCTTTGCGCCTTGACCTGCTTTGTGTGGGCACGTCATTGTGAGACCAGAAGGGGTGTAGTTACTCTTACACCAGTTTAAGCACTGACCAATGGTACAGGATTATATCCTGGGTCCAGTGGTTAATGCCTGGAAGTAGCACACTGTTTGGTTTCTGCTATTAATTGTTGGCTGAATTGCATCTTGCTTTCTCCATCACCATGTCTTTTCTTAATAAACTTTGACCTTTATAGCCAAAATGTATGGATGCATATGTTTTTATATAGTGAAATAAAAAAGATGCATCAACAGTATGCCGTTTACAATATTTAGGCCCAGCAAGATGTATAATCATTAAGATAAAAAGGTCAGTACTAGTGGCACTTTGCTCTTATAAAGACATCCTTTACCAAGTAATAATGTTCACCAACATGTCAAAAATAAATGCCCAGAATGATGCAATTTGTCACTAGCAAGAAGAAATTTACCCAGTAATAATGTCCAATAATATGTAATGTCCAGTATAATGTAATTTGCCCCCAGCAATATGTTAGTTGCCCATTAATAATGACTCATGGAAGAATTCAATTCCGCTGGACTCAATGCTGGTCAAAGTCTATTACTGTTAATACGGTAGTTTTAGCACAGATTTTTGCTCGTGACACAGGAAGCTGTGAGCAAAAAGCCAACAATGAATTTACCATATTAACAGTAATTATGCGCATTATTATCATAATATCAGTAATAGTGCACCGGCCCCGTTACTTTTGACAGTAACGTGGCCAATTGAATTCCCTCCACAGTGTTATGCACCACTATAGTAGAGCAGATACAAGACTGCTTTGATGTCACTGCATTGCAGGCTTCTCTTTTTCCAATCTTAATTTATCAGGGGGGTGGTTTTGTTGGAGGTGAAAATGCATTTTTAAAGAGGAACCATAATAATAAAATAAAATATTTATGAGTTCTCAGCACTAGACCAGCCACATGTGCACCTGAATTTATAGAATTTATTTTGAACTTTGTTATATAGGTAAAATAATATAAAATTATTTTAATTTAGTTAAAGTCGCATCTCAACTTACTTGACTACTTGCTTTTCAAACCATAATTAACAATTGGAGTGGGTTGGAAAATTACTCAATAAATGTGAATTTTCTTTTCCTTCCTACATTTTCAATTTGTTTTTATAAGGGGATAAAAATAAATAAAAAAAATTATCTGCTAAGCTAGAAAGGCCATGACACATTCAAGCATGGTAAATCCAATCTCTGTTGTAAAATCTAAGATCAGGTCACCTCAATAAGAGCTTTCACACATTACATTTACGGAATTACTAGCAAATCACGGTGGGTAGAGAAATGAACATTATGTTTTAAAGGTATTGCATCCTAAACACAACATCACTCTGAAAAAAAATAATAAATATAAGTATACCAACCTTTAGCCCCTCAACTGTCAGTCTGTTGGATTAACTTATCAATGATGCCCTAAAACAGAATTATTTATTTTTCTGCTTTGAGTCCAACATAGTCTGTTTATGTGTTACATGAAACTACATCACATTTGTCATGTATTATTAAGATTGAACTAGAGTTTCATTAAGGTAGCTATTTTCACGTATTTTCAAGTAAATAACTAAAACATAAAATTATGTCAATCTATATCTATATTTGTAAATTATTATTATTATTATTATTATTATTATTATTATTATTATTATTATTATTATTATTATTTTCTCTACAGCTGTTAAATAATCAAGCTGTTAAAGAAGCAAAGAATTAGATCACATTGTACAAAATTAGAAAAACTGAAAAATATTAATGAATAGATAGTCATGAAATATTACAAGATTGTAGCATTTATAGTGGATCGTAATAATTTATTAGAAACATGGAATTTTGTTGATAATCAGATCAAATGTGCTTCTTTTTTTTAAAAGTGGTTGTGAAGAATATACACATGATCCCTGTTAAAACAATTTTAACTTAATGGATCCTGTTTTTTCTCTTGCTGGATAATAAGTAATACATGAGTGAAAGGAACGTGGGAGTGATTGGCTGCCTAACACTAAATTTACTTATTTTCATTTCTATGTAAAACACAAGAGTTATCAAAATATGACAACCTACTATGAATAAAGTACACATACAGTAACATTCCAGGGGGTCTATTTCTCAAGCTGCGGGTTTGAAAAAGTGGAGATGGTACCTATAGCAACCAATCAGATTCTAGTTACCATTTATTTAGTACATTCTACATATTATTATTATTAGTAGAAGTATTATTATTATTATTATTAATAATAATAATAATAATAATAATAATAATATAAGCCATGACATTTTTTGTTCACGCTATGAAATGTCCTGCATTTTAAAGCAAAAGATTTAGAAGACAGGATTATAGGAGGAGCTAAATATAGGGCCGAGGAAAATTAAAAATGAAAAGGTGGGAGAATAAAAACAAAGGAAAGGAGTCCTGTCTGTCATATGTGATGGGCTTAACAATTTCTGATGACAGATCTGCACTTTTGTGCATTTTTAATTTATTCCGACAGCTACGGAAAGGGAAAAATAGGCGTGCACTTTTATGCTCGTAGAGTCGTTATTATAGGCATATGGGTGTAATTGATTTAGTTTGAGTGTGCTTTATACATCGCTACCACTGAAGCATTTTTTCTGTAACATTTTACTTTCTCTTGCTGTATGAATACATAGAGTTTGGCACTGTGCAAGCTTTGACTTAAATTCAGATGTAATATTATTAATAATAATAATAATAATAATAATAATAATAATAATAATAATAATAATAATAATTAAAAATGCAATCGTGCAGGCAGGCACATTTTTGTGTGCATGATCAAGGCACATCTTTATGTCCAACTCTTACTGAGATCCTATGTAACTAGTTGCGTTTGAACTTATATTATAGCAAGAAAATACATGAAACACATTGTAATAGAAAGACAAGTCATGAGATTAAACAAGAAGGAATCAGCAAGATCAACAATACAAAGTAGAAGATTTGTTTAACTAATAATAAAAGCCAAATCATTACAAGATATAAATGCAGTTAATGCAGTTGTAATTGAATTGGAAAGCTGAAAGCACTGTGTGAATTATAATTTTTTCACGCTGCAATATTCAAAATAACTGAAATTAAATTTCTTTAATAGTTTTTGCATGTTACACGTAACCTAATCAGTTTTAACCTTTTCATTACCTGAAATTTCTTACATCTGTGTACAACTGCACAAAGGGTCGCCCACGGTTGTAAAAAATATATCATGACCATCTTGAAATTTTAAGATATCTCACAGAGCAATAGTAGCTGCTTTTATTATTGAGGTGAACTTGGTGTGCTCTTATGAACATATATGATGACTTTTAACTGACAATTTCCAGTTCATTTTTTAAGTGAACCTAAATGTATGGTTGCAAATATATGTTCATTTTTAGAGACTCTAATCTTCAATCATGAACACTGCAGCTCCTGTCATCCTAACACTCTATGGCTCATTGCATTCATGTCACTCACATGACGGGGAAGCAACTCTTCCTCTGGTGTCAAAAGATAATCCAAGGGGAATTTATCTAACCCTCTGGAAACGAGATGATAACTTTCTGGTTCTAGTATTACTCCCTGGGCCCAACATTGCTGTTCTCTAATAGCCATTTGTATTATGTTAGTCGTTTTTATTTTACCTAAACAAATAATTTCTTGGTGTTATTTTTTTGTTTACTTTTCGCAGAATAATTAGTATTTTCTAAATATACCATTTGTTTCTTTATAACACCTGACAAAGACTTTCTACCCAAAATAGCTTAAAAAAAGTGTTTTGTACTATAGTTTCAAGAAAGTGAACTATAAATATATTTGTCTCTTTTTTCTTGCTAAATGCAATAAATCCTTTGTGTTCACAGGTTTGGTATCAATACACCTTTACAAAACATTAGAATCTGGATTACACCCAAAAATTTTCCAAATAAAACTAATAATTTTTATTATTATTATTATTATTATTATTATTATTATTATTATTATTATTATCATTAATTTGTATTGTAATATAGACACAATGCTACATAGTATCAGACAGTGAGGAAAACAGGACAAACTTACAACCCGGACTTAAGGTAGACAAAATAAATGCAGACATGAAAACGAAAAGGGAGGATGGAATTAGATGGCTAGGCAAACAGGGCACACCATTTAAGAATCTAACTCCCTGCCAATTTAAATTAGGGATTACTTTAACTTTATAATCTACAACTGAAATGTCCAATAGTTTCAGGAACATGGTGTAAGAGCAGAAAAAAAATCATGTTTTATAATACAACTACCAAATAAGTTTGAAGAATGATTACATAACAAGGACTGACATACCTTGTTGAATAGTTGAAGGTCCTCTGAAAAAAATGGTACTCTATTATTTTTTCTTAATTTATTTTTTTGTATGTCGATTTGCATGACCTGTTTTGTTTTCTGTAGTGTAGTTGGTATATTGTCCCTTGATCGCAGGTGATTAACAAACAATATCTGGTCAGGGGCAGCAACTAACAATATCTGGTCAAGAAATATATATATTTTAAATCAAGTGTTTTATTGAATATTTTCAATATCCCACAATTTAAGCTACGCCTATAAACCCAACAAATTTAAACATTATATATACATAGAAAAGAATAGTTTAAAATAGTGTATCTTCTTAAATAAATTGGTAACAATATTACAAATAAATTTCAGAATATTAAAAATAAGACTTATAACAATTGTGCATGTCACCAATCACACTGTAGACATTGTCAACCTGTCAGCATAATAGAAGTGTTGGCATGTAGTCCTCCAGCATGAAAATATAGGCAGGTAAAGTGTCGACATTTCATCTGTCACAATTATGCAGCCTACCCTATTTAATACTGGTTTGTTAAAACTATCTTATTGAGTAATGTCAGGCTGTTTGGGCCTCATCTAGTTTCTGTCTAGATTGGCACTATAGTTGGTTAAGGTGTTTTGGAGGGCACAATATTTGCATTTACTCATCCATCAGAGAGGGCCAAATGTATATTAGATATTAGTTTCTGTTTAAAATGTCCCTTCATTATTGTTCACATTTACATGAATACACATATTCTTTGGTATAAAAAAGTACACCCACATACCAATGTTATGAACATTTTTTTCTTACTAAATAAACAAAGAAATAGGGAAAACAATTTTTTTTTTTAAAGATAAGGCAGGGATGGGGGATTGTCAGCTGGGTGAGGGGTGCAGAAAACCAGTACAGGAGTGTTAGAATCCCAGGTCAGGGGTATGGAAATCCAGGGCAGGGTGCAGAAATCCAGAGTAGGGGGACAGGAATCGAGGGTAAGTGGGGTAACCAATATGGCTGTCTTGTTGAGCTGTTAATAAAAGGGGAAACAATTAGATTATCAAGCTCAGCTCAATTTGCAAACATATATTACCTCCATGGATATACTTTGTATGCACATTTGCAGGGCTCAGCAGAGGTCTGATATCTTACACAGATTGAAACTCTCTGCAAAGGATCATGTTATGCTAAACACAATAGTAGCCAGAAACCTTATTTGAGCCACATGCAGCCTCCTCCTCCTCCTGGCCTTCCTTCAAATCAATGGCCTCCTCGACCTTCTGTTATATCACAGCCTTCTGCTCCTCAGCCAACTTCTGATCCTTGGCCAACTCCTGCTTCTTTGCCGACTCCTTCTCCTCCCGTGTCACCTCCTTTGCCCCACTTCCTTGTTTCTGAAGGTTGATGCAGCAGTGCATGGTGAAGTGGTCTGTTGGAATAAATATGATACATGAGTTAATTTCTATAGGTTATTTGTTTCAAACTTACATAGAGACATCCAGATAATGTTAGGTTCCTGGACTTGACCTGGGCGGTTTATATTAATCACATAGTGAATCTGAAACTTCATTGTTACAGAATACAGTTGATGACAGAAAAGTGACAGGTGAGGCAGACATCTTACAAATGGTATTTGTAGAAGGCCTGGTAATTTGTCAAATGAGGGAATTACCAGCCATATTTTATTGCAATGTGTCAAATCTAACAGTTAGCTAACTTGTTAAATATAAATAATTGTGATTACTAGAGAACTTATGTCTTCAAATATCAACTCATAGATCTTCCAGGAGCCGTGGCTGCCTTCTCCTGAGGTCGCTTCACCATCTCTGTACTTGGACCACAGTGTGCCTGTGGTTTATTTGGAACCAGAGGCGCTTGCGAACGGCTCTATATGCCCTTAATTTGTATATGTTGGTTAATTACTGGCCCCTGGGTACAGATCATTAATTGCTGCAGTGAGCATTTTGAGCTCTGCATGTGTGAATATAGCAGCTGTCATGTTTGCCAGTAAATGACTTGTCAATATTGTGCACAGTGACAGGTTCTCTGTGCACATATGGGCACAAGCACATCACTTGCAGATCCCTTCAATACCATATGTAGGACACTTACAGTGCATTTAAATATTGTTCCTAATGAGCTGTCTATTTAGTTCTCTTCAGAAAAAAAGTCTGATCGGAGGAAGGCAGACTCCAGTCAGGCCTTGGGCTCCACGGCTACAGACTCAAAGCAGAGGCAGTTTTAATTTCACTGCACAGGAGGTGGAGGTGTTGGTACAGCTGGTGGTGGAGAAGCTGCTCTCCGTCACATGGAAGCTCTACATCCCAGCCAAGGGCCAAATATGGGATGAAAAAACAATGTAGGTCAATGCCGTGGCTCCAATTCATCGCACAGTGACTGAGGTCAAAAAAGTGTACTGTATTTTTTGTGGTCTAATACTTAATACGGCGGTTCCCAAAGTGTGCACCGCGGCTCCCAGGGGTGCCGCGGCGCTGTCACTGGGGTGCCGCGAGCCAGACATAAAAAAAAGAGAAGGCAGAAACTCACCAATCAGCGCGGCGCCGGGACCCAGCAGCCTCCTCTCTCCCACAGCAGTTTGTCACTGACGTCTATATTCAGTGACAGCTGCGGGAGAGAGGAGGCTGCTGGGTCCCGGCGCCGCGCTGATTGGTAAGTATCTGTCTTCTCTTTTTTTATGTCTGGCGTGGGGCAGAGTGAAAAGGATGGTGGCACCGGAGGGGGACAGGGTGGCAGCGGAGGGGGACAGTGTAGCAGCGGAGGGGGACAGTGGACAGCGGAGGGGGACAGGGTGGCAGGTGGCACCGGAGGGGGACAGGATGGCAGCGGAGGGGGACAGTGTGGCAGCGGAGGGGGACAGGGTGGCAGCGGAGGGGGACAGTGTGGCAGCGGAGGGGGATAGTGGACAGCGGAGGGGGACAGGGTGACAGCGGAGGGGGACAGGGTGACAGGTGGCAGCGGAGGGGGACAGGGTGGCACCGGAGGGGGACAGGGTGGCAGCGGAGGGGGACAGTGTGGCAGCGGAGGGGGACAGTGGACAGCGGAGGGGGACAGGGTGACAGCGGAGGGGGACAGGGTGACAGGTGGCAGCGGAGGGGGACAGTGTGACAGCAGAGGGGGACAGTGTGGAAGCGGAGGGGGACAGTGTGGCAGCGGAGGGAGACAGGTTGCAACGGAGGGGGACCATGTGGCACCAGAGGGGGACAGTGTGGCAGCGGAGGGGGACAGTGTGGCACCGGAGGGGGACAGTGTGGAAGCGGAGGGGGACAGTGGGGAAGCGGAGGGGGACAGTGCGACAGCGGAGGGGGACAGGTGGCACCAGAGGGGGACAGGGTGGCACCGGAGGGGGACAGGGTGGCAGCGGAGGGGGACAGTGTGGCAGCGGAGGGGGACAGTGGACAGCGGAGGGGGACAGGGTGACAGCGGAGGGGGACAGGGTGACAGGTGGCAGCGGAGGGGGACAGTGTGGCACCGGAGGGGGACAGTGTGGAAGCGGAGGGGGACAGTGCGACAGCGGAGGGGGACAGGTGGCACCGGAGGGGGACAGGTGGCAGCAGAGGGGAACAGTGTGACAGCAGAGGGTAACAGGTGGCAGCGGAGGGGGACAGTGTGGCAGCAGAGGGGGACAGGTGGCAGCGGAGGGGGACAGTGTGACAGTGGAGGGGGACAGCAGGCAGCAGAGGGGGACAGTGTGACAGCGGAGAAGGACAGCGGGCAGCGGAGGGGGACAGGTGAAAGCAGAGGGGGACAGTGTGACAGCGGAGGGGGACAGCGGGCAGCAGAGGGGGGCAGCGTGATAGAGGGCTGCAGATGGGGCAGCGTGACAGAGGGCTGCAGAGGGGGCAGCATGCCTGGGGGTAGAGGAGGGGGACAGCGTGGCAGAGGGCAGAGGAGGGGACAGCGTGACAGAGGGCAGAGGAGGGGGACAGCGTGACAGAGGGCAGAGGAGGGGGACAGTGTGAGAGAGGACAGAGGAGGGGGGGCAGCGTGACAGAGGGCAGAGGAGGGGACAGCGTGACAGAGGGGGCAGAGTGCCTGGATGCAGAGGGGGCAGAGTGCCTGCATACAGAGGGGGCAGAGTGCCTGGATGCAGAGGGGCAGTGTCCCTGGATGCAGAGGGGGCAGTGTCTCTGGATGCAGAGGGGCATTTTTGCATACAACTAAATAAGTATTTTTGTAGTGACCTAAATATTTATTACAATTTTTTGACCCAACTACTTCTAAAACAGGACTGCTCAGTAATTATTTTGGAGGGGTGCCTTGAAAAAATTTGGAGACTCTAAGGATGCCGTGAACTGCAAAAGTTTGGGAACCACTGACTTAATATATTGTTATCTGCATCCCTAGTGCAGGTGAGGTTATTGTTCAAAATACTTAAAAGTTTTATATAACCTTGAAATATTTTTTGGTTTTGAGAAAGTTCATTGTTTCAATTTGGATTTTCTTTACTTCATTGTTAATTCTTTGTTACAAATTGTGCATGGCCCTGATTTAATGTTTGCAATAAAGCCCTAGGTCAACTACATTTTATTGAATAGAAGTTCAACAAATCAAAGCAAATATTTGCTTTTTGCCTATTATGAAACATCATTATATTTCTTCATTTGACACAGCATCGTCAAGTTGAGGGACCACCTAAAGCATGCTGAGACCACAGGCAATGGTCCCCCAGGACAATAAGATCTCAATCACCTGGAAACAACAACATTGGCCTGCAATCGGTGAGCAGATGGTTTAAGGAGTGGGTTGTATTGATACTGGCTGCAACCCACCTCTATTAGAACCTTTATAATCCATAGGTACATTGTAAAGTTGGATAGACTGTTTCACAGAATTGAATGTTTTTGCTTGAACAAAAACATGCAATTCTGGGCTAGGGTTGGTGTCCTCCACATCCTCACAAGTAACCTCACCCTCCACCGATAGATCCCCACTTCTAAGGGCAATGTTGTGAAACAGCACACACAGAGTAAAGATGTTGCATACAGTCCTTGGCGCATACATCAATGCACCACTAGATCAGTCGAGGCATCTAAATCAGGCCTTTAAAAGGAAAAATGCCCTGCTTACAACCGTTTTAGGGGATTTTCCCATGCTAGAAATAGACCTAGGGTAATAAGCTAAGCTCATTTCGTATCGGAGCTCCTACTAGGTAGGAGCTCTTTGCGGCGGCTCCTCCCTTTTTTTATTTTTCTTCAATCAAGCCAGAAGATTCGTGGATCATACAAATATGGGGCCCTCCTGACCGAAGAACTGAAGACTTCAAGCAACAGTGGGCTCCCACTGGGCAGAAGAACTGAACAAATTTCAAGCATGGACTTTTGGAAATACAAATTTCTTTGGGACAGGGGCAAGCATGAACATTCGGATACAAATGTATTTTTGACTTTGTTTACAGCCATTTTTGGATTGAAAGCTGCGGACAAGAGAAAACGTCATTGGTGAGTATTTGGGGTATTTATTATTTTTAATAAAATATGTGGTGTAAATGAGGGTGCTTACTGTCATTATTGTGGGTTTTTTATTTTTAATAAATGCTAGTGATTGTAATGAGGGTGTTGTGATCTTGTTAACATTTTATTTTGTGGAACTACAGGTCCCAGCCAGCTCTGGGTGTCAGGGCTTGTTAGCACTTGTGGTTCTCCAAGCGCCAACATGCCCTGGCTGCCATGTGTATGCTGGTGCTTGTAGTTATACAAGTAGCAGTATTTTTTGTTTACTGTTCAGTAATGTAATACCCTGTACTGTCTACTGTTTGTGCATTGTATCATAAGTTAACATCTAGAGAGAGGGATCGATGAATACAAAATAGACTCTGCATCTATTGTGCTGACCCTACTCACAGCCTGAACTCATGTCCTAAGAAGTCGGGAAATGCCAGGCCCTAACCAGTTCTGGAGAGGTAAGGTTAGGGTCCCTGGACTCCTCTCCATCTTCTATGGATTCCAAAGTGTGTGCATTTGATGTTACCATCTTCTCAGCCACCAAATCTTTTATCTCTCAAGCACTTCTGGATTCCGGCGCTGCCGGCGACTTTATCTCCAGTGCTCTTGTTAACCAGTGGTCCCTACCAGTGGCCCCGTTAAAAACCACCATAGCGGTCACCGCTATAGACGGCTCTCGCATCATTAATGGACTTATCACCCACTGTACGACTCCTTTGACCCTTCAAATTGGAGCCTTACACCGAGAGAAAATCTCTTTGCTGGTCCTTCCTGCTACTACTAGTCCCATCGTACTTGGCCTTCCATGGCTTCAGCTTCATTCACCACAAGTTGATTGGAGTACTCCCCAAGTCACATCCTGGGGCCCGGATTGTCATCATAGATGCCTAACCCGAGTGGTACCACTCAAAATCAACCGATCATCTATAACATCCGGTCCTCCGGGCCTTCCTCCACAGTATGCCCCGTTCGCTGACGTGTTCGATAAGGCGCAATCTGAACGCCTGCTACCTCATCGGGCATGGGATTGTCCCATTGATTTACTACCTGGCAAAAACCCTCCTAGGGGCCATGTATACCCTCTCTCGCTACCAGAGACACAGGCTATGTCAGAGTATATCAAGGACAACCTTCATCGCGGATTCATTCGACTTTCCAGCTCTCCCGCTGGAGCGGGCTTCTTTTTCGTGAAAAAGAAAGATGGGACCGTAAGACCCTGCATTGATTATCGGGGGCTCAATGCCATAACCGTAAAAAAATCGGTACCCGATTCCTCTTATCACCGAACTCTTTTATCGTATAAAAGGTGCTCGGATTTTTACCAAACTTAATCTCCGTGGCGCTTACAACCTAATCAGGATCAAGTCAGGCGACGAATGGAAGACAGCATTCAACACCAGGGATGGGCATTACGAATACCTAGTTATGCCCTTTGGACTGTGTAATGCCCAGCTATCTTCCAAGGATTCGTGAACGAGATCTTCCGGGACCTATTATACGTGTGCGTTGTAGTCTATCTGGACGACATTTTAATTTTCTCTCAAGATCTTGTCTCCCACCATCAACATGTGGCAGAAGTTCTCTCCAGACTGCGGAAGAACCTACTATTCTGCAAATTAGAAAAATGCTCCTTCGAATTATCCCAAATTCCATTCTTGGGATACATCGTGTCAGGAGTAGGTCTGGAGATGGACCCAGACAAAGTTAATGCCGTTCTACTTTGGCCCCAGCCAACTACCCTCAGGGCTATACAACGCTTCCTGGGGTTTGCAAATTATTACAGACGTTTTATCCTGAACTTCTCATCTATTGCTTCTCCTATTGTGGCCCTGACCAAGAAGGGCGCCAATACTAAACACTGGTCCTCCGAGGCCCTTCACGCTTTCCAAAGCCTTAAAGAAGCATTTTCTACCGCCCCTGTTCTTCGGCAGCCTGACGTAAACCTTCCCTTCTTTCTCGAGGTGGACGCCTCCAATGTCGGACTAGGAGCTATTCTCTCCCAAAGATCTGAGCAACAGAAATTCCATCCTTGTGCATTCTACTCCCGGGGTCTTCTACCCGCGGAAAAGAACTACACCATCGGTGACAAAGAACTGTTGGCAATAAAAGTCGCATTGGAGGAGTGGAGATATCTACTGGAGGGGGTTCATTATCCGGTAACCATCTTCACCGACCACAAAAATCTCCTCTATTTAAAAACAGCCCAATGTCTAAACCCTCGACAGGCGAGGTGGTCACTTTTCTTTTCTCGCTTCAAACTCATTATAACGTTCAAACCTGCTGCAAAGAACAGGAAAGCAGATGCTTTATCCCGGGCATTTGCTCCTCCTTCTGACATCTTGGATTCTTCCGATCGTCCTATACTGGATCCCAAATGTGTGACTTTGGCCACTTCGTCCACCAATGTGCTACCGTTTGGGAGAACTCTTGTTCCGCCATCTCTACGCAAGAGAATATTGTCATGGTACCATTCTTCACGCTTCTCTGGACATTCTGGTGAACGAAAGACTTTTGAGATCCTTTCCCGGAGTTATTGGTGGCCTTCTATCAGAAAGGATGTCAGAGAATTTGTGGCCGCTTGTGAGATCTGCTCTCAATTTAAGTCTTCCCGCAGAACACCAGCGGAATTGCTCCAACCACTACCTATCCCTACCAAACCTTGGACCCACATAAGTATGGACTTTGTCACCGAACTTCCTCTTAGCAAGAGATGTAATACCATCTGGGTAGTGGTGGATAGATTCTCCAAGATGGTTCACTTCGTCCCTCTCACCGGATTACCATCTTCTTCTACCTTGGCTGACCATTTTATTAAAGAGATTTTTTGAATTCACGGCTGTCCGTCCGAGATTGTGTCCGATAGAGGAGTGCAGTTTGTCTCCAGATTCTGCCGAGCCCTTTGTAAGAACTTGGGTATCCGACTGTCTCTATCATCGTCTTACCATCCCCAATTAAAGGGCCAGACCGAAAGGGTCAATCAAGATCTCAAGACCTTCATAAGAATCTTTTCCTCAGCCAATCAAGATAATTGGGTAGATTTACTCCCGTGGGCTGTGTTTGCCCACAATAACATGTACTCCTTTTTTCGTGGTTTACGGTCACCATCCGTCTCTCCCAGAGTTTCCTTCCCTCCCTCCCACCCAAGTCCCTGCGGTGGAGAGACTTTGTCAAAACTTTAAAACCATCTGGACTCAGGTGAGATCATCCCTGAGGAAAGCATCAGCCAGATACAAATTCTTCGCAGATAAAAAGAGGCGAGCCATTCCACCACTCAAGCTTGGAGACCGTGTATGGCTTTCTACAAAAAACATCCGCTTGAAGGTTCCGTCCATGAAGTTTGAGCCACGCTACATCGGACCATACAAGATCACTCAAGTCATAAATCCAGTATGCTTCAAGCTACTATTACCAAAGAACCTCCGGATCTCCAATGCCTTCCATGTCTCTCTGCTCAAACCTCTTGTTATCAATCGTTTTTCGGCTCCTCCTTCTGTACCTAAACCAGTACAGATTCATCAAGAAGAGGAGTTCGAGATCTCTCAGATCCTAGATGCTAAAATTTCGCGAGGAACTCTCCGATTCCTCGTTCATTGGAAGGGCTTCGATCCAGAAGAACGCTCCTGGATTCGTACTGAGGACCTCAACGCTTCAGCCCTGCTTAAAAAATTCTACCAAAAATTTCCGGCCAAACCCGGTTCCAAGTGTTCTGTGCCCACCTTTAAAAGGGGGGTACTGTCACTCACCGGAGTGTGAGTGCCTCCAATCTGGTACGTGGTTCTCCATCTTTCCTGGTTCCTCACATCTGTGTGGAACCGCGGCCGTCCGCCATCCTGTCGCACTGGGCATGCGCAGGTCCCTTTAACAACTATACCTGACCACTAATGTGATTGATGGATCAATCACCCCTCCCTACTTAAGGCACCTGCAGCCTTAGGTAGTGGCCTGATCTTGAAGTCTCACTCCCTGTGAACTTCTATAGGTGTGTGCAGTTTCCAAACTGCTTCCAGCTCTACTCCTGTGTGCAGTTTCCAAACTGCTTCCAGCTCTACTCCTGTGTGCAGTTTCCAAACTGCTTCCAGCTCTACTCCTGTGTGCAGTTTCCAAACTGCTTCCAGCTCTACTCCTGTGTGCAGTTTCCAAACTGCTTCCAGCTCTACTCCTGTGTGCAGTTTCCAAACTGCTTCCAGCTCTACTCGTGTGTACAGTTTCCAAACTGCTTCCAGCTCTACTCGTGCTTCAGCTTCCACGCTGCTCCCTGCTCAACTCAGCGGCGGTTCCCATACCGCTACAACGCTTCACTTCTCAGCTGATTCCGGATCTACACAACTGGGTATGCTCTACTGACTATTGACTATTGCCTATTGCTCGCATACCAGTTGTATCCATTGTTGTTTGCTGCACAGGGTACAAGTACCCATATAGACTGTGTTACTGCATTGCTTCATTTAGGACAAGCTTTCACTCAAGCTACGATATCTCCTCACGCTACTACCTAGCGTTATTGTGCATATCTGCTGTGACCAGCTTCTCCTTCCTGTAAGGCATCTACTCCATACAGACTATTCATTGTTCCTTCCATCTCTGCCTCACAAGACATTGCTCTACTCGCGCTGTTTCCATACAGCCACAGTTTGCCTTTCATCTTCACTCTCCTGCACCTGGACAAGTCCTCAGTCCTTCTCACAGCAGTGGTACAACTTGCTGCACGCAGACCACTGACTTCCCTGCTACCTACCCGCACCTGGACAAGTCCTCCTATCACAGCGGTGGTACAACTTGCTATATGCAGACCACTGACTCTCCTATTACCTACCTACACCTGGACCAGAATCCTCACCATAGCGGTGGTACAACTTGCTGAACGCAGACCACCGACTACCCTGCTTCCTACCTGCACCAGTACTATTCTTCCCCTCACTGCAGTGGTACAACTTGTTGTACGCAGACCACTGACTCCTCCTCTTCCTACCATCACCTATCCACGTCCACTCCTCATGTCTACATTATCTTCAGCCTCCAGTTTACTGCTCCAAGTCGCTGACTTTCCTCTAACCATAGCTGCAAGTCGCTGACTTCCTCAGTCTATCTCTACTCTCCTGCTGTTGGGTCGCTCCAATCATTCACCTGCCTGCTTTGAGGTGCGTGCCTAACCCCGCCTCTCTAGCAGAGTTCCATCTGGTGAAACTCGGGTAAGCAACTCCTAGTGCCCGTGACAAGGATGATATAAACATATTGGATGCATCCGATCCCCTTCTCCTCTGCCTGTCATCCGATCCCCTTCTCCTCTGCCTGTCATCCGATCCCCTTCTCCTCTGCCTGTCATCCGATCACCCTCTCCTCTGCCTGTCATCCGATTCCCCTCTCCTCTGCCTGTCATCCGATCCCCTTTTCCTCTGCCTGTCATCCAATCCCCTTCTCCTCTGCCTGTCATCCATTCATCTTCTCCTCTGCCTGTCATCCGATCCCCCCCTTCCCACAGCAGTGTATTTGTGATCTCTTCCCCCAGCACTGTGTTTGCGATCCCGATCCCCCCTCCCTCCAGACAGCAGTGTATTTGTGATTCCTTCCACCCCAGCACTGTGTTTGCGATCCCGATCCCACCTCCCTTCCCACAGTAGTGTATTTGTGATCCCTTCCCCCCCAGCACTGTATTTGCAATCCCGATCCCCCCCTCCCTCCCCACAGCAAATTTGGTGCACAGGGGTGACGTGAAAGATAAGCTGGTGTGCAAGGTATTATATGTGAAAGAAAAGCTGGTGCAGAAGGGGTATTGTGAGATAAAATTTGGTGCATAGGCAGTGACAAGCGAGAGAAAAGCTAGTGTGAATGGGGTGACGTGAGAAAAAAGCTGGTGCGCAGGGGGTGACATTAGAATAAAGCTGGTGCACTTGGCAATGGCATGTTTGTATGTGATCACAAAGCTGATGGGCATTGGGGCATGTATGAGAGAAAGCCATGCACTGGAAATGGAGGGTGCTAGGTTTAGAGGAAATCTTAGGAAAAATTACTTTATCAAAACTGTAATGGATAGGTGGGACAATCATCCAACAGAGGTGGTAGAGGTTAGTATAATAGAGCAATATTAAAACTCTTGTTTTTTAGGGATTAAGAAAAATAGTGGAAATTAGATTGGGCAAGTTATTTTTAAAGGCCGTACAATTGTAGGCTTATAAATTTATTATCAATATTTTTGCTTTAAAAAAAGCCATGAAATTCCATAGACAAAAAAACTTATGGTTTAACATGTTCGATTAAGGTTCCTTACACACCATCTAAAATGTAAGAAAACTATTGAAACGCCTTCACTTAAACTCCAAAAAGCAATGAAATTACAACAATTAAGGCAGAAACCTTAATGGACGTGTTACTTGCGCAATACAGACATGGTTTGCCATCACATCCTGTGGCTAGCTGCAGATTCAGCACTATCATGGAGTGAGATTGCTGTCACTTACAAAATGGTGGATCTGCTAATTCACAGATTTGTGTGTTCACTGGAATACACACATGCAGTACTATTACATTTTCTCAGTTTAGCTTTATCGTAGTTTAGGGCCTGCGTGTCTTAGAAGGAGACATTAGAGCAATAAAAAAGTAGCATTACAAAAACCCTGCAATAGTATTCAGCCACTTGACCAGCACGTCAACAGGAGATGTAATGACATTGTATTCAAAGTCATATACTTTAAAATGGAGTTGGTTCCCTTTTGCAGTGATAACAGCTTCCACTCTTTTTGGAAGGCTTTCCGCAAGATGTTGGAGTGTTTCTGTGGGAATTTGTGCCCATTCATTTTGCAGAGCATTTATGAGGTCAGTCACTGATGTTAGACGAGAAGGCCTGGCTTGCAATCTCCGCTCAAGTTCATGCTGAAGGTGTTTGATGGGGTTGAGGTTAGGGATCTGTGCAGGCCAGTCAAGTTCTATCACACTGAACTCATCAAACCATGTATTTATTGTCCTTGCTTTGTACACTGGGGCACAGTCATGTTGGAATAGAAAACATCCTTCTCCAAACTGTTGCTACAAAATTGAAAGCACAGCATTGTCCAAAATTACTTGGTATGCTGAAGCATTTAGATTGCCCTTCACTGGAGATAAGGGACCTAGCCCATAACCTGAAAAACAGCCGCATGTCATACCAAACTTCACAGTTAGCATAATGGAATCAGGCAGGCAATGTTCTTCTGGAATCCGCCAATTCCAGACTGCCTGACAGAGAAGCATAATTGGTAACTCCACAGAACACATTTCCACTGTTCCACAGTCCAATGTTGGTGTGTTTTACACCACTCCATCCAAAACTTGGCATTGGTCTTGGTAATGTGAGGCTTGTATGCAGCTACGGAAAGCCATTCCATTAAGCTCCTGACACACAGTTTTAGTGCTTACATTAATGCCAGTGGAAGTTCGGAACTCTTTAGCTATGGAATCAGCAGAATGTTGGTGAATTTTGCACACCATGTGCCTTAGGAGTTCTTGACCCTGTGATTTTACATGATCTTCCGCTTTGTGGCATAGTTGCTGTTTTTCTGAAATGCTTTAATTTTCTAATAATATCACTTAGAGATAACCGTGGAATATCCAGCAAGGATGAAATTTAGCGAACATCTTATTGCAAAGGTGGCATCCTATCACAGTACCACGCTTGAAGTCTATGAGCTCTTCAGAATGATCCATTTTGTATCACAAATGTTTGCAAATGGAAACTGCATGACTTGGTCCTTCATTTTATACACCTCTGGCAATGGGTCTTATCAAACACCTCAATTCAATAATTAACAGGTGTGGCCAAACACTAAGGTCCTTATAATGATGCATACTGGGAAAAAGATGCACATACACCTGAGAATCCCTTTTTATTTGCGGGTGGTCAGGGGCAGGTGAAATAGTGGATGATGATGACTGTTTGCAATTGCACCGCTGATGATGATTGGTGTTTTTTTCATTGGTCAAGCATTTATTATGCTTTTGTGCACATGTTTAAGAAAAAAAAATGTTTACTTTAGAGGGAAAGCTACTGCTGCATTAAAGAGATTTTTACATTAAAATGATGCCTAATAGCAAACATAAAACAAACTGATAAAAACATAGTCGCAAATACGCCCACACCAGAAAATACAGACACTGCTGATAGATCAGAAAATATAATATATAGCTACCACTGATGATAAAAATCACTCATGATGTGTACAGCTCAGCATATGTGCGTAAATACACTATTTTTATGTGCAACTCTTTTTAGCATAAATTAAGCACAATTTACGATCAAATCATTGCATTCTGACAGGCTAAACTGCTCATGAGTAAATATGGCATAGAATGCAAAGTTACCCAAGCTTAGGATAACGCAAACAAGAAAAAAGTATGTTAAAAGTTAAATTGACTGTCAGCTCCCCTTCTCTTTCTACCCTGTCTGCCCAGGTCTCAATTCCTGCTACAAAAAACTCTTTAAGCTATTCTGCCCTGTCTCTCTCTCTTTTTGTTTTAAGTTTATGTAAATATGTTTTAATTTATTGCACCACTGAGTCAGTCAGTGTTCATGTTCCTGTAACGATAATGGAGGTCACTGAGGTATATATATGGCATAAGTATTAGGTTTTATTCTGAGACCTTTATGTTACAACACAATTTATGTTTTACTTCTTTTTATATGTTTACTTGTCTCTTTTTTCCCCATTACCCTGCTCATCTCCTTTATTCAGACCTCTTTTTCACTTTTTTTAATCATGATAATTTCTTACATTTTCACAGCACAACTGTGTTCCCCTTTATGTTATTTTCTCTTCCTGCAGCTCATTCCCACATCAGTTCTTCCTTATTCCCTGTACCTCAATGCATAATATCCAGTATTCTTTTTCAGAAATATTGCCCTGTCTCAATATATGACATGAGCAGAAGTGAGTTCATGCTTGCTGGATTCAAATGCCGTTCAGTTCGTTAAATATCTATTGCATAGAAAATTTTACATTACTCTTAATTTAAGTATCTTTCACTGCAATGGAGTGGGCTTTTAATACATAAAAAAAGTTCCCTATACAGTATCACACTCATACTCCGACACAAATGGGTGGTAGGCTCTGGGTCATCTGCTGGTTATGTTTGTATCATACAGTGCTCACTAAGGCGCAATCTTTTGTGAATTCTCGCTGGCTAGTGAATGGCAAGGGTATGCAATACATTTTTATTCAGCTCTCCACAATGCGAACTCTTGCATAGATTTTATTTTTATTCTCTGCTTTTTCTTTCTTATTAAGGATATCAAGAACGGACATTGCTTCATTCCAATGCACAGATAATGTGACAAATCTCATTCACATTGATGATTCAAATTGTTTTACAAAATGAAGAAATGTCAAATTTTCCTCTGAGACCATTCTCTTGACTGCAGGATGATACCATCAAACAACCTGTGCTGAGATAGTGGAAGAATTGAAATTGGAATCTTATATCTAATTTGTGTAGTCTCTATAAAATAGCAGAAAACCCTTAAAAGAAATGTACCCACCAAGTAGAACATATAACACCAGAAGCTGTCAGAGGAGTCTGCAGCCCTAAACAAACAAACCTAAACAAAAAGAACAGCGTTATGGGTCAGACTAATGAGATAAAAATAAAAAACAGGATATAAGAAAAGATAATGTATCTGTGAATATAAATAATAAAATAATATATTATAGCAAGAATTTATATCTTGAAACATTGTGAAAAGCATGCCAAACAAATGCTGCTGATACAGGTTTGCTGAACCACTTTGCTGTTTTATTCAGGCTTGTCAGAATGGACGGAATAGCTACTGTAGTACTTTCAGTAATCACACCAAAATATTTACAAAGCTATGTGACCCTTATCTAACTACACAGATAGCTCCCTAACTGGACACCGGACAATCACTGACATTGGTCACTCCACCCACAACACAATTCCAGTTATTTAAGCTTCCTTCCAAGCACTATACTAGCTTTTTCCATAATAATTACACCCAGGAACTCCACCTGTGTTCCTGTGTTGTATGTGTAGAAGAGTGTGCAGACTTAACCCTGTCTGTAGCGTGAGCCTGCAGATTTCCAAGGTAACTATTTTCTCTTCTTCAATAGTTTGTGGCAAACTGCCCCTATTGCCACATACCCCTCCTCTTATCTTCATCAAGCTAAAGGAAGTGGATACTGCAGGGAGCATATTTTTATGGGAGTGGGCATCTGCATTTTGATGCCTAGCTCCTGGTCTTTGCCCTCTTAGAGTGGTACACCCAGGGATAGGAGAGAAGTCATCCCTTTTTTGAGCCACCAACTCTACCACCTGTTTCCTTCATGACAGTGTCAAGAAGGTCTCAACAGGTACTTTACAGCCTTCTGTTTTAACAGCTACCAATGAAGACAGAGGACTTTCGGCAGGTGTATCAGTTTCCGACATGTCCAGCCGGTTCCGATCATTAAGAATCTCCTGGGACAGGGGAAAGTCTTGCCCATCTGTGTTCCTGGGCTGTGTGTGGAAGAGTGTGCAGACTTAACCCTGTCTGTAGCCTGAGCCTGCAGATTCCCAGAGAAACTATTAGTCTCTTTTTTTGATAGTATGTGGCAAACTGCCCGTATTACCACAATATACATAACCAATTCTAAAAACAAACATTACAACAAATACCATTATAACTTAAATAGATAGATGGAAAATACAGATACTGTTGATATAACAGATAACTACCACTGATGATAAAAATTAACTATGTGAAATAGTAAAATTTTTATTTGGAAATTGGAGAGTCTATTCCTAAGTGCTTGCTGAGGATATTCTGGATTTATAATTAGTCCCCTTTAAGTAATTACATGCTGTATAATCCAGCTTGATTTTGTAAATCAATAAATGTTGCTATTTTATATGATCTGAGACTGGAGCCAATTCTTTAACTAAACAAGTTGTTCTGCCATTACTAATTGAACAATATACAATTATATTTCTGTACTGTTCTCCCTCTTAGATCCTAGGGTAATGAAGTTGATACATCTAATCCACTGTGGAATGATCTGTGCATAAAAAAGGTTCTTAGATCACACAGAAGATAATATCATCATCGATTAGGAAAGAACACAGGTAAGCAGTGTGTACTTGCAGGAAATCCTATTTCTATGACAACTTTGCCAAAGTTCATATATCCAACATGTAGCAACTTGTTTTATGCTGAAAGAAACTTAGTATATGTTAGTCCATCTAAAAGGGGCTTGTAGTATTATGTAAAGAATGTATTCCAAGACACCTTAATATGTGTAAAAGGATCAAATGATACATATTGTATAAAATAATAAAACCTTTACACGTTTTGTCAAGTAAATCAACTTCAGGGAAGTTTTTTTTTTTTTTTCTGATGAAGTCAATTTACTCAACTTCGGTCATTTTATTCTGTTAAAAATAACAAGGAGTCTTAGAAGTCTTTGAGAAATCCGATAGATTTGAGATTAGGGTTCTGAGTGAAACTGAATCAGTTTCGTGAGCCAAATTCAGATCTCAAAATGAGGCAAAATGGCATTTCTGGGAAAATATTGATGCAGTTACAGGAAATACTACTTTGCCACCTTTATATCTCATAGCTACACTGGTCCAGTCTGCCAGCGTTAAGGATATAATTAGCTTTGTAGGTTTCTTTCTGTGATATCCCGGCAATTAACATGATGTATCTGAGAAGCTATGAGAAAGAGCGCTTAGGACACAAGTTATTTTGAATAGAGAAAATCATGTTGAATTTATAGATATTTCACCCAATTACTTGAACATTCATCAATGCATTTCCAAACTTGAGATCTTACTGAAAGCTGAAACTAGACATTGGTGGGATAGTATAAGCTTAAAGAAATATATAGATGCAAAATTTGTACCTAGCGGTTTGATATTATTCAAATCAACCATGTTTAATAATGATCATGAACTATTGGAGGAATGGAATCAAACATTGGAGAATTGTTCTTTGTCTCTGATGAAAATTCTGATTAAGTAGAGAGAGATGAAAACTGATGTTATTGTAAATGACATAGATAAATTAAAAACAGAATTAAAATTATTTAAACATCGGGAGATTTTTGAGGAGAAGGAGAAAGCTGTTAGTAAAAGAGAGGAGGATTTTGAAAGATAAATCGTTTCTCACAAAATGAAAAAATAAAGAAGATTTAGACAGAGTGAGAACATTTCATAGAAAGGAAATATCACTAACTAGATCACAAACTATTAGCAGACACACAGATAATACACAGAATGAATCTAAGAGGGGAACTCCAAATACATATAATACTGACACATACTGAATGGGACATAGGGCAGTGTCCCAAAAATATGTGGTACCAAAAAGTTTGGTAGTGCCCACACAACATTTCAAAAAGGACAAACATGGGATAGGAAATTGGGAAGAATAATGAACATCATTTTTTTAGAGAAAGGTTATCAACAAGAAAAACAAAAGTATTTCCACACAAATCTTTTAATCTTTGTCAAAGAATACACCAAAACGGACACAAGGCATGCTAGAGGAAAGAGAGGGGGAAAGAAATCAGTTCACATGAGTAAGATCAAATAAATACCACAGGAATTTTCAACTTATCATACAAAATTTTGGATGAAGAATATAGAAAAAGTGTAACCACTATGCTTCAACCTGTGAACGGTACAGATATAAATATGTGTATAAATATATCAGTCGCTATTCCCAATGAGGATGCCAAGCTCAATAAGTAATAAACCAGTGTGTATGCAAAAAAAACATATGGGATGCACCACAATATATCTATACTACAATATACTAATAGATGGTGGATATTGTGTACTTATAATTTATTAATAAGCATAATACAAATGGTAACAATGCTGTATTACAAGCATTGTTACCATTTTTATTATGCTTATTAATAAATTATAAGTATACAATATCCGCCATCTATTAGTATTTTGTAGTATAGATATATTGTGGCGCATCCCATATGTTTTTTTGCATACACACTAGTTTAAAATTTTGGATGAAGCCCAACTCTCGCATAATAAAAGGACTTAGCATTGCACCTACAGTGGAACCAAACCTTTTTGAACTTTTTGTATATTTAAATCAATATTTGAGAACTTTATGTAGAAAGAAATACTTTGCTAATAAATCTTTAAAAAAGTTGGATGATGATATTTCTCCTATCGTATTGGATAATGATGATAATTTTGCTGTGAACATTCTTGAATAACTTAGAGAAGAGAGTAGCCTGACAGAAATAGACATAGAAATATTATTATATGACAAGACGGGATCAAATTTAGATTCTATTCTGGAAGAAAAATTGAAATCGAAATTTTATCCAATATCATCTAATGGCCGTCATATAGTTTGTGTTTACCATCTAACGATAGAAGCCTTTATGAAAATTTGCGATAAACTATACAAGAAATTTTCAAAATTTAATCCACATGAATGCAGAGCTATAATAACTTACAACAGGATTCCTTATTAGTTATTAGAGCAGCAGATAAGGGAGGCAGGATTGTCGTTCAGGATCTTGCTGATTATAAAATAGAAGCATTCAGACAATTGAATAATACTAATTTTTATAGTAGTCTGGACAACAATCCCTCACTTGAATTTCAAAAAGAACTTAAAGTATCACTGGACCTAGCACTAGATAAGGGTGTGCTTACAAAAGATGAGTATAGGTTTTTATTTCCATTGCATCCTGTTACTGCAACTTACTATCATCTACTGAAACTGCACAAAGATTTGGTTACACATCCGTTTAGATCGATCATATCGGGTATTGGGTCACTCATGTCATCGCAATCGTTTTATACTGACACTTTTCTAGAGTCAAGATAAATATTAGATCTTATATATGTGATTCTACACATTATTTAAATTCATTAAAAAAAGGTGAGTTGGAAAGAACATTATGCTCTCCTCACCCTGGATGTTGAAACCCTTCATTGTAATATACTTCATGATAGAGTAATAAGGGTAATAGAGAAAATACTATCTAGTGATCCAACAATGTCCAGGAATCACAGTGATTTCATTGTAAATTCTATCCAATTTATTTTATCACACAATCATTTTATGTTTGGTCACGGTTATTCTCTACAGGTTATGGAAATGGTCGTGGGGACCCGGTTCTCATCAAGCTATGCCAACCTATACATGGGTGCATTTGAAAACACCCATGTGTGGGGACGTGAGTTTGGGGCAGACCTGGTTCTCTATGGCCATTATATAGATGATTTATTATTTGGGGTGGTAGAGAAACACAAGCACTTTATTTTATCACTGCACTCAATGAGAATCAATATAATTTGAAGTTTGCGCACAAGTATACTACAATGAGTATGGGATTTCTGGATATACAGGTCTCGGTAGCCAATGGATTATTGTAGGGATGTGCACCGGCCACTTTTGGTGTCTCGTGTTTTGTGTTTTGGATTCGGATTTGCTTGAGGTTTTGGGTTCGGATTTGTTTCGCAAAACACCTGACGAAAGGTTTTGGTTCGGATTTAAGGTTTTGGATTCGGATTTATTTTGAAAAAAACATAAAAAGTGTTAAAATCAAGTTTTTTGGTTTATACTGCTGAATCAGTGAACTTTGTAATATAGCAGTACCACTGGACTTATACTGCTGAATCAGTGAACTTTGTAATATAGCAGTACCAATGGACTTATACTGCAGGACTGTTTTTGGATATTTTTTTTTAATTTCTTATTTTTATAATTATTTTTTTTATAACTTTTTTTGGACTGAGCACAGCACAGCACAGCACAGCACAGCATAGCATGAGATATAGCAGGACAGAGGACCACCTAACACAACCTCCCTCTACCCTGATCAATGCCTGAGTGAAGATGGCGGCGGCTAGCGGGAAATTTATAGAATACGAGTATCGCGAGATCCGACAGCGGGATTATGACTCAGAGCCTCGGTTTCAGTCTTGCAATTGGCGGGAATACCCGGATCTGTCTCGGATCCGGCTCGGATCGGCAATGTTCGGGTGGGCTCGGATTTCAGAAATCTGAGCCTGCTCATCTCTAGATTATTGGAGACATCCACATTTAAGAAAAAGATGGACATGGCCAAATATCTACACTATACTAGTGCGCACAATACTATAGGGAAAAGTAATATACAAAAGGGGCAGCTATTGCGCATGAAAAGAAATTGAACGGATGAAATGCAGTTCAAAGTACGAGCAAAATATCTGCTAGACATATTTCTAGACAGGGGCTACCCAGATAAAATAGAGAGAGCCCCCTGCTGGATGTTTCCAGATTGAATAGGTAAGAATTTTTGATGGAAAAAAGAAAGGTCAGCTTAAATCCAGATACACTGACAATTAATATTGCAATCAAAAAGATGATAGTAATGTGTCATGTATAGCTAAATATAATAAAATGTCATGGGAAATTAAGAGGACTATCAAGAAATAGTATCCCATTCTACAGCAAGATTCAATACTGAAGAATATTCTACCACATGACCTAAAAGTATTCTTGAGAAAAGGTAACAATCTGAAGAATCTATTACCACCAAGTTTGATTAGATGTGAACAAAAGAGCTCTGCAGAACAAACATTAGATTGGATTTCAAAGAAACCTGAGGGCCTTTTTCAAATGTGGAAATACGAGGTGTATCACATGTACACATATAAAGAATAAGTGTACAGAATTTACACATATTAACAAGAACTTTAAAATTCAAGAATTCATTAACTGTAACACAAGTTATGTGATTTACATGTTGAAATGCAATTGTGATATGGTTTATGTGGGTATATCTACCAGGACATTGAAATCCCAATTTATGGAACACAGACATAATATCATTAATAAAAAACAAAATCTCAGTGTTCCACATCATGTCAGCATGTACCATGGAGGAGATGTCAAATGTCTTTCAGTAGTTGTAATATAGCATATAAAAAAAACAGAACGAGGAGGTGCTAGATTCAGGAAGCTTTGTATACAGAAAGTCTTCCGGATACATTGTTTAAACTCAATGAGTCCAGGTGAACTTAATGAAGTGATAGACCATAATGAAGTCCTTTCTTAGCTATGTCCTTACTAACATCTGCATTCATAATCATGACTATCTTTAATATTTTCTACTATAAAAGCATCATCATTATAATTTTTCATCATTATACATATTTGTTTTGTATATACATTTTAATAAAAAATAATCAGTATATTACATATTTTATCATTTTTATTTACACTCACTTTGAAATATTGTATATGCAATACATTTCATTGCTATTCACTTATATTCAATAATATTAAATGTGAGTATTTCATAGCAGACATAATTCACTAGATGCAGTTACAATTGTAAGCTTATAGCTGTGCAAACACCACTTATTTATACTCCATGGGTTTTGCTGTGATATGTTCATAATTTTTCTCTAGTAAAATAATAATATAAAAAAGTGCTGTATCAAATTTATTTATAATATTAATTGAAGATTAAAAAGATGATAATTTAAAATTGTATTGAAAGAGTTATGATTTTTTAAAAATCTATAATGGAGTTCACGAAATTGTAGAAGAAGTTTTAAAGTTTTAAGTCTTAAACTTAGTGTTGATAATGTTTTTCTATTATACTTATTGCTATGATAAATTTTTACTTGTAGTACTATAGTGCAATTATATGATATATGGAAAAGAAGAAATGAATATTATCCACCGTTGAAAAGTATCACACATGATAATGGTCCACTTAATGAGAGGGTAGGTATTTATAAAGGATGACGAGAGACGGCAAGTTAATTCATTTTCTATTATGCCTCTGAGGAAATCACAGCTTTGCGATGAAATGCGTCAGCAATCTATGAACCAAGACTATTAAGTTAATGAAATTTTAGTCCTGGAGATGATAGGATTTATCAATTTATATTCTTAATAACAAATGGATATGGCAATTATTGATCTAGAGGTGATTCAGGGCTGCAGCCTAGGATTCTCAATGTATTGAAGACTAAAAAAGCACAACCTAAAAGCTGCAGCACCCAGAGGGAGCCTGTTGGGCCTTCTCCTGACACTTATTGGTTAAAGAACACACACACACACACACACACACTATTAATAGTGTGTTTGCAACTGATTATTTCACTGAGACTGCGTGACATTTGACGAGATCCCATCGAATAACACTGAACTAATAAGAGCGTCATCTGGCATTCATTTGCTAAGAGGTGTTTGGCCAAATGGACCTATGTATTATCATAGCTGTTTTTATTTTACAGCATAAAAATCAGTTTGAACAAACACAGATATACTCATCTTACAGTTGAGAATTTAAACAATCTAATTCAATCATCTCTGGGGGTTGTTGCTGATCATACAGACAGGTGCGCAATCTATAAAGGGGAGATCGAACTGTGTAAAAAGGATTGTTATTTCTTGACTGCAAACTTTATTTAAATATCAGTGTGCTTCTAACATGGAAGGTTAAGCAATTGATATTCTAACTTGTGTCCATACGTGAAATGTGAGATGACAAAAACACTATTGAATTTCTCTGAACTGTTAAATGTGCTTGGAATGCATTTCATTGCCACGTCTAACACACTGAGATGCCAAATTATATCCACGGAAAAAGATGAAGTCATCATCATTACCATTTATTTATATAGCGCCACTGATTCCGCAGCGCTGTACAGAGAACTCATTCACATCAGTCCCTGCCCCATTGGAGCTTACAGTTTAAATTCCCTAACATACACACACACAGACACACACACACACACACAGAGACTAGGGTCAATTTTGATAGCAGCCAAATAACCTACTAGTATGTTTTTGGAGTGTGGGAGGAAACCGGAGCACCCGGAGGAAACTCACACAAACACGGGGAGAACATACAAACTTCACACAGGTAAGGCCGTGGTCGGGAATTGAACTCATGCGCTGTGAGGCAGAAGAGCTAACCGCTTAGCCACCGCTGTGACAACTTATTTTGTACATTCCCCCCCGCCCCCCTTCCCGGAGCCCAATTTAGCATGTTCATTTGCATTAAAAGTAATATGACTAGGATCTGTATTATGTTGGTGTATAAAATGTTTCAACACAGTGACTTTCCACCTTATTATTAATGTCTCTAATATGCTCCTGAATTCTTAACTTCAAAGGGTGTTTTGTTTTGCACTAATACTTATACCCACAGGAGCATTCCAAAGGGTAAATAACTGATGATGTAAGATGGCTCATAAGGTTTTCAATATCATATTTTTGCTGTTTCAAAATTATAGAAAACCTCTCTATTAGTACTGGCGTATCAACAAATGTTACAATGACTACATTTACATGACTACACATACATGCATGATGTGTAGTAAAAAGTATCACTTCTTATATTTCTAATTTTTTATTGTCATAGCTCAACATTTTATCTTTTATCAGGTTGCATGTTCACCATAATATATATATATATATATATATATATATATATATATATATATATATATAAGGAAATGAAAAGAACAGTGTATTACCATAATATATGTTAGACAACACTTTGAGAGTAAATGGAATGTGGTATAGTAAGTTCACATTGAGATGGTATTTTGTGACTCTCAAGATAGAAACGGGACCAAAATGATGAGATAGATAAAACACTTGTGTGAACACAGTGATTCCAATCCCAGATGAGATCACCACTAATAATATTTCTGCGTACCAGATGTAAGACCTTTTAGGTTTATCTGTAAAGCTGATGATGCCTCTGATACTGCTACAAGCTTCCAATGCCGACACTTCTCTTAGGAAGGGGAATGACCAGATACAACTGGGACCTCAGAACCAAAAGCGCAGTAAAAAAGACTAAAATAGTGTAATACTGTATAATGCAGATTTTAATAAAAAAGTAAGTAACACACTTACATAAAATAAGAAATAAAATGCATATAAAGGTATCTTTATGGTACTCATCTAGGATGCATGCATTCTTGCAACAATCAGTTCTTAATGAGTCTCCACGGCAGCCTCACTATGGGACATGTGACATCCACTGCTCAAAAAATCTCGTACCATGATATCCAGATGAATAATAGCAATCCTCAACGCGTTTCATCCGTGTAACAGACGGACTTCATCAGGAGGAACATGTACAATAAGTATATATATATATATATATATATATATATATATATATATATATATATACATACATATATAATTAAAACTTCTAACAGTTTTGTCTTCAGCAAACAAGTCTTGCGTGTTGAGTGTGCATACAGGTCATGGTGGTTGAGTGCATTACTTACTGTTTTCTTTGAAACAATTGTACCTGCTAATTCCAGGTCTTTCTGAAGATCTCTACAAGTGGTCCTTGGTCCTTGGACAACTCTTCTGATAATTTATTTTACTCCTCTGTCAGAAATTTTGCGAGGTGCACCTGGTCGTGGCCGGCTCATGGTGAATTTATGTTCTTTCCACTTCCGGATTATAGCCCACACAGCGCTCACTGCAACATCCAGCAGTTTACAGATCCTTCTGTAATGAATGCCATCAGTATGTTTTGCAACAATAAGATAGCAAAGGTCTTGAGTGAGCTCTTTGCTTTTACCCATCATGAGATGTTTCTTGTGTGACACCTTTGTAATGAGACACCTTTTTATAGGCCATTGGCTGAACCAGTTGGAAGCATTGCTTTCTAATTACTGATATATTTCAGCTGGTGTCTTGGCTTTCCATGCCTTTTTGCACCTCTTCATGTGTTCAATACTTTTTTCCTGTGTCATTTCACATTATTACAAAACTTAAATTATGGACATCTATGGTTTGATTTCTTTGCATGTGAGGATTGCAAGGGTTGTTGATGACATTTGGTGCACATTTCATTACAATAGCCACATTAAATATATAATTACTGAGAAAAATGTTGATGTGTTCAATACTTATTTCACCCACTGCGTGTGTGTGTGTGTGTGTGTATATATATATATATATATATATATATATATATATATATATATATATATAAATATATTGATTAGTGCTTTAAAACTGTTTAAGTATACAAATGAATCATGTTTTCCACATATAAGCACCGTGTTCTGCATAGTATTGTACAAATTTGGGCTACCTAAATATGGTCTCCGGCGTGGCTTCATTTGACCACATACAAATATATGTGCTTATAGTTAATATGGCCACTGTACAGTGCACCTTATATTACTATGTCACCGTTTAAATACTAATTACTTATTAAGGAGACTTAGGATTATCGTTAGTTTGTTACCTAGTTAAGACTTCTTTTGTCTCATGTTTTTGTTGATCAGGCATAATCACGGCTGATATTGTGGCTGCACATGTGCAGTGACTAGCTCTGCGCAATGTACAATTGCAAGATGGTTGTCAGGATTCCCAATATAAAAACCACTGAAAGTGCGTAAATGAAAGAAAGTGTTTTTTATTTAACACAGGTTACACAGGTTTCTGGATGAAATAAGTGGTAAGTGCAAGTCAGCAGAGTATAGCAGTAATAGTAAAGATAAGTCAGCAAGCCACAGATGCAGAGAATGGACAATAATAAAGTTTGTAGAGTCAGTGCTGAGAGGCTGGATGACAAGTCTTATTCTGAGGCTGGAGAAGCAGGTAAAATCAGAGCTGTCCAGATACCTGGACAACTCAAGAGGCATGAGGCACCGGATGAGTCATGGGTGTGAGGACTCATGTACTCAGGATACACGAAACACCAGAGAAATCACGGTTGTCAGGATTCAGGTTGCTCAGGAGACACTAGGTACTGGATAAATCACAGCTGTCAGGGCTCAGGTTACTCAGGGGACACAAGGCACCGGAGGAATAATAGGTGTCAGGATTCAAGTTGTTTAGGAGGCATGAGGCACTGGAGGTGTCAGGGAAAGTGTAGTGGTCTACAGGGCAGAGTACTTGGAGTCCAGGTGAGCAGACAGCCAGGAGACTGGATCAGATGCAAGATGTAACAACTACAGACACAGGAGCTAGATAGCTGGATAGCTGCTACTGACTGTAGATACTGGATTGCTTGGGAAGCAATACACTGCTGACACAGTGACACAGAAGAGTCAAACAAGCCGGGGAACAAAGCCAGACGGTCCACCACGATGGCAGGGAGAAGCAGGTGCGAAGTCACAACAATGACGAGTCAGAGGTCACAGGAAGCAGTACTAAAACGGAGGGACAAGCAGAGGTCAATACCAGGATATCAATCAATGATAGCACACAAGAAACCAGAGGTCATGGCAACAGATGAACTGTCAAAGGCATCCCAGAGTAACGAGCTTAGCTCTAGCAGGTAGGAACAGTGGTCCTGCAGGCTGGATACATATAATGGCAAAATCTAACACAGTTCTTGGCAGACAAGAGCTGCAGGAGACAAGCACCATCCACATGGAAGATGCTGCAGAGCATCTGGAAGCAGATTGTGACAATGGTGCTATTCACTTTTATAAATATGCAATATGGACATGATGTTTTAAATCCTCCTAATGAAGTATCCACATAAAGACAAAACGCTTTTGAGTATAGTGCCATTAACTCTACATTTTCCATTAGATCTGTTTATTTTTCTTTGCATTTAGAGATTAATATTTCCATCTGAGAGACCGATGTTTCCGGACCCTTTAAATAAGGGATAGTATGGATTGATATTCTGTTAAATCCTGACCAGCCTGCCAGGTCTTCAGTTAAGCCTTTATTGTATTGTATATTGTTTTATATTTAAAAGTGTCTGTACTAAATATACTACATTTTATGGTCTCTATACTTCTATGTTTTGGAGAATAACAGTCAAGTGTGTTACAGTGATGTTAAACATTACAGATAAGCTTTTGTTTATTGACAGTATATCTGGTACACACATATATTATTGGGTGTGAATAAAATAACCATCAGTTCCATCAATAAACAATACCCAGGGGTGATAGAATTATGACCCCAGGTAAATCACAGAGGAGTTCCATAAATTCATTAATTTGCGCTACAACCAAACAGTCAGAAGCAACAATAAAGTCTACCTGTGATCTTTCCAAATTATCTCCAGCAGAGATGGAGACCCTCAATGCTACAATCTCGGAAGAGGAAATGCTTGCAGCTATTTGCCCAAGGAAATCTATCTGTGCCCTGTACCAGCATGTGTTTATTGCCCAGTATAATAAATACATTTAGTAGATTGAATATTGGTCAATAGAGGGAAGTAATAACACTTGTACATAGATTCTAGATTTTTAGTTATATATAACCAAACATATTTTTAGCTGCCATTTAAACTGTAAGTAAATTTTGAGAAGCTTTTTTGGCATTTGCAAAAAAATAAAAATCAAGAAATTCAGTCTCATCAGCAATAGTTTTAAAATTGGAGAGAAGGTCACATTGATATAGTTCATTAAACATAAACATAAACAGTAAGGAGTATAATAATTTGTTTAGAAATAGAGGATTTTTTTTTCTGCATAGTGGGCAATTTTACATTCCAAGGGTGAAAGTGGACCTTCTTGTTGCATCTCATTTGAGACTCCGAAGTGGGCAAGCGAGAGGAGTTCATTTACAAGGAGAGACAGAAGGATTTTGATAGGGACTGGCGATCCCGGTCAAAAACTCACAATTGATGCAGTAGGTTTTTAAGACTGTTATTATGAAGGGCCAATCAATGCAATCAAATACTTTTAGTAAAGAAGGGATCCAAGATCTTAATTTCAACTAACTAGAATTAAATTGCCCTCCTGATGTTGTCCTGTAGCTGTTATCCTGGAATTAAACCCATTTGGTGTGGTTGGACAAGATCAGAAGGAAAAAATGTGACTTCCAACTAGAGATGAGCGGGCTCGGATTTCACTAATCCGAGCCCACCCGAACAGTGCGGATCCGAGGGGATCCGAGCACTGTTCGGGAACTTCCGGCCGCCAAATGCATCCAAAACGGGGCTATGACATCCAAGTCTCGCGTCGGATCTCGCGAAACTCGGATCTCATATATGCCCCGCTCACGGCCGCCATCTTCATTCTCCCTGTGGTTACTGAAGAGGGAGGTTGATGTGATCTGTCCTGCTGATAACTTTACAAAAGTGGTGCTTTGTCCTGCTGAGTGAATTAGTAGTTTGTCCAGTGCTCTGTCCTGCTGATTTATTTAGTCTAGTGGTGCTTTGTCCTGCTGAGTGCAGTAGTACTTTTCCCAGTGCTCTGTCCTGCTGATTCCAGTGGTGCTTTGGCCAGTGTCTGTGCTGCTGAGTCCAGTGGTGCTTTTGTCCTGTATTTGTTTCTGATAAGTCCATATCAATTTGTTAATTAGCCAAAAATCTTAAAAAAATTATGGAAAAAGTATAAAAAATATTACAGAGCAATATATTCTTGCAGTCCAAAAATAGAGGACCTGCCACTTCTATTACTACGTTCATTATTTCTGTAGTTCCAAAAAATAGGAACTGAGAGTTCTATTACTACATTCATTCTTTAAGCAGTTCCAGAGAATAGGTACTGCAATCTATACTACATTTAATATGTTCAATTTTTAAGCAGTTCCAGAGAATAGGTACTGCAAACTATATTACATTTAATACGTTCAATTTTTAAGCAGTGCAAGAGAATAGGTACTGCAATCTATATTACATTTACAACGTTCATTCTTTAAGCAGTTCCAGAGAATAGGTACTGCAATCTATATTACATTTAATACGTTCAATTTTTAAGCAGTGCAAGAGAATAGGTACTGCAATCTATATTACATTTAATACGTTCAATTTTTAAGCAGTGCAAGAGAATAGGTACTGCAATCTATATTACATTTAATACGTTCAATTTTTAAGCATTTCCAAAGTGTGTGTGGTTTAGGGGTACACTCATTAGTTCTGCATATAATGGAGTACAAAAATTTGGAGGATAAAGTAGGGAAAGAGCAAGACCTACTTCCTCCTAATGCTGAAGCTGCTGCCACTAGTCATGACATAGATGATGGAATGCCATCAAAGTGGTCTGCCAAGGCCGATGCCCAATCTCCTAGTAGAGGGCATGTAAAGTCCAAAAAGCCAAAGTTTACTAAAATTAGCAAAAAAAGAAAATTGAAAACATCTGAGGAGAAACGTAAACTTGCCAATATGCCATTTATGACACGGAGTGACAAGGAACGGCTTAGGCCCTGGCCCGTGTTCATGACTAGTGGTTCAGCTTCACCAAAGGATCTAAGCCCTCCTCCTCCCCACCACTCTAAAAAATTGAAGAGACTTAAGCTGTCATAAACAACACAGCAAACAACTCTGCCTTCTAAACAGATGGCATCACAAATCCCCAAGGCGAGTCCAAGGGTGTTGGTGGTTGCGAAGCCTGACCTTCCCATCACTGTACGGGAAGAGGTGGCTCCTTCCACCATTTTCAGCATGCCCTCTGCATATGCTGAAAGGATCACCCACAGTCCAGTTACAGATTTGGCTAATGAAGGTGTCAATGTTGTACACCGGGAGGAGGATATTGATGTAGCTGGCGCTGAGGAGGAACTTGACGAGGAGGATGCTGATGTGGTTATCATAAATGAGCCACCAGGGGGGGAAACAGTTGTTGTCCATGGGATGAAAAAGCCCATCGTCATGCCTGGTCAGAAGACCAAAAAATCCACCTCTTCTGTCTGGAGTTATTTTTATCCGAATCCGGACAACAAATGTATGGCCATATGTAGCTTATGTAAAGCTCAAATAAGCAGGGGTAAGGATCTTGGCCACCTAGGGACATCCTCACTTATACGTCACCTGAAGAACCTTCATAATTCAGTGTTTAGTTCAGGACCCGTGGCTAGGACCGTCAGCAGTCCAGGGACACCTAAATCCCTTGGTCCTGTTGGATACATACCACCAACACCCTCCTCGTCAACTTCCTCCACGATCTCCATCAGATTTAGTCCTGCAGGCCATGTCACCAGCCAGACTGAGTCCTCTTCAATACGGGATTCATCCGAGGAATCCTGCAGTGGTACGCCTACTACTGCCACTGCTGCTGTTGCTGCTGGTAGTCGGTCATCTTCCCAGAGGGGAAGTCGGAAGACCGCTACGTCTTTCACCAAACAATTGATCGTCCAACAGTCATTTGCCATGAGCACCAAGTACGACACTAGTCATCCTATGGCAAAGCGGATAACTGCATCAATAACAGCAATGTTGGTGTTAGACGTGCGTCCGGTGTCCGCCATCAGTGGAGTGTGATTTAGATGGTTGATGGAGGTATTGTGTCCCCGGTACAATATCCCGTCGAGATTCCACTTCACTAGGCAGGCGATACCAAAGATGTACAGAGAAGTAAGAACAAGTGTCCTCAGTGCTCTGAAAAATGCGGTTGTACCCACTGTCCACCTAACCACCGACATGTGGACAAGTGGTTCAGGGCAAATGAAGGACTACATGACTGTGACAGCCCACTGGGTAGATGCATCGCCTTCCGCAGCAACAGCAGCAGCTGCATCAGTAGAAGCATCTCCACAACGGCTGCTCATTCCAAGGCAGGCAACGTTGTGTATCACCGGTTTTAATAAGAGGCACAACACTGACAACCTCTTAGAGAAACTGAGGGAAATAATCTCTCAGTGGCTTAACCCACTTAGACTCTCCTGCGGATTTGTGGTATCAGACAACACCAGTAACATTGTGCGGGCATTACATATGGGCAATTTCCAGCACGTCCCATGTTTGGCCCACACCGTTAATTTGGTGGTGCAGCATTACCTGAAGAGTGACAGGAATGTGCAGGAGATGCTTGCGGTGGCCCGCAAAATTGCTGGACACTTTCAGCATTCTGCCACTGCCTACCGCAGACTTGAGCAACATCAAAAAAGGCTGATCCTGCCCTGCCATCACCTCAAACAAGAGGTTGTGATGCACTGGAACTCCACCCTCTATATGCTGCAGAGGATGGAGGAGCAGCAAAAGGCCATTCAAGCCTACACAGCCACCTACGACATAGGAAAAGGAGTGGGGATGCGCCTTAGTCAAGCGCATTGGAGACTGATTTCTGTGTTGTGCATGGTTCTCCAGCCATTTGAACTTGCCACACGAGAAGTCAGTTCCGACACTGCCAGCTTGAGTCAGGTGATTCCCCTGATCAGGCTGTTGCAGAAGCAGCTGGAGAAAGTGAGGGAAGAGCTGTTGAAGCATTGCGATTCCACCAAGCATGTAGCTCTTGTGGATGAAGCCCTTCGTACACTTTGCCAGGATCCGAGGGTGGTCACTCTTTTAAAGTCAGAGGAACACATTCTGGCCACCGTGCTGGATCCTCGGTTTAAAGCATATGTTGTGTCTCTGTTTCCGGCGGACACAAGTCTACAGAGGTGCAAAGACCTGCTGATCAGGAGATTGTCCTCTGAAGAGGACAGTGACATGCTAACAGCTCCTCCATTTACTTCAACATCTGTGGCTGCGAGGAAAAAGCTCAGTTTTCCTAAAAGACCCGCTGGCGGGGATGCTGAGAACATCTGGTCCGGACTGAAAGACCTGCCAACCATTGCAGACATGTCTACTGTCGCTGTATTGGATGCTGTCACAATTGAAAAAATGGTGGAGGATTACTTTGCTGACAAATCCAAGTAGACATGTCAGACAGTCCATATTCTTACTGGCAGGAAAAAAAGCCAGTTTGGAAGCCCCTGTACAAACTGGCTCTATTTTACCTGAGTTGTCGCCCCTCCAGTGTGTACTCCGAAAGAGTTTTTAGTGCAACGGGGAACCTGGTCAGTGAGCGGCGAAGGAGGTTGCTTCTGCAAAACGTTGAAAAAATGATGTTCATAAAAATGAATTATCAATTCCTCAATCAAGAACAGCACTGCCCTCCAGAGACTACAGAGGGACCTGTGATTGTGGAGTCCAGCGGGGACAAATTGATAATGTGTGAGGATGAGGAAGTACACACTGAAAGGGGCGAGGACTCAGAGGATGAGCATGAGGACGACATCTTGCCTCAGTAGAGCCAGTTTAGTTTGTACAGGGAGAGATGAACAGCTTTTTTGGTGTGGGGGCCCAAACAAACCAATCATTTCAGCCACAGTAGTTTGGTAGGCCCTGTCGCTGAAATGATTGGTTTGTTAAAGTGCGCATGTCCTATTTCAACAACATCAGGGTGGATGGGAGGTCCCAAGGACAATTCCAGCTTGCACCTGTTTTTTGGCCATTATGTGCTCTTTGGGGCCTAGTTTTTCAAACTGCCATCCTGTCTGCCACTGCAGTGTCACTCCTAGATGGGCCACGTGTTTGTGCCGCCCACTTGTGTCGCTTAGCTTAGACATCCAGCTACCTCGGTGCAACCTTCTGGACTAAAAACACGTTTGTGAGGTGTGATGTGTTCAGAATAGACTGGAAATTAGTGGAAATGAATGTTATTGAGGTTAATAATAGTGTGGGAGTGAAAAAAAACACAAAAAAACTGGATTTTAGTGCTTTTTATGCTTTTTTAAATATAAATCAGAACCAAAACCTTTCGTCAGGTGTTTTGGCAAAACAAATCAGAACCCAAAACCTCAAGCTAATCAGAACCCGAAACCCAAAACCCAAAACACTAAAAGTGCCCGGTGCACACCCTTACTTCCAACAGGAGTGTTGGCAAAATGTTAAGGTCCATGTTCAATAGAAAAATTGGATGGTATTTTCCAAAGGAGATTGCATCCTTAACCTCCATAAAGATGACCTGATCATAATGTTCATTTCAAAGAGAAGCCATTCACAGATCAAGGTAAATACTTCTGTCAGTCTCTGACGCATGGGATCAGATGATTGTCTCTTTGGTAGGCTGGATCACATTGTGCAAAATTAATAATTTACCAAGGCTTCCGTATTTATTCCAAGGATTACTTGTCAGACTTTACCCAAAACATTCAACTTCCTCAAATATATGGTATCCCTAATTATATGGTCCAACTAGAGAACTAAGGGAAATGTATAAAGCTGCATTTTTTGTGTGATTGATAATCTGCTGCAAATTACCACAGATCACTCACAATTTGGACCTCCGGATCACCAAATGTATTATCCTTTGTTTTGAAGGTTCCAAATACAAATCACTGATGATGGTCAGCAATTTGAGGCAGCTTAAAAATCTCCAAAAAATATGTACAAACCACCGGCAGTTTAAAATCAATGAATTTCAAAATTAGGCAGTGTCTGACTAGCTGATTGTAATCCACTGAAATATCAAATAATGTTGACCTCATCTGCACTATGTAATGCTGGAAACTTTCTTATTTTCTTTTTAAAGAGTTTCAGGAGTTAGTGAGAGCAGAAGCAGGTTAGGTTACTGTAGTTTATTGGAGCAGGAGATTTGTGATGTAAATTGAGTATGTGTGAATGTCAATGTTATCTGTCTATATTTTTCTGAAATTTGTGTATTAGCTTTAGAATTATGGTCAGTGGGAGGAGCGTTAGGCATAGTCTTGAGGATGAATAAGTTCCCTTAAAGCAGGAGAAGAGGTTTGAGAGGGAGTAGGGTCACAGGGATATGTGCAGGCAGGCATGTATAAATCTTGCAGAAATGTCATATTTAGTCATAATCAGAATTGTGCTCTCATTACTGAAATTTTACACTACTATCAGTGAATTATGGACATTTAGCTACCAAAACATTAATTGCCTATAAAAGACAAATGTGGGCATGGGTGAGCTCAGCTATTAAAGCTGCTGGGCCTGTTAAAATAAGCATAAACATTTTTAGATAGTGTTTCTTAGATAGTAAAAGGAGAGTGAAGGAGATGGTTGCTGAAAAGAGGAGAATTAAAAAATCTCCCAAGGGGCAAGAAGGCACACTTTAATTGTTGAATACATCTCTTTTGAGGAGGATGTCAAGTAGCTGATTCCAACAGAGTCAACATCCAGGATACGAACAGACCTCTCTCCCAACAGCAGTATTGTGATTAAAAGCAATTATGTACCCTTAAAACCATGTTAAACAATGTTTGTAATTTTTACATAATCCAAACTATATAACATGTTAAAAAAGCATGCAAATACGATAAGACATGTGTTTGTGTGAATATGCCATGTATGTTTATTTTTGATTGCAGAACAAAAACATATTTCCCATATTTGATAAAGTAATCAATATATTTTCCCATTTTTCATCTCACAGCTTCTTCAAAACACCAGGTGGCCCTACCGCCCTCACATGGTAGAAGATGAGTTTATAGTTTAAAAAATGTAATAATATTTTTGATCTTACTATCTATTTTCTTACCCCCCCCCCCCCCCCCCCCAAAAAAAAAAGACGTGGGCAAATAAATACAAATAAAATATATAATATTCAAAACCTTTTTACTTACACATGTTTGTCTTTAAAGGAACAAACACACAATATTTCCCCCCAGCACACTGCAATAGCCAGCAAAAGACCTGCCATTTCTACTGTAGATAAAAATGCAAAAGTTTTAGTTGCACACATTTGCTACTGGCATGTTGGTGTCAGTAGCTGAGAGGAGGTACTGGCACAGAATTGCTGTTTGGAGGCTTCTGGGGTACCTCTTTGGTAAGTTAGCTCTCAATTTAAAAACACATATGTATGGCCCAAATATTTGGGACTCACTGTTCAGAGTTAGGACCACACTATTTTTAAAAGCGCCTTGGAGTGGCGGGTGGCTTTAACGTACATTTGCAAATATGTGCAACTAAGACTTTTGCATTTTTATCTCTAGTAGAAATGGCAGGTCTTTTGCTGACTATAGCAGTGTGCTGGGGGGGATTTTGTGTGTTTGTTCTTTTTAGAATAACCCCACCCTTTCAAGCACCTGCTAAAGCCTATAAATTGATTGAGCAGCTTCCACTTCTGTACATGTTTGTCTTTTCAAGACCTTCACACTTATATGTACCAGCATCTCCACAGCATGAAACTGCCCAACAGGAGCTAGAGGAGATAATGCAGCCAAAGCCTGAAATGATACTTCATTTAGTTGAAGAACCTTCTTTGCACCCTGCACAAGGGGAAAGGCAGGAACAAGAGCAGCCTGTTACAATTTATGGCATTCTTGTCCACTCTCCCAGAATGTCCAGGAGACTCATGAATTCTAGGTAGGTATCCAAGACTCCAGGCAGTGCTCGCCATTTTCCCGCACCTGCCCACTTTCTAGTGAATTGGGAATGGGAGCCTCCATTTTCGCAGTAAATGGTATAATTTTGGCCCACTCCTCAACAAAATTATACATTTGCGTCATTGCATCACAAAGGCAGGACCAAAATGATGAGATTCACTAAACCCTAACATCCTCCGTCCTCACACTTCACCTCCCCTCCGGGATCTCCCAGAGTTGGCAAGTATAATTTATGGGCAGAAAAAAGTTCAAATAAGCACAATGTAAGTCAATAAATGCGCAAAAGCATGAAGGTTCTCAACTCCATATAGGTCTCATAATACAAGAACTCAAATGCTGTCTGCCGAGTAGACCACAATGTGATACATAAAAACACTAATATAAATTACAGGTACAGTTGAAGAGATTAGGTAAATATGGAATTTTCAGTGTCGAAGTCAGCAAATTGGATAAAGTCATATAAATTAAAGTCTAGCAAACTTGGTTGTCTTTGTCTGAAAAGATGCGTACGGTACGCATCGACGTACAAGGGCATGCTACGGCGTGAAAGGGCGTACGCATCCACTACACTTGGCAGCAACAGTAATTGGTCTTTTACCATACATTCGCACAAACACGCATACTTATAAAATAGTACACATTAATGGTAATTGCAACACATAGTAAGTTATGTCGAAATATAGTAGTATTTATATGTTATATCAGAGTTACATGCATATTAGTGAAATACACGGAACGTGTTGAAGGAATAACATCATGAGTGGTATCATAATGAACCTTGTTACATATCCTACTGTTTGGTTCACTCTGCGAGGGAATCGCAGAGTGCATACACAAGTTATGAATGATAGGGAATTATGAACTACTTAAGACTAAGGAATCTTGGCGGGAAGAGCAGAGCATACCCCCTGCAGAGATGACCCCCCTCCTTTGGATTCCTTAGGATGAACAAGCCAATGATTGACAACCCCTTGGACATTCCTGAGACCTGGACCAATAGATGCAAGCTATACCATCTTCATTGTATTACTGTATTTGATTGTGTATATAAGCAGCAGCTTGTGATCCAGAGTGCAGACATCTTGTCCCCAGACTTCAGGATTGAATGACTGCACTAGATCCAGAGCGCCTGCGATAAGTAACGGCTGTATTTACTATTACTTCGCTTGAGCATATTTATTCTACTTATTGCGAATAAATCTTTGTGCTTTGGAAACACAAATCGAGGTTCGACAATCGTTATTGGTTAGCGACAATACGCACATAACAATTTGGTGGCTCGTGAGCTTTGGAGGTTTCGTTGCCGACGATACGCAAGACCAACGGATTTCGGTTCCTCAACAAAGGGTGGAGACGCGTCATAAACGGGTAAGAACGCATGGTGTTCAAAACCTGAATTTTACTCTGTGTTGCGAAACCGAATGTCCGTTTTGCATGATCTAGGGCACGCTAACTAGAACCTAGGGGCAAAAGAGAAAACTGTTTCTTTTTTCTGTCATTGTGCGTTTTAACTGTATTGCATTGCTTAGCGTATGTGTATTTCCTGCTGTGCGTACGCGAACTTCCGGTAGATTTGCCACGTGGTTAAACAATCGTTCTGATAGTTATTATACATGTATAGTATAATTACTTGTGAAAGCCTCTGAGATATTATTACTGTTGTTGGGAACTTTTGATTTTCTGCGCAGAAAAGGTGTATAGTGTGTGATGTTGTAACGTATATACACTGTTCATTATTCATTGTGCTCAGTTGCTGTCTGACGAGGCGGATTGCCCAACTGAAGGACGGTATACAGGGCAGGTATACCGAATGCGAAAACCGGGTTTTCGCAAAGCGCTACCAATAGATCGCAAGGTTTGCTAATTATTAGTGTTGGTAGGCAGTGCGATCTAATCGCAGCGTTAGTGCGAATTGGTGAAGCAGGTAGGAGGAATTATATTGGAAAGGCTGGTTGATTGTACCGACTTTGTTCTCCCAGTTATAATAAACTCAACAGATTTTTGTGGTTGAGCCAGGGTATCGAGGAGCTGATAGCCCTTGGGGCCCACAGTGATATTTCTGTATTAGGGATCCTCGCCGGGTGCGAGAAAAGCGAGTGAATGCGGCTAAAGGAAATACGTTCACCGAGCATTAAAGATCTCTAGCTGTGATTGTAGCAACAGAGTTGGAATTGTTAGCCGGAAGGAACAGAGCACTGCGGTGTGTCTGTGTTCCGGGTAGAAGGTATATTGTTCAACATGGGTGCTAAGCATACGCTAGAGATGGTCAGTGTACTGCCTAAGGAAGGCCCTATTGGTTCAGCGAGGTTTCTCATGTGTAAGAAATATGGTGCATACGCAACTGTGTATTGTGACACGTGGGTCAAGATGACCAAAGCTTGTGATAGGCCTTTCCCAACAATAGGAAGTTTTAATGCAGAGGTACTAAATACTGTAAAAGATAAAGTATGGTTGATCAAGTCAACGAAAAAGAGAAACAGACATAATGATTGTTTAAAATTGTGGCAAATGGAAGGTAACACGTGGCAGAGCAGCGAATGCAAACCGGAAGTAGGCGTGGTGAAAAGCGCGCGCAAGGCGGATGTAACCATTGAGAAGCGTGGCGAACTCAGCGCAAGTGCGCCCCCGCCACCTTATGTGCAGCCGTTGTTAAAACTGAAAATAGAAAAATTGCTAAGTTGTATCCTGTTTTAAGCCAGTTTAAATCAAGTGTATCTGAAAATGAAGATGAACCCACTGTGATTTCGGCCATTGCCCATGCCGATAGTGTACTAGAGGCTTAGCGCAAGTATGAGAAAATGGCTGAGATAGGTGAGAGTAGCGTGATCACTAGGAGTGAAAGCGTTCTAAATCTAGAACCAGCAAATCCTGTAGTGTCCCCTGAAGTCAGTGTACCAGAGGGTGCGTTCCCAGTCTGCACAATATCAGTTCCCAATGGGAAACCGGATAAGGATGGTGTAGTTCCTTTAAGAAATGTTACGATGCATTGTCCCTGGACTAGATCAGAATTACGTTCCATTATGGCTGAATTCCCAGATCCTAGAAAAGAGTTGGCTAAGTATCAGAAATTTGTTAAAGACTTAGGAAATGCCCACGAACCAACCAATAAGGATTGGCGTGTAGTGTTGAGGGCGTGTCTTCCTCCCAATACTAAAATACAAAAATTCATTGAAGATTGTTTGTTAGAGGAAGATGACACCTTGACTGATGAGATTAACCAAAAAAATATAGAACAAATTGTGAAACACTTAGCCATCTATTTTCCAGTAGTAGTAAATTGGAGTAAGATTTTCACCATTAAACAAAAGTATAGTGAAACAGCAGCAGATTACTTCACTAGAGCTATAGCAGCGATAACACGGTTTACTGGGATATCCAACATAAGTGAGGACCCACATCACAGAGAGGTAGCTGTAGGAGTACTGATGGATGGCCTTAGAGAAAATTTAAAGACGAGAGTACAAACCACATTACCTAATTGGAGAGTCAGAGCAAGCGTTCTTTAATCTCAAAGATAGTCTGACTAGAGCACCTGCATTGGGAATACCTGATTATGAAAAGCCTTTTGAGCTATTTTGTACAGAAGCTGATGGTTGTGCAGCAGGGGTCCTCGCACAGAAACATGGTGACGCTAGCAGACCGGTAGCATACTATAGTGCACAATTAGACAATGTGGCAAGATCACTCCCAACATGTCTCAGAAGTGTAGCAGCAACGGCTCTTCTGGTGAGTAAGAGCAAGGACGTAGTATTAGGACATAATTCAACTATCTATACACCCCATGCTGTATCAGCTCTGTTAAATTCAGCCCAAACCAGGCATGTTTCTTCAGCTAGATTCACAAAGTGGGAACTAGCCCTGATGGCACCCTCAAACATCACCATCAAACGATGTAGCACCTTAAATCCAGCTACATACCTTCCGTATGTGTCTCTAGAGACACAAAGGGTGGGAGGTGAGGAGACCCTGGTTGATGATGAGTTAGGCAAGAATACTGACACGCATGACTGTATGGAACATCTGAATCAGACCTTTACTGCAAGGCCCGACATACGTGACACCCCCTTAGAAAATGTAGATTTTACGTTTTATACAGACAGGAGTTGCCATAGACAGAGACAGGAGAGCTATGTACTGGTTACGCTGTTGTAGACGATCAGGATGTGGTAGAAGCTGAACCCCTTGGTCCACCTCACTCAGCCCAGGTGGCGGAACTAGTAGCACTAAGGAGAGCGTGTGAATTGGCAGAGGGTAAATCAGCCAATATATATACTGACTCTAGGTACGCCTTCGGGGTAGTGCACGATTTTGGGGCCCTTTGGCGTCTTAGAAACTTTACGACAGCAGCAGGTACACCAGTGGCACACTCACAACACATAAAAGGACTTCTGACAGCCGTCATAAAGTGCAAAGCCCATACCTTTGAAGAAGACCCAGTGTCATTGGGCAACAACAGGGCAGACAAAGCTGCTAAATGGGCAGCAGGGCAACCTATGACTGTATCGACCGAGACTATGATGGTTTTTCAGACATTAGACATGCAGAAATTAATTGAAATGCAAGATTTGTGTTCCCTGCAGGAAAGGGCGGTCTGGAAGGTGAAGGGATGTGGTCAAGAGTCCTCAGGACTCTGGAGGGATGGACAAGGTAAGCCTGTAGCTCCCCGAACATACTATCCAAGCCTGGCTGAAGCAGCACATGGCCTGACTCACCTGGGTAAAGAAGGTATGTGCAAACTGGTGAGAGCATACTGGTGTGCTCCCGGATTTTCCTCTCAGGCTGGTAAGAAAGCAATGTCATGTCTTACTTGTTTGAGGAGAAATGTTGGGAAAACTGTTCCAACTGAGCCATCCCACATCCCTCCTACAGACGGACCTTTCCAGGTAATACAAATTGACTATATCCAATTACCACCGTGCAGGAATTTAAAGTATGTGTTAGTGTGTATTGATGTGTTTTCCGGTTGGGTAGAAGCATATCCGGCAGCCACTAATACTGCTGTGTTCACTGCAAAGAAAATTGTACAAGACTTTGTGTGTAGGTTCGGTATCCCTAGAATCATTGAAAGTGATAGGGGTACCCATTTTACTGGTGATATCTTCCAAAATATGTGTAAACTCATGGGAATCAGTAGCAGACTTCACACCCCTTACGGACCACAAGCCAGTGGTAAAATGGAGAGAGTAAACGGTACTATAAAGAACAAACTGGGTAAGATAATGTCTGAAACTGGGTTGGCATGGCCTGAGGCTTTGCCGTTGGTCCTCCATAGCATTCGAACCACTCCTAGACCTCCTCTTAATCTGTCCCCTTTGAGATACTGTTCGGACGACAAACTCATTAGATTGTGAGTCCACAAGACGACTTGAAGTGTAATAATGAAGTGACTGTACAATATCTTATAAGAATGAGAAGACAGCTAAAACAACAACAACAAAAACTAAAAATGCTGTCACCTGGTATGCCAGAGACGAACTGTCATGATGTTGAACCTGGAGACTATGCTATGATCCGCAATTTCTTACGTTCAGGTTGTTTAACAGACCCGTACCAAGTGCTGCTGACCAGTACTACATCACTGAAGGTTGCAGAGAGAGACACTTGGGTCCATTCCACCCACTGCAGGAGAGTCCATAATCCAGAGAAAGTGCAAGATAAAACTAAGACCGACGACACAGAGCTGTCACTTGTGAGCCTGTTCCAGGAGACCTAAAGCCTGCAGTCGAGACACCTGAACCAGAGACGTTGCCTCAGCATTATCTTTCCAGCGATGGAGTGGCGTTTTTTTTTTCTTTTGTTCCAGGATTTTCCTTGTTTTTACTCTTTCTAGGACAATCTATTTTTGTGAAGGAGGATGGAGGATGGAGGAGAGTTCTGGGAGTGATATGGATGAAATGGAGGCCGAAGAAAAGTTAATAGGATACTCAGAGCAGCCCATTATCAAACTTGGTCCAGGGGTTATGAAAAGGTCTGCTAGCTCAGGAACTCGGAGGCAGTGTGAGGGGCTATTTTCTGATGAGTATTGTATCTGCAAGTTCTGCGACTCCCTAGTTGAAGAGAGATGCATCCAACGATGCCAGTCCCCCAGTACTCTGAATATAGGCGGGCATCCTTTGGAGGATTATCACTCCCTGGGGGGTAAGGTGCTAAACCAAACCGAGTGTTGGGTGTGCTCTCACGTGCCTCAAGGGCAGCATAATATAGGACTAGTGCCATTCCCTCTAAACATATCTGAAGTACTCGAATTGAGGGGTGGGAGGCCCATAGAAGGGAGGTACAATAACACTAGGTCCCCTAGTCTGACGCTTCGACAATACTCCATAGGCAGATCTTTGCTGTGCTTAAACATATCTCATGCAAAGCGCCTGGAGAATTGGGAGGCTGACCTATCAGATCAGACAATGGCTCGCCACACTCATTTTAGAGGGAGACTAACAAGGTCACTACTAGGCAGGAATGTTGATGGAGGTCACAAATTAGGGCGTATAACCAAACATAAGAAGGTATCCATTGGAAAAGTCTCTACAGATAAATGTAAAAATGTAATTAATCCTGACACGTGTCTAGAGCAAATGGAGACACTAGGTATGGGTAGTTTTATCAAAACTCTGTGTGATATAATTCATGGGCATACTGCTCCTTATGTTCTCCCTGATGATGTGTATTTTGTTTGTGGGAGGAAAGCTTATTCCTGGGTGACTCTGAGTTCCAAGGGCTTGTGTTTCTTAGCTAAACTGGTTCCTGAAATCATGACTATTACTCACAAAGAAATGGTTGGTATTTACAAGACTACATCACCACCATACATACACACACAGTATGAACACCGTGGCAAGAGAAATATGATTCCTGGTGAGGAACCCATAGCTACAAAATTGATTAGAGAAACTGCTGGTTTCCAAGTTATGGTTGCTCTAGATCTCACCAGGACCCCTCGGGGAACATTAAACTTTAAATATATCCAAGACCTAGCCAAATTAATAGATAATATCACCGAGATGTATGATGACACTTTCAGGTATACTGGAAGGGAGCTACAAGCGCACAAGAAGGAGTTGGTGCAACATAGACTGGTACTAAATTATCTCATCTCTATTACTGGTGGGTATTGTGTGACACTGGCCACCCAGTTCGGTGTCAAATGTTGCACGTACATTACTAATAATATGGATGACCCTAAAGAGGCTATAGACCGGAAGATGGATGAAATTTTACAGCTGAAATGGGAATTTCGAAAGAGCCATAATTCTTCGTTATATGAGGTCGGGGAAAAGGTGGCGGGTTGGTTCTCGTGGTTGAACCCTGTGAAATGGTTCTCCGGTCTGGGGGAGTGGGTACAGGAAATGGTTGCTAGTGTAGGTAAGCTCCTTCTCCTTATACTGGGTGTCATCTTAGCAATTGGTTTAGTTGTCAAATGTGTTCCTACTGTGTTGAAGTGTGGAAAACGGTCTCATAGGAGTAACACTGAGAAAGAGACTGAAAGGGTGGTACCAGATACCGAGATCATGGTCTGTGAAGAAGTATTGTATAATCCTGAACTTGAAACAGTGATTGGGTGATAGTTTATTACACTATCAAAGTGGGGAGCTGTCGAAGTCAGCAAATTGGATAAAGTCATATCAATTAAAGTCTAGCAAACTTGGTTGTCTTTGTCTGAAAAGATGCGTACGGTACGCATCGACGTACAAGGGCACGCTACGGCATGAAAGGGCGTACGTATCCACTACACGTGGCAGCAACAGTAATTGGTCTTTTACCATACATTCGCACAAACACGCATACTTATAAAATAGTACACATTAATGATAATTGCAACACATAGTCAGTTATGTCGAAATATAGTAGTATTTATATGTTATATCAGAGTTACATGCATATTAGTGAAATACACGGAACGGGTTGAAGGAATAACATCATGAGTGGTATCATAATGAACCTTGTTACATATCCTACTGTTTGGTTCACTCTGCGAGGGAATCGCAGAGTGCATACACAAGTTATGAATGATAGGGTATTATGAACTACTTAAGACTAAGGAATCTTGGTGGGAAGAGCAGAGCATACGCCCTGCAGAGATGACCCCCCTCCTTTGGATTCCTTAGGATGAACCAGCCAATGATTGACAACCCCTTGGACATTCCTGAGACCTGGACCAATAGATGCAAGCTATACCATCTTCATTGTGTTACTGTATTTGATTGTGTATATAAGCAGCAGCTTGTGATCCAGAGTGCAGACATCTTGTCCCCAGACTTCAGGATTGAATGACTGCACTGGATCCAGAGCGCCTGCGATAAGTAACGGCTGTATTTACTATTACTTCGCGTGAGCATATTTATTCTACTTATTGCGAATAAATCTTTGTGCTTTGGAAACACAAATCGAGGTTCGACAATCGTTATTGGTTAGCGACAATACGCACATAACATCAGCAACCCAAGGGGATTCGGCCATAATGACAGGTGTCCAAAGGCAAACTAGTTCACCAGAAAGTAGCCAGTAGACTAGCTACATCTGCACCTACCACTGTATCAAGATGCAATGTGCAAAGCAGGGAGGGGCATATGTCCAGCACCAAGTCAAAACCAAGTATATGGTTAAAAGAAATAAGTAATAAGGATAGGTGTAAAGTAAAGGGGAAAAAAATATTGTGTTTACTTCTAGTTTGTTTTAAATTGCTGTTCATAATTACACATGATTAGGCGAAACACTAACATGAACAGTAATTGGTTTGAGTCTTTCTCCTCTGTTTCATCATTGTTTTCTTAATTTTTTATGAAACCATATGCACCACCTTGGCAAGGGCGTATTCACAGTTACCATCTACATTAATATACTATCCAATTACATTTTTCTTTTTATAAGAAAAATAAGATTATTTTTTTAGCTAAAAATGAAAAAAATATTTAAAAACATTAACATTACATTAACAATTTTGCACATTAATCGCCTCTTTTTCAAGCCATCATAGGAATGCATGCATGTTGCAACGGCCCGCCTGCCTTCTCTCTTCCACGTCCTGGCTGGTTACCCTGACAGCTGGAACATCATATCCAGCCATGGCAACCCAGGTGCACTCTCTCCATTGCTGCCGCACCTGGCAAGCTGTCAAACAGCCAGGCTCATGTGAGCAATGAATATTAATTGATTAACTACCTGCTGGGACTTATTAGTGCATGGCTCAACCCTGCTTCTGGATTGACCAATAGTACTATTTAAGACAGAGAGGGCATTGCCTCCCTGCTGGTAATAGGTTCTGCATAGTCAGTACTGACCAGCTCCAGGTTTTATGCTATTTACTCTGCTCTATAAAGTTGCTGTGACCACAGATTATTTCTGGACCATGCTACTTTGCTGCTAGTCCCTGATTTCTGCCTGGAATTTGAATTCTTACTGCCTGCTACCTACCCCAACCTTTGACCTGTCCCTGTTTACTCTGCTTGCTACTGACCCACGACCACTAAACTTTTACTAGACTTCTATGTGATACTTTGGTTACTCCTCCTACCATCTGCACTAAAGTTTCCAAACATAAGCTCCTACTACCTAAGAGTTAAGTCCTGGGGGCATCTGAGTACCTGTGAGCAAAACAAGCTCTATGGGAAAGGTGGTTGCTAAAGGTGAAGGCCTCTATCGCTAGTTCTAGGAGTCCATGTTTGGTACGCTAGCCTAACAATGCATAGGCCAAAGCATGTTAATTTTAGTAATATTGTCACTCAATCCCATGTCTATTTTTCTGGCAGATTAGGTTGTTGGTTTTCCATTGGGTTGCTAAACACCACCTAAATATAATTAGCAGTTTGTATTTGTATTCATAATAATTTGTAAATTGCTATTTGTAATTTGCAATTTGTAAAATGACACTTAAGAAAAACTCCCCCCATCAACCTACTCTGGTGCTCCTTCAGCCCTACAACCGGTGGAGAAGTTCGCTCTTTTATTCTTTCCTCTCCACCCTCTACCTGCCCTCTCGATCCCATCCCCTCCTACCTCCTTTGCTCTCTCTCTCCAACGGCCTGCTCTTACCTAGCACACCTTTTCAACCTATCACTCTCCTCTGGTGTAGTACCCTCCTCTTTTAAACACGCTCTTATGTCTCCTATCCTCAAAAAACCCAATCTTGACCCCACCTCTCTTGCTAATTATCGCCCTATCTCTCTTCTCCCCTATGCCTCCAAATTACTTGAGCGGATTGTCTGCAGCCGCCTAACTAGGCACCTCGTAGACAATTCCCTCCTTGACCCTCTCCAATCTGGCTACAGCCCCCTCCATTCTACCGAAACTGCCCTAACCAAGGTTACTAATGATCTCCTATCAGCCAAATCCAAGGGTCACTTCTCCGTACTCATCCTCCTTGACCTCTCTGCAGCCTTTGACACCGTGGACCATCCCCTCCTGCTGCAAACTCTTCTCTCTCTCGGCCTCTCTGGTTCTGTCCATGCCTGGTTCGCCTCATACCTCGCTAATCGCTCCTTCTCTGTATCCACATCTGGTTCTTCCTCCTCCCCCTACCCTCTCCCCGTAGGAGTTCCGCAGGGCTCTGTTCTTGGCCCTCTACTCTTTTTGCTCTACACTTCCTTCCTTGGTGCTCTCATCTCCTCCTTCGGTCTTCAGTATCACCTTTATGCTGACGACATTCAACTCTATATCTCCTCCTATCTTTCCTCCACCCTCCTCGCTCGGGTATCCGACTGCCTCTCCGCCATCTCCTCCTGGATGTCCGAGCGCTTTCTCAAAATCAATATCTCTAAAACTGAACTCATTGTCTTTCCTCCGCACAAACACCCATCCCACGATGACCTCTCTATTGGCGTCACCACCACCACCATCTCCTCTGTCACCCAACTTCGCTGCCTGGGTGTCACCCTCGACTCCTCTCTCTCTTTTGCCCCCCACATTCATTCCCTTGCCCAAGCCTGTCGCTTCCAACTATGCAACATCGCCCACATCCATCCTTTTCTCTCTTAGGATGCCACCAAAACTATCATCCATGCACTCATCATCTCCCGCCTTGATTATTGCAACCTCCTCCTCACTGGCCTCCCCCACTCCCATCTCTCCCCCCTCCGCTCTATACTCAATGCGGCCACAAGACTCATCTTCCTCTCACGCCGCTCCTCCTCTGCCTCCCCTCTCTGCTTTGCCTTACACTGGCTCCCCTTCCCCTACAGAATCCTTTTCAAACTCCTCACCACCACTTACAAGGCTCTCTCCAACTCTACTGCCCCTTATATCTCTAACCTCCTCTCCATTCACACTCCTGCCCGCTCCCTGCGCTCGGCCAACGACCGCCGCCTGTCCTCCACCCTTATCACCTCTTCCCACTCCAGAATCCAAGACTTTTCCCGTGCAGCCCCCTTCTCTGGAACGACCTCCCTCGTTCCATCCGTCTCTCTCCTACTCTGTGCTCCTTCAAGCGTGCACTCAAAACTCACCTCTTCCTCAAAGCCTACCAACCATCTACTTAATCCCCCATCTCCTCCCTTTGCTCGTCCTCATTTCTCTCCTCTTGCCTCAACTGGCTCCTCTTGTGCCTGGTCTGTTTACCCTCCCTTAGGATATAAGCTCATATGAGCAGGGCCCCCTCCTCTCCTGTCTCCATACCTGTTCTTCCGCTCCGTTTTTACTGCATATGACTAGCCGAAGTTTCTGAAGTATTGGTACTTTTTGTTCATTGTTCTGTATGGTTTCACCCTGTATAGTCTACTGTTAGTACTGTGTGCGGTGCTGCAGGTACCTTGTGGCGCCTAACAAATAAATGATAATAATAATAATAATAATAATAATAATGACTTTCCAGTGGTTTTTATTGGTTTGCCTTTTTATTGATCACCAGTATGAGGCGGTTTGCAAATCGGCAGAAAAAAATCAGCAAAAAACGTAGCTTGTCACAAAGTGCAACTTGCTACATTTTCTCCCTAGATTTAAGATGTGAATCCTCCAGTAATCTACCCCGGTGGAATTTTGTCCCCAGTTTATGAAAATATTATTATGTCGCTCAACTTTCACAATATACCCAATTGCACTAGCCCCCATGGCTCCTTTATCAATTTTTGGTGGGTCTATCCTGCTTTTCAAGTGTTTTGACCAGAAACAAATATTTATCCAAAATATATTATTTATCCATTCCTTGTTTCTGATCTTAACAAATATCAAAACAAATTCATAATACACAGTTTAGCTACCATATTAATAGTTGCTTCATGGAAGATTGAGAACTTTCGAGTCCAAACTTCCCTACTGACATGTGGTGCACATGAGATGGAGTGTCATTCACCAGACTGTGAGTGCTTCTTCCCGTGTGTTTAGGAACCGTGGCCGTCCACCATCCTGAGGGTCTGCGCATGCGCAGCCCTTTCAAAACCTTCAGTACCTGTTCCTTTAACTTAATTGGCTGATCAGGCAACACTCTCTATTTAAAGCACCTGCTGTCCACTCCTCGCTGCCTGATCTTGGAGTCTCATTCCCCATGAGCCTCTGAAGGTGTTCCCGTGTTTCCTCGTGTATTCAGCGCTGCTGATTCCTGTGGTTTCCAGACCACTTCTACTCCTGTGGTTTCCAGACCACTTCAACTCTCCTGTGGTTCATCGTGACTGTAAGCTGATTCCTATCCGCTGCCTCCGTGCACTACAGTCCTCAGACCACTTCAACTCTGCTGTGTTTCATCGTGACTGTTAGCTGATTCCTATCCGCTGCCTCCGTGCACTACAGTCCTCAGACCACTTCAACTCTGCTGTGTTTCATCGTGACTGTTAGCTGATTCCTATTCGCTGCCTCCGTGCACTACAGTCCTCAGACCACTTCAACTCTGCTGTGTTTCATCGTGACTGTTAGCTGATTCCTATCCGCTGCCTCCGTGCACTACAGTCTTCAGACCACTTCAACTCTCCTGTGTTTCATCGTGACTGTTAGCTGATTCCTATCCGCTGCCTCCGTGCACTACAGTCTTCAGACCACTTCAACTCTGCTGTGTTTCATCGTGACTGTTAGCTGATTCCTATCCGCTGCCTCCGTGCACTACAGTCTTCAGACCATCTCAACTCTCCCGTGTTTCCTCGAGACTGCTACAACTGATTCCTATCCGCTGCCCTCCGTGCTCAACAGTTCCAGCTTAGCTCTACTCTCCCGTGTTTCATCGTGGCTGCACCTGCTGGTTGCTATCCGCTACCTCCGTGTACCTGCAGAGCCCTGCTGGCTGCTACTCCTCAGTTCTACTCGTGTCTGCAGCAGCTGATCCGCTCTCCGTGCTTCTCAGTGTTCCTGCTGGTATCTACTCGCCAGTCTGCATCAGATCTACGCCTCACTGCTTTCATCTCGTCTAGACCATCGCTATTCTTCAGGGTCCTCCAGGAGTCCAGTTCTACATACTACTGCTTCCTGAGTATTTGTTCCCCTGCTGGTCTACCTACCTGTGCGCTGCACCTACTTGATTACCGCTTCACCCTCCAGGGACTTCGCATCCTGCCGGCCTCCAGCCGTTCAGGTATCTCTGCACTCCTGTCTGACAGCCTGCTCCTGAACCACGGTATGCATACTTCTCACTGACTGTGTTGGTGTATTGCATATCTTGCTGGACTGAGTTGTTCTCCTCTGGAGCTTACTATCCGCTGAGACTTTTGCCATCATTGACTGTGTTATCTTTTGCCTGGATAGTTTCTATTACTTTGTATTATTGCAGTGCTGTTCAGTCATTACTATATTGTGCATGTCATTGTGGATTAAGTTCAAGGTGCCCGTGTATCCTCTGTATTGCAGTCTCTCCCCGTGCTCCTCCTCACATATATATTCAGTGGTACAACTTGCTAGAGGCAGACCACTGATTCCTGTTTCCAGTGTCACCTGTTCCAGTGTCCTCTCACATAGCAGTGGTACAACTTGCTAACGCAGACCACTGACTTCCCGGATACCTTCACCTGGATCCCATTCCTTCACCCAGACAGCGGTACAACTTGCTAAACGCAGACCGCTGACTCTCATCACCTCCTCGTTTCTGTTGGACATTCCTCCTCACTATAGCAGTGGTACAACTTGCTACCGCAGACCACTGACTACCCTCACGTGTCCTTTGTCCATTCAGTTCCTCGTGTATTACTACATATATATTACCAGTGCTGCTAGTCATAGACTTTCCCGAGCATCTCTATCATCTGCTGTCTCCTGTTCCGTGATCACCCCGCTACCAGAGTACCATATTACCACCTATACTGCTCTGGTAAGCTTATCACCTGGTGATCCCTGGGTAAAGACTCCTAGTGCCCGTGACAGTAAGATCAGGCCATGACAGACCCAGATACGGAACCTACAGCCAAAGAGATGCTGCAGCATCTGGTCACCCATGTGGAGCAACAGGATGCTCGCCAACAGCTGTTACTTCAATGCTACCAGTCGTTAGCCTCCCAAGGAACATCTGGACAGACCGTTACAGCTAATGTTGAAGCTCCTGTGCTTTCCTCCGTTTCCCCAGTGCCATCCCAGGTGTCTACAGCTCCCACGCTACACCTGCCTACTCCATCAAAGTACGATGGAGACCCCAAAACTTGTAGGGGTATTCTCAACCAATGCTCAGTTCATTTTGAGCTCCAACCTCAAAATTTTTCTACCCATCGTTCCAGAGTGGCCTATCTTATCTCATTGTTTTCTGGACAAGCTCTGGCTTGGGCCTCCCCTCTGTGGGAGAGAAACGATCCTGTATTACAAGATAGTGCCAAATTCATTTCTATGTTCCGAAGTGTGTTCGATGAACCAGGTCGTGTGACCTCCGCTGCTTCCAGCATTCTTCGTTTACGTCAGGGTTCTCATACAGTAGGCCAGTACGTCATTCAATTTAGGATATTAGCCTCTGAACTTCAGTGGAACACTGAAGCATTAATTGCCGCCTTCTGGCAGGGGCTCTCCGATAAAATTAAAGATGCACTGACTACCCAAGAGCTTCCTACGTCACTAGAAGATTTAATCTCTCTTTGTCATCGTGTAGACATGAGGTTTCGTGAAAGAGAATCTGAGAAAACAACTTCAGTTAAAGCACCTCTTCGCTCAACCCCTCAATTTCGTCCAGCTTCACCTTCTGTGATTCCCATGGAGATAGGACGTTCCAAATTAACTTTAGAGGAGAGGAACCGAAGAGTAAAGAATAGACTTTGTATCTATTGTGCTGATTCCACACATATGCTCAGTTCTTGCCCTAAGAAATCGGGAAATGCCAGGCCCTAACTAGTTCTGGAGAGGTGAAGTTAGGGTCCCTGGAGTCCTCTCCATCTTCTACGAAATTAAAAGTCTGCGCCTTTGATGTTACGATTTCCTTTGCTACCAAATCCTTTGAGTCTCAAGCACTGATTGATTCTGGAGCAGCAGGAAATTTCATTTCTAAATCCCTAGTGAATCAATGGTCCCTACCAGTGATTACTTTGAAAACACCGATTACTGTGACTGCTATAGATGGATCACGTCTCATCAATGGTCTCATCACCCAGAGTACGTCTCCAGTAACGCTTCAGATTGGTGTGCTACACCATGAAGAGATTTCATTTTTTATTCTTCCTGTTACGACAAGTCCGATTGTCTTAGGCCTTCCATGGCTTCAATGTCATTCTCCCCAGATTGACTGGCGCACTCCTCAAGTTACGTCTTGGGGAGCTGAATGTCATCATCGTTGTCATTCTCAGGTCATTCCTCTTAAAATACAGCAATCTTCCATCTCATCTTCCTCACCGGGACTCCCTCCTCAGTATGCTTCATTTGCCGATGTTTTTGATAAAGCTCAGTCTGAACGTCTTCCTCCTCATCGTTCATGGGATTGTCCGATCGATTTTCTACCTGGCAAGACTCCTCCTAGGGGTCGGGTCTATCCACTTTCGTTACCTGAAACTCAAGCTACATCTGATTACATCCAGGAGAATCTCCAGCGAGGGTTTATTCGACCTTCCACCTCTCCCGCTGGAGCCGGGTTCTTCTTCGTAAAAAAGAAGGATGGATCACTACGCCCCTGCATAGATTTTCGTGGACTCAATCCCATTACTATTAAAAATCGGTATCCCATTCCGTTGATCACTGAGTTATTTGATCGCATCAAGGGAGCTCGGATCTTTACCAAGTTGGATCTTCGTGGTGCCTATAATTTAATTAGAATCCGGCCCGGTGGCGAATGGAAGACAGCGTTCAACACCAGAGATGGGCATTATAAATATCTAGTAATGCCTTTCGGGTTGTGTAATGCCCCCGCTGTTTTCCAGGGCTTCTTTAATGAGATCTTTCGGGACTTGTTATATGTATGTGTCGTTGTCTACCTGGATGACATATTGATCTTTTCACAGGACCTGCCTTCTCATCACCAACATGTGGCAGAGGTCCTTTCCAGACTCCGGAAAAATTCATTATTCTGCAAACTAGAAAAATGTTCATTCGAGTTGCCCCAGATTTCATTTTTGGGGTATATTGTTTCCGGAGTTGGTCTGAAAATGGATCCAGAAAAGGTGAATGCTGTATTACATTGGCCCCAGCCAACTACTCTTCGTGCTATCCAGCGTTTTTTAGGTTTTGCCAATTACTATAGACGCTTCATTCAAGACTTCTCGTCCATTGCATCTCCTATTGTGGCCCTGACTCGTAAAGGGGCCAATACGAAGCAATGGTCATCCGAGGCCCTCCAAGCCTTTCAATTTCTTAAAGAGTCCTTCTCCTCTGCTCCCATTCTTCGACAGCCTGATGTGACACTTCCCTTCTTCCTAGAAGTAGATGCCTCTAATGTGGGCTTAGGAGCCATTCTCTCCCAACGCTCGGAGCAACAAAAATTCCATCCTTGTGCCTTTTACTCTCGGGTCTCCTGCCTGCGGAGAGAAATTACACTATCGGGGACAAGGAGTTACTGGCTATCAAAGTTGCATTAGAGGAGTGGAGATACTTATTGGAAGGAGCTCGTTACCCTGTGACGATTTTCACAGATCATAAGAACTTGTCATACCTACAGTCTGCCCAATGCTTGAATCCTCGTCAAGCAAGATGGTCTCTTTTCTTTTCCCGTTTCGAATTAATCATAACCTTCAAACCAGCTGCCAAGAACAAGAAAGCTGACGCTCTATCTCGAGCTTTTGTGACGTCCTCTGACGTTGAAGAGGTTTCCAACCATTCAATACTAGACCCCAAATGTATCTCGCTGGCTGCTTCTTCCACTAAAGTGCTACCATTTGGGAAGACCCTCGTGCCTCCTACTCTTAGGAGGAAAATCCTTTCGTGGTTCCATTCTTCTCGTTTTTCTGGACATGCTGGTGAACGCAAGACCTTTGAGTTTCTCTCTCGAAGTTACTGGTGGCCCTCGATGAGGAGAGACGTCAAAGAGTTTGTTGCTTCTTGTGAATTGTGTTCTCAGTTTAAATCCTCCCGCAGAACTCCAGCGGGGTTGCTGCAACCACTACCCATTCCGTCCAAGCCCTGGACCCATATTAGTATGGACTTTGTTACTGATCTGCCTTCCAGTAAAAATTGTAATACTATTTGGGTAGTGGTAGACAGATTTTCGAAGATGGCTCATTTCGTCCCTTTGTCTGGTTTGCCTTCCTCGTCTACTCTGGCTGAACATTTCGTTAAGGAAATCTTTCGTATTCATGGATGTCCGTCTGAGATTGTGTCAGATAGAGGAGTACAATTCGTTTCCAGATTCTGGCGGGCCCTTTGTAAAACCCTGGGCATACGGTTAGCACTCTCATCTTCTTACCATCCGCAATCAAACGGACAATCTGAACGGGTCAATCAAGATCTCGAGACCTTTATAAGGATGTTCTCATCAGCCAATCAAGACAACTGGGTAGAATTGCTTCCTTGGGCTGAATTCGCTCATAACAACATGTACCATGAGTCATCGTCCAAAACTCCATTCTTTGTGGTTTACGGTCACCATCCGTCTTTTCCGGAATTTCCTGCCCTCCCTCCCACCCAAGTTCCTGCTGTAGAGACTGTTTGTCAGACCTTCAAGAATATTTGGTCTCAGGTCAAAACCTGTTTAAAGAAGACATCTGCCAAATATAAGTCTTTCGCAGATAAGAAGAGGCGGGCTATTCCACCACTGAAAATTGGAGATCGTGTCTGGTTATCTACCAAAAATATTCGTTTGAAGGTCCCATCTATGAAATTCGCTTCCCGTTTTATTGGTCCATATAGGATCATTCAAGTGATAAATCCAGTTTGTTTCAAACTTCTACTTCCTAAGAACCTTCGTATTTCCAATGCCTTCCATGTGTCCTTGCTCAAACCTCTCATCATCAACCGTTTCTCGGCTCCTCCTTCAGCACCTCAGCCAGTTCAAGTTGATCAGGAGGAAGATTTCGAGATTACTCATGTATTGGACGCAAAAATTTCGCGAGGAGTTCTCCGTTTCCTCGTTCATTGGAAGGGCTTTGGTCCTGAGGAGCGTTCATGGATCAAAGCTGAAGATCTCAACGCCCCAGCTCTTCTTAAGAAGTTTTATTCCAAAAATCCGGACAAGCCCGGTTCCAGGCGTTCTGTGCCCACCTTTAAAAGGGGGGGTACTGTCACTCACCAGACTGTGAGTGCTTCTTCCCGTGTGTTTAGGAACCGTGGCCGTCCACCATCCTGAGGGTCTGCGCATGCGCAGCCCTTTCAAAACCTTCAGTACCTGTTCCTTTAACTTAATTGGCTGATCAGGCAACACTCTCTATTTAAAGCACCTGCTGTCCACTCCTCGTTGCCTGATCTTGGAGTCTCATTCCCCATGAGCCTCTGAAGGTGTTCCCGTGTTTCCTCGTGTATTCAGCGCTGCTGATTCCTGTGGTTTCCAGACCACTTCTACTCCTGTGGTTTCCAGACCACTTCAACTCTCCTGTGGTTCATCGTGACTGTTAGCTGATTCCTATCCGCTGCCTCCGTGCACTACAGTCTTCAGACCACTTCAACTCTCCTGTGTTTCATCGTGACTGTTAGCTGATTCCTATCCGCTGCCTCCGTGCACTACAGTCCTCAGACCACTTCAACTCTGCTGTGTTTCATCGTGACTGTTAGCTGATTCCTATCCGCTGCCTCCGTGCACTACAGTCCTCAGACCACTTCAACTCTCCTGTGTTTCATCGTGACTGTTAGCTGATTCCTATCCGCTGCCTCCGTGCACTACAGTCTTCAGACCACTTCAACTCTCCTGTGTTTCATCGTGACTGTTAGCTGATTCCTATCCGCTGCCTCCGTGCACTACAGTCTTCAGACCACTTCAACTCTGCTGTGTTTCATCGTGACTGTTAGCTGATTCCTATCCGCTGCCTCCGTGCACTACAGTCTTCAGACCATCTCAACTCTCCCGTGTTTCCTCGAGACTGCTACAACTGATTCCTATCCGCTGCCCTCCGTGCTCAACAGTTCCAGTTCAGCTCTACTCTCCCGTGTTTCATCGTGGCTGCACCTGCTGGTTGCTATCCGCTACCTCCGTGTACCTGCAGAGTCCTGCTGGCTGCTACTCCTCAGTTCTACTCGTGTCTGCAGCAGCTGATCCGCTCTCCGTGCTTCTCAGTGTTCCTGCTGGTATCTACTCGCCAGTCTGCATCGGATCTGCGCCTCACTGCTTTCATCTCGTCTAGACCATCGCTACTCTTCAGGGTCCTCCAGGAGTCCAGTTCTACATACTACTGCTTCCTGAGTATTTGTTCCCCTGCTGGTCTACCTACCTGTGCGCTGCACCTACTTGATTACCGCTTCACCCTCCAGGGACTTCGCATCCTGCCGGCCTCCAGCCGTTCAGGTATCTCTGCACTCCTGTCTGACAGCCTGCTCCTGAACCACGGTATGCATACTTCTCATTGACTGTGTTGGTGTATTGCATATCTTGCTGGACTGAGTTGTTCTCCTCTGGAGCTTACTATCCGCTGAGACTTTTGCCATCATTGACTGTGTTATCTTTTGCCCGGATAGTTTCTATTACTTTGTATTATTGCAGTGCTGTTCAGTCATTACTATATTGTGCATGTCATTGTGGATCAAGTTCAAGGTGCCCGTGTATCCTCTGTATTGCAGTCTCTCCCCGTGCTCCTCCTCACATATATATTCAGTGGTACAACTTGCTAGAGGCAGACCACTGATTCCTGTTTCCAGTGTCACCTGTTCCAGTGTCCTCTCACATAACAGTGGTACAACTTGCTAACGCAGACCACTGACTTCCCGGATACCTTCACCTGGATCCCATTCCTTCACCCAGACAGCGGTACAACTTGCTAAATGCAGACCGCTGACTCTCATCACCTCCTCATTTCTGTTGGACATTCCTCCTCACTATAGCAGTGGTACAACTTGCTACCGCAGACCACTGACTACCCTCACGTGTCCTTTGTCCATTCAGTTCCTCGTGTATTACTACATATATATTACCAGTGCTGCTAGTCATAGACTTTCCCGAGCATCTCTATCATCTGCTGTCTCCTGTTCCGTGATCACCCCGCTACCAGAGTACCATATTACCACCTATACTGCTCTGGTAAGCTTATCACCTGGTGATCCCTGGGTAAAGACTCCTAGTGCCCGTGACATGGAGTTTATGAACAATATACTGAGGAATTCCTCAGTCTATTTCTATAATACCTGGTTAGACTGGATACACCTCAATTACTTTTCTCTTTCAAACTTTTAGACCACTCAAACTCTTATGAGCATATCAGTGTTTCAACCTCTAGTGACATTTGCTCAAAGTAGACAAATGGAAAAGGATTCTTCATCACCGTCACTTTTCCCCTCACTTCTCCCCCCTCTATCCATACTCCCTTTCTAAATCCCTCTCTCACTAATCCTGTCTTTTATTCCTCTGTTGTCCTCACTGTTATGATAAATACAGACATTGAAAAACCCCTTGCGCACCTGGACATTTTCAGCTATTGCAATGTATATCACACATAAAATGTTTCATTTTGATGAATGTATAGCATGTCTGTTTTTCCTATATAAACTTTTACTTGAGGTCAGAAATAAACAGTTTAAAAAAAATAAAAAAAATCTCTTTCATGTTCATCAGAATCTGATTATTTCTCCAAAGGCTCAAATTGCTTTCCCTTTTATTACACTGTTTCCCTGTATACACTTTTCCAATTTCATGCCACTTTAGTGCTGAGATTTAAACACACACTGTTCATCCTGTCCAGCTCCCACAGAACTCCGTTGAATTGCACTCTGCAAAATGCTATAAACATTTAGCACTTCACACTGTACTATACCTCTTTTGAATACATTCTACTACATTTATCACTAATATTTTACTACCATAGACCTATTTTACACTTCCATTTTGTATTTTTTTGCGCTCCTTTGCTATGTTTTTGTATTTGGATGTCTGATAGGAGCTGCATCATAACATAATTAGATTGAGAGCGCTCACCTATACTCAATATATGTCCAGTTCCATAGTGCCTGATGTAACTTCTGAGTAAATGAATAATTCAAGTAAATTAATCCTTCGTCCTTTGATTTAAGTTACTCAAACTTTCATTAAAATTGAATTCCCTTTTACTGAGCTTTTAGTTAGTTTATTCAGTCTATTTATCTTTTTTCCAGTAGTCATCTATTCAATCCTAACTGCTCATGTATGCATCCCATTGTCCGATATTTCCTTTTGAGAAGTCAGTATTGCTCCATAGTTGTAATCAAACATCCTACTCCTTATTTTTAAATCAAATAGAGCACCTCATTCCACAGTCCCCAACCAATTAAATGGTGTTTCTGAATAGTTAATTCTATTTCAAATTCACTATCCTTCATCTTTGTCTTCTTTTCAATTCTTATTTCAAACTTGTTTCAACTGCTCCTATTCTTAATCTTACATTGGGTCACCTAGACATTTTATAAGCTCTCCAATAAGTTTCTTTCCATGTCCTCGTTTTGTTATTTCAACATTTTATATCATTCATTGTCCCCAGTTTTTGTACCACTGGTTCAGGCTTATATATACTCTTCATTATTTTACTAGCTGTATAGTACATAGGGATGTGCAGCGGCCACTTTTGGTGTCTCGTGTTTTGTGTTTTGGATTCGGATTTGCTTGAGGTTTTGGGTTTGGATTTGTTTCTCAAAACACCTGACGAAAGGTTTTGGTTCGGATTTAAGGTTTTGGATTCGGATTTATTTTGAAAAAAACCTAAAAAGTGTTAAAATCAAGTTTTTTTGTTTATTTTCACTCCTACGCTATTATTAACCTCAATAACATTCAATAAAAATCATTTCCACTAATTCCCAGTCTATTCTGAACACCTCACACCTCACAATATTGTTTTTAGTCCAAAACGTTTCACAGAGGTAGCTTTCTGGACTGCATAGTGCACTGGTCCCGGTACACAATTTGGTACCGGGGGCCACAATACCTCCGCCTTCAAATGGTCTGAATTCCACTGCACAGCTGCCTGCTCCTACATCCTCTGCAGCATATACAGGGTGTAGTTCGAGCGTGTCAATACCTCTTGTTTTTGACGATGACAGGTCATTTTCATTAATTTATGATTTGGCAGCAACAGTCAAAGTTGTTTAATATCTGATACGCCTCTATCTGGACTGCATAGTGGAGTGGCCCCGGTACCCATCAAGTATGTGAAAGACAGACAGTGTCGAAGTGTTATTTGTTGACTTTGTTAACCAAAAAATTGTCCCTGTTGCAAATATTCGTGCAATGAAGAGTGACTTTTTCATTTAAAGGCTCAAGCTTTCAAGTGTAGTGTTTATAACTTATAAACACTACAGTAGTTCAAGCACGTCAATATCTCTTGTTTTTGATTATGACGGGCATTTAAATGGCATGTTGCCAACTTTACGTTTCTCCTCAGATGATTTTAAGTTTCTCTTTTTGCTACTTTTTGAGAACTTAGGCTTTTTGGCTTTTATATGCCCTGTACTAGGAGATTGGGCATCAGGCCTGCCAGACGACGTTGATGGCATTTCATCGTCATGACTAGTGGCAGCAGCTTCAGCATTAGGAGGAAGTGGGTCTTTATCTTTCCCTACTTTATCCTCCAAATTTTTGTTTTCCATTATATGTAGCACAAGAGAGCATACCCCTAAGCCACACTCATTTGGCAAAGCCTTTAAAAATTATATGCGGCACAGGAGAGTACCACTGGACTTATGCTGCTTGTGAAGATACCGGGTTTATCTGGCCCAGTGCTACCCAGTACCTTCTAGGATTCGTATGGTCACTCAGGCAAAATGCAGTTATAAAAATACAACAGTATATTTATTGTTATACAAACAACACTAGAATATTATATACACACAGTAAATAAATGCCAGTCAGATTTACCACATCATCTGTCCCTTACCCCAATAACTTAAGGAGATATAGTCACCTGCTGTCCAGACTTCATGACCCATGGATCCCTCTCAGCTGCATATATAGACTTGAGTTAGAAAACGACAATTCAAAACTCCATCTTGCACCTTCCTGAATGAAATCCAAGCATGAGCACCCCTCCCCCCTGGAGTTGTTCCTTATATATCACAGGTCTAATTTCCACAGTCTTTCCCCTCCCTGGGCAAACCCCTGCGTCTATTCTACTTAACCATTGGTCAGTGCTGGACTAAAGGGGGGGGGGGGTTGGACAGGGGAGTGAAGATGAGCTGTCCTTTCAGAGAACCTCCCCTGTTAGATGGCCTGTCTTGACTAGCCTGGTGAGAACAATGGACACTAATTAGTTTTCCTACTCAGGCACATGGCAACCTGATCCCTACCCATAATCCCCCTGGCTTTACTTTAAATACAATGAATAGCAACCTTACTTCAAGTTATCAATATACAATAAACAATATACATATGTACACTGAACTACAATGTCCCCTTAGCCACATGTTATTGGACAATGCAGTTATAGTCTGGTGAGCTGGGGAAACAAAAGAAGGCTATAAAAAGTATTTGCTATAATTCACATATCACACTCGTTTTGTCACACTGCTGAATCAGTGAACTTTGTAATATAGCAGTACCACTGGACTTATACTGCTGAATCAGTGAACTTTGTAATATAGCAGTACCAATGGACTTATACTGCAGAATCAGTGAACTTTGTAATATTGCAGTACCACTGGACTTATACTGCTGAATCAGTGAACTTTGTAATATAGCAGTACCAATGGACTTATACTGCAAAATCAGTGAACTTTGTAATATAGCAGTACCAATGGACTTATACTGCAGAATCAGTGAACTTTGTAATATAGCAGTACCAATGGACTTATACTGCAGAATCAGTGAACTTTGTAATATAGCAGTACCAATGGACTTATACTGCAGAATCAGTGAACTTTGTAATATTGCAGTACCAATGGACTTATACTGCAAAATCAGTGAACTTTGTAATATTGCAGTACCACTGGACTTATACTGCAGAATCAGTGAACTTTGTAATATTGCAGTACCACTGGACTTATACTGCTGAGTCAGTGAACTTTGAAATATAGCAGTACCAATGGACTTATACTGCAGAATCAGTGAACTTTGTAATATAGCAGTACCAATGGACTTATACTGCAGAATCAGTGAACTTTGTAATATTGCAGTACCACTGGACTTATACTGCAGAATCAGTGAACTTTGTAATATAGCAGTACCACTGGACTTATACTGCTGAATCAGTGAACTTTGTAATATTGCAGTACCACTGGACTTATACTGCTGAATCAGTGAACTTTGTAATATAGCAGTACCAATGGACTTATACTGCAGAATCAGTGAACTTTGTAATATTGTAGTACCAATGGACTTATACTGCATAATCAGTGAACTTTGTAATATAGCAGTACCAATGGACTTATACTGCAGAATCAGTGAACTTTGTAATATTGCAGTACCACTGGACTTATACTGCTGAATCAGTGAACTTTGTAATATTGCAGTACCACTGGACTTATACTGCTGAATCAGTGAACTTTGTAATATAGCAGTACCAATGGACTTATACTGCAAAATCAGTGAACTTTGTAATATTGCAGTACCACTGGACTTATACTGCAGAATCAGTGAACTTTGTAATATTGCATTACCACTGGACTTATACTGCTGAGTCAGTGAACTTTGAAATATAGCAGTACCAATGGACTTATACTGCAGAATCAGTGAACTTTGTAATATAGCAGTACCAATGGACTTATACTGCAGAATCAGTGAACTTTGTAATATTGCAGTACCACTGGACTTATACTGCAGAATCAGTGAACTTTGTAATATAGCAGTACCACTGGACTTATACTGCTGAATCAGTGAACTTTGTAATATTGCAGTACCACTGGACTTATACTGCTGAATCAGTGAACTTTGTAATATAGCAGTACCAATGGACTTATACTGCAGAATCAGTGAACTTTGTAATATTGTAGTACCAATGGACTTATACTGCATAATCAGTGAACTTTGTAATATAGCAGTACCACTGGACTTATACTGCTGAATCAGTGAACTTTGTAATATTGCAGTACCACTGGACTTATACTGCAGAATCAGTGAACTTTGTAATATTGCAGTACCACTGGACTTATACTGCAGAATCAGTGAACTTTGTAATATAGCAGTACCACTGGACTTATACTGCAGAATCAGTGAACTTTGTAATATTGCAGTACCACTGGACTTATACTGCAGAATCAGTGAACTTTGTAATATAGCAGTACCACTGGACTTATACTGCTGAATCAGTGAACTTTGTAATATTGCAGTACCAATGGACTTATACTGCTGAATCAGTGAACTTTGTAATATAGCAGTACCAATGGACTTATACTGCAGAATCAGTGAACTTTGTAATATTGTAGTACCAATGGACTTATACTGCATAATCAGTGAACTTTGTAATATAGCAGTACCACTGGACTTATACTGCAGAATCAGTGAACTTTGTAATATTGCAGTACCACTGGACTTATACTGCTGAATCAGTGAACTTTGTAATATTGCAGTACCACTGGACTTATACTGCTGAATCAGTGAACTTTGTAATATAGCAGTACCAATGGACTTATACTGCAAAATCAGTGAACTTTGTAATATTGCAGTACCACTGGACTTATACTGCAGAATCAGTGAACTTTGTAATATTGCATTACCACTGGACTTATACTGCTGAGTCAGTGAACTTTGAAATATAGCAGTACCAATGGACTTATACTGCAGAATCAGTGAACTTTGTAATATAGCAGTACCAATGGACTTATACTGCAGAATCAGTGAACTTTGTAATATTGCAGTACCACTGGACTTATACTGCAGAATCAGTGAACTTTGTAATATAGCAGTACCAATGGACTTATACTGCAGAATCAGTGAACTTTGTAATATTGTAGTACCAATGGACTTATACTGCATAATCAGTGAACTTTGTAATATAGCAGTACCACTGGACTTATACTGCTGAATCAGTGAACTTTGTAATATTGCAGTACCACTGGACTTATACTGCTGAATCAGTGAACTTTGTAATATAGCAGTACCAAAGGACTTATACTGCAGAATCAGTGAACTTTGTAATATTGTAGTACCAATGGACTTATACTGCTGAATCAGTGAACTTTGTAATATTGCAGTACCAATGGACTTATACTGCAGGATTGTTTTTGGATATTTTTTTTTAATTTCTTTTTTTTATAATTTTTTTTTTTTTTTATAACTTTTTTAAAAAATTTGTATAACTTGGGAATAATGGGGAAATAACAATGCCCTTTGAAGGACAGAGCACAGGACACAGCACCACTGGACTGAACAGGACACAGCACAGGACCCAGCAGCACCACTGAACTCAGAAGGACAGAGCACAGGACACAGCACCACTGGACTGACAGAACACAGCACAGCACAGCACAGCACAGCACAGCACAGCACGAGATATAGCAGGACAGAGGACCACCTAACACAACCTCCCTCTACCCTGATCAATGCCCGAGTGAAGATGGCGGCGGCTAGCGGGGAATTTATAGAATACGAGTATCGCGAGATCCGACAGCGGGATTATGACTCATAGCCTCGGTTTCAGTTTTGCAATTGGCGGGAATACCCGGATCTGTCTCGGATCCGGCTCGTATCGGCAACGTTCGGATGGGCTCGGATTTCAGATATCCGAGCCCGCTCATCTCTAATAGTACACTGATTTTATTCAAGCAGATAAGCCTTAAGGTTGTTTTATCATGATAGTCACATGTTACATTAATTTAACTACCATATATTTTCTAATACAAGTGACTATCTCTTCACAATGACATGATTGTGTTACAGGACACTTTAACCATGGGTATGAACAAATGCATTAATTTATTCAATCAATAATATGGAAAAGTTTTACAGAGCTCACAGATAAATAGGACCACAGCAAAGCCTTGTCTTCAAATTCTACAACACTTGCTCGATCCCTCTTCCTAAGAGAGATTTTTATACTTTTTACATATGAATAACGTATAAGTAGTAAATTTAAACTAGAGATGCTAGGAGGGGGAGGGGTGAAAGTTTTCTTTTTTTTTAAAAAAAAGTTTAATTTTGTAAAGTCACATAAACAACAGATTACAGCAGGCAATGTGAAAACACGCGTATATATTAACAAAAGAATTAAACAATTTCTGCGACCAGCGCAGAGCAAAAAAAAGCACAAAAATTCTACATGTCGACTGGACTGTTAAATAAAAGGATAAAGAGTGACCCAAAGTTTTTGTACAAAGAGGATAGAAAAGGAGGAGAAAGAGGGGGACCAGGAAGAGGAAAAAGAAGACAGGAAAGGGAGGGAGGGAGGGTAGTGACTGGATCCAGTGTGATGAGTGAAAGAAGCTCTGCAAAGAAAGAGGCATTAAACCAAGATTTTTAATAGTACTTAGTTAAGTAAAGGGTGGAGGTAACTGAAAAAAAAAAAAGCCATGGGTTCCAAACCTTGGTGAAGGCCCTTAATGATTAGCGGATAATACTGTTCATAAATTCCATCCGATGGATCTGCCATATTCTATTAATTATAGATTGAAAAGAAGGAGGGGATTGTTGCCACCAATCTGCCGCTATTTGACAAGAAGCTGCCGAGAGGATGTGTCGGATTACTTTATTCTGATGGCGGGATGCCAAGGGTACTCCCGTGGGAAGGAGGAGGAATTTAGGCTCCACAAGAATGTCCACCTGCAGAATTGAGTGAATCAAATTCTTAATTTCCAACCACAGACTTGCCAACCTTGGGCACGACCACCAAATGTGGAGGAACGTGCCCTCCTGGGAGCAACCTCGCCAGCACCAATCAGAAGAGTCAGGGTGAATTCTATTGAGATGCAAGGGCAGATAGTACCAATGGTAAAGCACCTTATAAGCATTCTCTTTAATTCTGACACATATAGAACTGGAGGCTACATTCTCATATATCTCAGACCACTCCTCATCTAACAACTCTTCACCAGGTGCCTCTCCCAGGCTACTTCATGCGGCCCTCTAATATTTTAGGTGGAACGAGCAAGCTCAGAGTAGAGAGTAGAAATTAGGTTTTTAGTTGAAGATTTACGTAGGCAAAGGGCTTCGAAAGTAGAGAGAGGTCGAGCTGAGAGGCGGTTTTTAACAACACTATGAAAATGACGAAGTTGCAAAAACTGGTAAAAGTGTTTTGAGAGAATATGAAAACGTGATTGGATGTCAGAGAATTGAGGGAAGGTCGCGGAGGAGGTTAGATGATAGAGATAGTTGACTCCCCGCAAGTGCCACGGCCGAAATGAGCTAGGATGGAAACCCGGACGAAAATCCGGGGAGTTGAATAACAGAATTACCGGAGAGGGATGAGGCGACAGGCCATATTTTTGAGATGATGAATCCCAAATGGACAGAGAGTGTTAAATAACCGGATGGAGTAGAAAGTGCACACAGTTCTGCCTTCACGAGCAGTACGCAGTGAAGCGGGACATACCTACCAACTGTTCCAAGCGAAACAGTCACCCAAATTCGGGACTGTCCCACAAGATTCAGGACAGTTTGCAGACTGTCCTGCTCTCCCCTACCTGTTCTTGTCACTGTCACCACTTGTGGATGCTGGTTTCTTTAGCTCATTTGCTGGTTGTCTGGACCATGGAATATTGGAGGCCCTATTTGGAGAAACAATGGGTACATAACATTTAGAAAACTCCAACCAGTCCCAGTTTAAATCAATAGCACTCACGCTTTATAATTAGGCCTCCCTTCAGCCACAACATTAAAATAATAATATTCATAACAGCCACAGCAATAATTTAAATAGCATTTACATTTAACAAATATAACCATTTCCCACAACAATCCCAGGCATTAAATAATTCATAATCACATTTAATAAAGAGACCTCATTCTCCCCAAACATCCCCACATCCAATAGCTCACCACCCCAGCATTAAATTAAAGGTCCAATTACTCCATCTTAAATTCATAGGAACCACTATTAAATTAAATTGTCCCACCATCACCCCACAAATAAAATAGCACCCAATAATTAGCCCCCACCTGCACTCCTCGAATTTAATTAACAGCTTACCTCTCACACACAATACGTTCATATACTGGCCCCCTCTCACACACACAATACATTTATATAGTGGTCCCCTCACACACACACAATACGTTCATATAGTGGCCTCCTCTCACACACAATACGTTCATATAGTGGCCCCCTCACACACACACATTACATTCATATAGTGGCCCCCTCACACACACACACAAAATACTTTCATATAGTGGCCCCCTCACACACACACAATACATTCATATAGTGGCCCCCTCACACACATAATACATTCATACAGTGGCCCCGTCACACACACACAATACATTCATATAGTGGCCCCCTCACACACACAATACATTCATACAGTGGCCCACTCACACACACACACAATACTTTCATATAGTGACCCCCTCACACACACACAATACATTCATATAGTGGCCCCCTCACACACACAATACATTCATACAGTGGCCCACTCACACACACAATACATTCATATAGTGGCCCACTCACACACACAATACATTCATTTAGTGGCCCCCTCACACACACAATACATTCATATAGTGGCCCCCTCATACACACACACACACACACAATACATTCATACACTGGCCCCTTCTCACACACACATACATTCATACACTGGCCCCTTCGCACACATACATACATACATACATACATACATTCATATACTGCCCCCCTAACATACACACATTAATTTATTATTCTGACACAAGCATATACTCACCTAGTTCATCGGCGCGCTGTAAAGTTCTTTATCTGTTCGCACATGGGACGGCACCTATGATGTGGTGCGCGTCCCATGTGCCACTAGGAGGAGGTCAAAGTTGAAGGGACGGTGATCTGCGCCGCAGACAATTGGAGAAGGTGGCTGGCCTGGGGGAGGGGCCAGTCACTATTACAGACACCTGCCCCGAATTTATCTTTTTTGGCCCGGCCCTGGGGACATTTGCCCCCCTGCCTCCCAGGCCAGCCTGTCCCTGCGTATTTCAACATGACGGATTCCATGCTGCCCAGATGTCCCGAGTCATGGTCTTTCTGGAAAAGATGTAATGCCACTCCAGTTGCAATATCCATTCCTGTGTCTACATAGGTTTGCCAGTTCTTCAGAGATGAGAGGGAGCTATCCAGAGAGGTGAAGGACATTAAATATGCAGCATGAGCAGACATGGTTTAATAATGTAGAGTTAATTGCCAGCACTGTTGGGCTTAAGGCAGCTAAGCTATTGGTAGCTTGTTTTGTGGGGGCCCAAACAAACCAAGCACTTCAGCTACAAAAGTGGCACTTCTTGTCACTGGAATGCTTGATTTGTTAACATTTATATGTCCTTTTTAGTATCTTACATAAAGGTGGGTGGGAGGGCCCAATTACAATTCCATCTTGCACCACTTTTAATTTCTGACACTGCTCTGTGGAAATGTTTCCTAGATGTGCTATGAACTGCCGTGTGTTGTGTCGTTGCTCTGTCGCATAGCATCCAGCCCGGTTGCTGCAATCTTTGTCTGAAAGTGGATGAAAATAATATTGTGACCTGTGAGGTGGTCAAAATTAACTGGAAATGACTGGAATATACTGTTATTGAGGTTAATAATAAGGTAGAAACAAAAAAAAAGGCAACATTATGTGATATTAGCATATTTTAGCTATTTTTCTAAAAAATACAGATACAAAACCAAAACCAAAAAACAAACTTAATTCAGATCCAAATCAAAGCCAAAACATGGAAGTCAGTAAACATCTCTAATTTGAACTGCATAATCTATTAATACTAATTCCATAGTTTTATAATGCTGATCTTCTTGACAACAACATTTGTGTTCAGCGTCGGACTGGCCCAGCGGGCTACCGGTTAAACCATCGGTAGGCCCGGCTACCGTACGGCCACACCCCATTTTACCAGTGGAGGGAGCTTACCTGGAGGCCCTGCACGTCGTCCCCGCTGCGTCGCCCCTGCAATGACTGGCTGTCAGCGTGACTGGAAGCCACAATACACACATGAGCAACGCACATGTCACAACAAACTGGCTGTGTTTACAAGGTTTATCTGAATAAAATCACAGCTTGAGCACTAATTGCAGATGTATTGCTGCTTCTATTACAGAAGAGACAAAGCTGCGCAGAGCATTACGGTTATTATGCCCTAGTGACTGCGCGCTGCTATGTCATGTATTACGGCTACGGTCCTGCTCAGGTCACACGACTCGAGATGGCGGCTGAGATCCACTCCCGGTCTCCGCATGGCCCTGTGCTGCTGACCAAGATCCCCAGGCCCCGGGAGCACGTGACCTCCGCGTGCCTTATTCCGCGAGAGGATAGTGTCATCACCGCCAGCGAGGACCGGTAATTACTGCGCGCGCAAATTGAGGTGCAGCAGCAGTGTGACAGCTCCGGCTTCATGTCTGAGGTTACCGGTTTCACATGTGATCGCAGCTGCGATCATGTGACCCGCCCCTTACCCTGTCAGCTGATGTTCCCGCGCCGCTGAAGGGAGAAGAGCAGAGAGGCTGCAGCAATCAACTTTTGGGTGAGTATTAACCAGTTGTTTATATTGTTTATTTGTTTGTGCTATCAATATATAAATGTATATATATATATATATATATATATATATATATATATATATATATATATAAAATATGTGTGTACCATAACTGTGTGACAGGACATTCAAATGGATTTTGCACTAGAAATATATTCTGTGAAAGGGATGATGCAAAACTAACACATACTTGTTTAGGATGGATGTCAATTCTCAGGGTCCTTTTGTTAGTGCAGTAACTATGGCTATAAATGTAGAATTATGTTTGGCTTTAAGGCAAACATTCAGTCAAATTTACAAATGAGTTTACAAATGGAAATATGCATTGACTTATTATTGGCTTATTCTCTGGAAATGGCCGTCTCCCCCTGCGTGTAGGTGTTGGGTGCACTTTAACTCAAAACAAAAAATGGAGTCCTCCAATCGGGTGTTTAGCAGCTGTATATCGAGTCCATCCTGTGGCGGCAGTGAATAGATTAATCTATATTACATTGGCAGCTTTAATGTCAAATTACAGGCAGCAAAATTGATCAGCAGCTTTGCTTTAATCTGGAGACAATCCAGCATAACATAAAAACAAACAGGTAAAACTGCACAGGGCTTTGCATTGATTTGATGAAAGTAAACACAGTTCCTTTGCATATAAGACGTGGGTTACTGCATGTCAGGCCAATTCTTTATATACTGCACTAAGGTGCTAGCTGTCCTTCGTGGACTGACCACTCCCCCTCTAGTGTCTGGTCCCGCCTCTATGATGGCTGACCACACCCCCTTTGGTGGGCCCCTAGTGTTGCATTCCCCGGTGGGCCCTTCATGCCCCAGTCCGACACTGTTTGTGTTCCTTAAACTTCTAGGCTAATTATGAATACTCTCACACAATTAATAAGGCTAATCAAGTTTCTGTTGTTGGAAATCCTCTTATTCATATCTACATGTCAGAAAACCATCCTCCTCTCCCTTCATCAATTTCTTTTTTTTTTTTTTTTTGCTTTTTTATACTTTTTTTATCACCTGGGCTCTTAATAGGCTGGTCTGAAATTTTGTGTTATGCCATAGTTATCTTTAATTTGTTCATATTTCATGGTTCCTTAATCTTTAAGTCTATCTAATGATTAAGAAGTAGGCCCCTTACATAATCAATATTTCATCCAAGAAGAAAGATTGAGATTGATGTTAGGATCCAGTGAAGTTGCATTTTATGTAAATCATTAATAATGTCTTTAATCTAATGTGATAGTTTACAGCTTTGATGATACAGAAACTGAAGTCATGATTTATATTCCTGTTAAGTTCCTCATTGAAATGTTTAGAAACACTAGTTTTAAAATACTGAGAAGTAATTCTTGCACTACCGGAGTGAGAACCCTAATTTGTTCAGAAAGGATACTGCAGGAATGACTTTCATATTAATTTTCTTCTTTGACCTATGATACTGGGGTCTGGGCTATCATCCTTAAAATTAAATTTCCTGTTGTCACAATGCAAACAATCTTACCAGTCCTAGATTGCATCAAGTCTTAAAAGGTTTGTTAATATTCTATGATATTTTTTTTAGAATTGACTTGTAAATACTCTTCTGTATGTTTTACTAGGAAATATAAGCAATATTTATAGTAAACTGCATCTACAGGCCAATTAATTAAATTCAACTGAAGGGTCACAAAATGTTTTTGAGTACCTATCTAGACAATAATGCAGTACTAATCAGATTCTAGCTGTCATTTTGTAGAATGTACTAAATAAATGATACATGTAATCTGAATGAGCGCTAAAAGCATCAACTCCACTTTTTCAAACCCACAGTTTGATAAATTTCCATCCTAGTCTTGTTAATATAAAGGAGCACTGGCAGAACAATATGAATGACATGAAGACATTTGATCCTTTCAGACATGCTCTTGAATTATTGAGTTGCACGTATACAGTGTATCAAGGCTTATGTAGGAGCTGAAGTCACCAGGAATAGAAGCTTCTGAACTTGAAGCCAAATATGCCTAACAATTACAGATCTACAAGCAGATTAAGGGATATATTTATCAGACCTTTTAAGACTTAATGTAATCTAGGATTGGTAAGATTGTTTGCATTGTATATTAAACAAAGTTTCTAAAAAGGAAAATAGGAATCAGATTATAGCTATCATTTACCTAGTACATTCTAGAACAAAATCTGATTTGTTGACATGGACAACACCTCCACTCTTCCTTTTTAGAAGGTTTGATAAATCTATCACAATGTCTTTCTGGCTGTACCAAATACTTGAGGTATATTTAATAAGCGGCGGTTCCGACAAACCACCAATTTTTTGCGTTTTATCGTCATTTTATTAAAACAGCAATTTTCTTAAAAACAAATCCAATGATTTTTGTCTTTAAGAAAATTGCCCTTTTAATAAATGACTGCAGAGCACTGAATAACGGCGGATTGTCGAAATTGCTGCATAGCAAATATAACCTTATTTTATAACAGCTGGGCACAAAACTAGCAGCAGATATATGAAAGTAAAAAGTGGCCTGATGGGAGTGCACCCATGTTGTGAACAAAGAGAACTTACAGTTAAAAGGGTTAACCCATCATATAATTTTGGGGAATAAGGTCTAAATCATAACTGCAGTGTAAATATGATATATCAAATGAATTCATAAATAAGTTAAACTATTAAAGTGTAAAATATGAAGTCAGAGAGTCTGTTGTGTGTGCATTCGGTGGCTCTGCACATCCCAGTGTTAGAAGATAGCAGTGTCATTGTGGAAGCTTCAAAGGCTCCTGCCGTGTGCTATATCCTAGCCTAGGATGGAATTTTGACACCTGAATAGACTTTTAGGAACCACTCAGCATGGTGTCTGGCTCAAGGAGACCATGTGCTGACTGAGCTTTATTTTATATAGACAAAAATAATTCAGTTTTGAAATATGCCACTTAAAATCAATAAAAGTAGCGATCAACCACATATTCCTCAACAGCGTGTTGAAGAGCAGCTCATATGTCAAATTAGGAAATCTGCCACACAGAGAAAATGAGCATGAGCTCAACTGGTACCCTGTACTTAGGCCTATTTGGGATCAATAGATGGGTAAATTGATAGGGGATCTATTAATAATAAAATTGGGTATGTGTGACACTCCACAGAACAGTTAGGTCACATAGTAGAATTGGGTAGTAAATCAGGCAACATGCAAATGGTGATTGTAAAATGTGTCACAGACCACACCCCCCTGGAGGTGGGGAAATGTGTAATGGTGTCTTTAAAAAGCTGAGACCAGTTACAACAAATTTTCAGTTTCTTTGGGATCTAATTGAAGGACTGCCCATCTTTTCTGCCTACCCTCAAGCATACAGATTATTATACTTAAGTGATGCTCTGGACTTTCATCCTATTTGTTTTTATAACTGCTTGCAATCTTTTATTTGTATGTCAAATCTTTATCTAATTGTTTTATTTATTATATGTAAGCATTGTACCATTTTTTAATTAAATCTAACAATTTAATAAATCTGCCCTTATTGTGCTAAACGAATCAATTGTCTGTTTAGAAGAGAGAGATTGCTTGGCTGGGTTAACTCTTTATAAACCAGAGTGCAAAGGGTTAACTACTTAGCAACCAGAGCACAGAGTGTGCGCAATTGGATAATTAAGTCATAGGTTTGCTACGGGCCTTATAAGTAGCTGATGGCAGTTTGCGGAGAGGTGTGGAAATGGGTGTCTGTGTTGGGAAAGAGACCAGTAATCCGTAGCCTTAGAAAAAGAGGTGAGTGTGAGATTTGAGCTGGAATCTTGTGTCTTCCCTTACAGCAGAGCCAGATTTAGACCTCATGGGGCCCTAGGCAAGATATTGGTTTGGGCCTCCACCTCCCGGAAACATTCTATAGTACTATGTTTTTTTAGCATACAATATACCCCTATAGCTGAGCAGAAGGAAAGCTATGTGCCGCCGCACAGCAGCAGCGTGCCATCAAAGGAGGTTTGGTCATAGTATTTGGGGCGTGGCTTGTATCTTTGGGGACGTACCTACCAGCAACAACCTAGTGTACCTAGCAGCAACAACCAACGCACCTAGTAAAATCCTAGCAGTTGTCACTTTTGTTCCTCCATCATCATCATTATCATCATCATTTATTTTATAAAGCGCCACTAATTCCGCAGCGCTGTGCAGCGAACTAATTCACATCAGTCCCTGCTCCTTTGGAGTGTCGAAGTCGTATAATTGGATGAACGAAAGTATATTGGCTAATATTGTTTTGCCGTGCGATTGCGATCCGTACGCCACGTAACACAGATCCATACGCCACGTAACACGTGGCATGGTGCGATCACACGGTAAAATACGCACGCACACACTCGCATTACAACATTTAGTTATTTATATAATTCATATTCATATTGGTTCCGTTACACTGTAGTTTATGAGCAGATAGTATTTGGTTTATTATTAGTCTATATATATTATGATTATATGTACACTTCAGTGATATTCAAGGTTCAGGTTATAGGAAAGGTATCATGCCTAGTATCATATTAAAACCCTATTCATCAGCAGCTGTCCGGTTCCATCGCCGAAGAGATCGCATATTGCATACTCTAGTTATTGATGTTAGGGAATAAGCCTTTGTATAATGCTGGCTGTGAAATGCTAATTTACTAAGATGTAACTGGAGCATTGGCGGGAAGAAAGGAGCTCATCCCCTGGAGAGACGACCCCCACCTTTGGATTCCTTAGGTTGAATCAGCCTATGACCTGTTTAGCCTGGACCCTGAAGCCTGGACCTATAGAAGCAAGCTACGTCATCTCTATTGTTCACTGTGTAACACTGACTGCATATATAATCATAGCTGCACCCCCAGTCCTCAGACTTTACTGATCACAGTATTCAAAGGTGAATCACTGTCCAGGGGTGCCCATGGTTAGCGCAGCGAGCGCATGCGATAGCAGCGGTATGTATGTATCTTTTGTTATTGACTGTACCGTACTGTATCATAATATAATAATGTATTGAATTGTTGACTATTTACATCTGCTAAAATAAATTACTTTGTGCATTAGAAACACAATACAATCGCCTATGCAATGCTTATTTGAAAATGATAGAATTACTTTAATAATTTGGGGGCTCGAAGGTGAGTTACGTTATTGGCAGGTATGCAACGCTTACGGTATTCGGTTCCTCAACAAAGGGTGGATTGACGGACGTGTCGCATACGGGAAAAAACGCAATGTGTTTAAGACCTGTGGTTCACTTTGTGTTGTGAAACAGAATGTCCGTTGTTGCATAGACTGAAGGAAAGCTAATTTGAATCTAGGGACAAGAAAGAAAAATGTTTATTTTTATTGTCGTTTTGCGTTTTAAAAGGGTATAGCATTGCATAAGGTATGTGTACTTCCTGCATAGAGTATGTGTACTTCCGGTATTGTTGCCACGTGTGTAAACAGTCATGATCATAGTCTGTTATATATACATAGTGTAATCACTTGGTTAAATCTCTGCAAAGATAGTGCCATTGTTTGGGAAATTTATTTTCTGTACAGAAAACAAAGGTTATGTGTGTGTATGTGAATGTTATTTATACATAAAGGCAAAAGTATACTGGTAACGGAATATAAGTTTTTGTTCGCGTGCTCAATACTAATCACGACGCTTACTGATAAATTTGAGCGGTGCGAATCGACCGCATGGTAAGGCCGTGATTGAGTATTGAGAGGGCAGCGGGGTTGTTCGGCGCTCAATGCTAATCACGACACTTACTGATAAATAATAAGTCTGCATCCTGTCCACACAACAGCAGTTCTCAATGGGAAGGCAGACAGAGATGGTATAAATTCTCTTTGAGCGGTACGATTTGACCGCATGGTAAGGCCGTGATTGAGTATTGAGAGGGCAGCGGGGAATTGTTGAAAATTGATAGCGCTTTAGTTCAGGTGTGTCTGACAGGGCATGGTAAAAGAAAGGTGACCTGACAACAAAGGTTCTGTTCTAGGGCTGAGCAGGATATAAAGAAACCTTTGTGTGAGTGGTGTTCTGTTCTAACATAGAGCAGGTGATAAAGAGACACCACAGAGTATGCATGGCATACTCAAAGCGAAAATAACAGGTTTTCGCGGCATTCTCAAATATTAATCGCAAAGCTTACTGATAGTTAGTATCCGTTAGCGGTGCGATCGGACCGCATGGTTGATTTAGTGCAGCCGTGATTGCCATTTGGGAGATGTGGGAGGAAATACGCTGCCACCACCGATATTCTTGATTGATATCGGTTGCTAACAGTGGTAAAGTACTCAAACTAGGAAAGGCATTGATATTTTTAAGGGGACGTACCTGTTGAAACCGTCCACGGATAAAAATCTCTAGTAGGTTCTGTTTGAAAGGAGAACAGGTAAAAAGTCTTTTTGCGTAGCGTTGAGAAATAGGTTGTTTTCACAATGGATGCGACGCAAACGCTAGAGATAGTTTGTGTTGTGCTGCCTAATGAATGGCCGATTAGTTCAGCAAGATTTCTCATGTTTAATAAATATGGTGCGTATGCAACGGCATACTGCGACAAATGGGTCAAGATGACCTGGGAGTGTGTGACACCTTTCCCAAACATAGGTAGTTTCGAGGCAGAGGTGTTAAATAATGTTAGAGATAAAGTATGGTTGATTAAATGAACAAAAACGAGAATTAACCATGATGACTGTTTAAAATTGTGGCAACAAGAAGGGTACACGTGGCAAGGGAGCGCGTGCTCAGCGGAAGTAGGCGTGGCGCAAATCGCACGCACAACGGAAATGAGCGTTGCAAAGCATGGAGAACTGAGCGCATGCGTGCCCTCACAGCCAAATGCGATTGAGGTGATAGGTACAGCCAATACCAAAAAAATTAAAAATGTAGTGAGTAAGTTGTATGATGTCTTAAGTAATGTTTTAGAGGAAGAAGATGTGCCCACAGTCATTTTAGCCATTACCCATGCCAGTAACATACACGGACAAGAAAAGGGAATGGTTCCACCAGCAGGGGCAGCGGCTGAAATTGGTGAGAATAATGTAAAGGTTATCAAAGGGGTAGACATTCATTGTACTGCAACAGCGATTCCAGCAACTAGTTCAGAACATAGTGATTTGGTAAGCTTATATCCTGTCCGCACAACAGCAGTTCCCAATAGGAAAGCGGACAGAGATGGTGTAGTTCCCATGAAACAGGTAGCAATGTATTTTCCATGGACTAAGACAGAACTATTTACAATTATGTCTGATTTCCCTGATCCTAGAAAAGATTTGGCCAAGTGTCAGAAATTTATTAGACATTTAGGTAATGCACATGAGCCTACTAATAAAGATTGGCGAGTGTTGTTTAAAGCTTGTCTTCCTCTCGATACTGATATACAAAAGTTCATTAAGGATTGTAGGTTGGAGAAGGATAAACCCTTAACTGAGGATGACAATCAGGATAATATTGGACGTTTAATCACAGAGTTGGCCATATATTTTCCAGTGACAATGGAATGGGGCAAAATATACACCATCAAACAAAAAGGTAATGAGATTACAACTGATTATTTTTCTAGGGCTCTAGCGGCCATGATTAAGTACACAGGAATATCAGATATAAGGGTAAATCCACATTACAGGGAGGTAGCTGTTGCAGTACTAATGGACGGCCTCCGGGAGGATTTAAGGACCTGGATACAAACCTCTTTTCCTAATTGGAGAGGTCTCACGGTAGATGATATTAGAGAACATGCCATAGAACATGATAAAAATAGATGTAAAAAGGAAAAAGCACAGAATTATAGGTTAATGATGTTGGGTATCCAGGCGTTAGAAAAATTACATTCACAACCTCAGAATTATAAAAACCACTGTAAGGGACGAAAGAAACAGAAATCTTTGAAGTGTTTTAACTGTCTTAAGAAGGGACATTTGAGGAAAGATTGCAAAGAAAATATTAGAGCAAGAGCTAGGAAATTAAGACCAGGCAAGGCAAATAATACTCGGTGGTAAGTATTAATATGCAAAGTTTAGAAAAAAAATGATTTAAAAGGTAATCTTTATTGATTTTGCTTGTTTGTTTTATGTTGTCACATGCTTGCTTTCCTAAATCCCTGGCCGATGGTAAAGAATGAGGATGTTTAGTTTGTTGTTTAAAGATAACTATTGTCACTCACCGGACCGTGAGTGCCTCTTCCCGGACATTTAGGAACCGTGGCCGTCCGCCATCCTGAGGGTCTGCGCATGCGCAGCCCTTTTCTATACTTCAGTGTATACCCCTTTAACTTAATTGGCAGATCAGGCAACCTCCCTATATTAAGCACCTGTGGTCAACACCACGTTGCCTGATCTTGGAGTCTCATTCCTCATGAGTCTCTGAAGGTGTTCCTGTATTACTCGTGTATTCAGCGCTGCTGATTCCTGTGGTTCCCTAACCACTTCTGCTACTGTGGTTCCTTACCACTTCCACCATCAACTGTATCATCATGACTGTTTGCTGATTCCTATCCGCTGCCTCTGCGCATTACAGTCTTCTACACCACTTCATCGTTATTTTACAGCTAAGTGACTGTTTACTCATTGCTACCCGCTGCCTCCGTGCACTCCTGCTTTTACCTCACTCACCTGCTTCTCATCAAGTCTGTTTGCTGGTTTCTATCCGCTGCCTCCGTGCACTACAGTCTCCTGCTTGCAACTCGCCTGTGTTCAACATCGTGACTGCCAGCTGTCTACTATCCGCTGCCTCTGTGCACTACAGTCTCCTGCTTGCAACTCGCCTGTGTTCAACATCGTGACTGCCAGCTGACTGCCATCCGCTGCCTCTGTGCACTTCAGTCTCCTGCTTGCAACTCGCCTGTGTTCAACATCGTGACTACCAGCTGACTGCCATCCGCTGCCTCTGTGCACTTCAGTCTCCTGCTTGCAACTCGCCTGGGTTCAACATCGTGACTGCCAGCTCATTACTATCCGCTGCCTCCGTGCACTACACTCTCATCTCATCTTTGTTGTGTCCTCCTCGAGACTGCCGCTTTTCATTACCATCTGCTACACTTCATGATCTACAGCTCCTGCCCTGCGCTGCACTCCTGTTTCCCATCGCTGTTGGTTCCTGTGGTTGCTACTGGTTACCTCCATGTGCCGCTGAGTCCTGCCGCTGTGGTCAGCGCTATCGTCCATCTCCTGCTGATCCTCTCTCCACGCCTTCACGTGTTCCTCTGGCCTCTACCCTCTGCTGGATCATCTCCATTCTCCTGGGTTTCCTATGAGTCCAGTTCCACGTGTTGCTGACTCCTGTGGATTCGTGTCCCTGTCGGTCTACTCACCTGTGCGCTGCACCTGCTAGACCGCTGCTTCTCCTATCCAGGGACTTTCTATCCAGTCGGTCCCCAGCCGCTCAGGTACCGCTGCTATCCCATCTGACTGCTACTGCTGAACCACGGTATGCATACTTCTCATTGACTGTGCTGTGTATTGCATATCTTGCTGGACTGTGTTTGGTTCTCTCTGGAGTCTGCTATCCGCTGAGTCTATTGTCATCATTGACTGTGTTATCATTGTGCTGGACTTCTTCAAGAGACTTTCTAGATTGCAGACCTGATCAGTCATTTACATATATATATACCTATATTGTGCATATTACTGTGGATCGTGTATAAGGTGCCTGTATATATCCTGTGTTGCAGTCTTCCCCCGTGCACCTCCTCACATATATATGCAGTGGTACAACTTGCTGATGTCAGACCACTGATCCCTGTTTCCGGTATCACCGGTTCCATTATCCTCTCACATAGCAGTGGAACAACTTGCTACCGCAGACCACTGACTACCTGGATACCTCCACTTGGATTCCATTCCTTCACTCAGACAGCGGTACAACTTGCTACCCGCAGACCGCTGACTCTCATCACCTCCTTGTCTCTGTTGGACATTCCTTCTCACTATAGCGGTGGTACAACTTGCTATCGCAGACCACTGACTACCTTCACGTGTCCTTGTCCATACAGTTCCCTGTGTATCATTACCTCATCATTACCAGAGTTGCTAGTCATAGACTTTCCTGAGCATCTCATCGGTCATCATTTCATGTTCCGTGATCACCCAGCTACCAGAGTACCCTATTACCATCTACATTGCTCTGGTAAGCCTACCATCTGGTGATCCCTGGGTAAAGACTCCTAGTGCCCGTGACAGTAAGATCAGGCCATGACAGACCCAGATGTGGAACCTACCGCCAAAGAGATGCTGCAACATCTGGTTAGCCGTGTGGAGCAACAGGATGCCCGCCAACAGCTGTTACTTCAGTGTTATCAGTCATTAACCTCCCAAGGAACATCTGGACAGACGGTGACAGCTACTACTGAGGCTCCTGTGCTTTCCTCTGTTTCCCCATTGCCATCCCAGGTGTCTATAGCTTCCACGCTTCACCTGCCTACTCCGTCAAAGTACGATGGAGACCCCAAAACTTGTAGGGGTTTCCTTAACCAATGTTCAGTCCATTTTGAGCTCCAACCTCAAAATTTTTCTACCCATCGTTCCAGAGTGGCCTATCTTATCTCTTTGTTTTCAGGACAAGCCCTGGCTTGGGCCTCCCCTCTGTGGGAGAGGAACGATCCGATATTACAAGATAGTGCCAAATTCATTTCCACATTCCGAAGTGTGTTCGATGAACCAGGTCGTGTGACCTCCGCTGCTTCCAGCATCCTCCGTCTGCGACAAGGATCTCATACTGTAGGCCAGTACGTCATTCAATTTAGGATCTTAGCCTCTGAACTTCAGTGGAACACTGAAGCCCTAGTTGCCGCCTTCTGGCAGGGGCTTTCCGATAAAATTAAAGATGCACTGACTACCCAAGAGCTTCCTTCGTCACTTGAAGATTTGATCTCTCTATGCCATCGTGTTGATATGAGATTTCGTGAAAGAGAGGCTGAGAAAACGACTTCTGCTAAAGCACCTTTTCGCTCTAACCCTCAATTTCGTCCAGTGTCACCCGCTGTGATTCCCATGGAGATTGGACGTTCCAAGTTATCTTCTGAGGAGAGGAAACGAAGAGTCAAGAATAGACTCTGTATCTATTGTGCTGATTCCACTCATGTTCTCAGCTCCTGCCCTAAGAGATCGGGAAATGCCAGGCCCTAACTAGTTCTGGAGAGGTGAAGTTAGGGTCCCTGGAGTCCTCTCCATCGTCTATGAGATCTAAAGTCTGCGCTTTTGATGTGACTATTTCCTTTGCTACCAAGACCTTTGAGTCACAGGCATTGATTGATTCCGGAGCAGCAGGAAATTTTATTTCCAAATCGTTAGTTAATCAATGGTCTCTACCAATGATTACCTTAAAAACTCCCATTACTGTGACGGCTATTGATGGATCACGTCTCATCAACGGTCTCATCACCCAGAGTACGTCTCCAGTAACCCTTCAGATTGGTGCCCTGCATCATGAAGAGATATCGTTTTTAATTCTTCCTGTTACGACAAGTCCGATTGTCCTAGGCCTTCCATGGCTTCAGTGTCACTCTCCCCAGATTGACTGGCGCACCCCTCAAGTCACGTCTTGGGGCCCTGAATGTCATCATCATTGCCTTTCCCAAGTCATTCCTCTCAAGGTACAGCAAGCTTCCATTTCAGCTATCCCACCGGGACTTCCTCCTCAATATGCTTCATTTACCGATGTTTTTGATAAAGCTCAGTCTGAACGTCTTCCTCCTCATCGTTCTTGGGATTGTCCGATTGATCTTCTTCCTGGCAAGACTCCTCCTAGAGGCCGGGTCTATCCACTCTCGTTACCTGAGACTCAAGCTACATCTGAATATATACGGGAGAACCTCCAGCGTGGGTTCATTCGACCTTCCACCTCGCCCGCTGGAGCTGGGTTCTTCTTTGTCAAAAAGAAGGATGGATCATTACGCCCTTGTATAGATTTTCGTGGACTCAATGCCATTACTATCAAGAACCGGTATCCCATTCCGTTGATCACTGAGCTATTTGACCGCATCAAGGGAGCCCGTATTTTTACTAAGTTGGATCTTCGTGGTGCTTACAATTTAATCAGAATTCGTTCCGGTGACGAATGGAAGACGGCGTTTAACACCAGAGACGGGCATTACGAATATCTGGTAATGCCTTTCGGGCTATGTAATGCCCCCGCTGTTTTTCAGGGCTTCATTAATGAGATTTTTCGGGACTTATTATATGTATGTGTCGTCGTCTACCTGGACGACATATTGATTTTTTCACAGGACCTGCCTTCTCACCACCAACATGTGGCAGAAGTCCTCTCCAGGCTACGGAAAAATTCATTGTTCTGTAAATTAGAAAAATGTTCATTCGAATTACCCCAGATTCCATTCTTGGGGTATATTGTTTCCGGAGTTGGTCTGAAGATGGATCCTGACAAAGTAAATGCTGTACTACATTGGCCCCAGCCAACTACTCTTCGTGCCATCCAGCGTTTTTTAGGTTTTGCCAATTACTATAGACGCTTCATTCAAGATTTTTCTTCCATTGCATCCCCTATTGTGGCCCTGACTCGAAAAGGGGCTAATCCTAAGCAATGGTCTACTGAGGCTATTCAAGCCTTTCAAACATTGAAAGAGTCCTTCTCTTCGGCTCCAATCCTTCGTCAGCCTGATGTGACACTCCCTTTTTTCCTAGAAGTAGATGCCTCTAATGTGGGCTTAGGAGCTATTCTCTCCCAACGCTCGGAACAGCAAAAATTCCACCCTTGTGCCTTCTATTCTCGGGGTCTCCTACCCGCAGAGAAGAATTATACCATCGGAGACAAGGAATTACTGGCTATCAAAGCCGCATTAGAGGAATGGAGATACTTGTTGGAGGGAGCTCGCCATCCGGTGACGATCTTCACGGATCATAAGAACTTGTCATATCTCCAGTCTGCCCAATGCTTGAACCCTCGTCAAGCAAGATGGTCTCTTTTCTTTTCCCGTTTTGAATTAATAATTACCTTCAAACCAGCTGCCAAGAACAAAAAAGCTGATGCCTTATCTAGAGCCTTTACTACGTCCTCTGATATAGAAGAGGTTCCCAACCATACCATTCTAGACCCCAAATGTATCTCACTGGCTGCTTCATCCACCAAAACGCTACCATTTGGGAAGACCCTCGTGCCTTCTACTCTAAGGAGGAAAATCCTTTCGTGGTTCCATGCCTCTCGTTTTTCTGGACACGCCGGTGAACACAAGACTTTTGAGATCCTCTCTCGAAGTTACTGGTGGCCTTCAATGAGGAGAGACGTCAAAGAGTTCATTGCTTCCTGTGAATTATGTTCGCAATTCAAATCCTCCCGCAGAACCCCAGCAGGGTTGCTGCGACCACTACCCATTCCGTCCAAACCATGGACCCATATTAGTATGGATTTCGTTACGGACTTACCACCTAGTAAGAACCATAACACTATTTGGGTGGTAGTGGACAGATTTTCGAAGATGGCTCATTTCATCCCTCTGTCTGGTTTGCCTTCCTCGTCTATCCTGGCTGAACATTTCATTAAAGAGATCTTCCGTATTCATGGATGTCCATCTGAGATTGTGTCTGATAGAGGAGTACAATTCGTGTCCAGATTCTGGCGAGCCCTTTGTAAAACCCTGGGCATACGATTAGCACTCTCATCTTCTTACCATCCACAATCCAATGGACAAACCGAACGTGTCAATCAAGATCTTGAGACTTTTATAAGGATATTTTCATCAGCCAACCAAGACAACTGGGTAGAGTTACTCCCTTGGGCTGAGTTCGCCCATAACAACATGTACCATGAGTCATCATCCAAAACTCCATTCTTTGTGGTTTACGGTCACCATCCGTCTTTTCCGGAATTTCCTGCCCTCCCGCCCACCCAAGTTCCTGCGGTGGAGACTGTGTGTCAGACCTTTAAAAAAATCTGGTCTCAGGTTAGAACCTGTTTAAAGAAGACATCTGTCAAATATAAATCTTTCGCTGATAAGAAGAGGCGGGCTATTCCACCACTAAAAATTGGAGATCGTGTCTGGTTATCCACAAAAAATATTCGTTTGAAGGTTCCATCCATGAAATTTGCCCCTCGTTTTATTGGTCCATATAGGATCATTCAAGTTATCAATCCAGTATGTGTGAAACTCCTTCTTCCTAAGAGTCTTCGGATTTCTAATGCCTTCCATGTGTCTTTGCTCAAACCTCTTATTATCAACCGTTTTTCAACTCCTCCCTCAGCTCCGCAGCCAGTTCAAGTCCATCAGGAGGAGGATTTTGAGATTACCGAGGTACTAGATGCAAAAATTTCGCGAGGAGTCCTCCACTTCCTCGTTCATTGGAAGGGCTTTGGTCCTGAGGAGCGCTCTTGGATCAAAGCTGAAGATCTTAATGCTCCTGCCCTTTTGAAGAAGTTTTACTCCAAAAATCCGGACAAGCCCGGTTCCAGGCGTTCTGTGCCCACCTTTAAAAGGGGGGGTACTGTCACTCACCGGACCGTGAGTGCCTCTTCCCGGACATTTAGGAACCGTGGCCGTCCGCCATCCTGAGGGTCTGCGCATGCGCAGCCCTTTTCTATACTTCAGTGTATACCCCTTTAACTTAATTGGCAGATCAGGCAACCTCCCTATATTAAGCACCTGTGGTCAACACCACGTTGCCTGATCTTGGAGTCTCATTCCTCATGAGTCTCTGAAGGTGTTCCTGTATTACTCGTGTATTCAGCGCTGCTGATTCCTGTGGTTCCCTAACCACTTCTGCTACTGTGGTTCCTTACCACTTCCACCATCAACTGTATCATCATGACTGTTTGCTGATTCCTATCCGCTGCCTCTGCGCATTACAGTCTTCTACACCACTTCATCGTTATTTTACAGCTAAGTGACTGTTTACTCATTGCTACCCGCTGCCTCCGTGCACTCCTGCTTTTACCTCACTCACCTGCTTCTCATCAAGTCTGTTTGCTGGTTTCTATCCGCTGCCTCCGTGCACTACAGTCTCCTGCTTGCAACTCGCCTGTGTTCAACATCGTGACTGCCAGCTGACTACTATCCGCTGCCTCTGTGCACTACAGTCTCCTGCTTGCAACTCGCCTGTGTTCAACATCGTGACTGCCAGCTGACTGCCATCCGCTGCCTCTGTGCACTTCAGTCTCCTGCTTGCAACTCGCCTGTGTTCAACATCGTGACTACCAGCTGACTGCCATCCGCTGCCTCTGTGCACTTCAGTCTCCTGCTTGCAACTCGCCTGGGTTCAACATCGTGACTGCCAGCTCATTACTATCCGCTGCCTCCGTGCACTACACTCTCATCTCATCTTTGTTGTGTCCTCCTCGAGACTGCCGCTTTTCATTACCATCTGCTACACTTCATGATCTACAGCTCCTGCCCTGCGCTGCACTCCTGTTTCCCATCGCTGTTGGTTCCTGTGGTTGCTACTGGTTACCTCCATGTGCCGCTGAGTCCTGCCGCTGTGGTCAGCGCTATCGTCCATCTCCTGCTGATCCTCTCTCCACGCCTTCACGTGTTCCTCTGGCCTCTACCCTCTGCTGGATCATCTCCATTCTCCTGGGTTTCCTATGAGTCCAGTTCCACGTGTTGCTGACTCCTGTGGATTCGTGTCCCTGTCGGTCTACTCACCTGTGCGCTGCACCTGCTAGACCGCTGCTTCTCCTATCCAGGGACTTTCTATCCAGTCGGTCCCCAGCCGCTCAGGTACCGCTGCTATCCCATCTGACTGCTACTGCTGAACCACGGTATGCATACTTCTCATTGACTGTGCTGTGTATTGCATATCTTGCTGGACTGTGTTTGGTTCTCTCTGGAGTCTGCTATCCGCTGAGTCTATTGTCATCATTGACTGTGTTATCATTGTGCTGGACTTCTTCAAGAGACTTTCTAGATTGCAGACCTGATCAGTCATTTACATATATATATACCTATATTGTGCATATTACTGTGGATCGTGTATAAGGTGCCTGTATATATCCTGTGTTGCAGTCTTCCCCCGTGCACCTCCTCACATATATATGCAGTGGTACAACTTGCTGATGTCAGACCACTGATCCCTGTTTCCGGTATCACCGGTTCCATTATCCTCTCACATAGCAGTGGAACAACTTGCTACCGCAGACCACTGACTACCTGGATACCTCCACTTGGATTCCATTCCTTCACTCAGACAGCGGTACAACTTGCTACCCGCAGACCGCTGACTCTCATCACCTCCTTGTCTCTGTTGGACATTCCTTCTCACTATAGCGGTGGTACAACTTGCTATCGCAGACCACTGACTACCTTCACGTGTCCTTGTCCATACAGTTCCCTGTGTATCATTACCTCATCATTACCAGAGTTGCTAGTCATAGACTTTCCTGAGCATCTCATCGGTCATCATTTCATGTTCCGTGATCACCCAGCTACCAGAGTACCCTATTACCATCTACATTGCTCTGGTAAGCCTACCATCTGGTGATCCCTGGGTAAAGACTCCTAGTGCCCGTGACAACTATCTTGTCTTTTCTTCACAGATAAAGGTAGAGAAAAGAAATATAGACTTAGTGTTTAAAGGGGCGAGGTAGAGAAATAGAAAGATTACTCTTGAAAGTCTAATTAACAATGGATCATTGGAACACTCTTTGTTTCAGGCTGCAGTGACTCATGATAATTTGTTTGGCTGAGAATCATTATGTATCTCAGATGAGTCATCAACAGTTAATTTTTACATTTCTCTATCATAAGTTAGGAAAGTCCGTTGAAAAGGTATGTAGTCAATGTGATACCGAGTTCTTAATTAACAAATGACGGACGACACTGGTTTAAGACCCCCTAGTCACGTATGGGGAGGGGTCATAGTTTTGCAAATAGCTAAGGGGATTAGTGGAATGAATACAGCCATTTTCCCATAGAGTCCAATCCAGCTGTCATTTGTGTTGTAAAATCTCCCTTTCTGCATGTATGTTTGTATTCAAATCTTTGTATTCATATTATTCATTGCTTTCTTATTTCTCATTCTTTACATCTATGCTAGTACCTCTCTATCTTTCTTTTTCTCTCTCTCTCTTTCTCTCTCTTTCTCTCTCTCTCTCTCTGCTCTAGTAGAGATAAAAAAAACAGACACAGTCTCATCAATGGGGCTAAGACATATTTTTATTTTTTTACATAAGACAAATTCAGGGATACACACACTAGATTGACAGGAGTTACAGAAACAGGCAGGGGTTTTGTTTTCATGTGTATAGAAACTGCTGATTTTAAGCAGAAAGGTTCTGTTGTGGAAATACGATTCATGTTTTATAGATTGCATATCTGTTTTGTTTTTTTGTTTTTGTGGTTCGTGCCTCCTGTACAAAAATGTGCCTTTATATGGATGCACAAAGGGTGGAGACAGGAGATTGCTAGAGGATAGGCATACAGATATGCATTTCTGTGTAGAACATTGGAGTAGGATTTTTACCACAAGATACAACATAATGTGAAACCCTAGAAAATGTAGAATTTTCGTGTTTTATATTTTTCACTGTTAAACTGACATGTACTGGGTACTGTTATATTTGAATAAAGTGTTATAGAAATAGACTTTTTCTCACTTAGTCAAGTAGCTGAATGTTAGGTACTGAGAAGGGCATGTGAGTTGGCAGAGGGAAAATCGATTGATATACATTGGCCTTCAGCATTTTTCTAGTCTAGGGGGCAATGTTGAGTTGACTGAAAAATCTTTTTATAGCAATACCAGCACATGAGTAGGATACTACATAGAGGATTTTATACAGTGACACAGTTACCAACTGAAGTAGCTGCTAGTAAAGTCCACACTTACACACACGACCATACATGGCTGTCACACCAGGGCGAACATAGCTGTCAAATAGACAGCAGGGTTTTACGTGACAGCTAACAAATCTATGTTTTGTTTTGTTTTTCGTTGTATTGTTTTAGTTTTAAAATGTGAAAACACACACACACAAACCTGCACACATACACATATTAGTTAATATATGAAGATTTGTGTTACCTGAAGAATTAACTGTCTGGAAGGTGAAGAGATGTGGTGAGGAGTCTGGTGGACTCTGGAGAGATGGACAAGGTAGACCAGTAGCTCCCAAAGTGTATCTTCCAGACCCAGTGTAAGCAGCACATAGTCTGGCTCAGCTGGATACAGAAGGTATGTGCAAGCTGGTAAGAGTATATTGGGGTGCACCACACATTTCGTCTCAAGCTAGTAGGACAGCAACGTCCTATCTTGAATAAGAGAATGTCAGGAAAATGATACCAATAGAGCCATCCCATATCCTTCCTGCAGATGGGTTTTCCTCCAGGTAAAACAAATCCACGTCATCCAATTACCACCATGCAGGATCCTCAAGTATACACTGGTGTACCAATTAAATATGTCTGGGTAAAGGTGTATTGAAATGTGGCTAATGTATTACTGTGTCATGCTCAAAGCTTTTGTTATTCAATGTGATAGTCCTAGAGTTATAATAGATGATAGGGGTATTCAGGTTATTGATAATAGATGTATAATGTATGAGTAGTGGTAACAAATCACATACTTTCAATTAGTCATAAACCAGTGTGAACATAAAGTAGTGGTACTAGGTAGAACGAATTGAATAGAATAAGAATTGGAACTTGATTGAAGTGATTGATAGCTTCGGCCACTAGTCCTTCCCCGCTACCAAAAGATCACTCCTGAGCAGACCCTTAACCTGTTGGCTTTTGAAATGTTCTTGACCCCTCGTGAGATGAGATTGTAACTGGGAGGCTAGGTTAGACCTTGAGAGAAGGTAAATAGTGAGACAGCAACCAAGAACGTCCAAAACACTGTTTCCTGAAAAGTCACACTAACTGTCAGGATGTTGGATCGGGAGAGTAAGTTGTGGAACAGAAATTTCTTAGGCTCAGGTTATTTGACAGACAGGTACCAGGTGTAGGCTACCAGCATCACGGCTTCAAGGGTAGCAGAGACACACTGGTGCCCATTCCAACCACTGCAGAGGGGCCAACACTCAGAGAAGGGTCCAAGGGCACTCATGAGTCTGTTCTGGAAGGCCTCGAATGCAGTTAGTAGCACCTAAGCCAAAGGCTAAGACAGTTGTCCAGCATGAAGTTGTAGTTTTTCTTGTTTTGTGTTCTCTCATTTCATTCTCTTCTCAGGACGGTCAATTCTTTTGATTATTAGCAGGTGACAGAGGCTGGTTCAGGTAATGATAATGAGGTATTGGGGATGAAGGAGAAGTTAGTAGCATAATCGGTCCAACCAATTACTCTATTCAATTATGGGGTAAATTAAAATTTGTAAACCTTGGAGCTTGGAGAAAGTGCGAGGGGCTATTGTCTGAGTAGCATTACGTAAGTGCGTCGACCCCATATTTAAAAAGGATGTACACCCAGCGATGCCAGTTCAGTAATATTGGGACTTGAGCAGGCATCCTTGAGAATGATTATCATTCTTGGGAGGGTAAGGTTTAGACCAAACAAAGTGCTGGGCGTGCTCTCACGTGCCTCAATGATTATATCAAGTAGGATTAGTTCTCTTTCCACTAAATATTCTTGAGGTACCCGAATTATGGGTGGGAGGTCATTAAGGGAAAATTACAACACCTAGGTCCCTTAGTCTGGAGTCTCCCAATAGTTTACAAGCCGATCACTGTTAAATCTGTGTATTGGGAGACTGGGAAAAACGTACAGAAAAAAGCACGCCCACAAGTGTTGATGAAAAGAACTGATGACATTATTAGAAGTGTATATATTAACGCAAGCTAAAGGAGGTTGTATATGACATTATTGATGATGCTATTGATGAACATGAAGTGTTTAAATGTATTCTGAGCTTAAAGACATGCGTTGGTCAGATGAACCTGTTAAACTTGAAGAACTGTGGTAGAGTATTCTGTATAGCTGATACATGTTCTATTGAACCTTGTACCTTTCCAAATAATGTATTACGTGTTTTATTGCACCCTTGAAGGGCATACAAAAGGTTATCTCCAAGCTCCAGAAGTGTACGGTTTTTAGTAAAAGAAGAAGTCGTTTAGAGGATTAAAACTCTCTCTTATGATAACTTGTTTAGATCTACAAACAGCGTGGTCATACACCAAGGGGGACTTGTATTACATAACAATGAAACGTGGTACTGAGATCCTGCATATAACATCTTTAAGGTGATAGTTTATTATACTATCAAAGGGTGGACTGTGGAAGTCGTATAATTGGATGAACGAAAGTATATTGGTTAATATTGTTTTGCCGTGCGATTGCGATCCGTACGCCACGTAACACAGCTCTGTACTCCACGTAATACGTGGCATGGTGCGATCGCACGGTAAAATACGCACGCACACACTCGCATTACAACATTTAGTTATTTATATAATTCATATTGGTTCTGCTACACTGTAATTTATGAGCAGATAGTATTTGGTTTATTATTAGTCTATATATATTATGATTATATGTACACTTCAGTGATATTCAAGGTTCAGGTTATAGGAATTCAATGTAAGTAAAGGCCAATCTACAATAAATTGTCTTGCATCCATTCAGCTCTAATCAAATATTTTAAGCTTTATGAACTAGCAAATTATATTTTATGTAGTAAATTTCACAAGTAATATTAACTGTGAAAAATGGAAATTATTCCTTCCTAAGATTATCTCCTGTATAAGTAGAGGATTAGCACTAAGTCAGATTTTGTTATCACACAGTTGAATATTAAGTTTTGTTGACAGTGAAAATGTGATATGACTTGGACATTTACAAGGATTGATTACAAATGCTTGCCTAATTCAGAAATGTCAATTATAAATTTGCTTCAGCACAAAGACATGGACTTCACACAATTGTAAAAGATTTAATTGATGTGCCAGTGATTAGGAAATGTTAATATAAATGTATAGTAAAAAAAAAATAGGAATTCATACCCAGTAGTTACTTGATTCATTTTCCAAAGTATGTCAATATGTACTCCCTACTAAATGGCAACCACCCGCATTTGATTTGACTAAGTGTAATGAAGTTTGCACATATGATCCTTGAGAAGATGATACATATAAGATTTAGAATATGGCGTGTTAAATTAAATAAAGTTGACCTTTGTAATGTGTTTCATTAAAAATAAAACCAGTGTTTTTTTTATTATATTTTTTTTTTAAAAAAAAAACCTCTTTAGTCAGATGAGGCAATGGCTTTGAATTAAATTAAGTTTAAATTGAATAAGTTAAACATGTTCCTAAAGCAACAAGCAAAACATAGGTTGATACTACTAATAAATGAAAAAAGTTGCAGTTATTATCAATTTTGCTAATAACATATCAGCACTTTATAGGTATGTGTTTCTGCTTAGCCCTAAAATAAACATAATTAGGTTGTACTATACAACACAATCCAAAGTTGGTAAATAAATAAAACAATGTAATTTAGAATATAAAAATACTATATACAAATATAAGTAACAACTGGTCAGTACTGAAAAATTATGCATTAGTTTTGCACTTGGCCAGATTAAAGAAAACAAGAGTATTACTTTATATTCTCTTTCTATGATATTGAAGTGTCTCCCTGGTAGAAAAATAAACTTTGTCAAAATGACAGCTTAATGGTGCATAAATATCTACGCTCTATATATCTGCTGACTTTGCTATGAGAATTATTCTTTGCTCTGCTTAAAATGAAAAAGTCATTTCAGGTTATGGATGTAGATGTTTTTATTTTTCTACTTTGCGTTTTAATCCTTAATACTATTAGTCAACTAATGGGAAAAGATAGCAAAATCCTAAAATAAACAATGCTTATAAGGTGGGAGAAATAGGTAGATGCTATATTATAAAAAAAAATAATAGGGTTTGGAAATTAACAGAAATGAAAAAAAATGTTGCTTGATATTCTTTATTATTTTTTAAATAAAATTGCAAGTTGATGGCAAAAAAGTAAAAAAACAAAACAAAACTCCACCATCATTTTAGCAAATAGCTGTACATTTGTAGGAATGAACAAATGACAAGTGTTACTGGCTAAAATAAAACTGGTTTTACCCAAAATTTGCTCTGGACAATTAGCATCCTACATTGCGAAAGCTGCATTAGCTTAATTATATTATTATACTTCACTTAAATGAAATACCTTGTTGATAGACACACCATTCTCTTTGCACAAACTACACATTGTGCAGACTACTAATTGCACATAGCCTTTTTTCTTTGTCATTACCACATTTCTTTTTTACTCATGCATCCTTCTACAAAATCCTGCCCATGGACTGGGACAGACTGGCTATCTTGCACTTCTGGCAAATGCTAGAAGGGCTGATGGCTAGATGGGCCTACCTGTCCACCCGAGCAGCAGCACCTCCCCCTGTGCAAGGGGGGGCACAAACCCTGGGCCCTCCTATGTCAGCTTCAAGATCCTCCCAAGAGGGTATAGTGTACCTCCTATCATGTCAGAGACAAGGAGTCACATGGGACGTACACCACATGACAGCTGCCATCCCATGTGGCCAGAGAAGCACCAGTGGCAGACAGAAGGGTCTCCTACAGAACGCAGATGGAAAAGGTAAGTATGAGGGAAGAAAGGGGTATATTATTATAATGTATGAAGGGGTGTTAATATAATGTGTGAGGAAGGGGGCATGTTAATATAATAAGCAAGGGAAGGGGGGTCTTAATTTAATGTTTGATGGAAGGGAGTGGGGGGTCCTAATATAGTGGGGGTCAGAGAAAGGCTATTAATTTAATAGAGTGTAGGTGGGGCCTAATCTGTGATGGGTACTATTTTATTTGTGGGGTGTTAGTGGGGCAATTTAATTTATTGGTGTGGTAATTTAATTTAATATTAATTTAAAATGGAGTGATGCGACCTTTAATTTGGGGTGGTTTGAGACTATTGATTGAAAATGGTGCTGAGTTTGGGAAGGCGGGGTATTTATTGAATGTTAAAATTACCTATTTAGTGCCGGGGATGGTTGTGGGAAATGCTTATATTTATTAAAAATAAATATTATTATGTTATTGCTGGGGCTGTTTGGAGGGAGGGAAATAGGTTTATTTATGAAATGGGAATACTATTAATTTAATGTTGGGTCTGGTTGGAGGGAAATAGATCTATTTATCATATGTGAAAACTATTATTTTAATGTGGGGGCAGGAGAGAGGCCTAATTATTATGTGTGGGTGCTTTTGACTTAAGGCCTTGGATGGTTGGAGTTTTCTACTTTTAGTTTTTTTTTTCCAAATAGGGCCCTCATCATTTCAGGATCCAGACAAGCAGCAATTGATCTAAAGACACCAGCAGCCACAGATGGTAAAGTGACAAGAACAGACAGGAAAGAGTCTACCAACTGTCCTGAATCTGGTGGGGCAGTCCTGAATTTGGGTGAGTGTCTCTCTTAGTCAGGATTTCGTCCTACTGGAAGGACAGTTGGGAGGTATGATGGACAGGTGTGAGTGTGTTCTCTACACTACAGCACTGTGGAATTAGTTTCTCTATATATATAGCTGCTGCTGATGACATTAGGTTGGGGTTGTCATAATGTGCTTGGGGATGAGGTGTGTTGTGGCTGGGGAGGGCGTGATAAATGTAATATTTATTAGAATGTATGTATCAACGGCCCATGTTGAGCACGCCCCCAACACAATGTGGCGGTGCTGCTACATGGCAGGACACAGTTTGTTTCCTAGTCATTAACAGAGGTGGGCCTGTGTGCTTTAAATGCTAGGGCTGATTTTTAGTACCAATCCGGCCCTGCTCATGGGGCACTCAAGGCATGAACTTACCTTGACAAATTTGTCCAAACAGCTATCTCCAACAGTTGTGAGTTGCAGGGTGCTGGGGCATATTTGGTCACAAGTTTGCAAAATCTGGGGATAAATTTATCTAGCTGTGAGTTTAGGGCGGGTTTGAAAAGTGGAAATGTTGCCAATCAGATTCTAGCTATCATTTATTTTGTGCATTCTGCAAAATGATAGCTAGAATTTGATTGGTTGCTAAAGGAAACATCTCCATATTTCAAACCCGACGGAAACTCACAGCTTGATAAATTTACCCATGGGTGTCTAGTGTGTTGTTCTGAGGTTTGTCTAATGATAAGTATAGAAAGTTAATCTATATCTTCTGCCATGTATACAAAGCCATAGCTTTTGTCAAGTATAGAAAATTGAACCATCATTTCTGCCAAGTATAATATTCTGAAAAATATCTGGTGACAAGTACACTATATGGACAAACGTATTTGGCCACACCTGTTAATTATTGAATTAAGGTGTTTCAATCAGACCCGTTGCCAGAGATGTATAAAATCAAGCACCTAATAATGCAGTCTCCATTTTCAAACATTTGTAATACAAAATGTGTCATTCTGAGGAGTTCAGTGTGGTACAATGCCAACTTTGCAATAAGACGGATTGTGAAATTTCATCCCTGCTGGATATTCCATGATCAACTGTAAGTTATATTATTAGAAATTTAGAATCATTTAGGAACAACAGCAACTCAGCCACAAAGTGGAAGACCACGTAAAATCAGATCTGGGTAAATGACTGCTAACGCGCATAATGCGTGAAAGTCGCCAACACTCTGCAGATTTCATAGCTGAAGAGTTCCAAACTAACACTGGCATTAATGTAAGCACGAAAACTATCCAATACCAAGTGTTGGAGGGAGTGTTGTAAAGCACACTGACATTGGACTGTGGAGCAGTGGAAACATGTTCTGTGGCGTAACTAATCATGCTTCTCTGTTTGGTAGTCAGGTGGGTGAGTCTGGGTTTGGTGGAGGAGGGATAATGGTATTGGGCTATTTTTCAGGGTTTGGGCTAGGCCCCTTATCTCCAGTGAAGGGCAATCTTAATGTTTCAGCATACCAAGTCATTTTGCACAATGCCATGCTTCCAACTTTGTGGCAATGTTTTGGGGAAAGCCCTTTTCTATTCCAACATGACTGTGCCCCAGTGCACAAAGCAAAGTCTATAAAGACATGGTTTGATGAGTTTGGTGTGGAAGAACTTGACTGGCCCGCACAGAATCCTGACCTCAACCTGACCTCAACCCAATCGAACACCTTTGGGATGAATTGAAATGGAGATTGCGAGCCAGGTCTTCTCGTCCAACATCAGTGCCTGACCTTATAAATGCTCTACTGAATGAAAGGGCACAAAATTCCCACAGAAACACTCCAACATCTTGTGAAAAGCTTTCCAAGAAGAATGGAAACTTTTATCACTGCAAAAGGGGACCAATTCCATATTACAGTATATGTATTTCAATACAATGTCATTACAGTCCATGTTGGTGTAATGGCCAAGTGTCCGAATACATTTATCCACATAGTGTATATATCTGCTATATAGAGCAGAATAATGACTCTTTACATCTTACTATAAAGAAAAATGTGTGTTCACGAATGCCAAAATTAGCAGATTTTTTACATTTTCAAACATTTATTAAAGATCTAGATAAAGATAGAAAATAATTTTAGATTTAAGACCCTTTCTTACAGTACTAAATGTGCACAGAGCATAAAAGTAAAAGAAAATGGAATGGTAGAGATTAGTGAAACCAAATTGTGCTTCTTTAAATTAATGAAATGTTTACAAATGAATAAAATAATTTGGAAAAATGCAGCCAGGATAATTAAGACGATTGTGTTTGTGTAAGCAAAAGCACACTAAAACAAACTATATATAAATCATTATGGGCTTGATTAATTAACAAACACAAATGTTGATATGTGCCGGGGAGCACCCATAACTCATTTGCCTTTAGGCAGTTGGGCATGTGGCACAGATTGTAACAGAGGAAAGGCCGCATGGCTATTGGTAACTGTTTTGTATTGAAGTTATAAATGCTAGGTTTACCTTTGCTAAACATTAACATTTGCATTATTGCTTTATATTATGGTGTACTTGTAGAATCAAATGTCAAAAATTGTAGAATTACAATGGTGCCATATCATGCAAAACATCTCCCTAATTGTTTGTATGTTCAGCTTCTCATTACACTTTTTTTTTTCTTCTTGTTACTCTTCATAGGAGACAATGCTTAACCTTTCCGCCCTTGGTTCCACACTTGCATTTTAAATCCACACACAGAGCAGGAAATCACATACAATTTAGGGCACACGTTCACTAGATTGGTTTTTGACCGGACTTTTGGCTTTTTAAAAGCCAGATTCTGCTGCCTTGACAAGTCTGGTTCAGCTCTTATGTATATGCCCAACATTTTATGCAACATAATTGCTCTGTGTGTGTGGTATTCCACAACATCAATATCTATCTGGAGTTGGGTTCCATGGGTGGAAGAAACTGAGGTTGTTGGCCAGGATGTGGGTGCCGTCGATTCTAGTCCTCCAGATTCCAAGGACTATTCTGTCCATAAAGAATATGTGATTTCTTGATACATTACATGTAAGTACCTTTTAGGCTTTTGTTTCAAATGTAATGCTTAAACTAAATAATCAAAAAACAAGGAAACCTTTTTTTTCAACATGGTGTATTAGGTTAAGCAGACAACATAAACAAAAATGACAAAAAACCTGTGATAACAATGACTACCTTGATTTCCACCCTCGCTATCCTCCTTGGCTACAAATTTGTACTTTTTTTATTTTAACTCCAGGTCACCTGGGCAGTTGATTCAGATGAGCACATGTAGCATCAGGTGGTTGCAGGGCCAGCAGATGACAGTGGGTTAGCAGAGTGCAGGGATAAACTTGGGACTGAAAAAAAGGTAAACTTGGGGAATATTAACAGGGAAACCTTGGGGCAGAAAAACAGGGAAATTTTGGGGCTAATAATTATGGAAATCATGGGGCAATAGTTATGGAAATTTCGGAATAACAATTAGGGAAAACTTGGGGCAGATAACAAAGGTAACCTTGTGGAATAGGGGTCTGAGGGATAAAATGTGTTATAAGGGAAGGAGTGGAATCATGTATCATAGAGGAAGGAGTAGAAACTTGTGGCATGGGGGCAGGAGGTGTATTGTTGACATATTGGGCAACAAGGTTGATGAGGCAGTCCAAAGTAGGGTGTATATTTTGAATAGTGGAACGGATAAGTGTGATGGTTGTGTTGACGTACATGTATGTTTAAAATGTTTGTAGACCTGATGGCTGCTCACTGTCCCTGCTTCCTTATTCTGCAATTGTGCAGCAATATCATCATGCGTGTCCTCCATAATGGCATCATCTTCCTCATCTGTTTCTGCATCTCTACATATCATAGTGGATGAAAAAAACTATCATATTCATCTATGTTTGAGGTAATTTTAATAAAATTTTTGCATCAAATTAGTAAATTTCATAACTCACTTGCAAGTTCACAATTTTGTAATATTTTGTGTGGGATTTATGTGCGTATATGTTGGGTCATCTATAACAAAAATAACACCAAATGATTGTATGATCTTAAAAAAATTAAATCTGCATATCTTTAGCTATATGGAAATTTTAGCTAGGCATCCATATAAAATTTCTATGTGATTTTCACTGAAAAGTAATCTTGAAGAACATGGACAGAGTACAAAAATGCTGGGTATGCTGCAGTATAAGTCAAAAGGATTTTGGTGTTGTATTTGACTTTCAATTGACAATTTAATTTGTAAAAATGCAAATATATTTTTCTAAAAAGCTTCCATATTTAGATTGTCGTTTGGTTTGTTTATATATCTTTCAACAAAAGCATTAGTCATAGTTAATGCATATATTGTGATCTGAAAATTACCTTTGGGGGATAGTGGTATAATTAAGGAGGGAGCTCTCTCCGGCATAAATGTGGCCCACGTCCTGCAACAACTGATCATCAAAGCAGCAATATACAGTTAAAAAAAATTAAAGTTTCAAAACACAATTCCTACCCCCACTAAAGAGCTTAAGACCATCCCTTCCAAACAGCTCAAGAAAATGGCGTTATGCTGCCGCCAGCACTACAGCCAGCAATATATAATTTAAATAAAAAACAAGAAAGATAATCTTCCAAAACACAATTCTCCCCCCAAACAGCTTAAGACGCTGGTGGTGCTACCACCAGTAATACAGTAAAAAGTACATAAAAGAAATTAAACACCAGGCAAAACAAAACCCTCAAAGCAGCTTAACCCTAGTGCTGAAAGCCTAGGCTGGTACTAGCAAAATTGGGGGCCAAGAACAATGGGGTCACATGAGTTTACTAGTATCATCAATATATTTTTCTATACGGGGTTGGTGGCATTATAGCCGGTGCACCCACAGGCTGAGATCCGCATGCCATAATGACACCAACCCCAGGCTGGTCAGCACCACGCTGGAGTCTATAGGTTGATGGAGTCTGCCAAAACAATGAGGAGCCTCCCTAAGGGTACCTAGCCTTCTGCTGAAAGCACTAGTTCTCTTCCCACACCCCTGGACAGTGGCGTAACAGTAATTCAGTTAATGGAAAATGCAATTTTTACCTTGGTGCACTACAGGTCCCAGCAAGCCCAGTCAGCCATTAACAGTTTGGACATGCCAATGCATGTAGTACTATAAGCACTAGCATACCCAATGCAGCAGGGGTATGCTGGCACTTGAAAAACCACAAGTGCCAGCATGCCCTGGCACCCAGGGCCCACTCTGACCTTTAGTGTACCAAGACAAAATGTAAAATAATAGACGCCCAATTTCAAAAATAACTTTATTTGAAATAAATAAAATACCCTCTGTAGTACTCATCAGCTCTTGATCTGTAATAATTCCAATTAACCATGCTTGTCTAAAACAGTAAAAAAATAGATCAAAGGTCTTCCAAGCTTGAAAATAAACAAACCACTGTGTCTAGAAAATATAATACATTAGATAGAATGTCTTCCTTTTTGCAAACCCAAAATAATCCACAGGATCCATGCTTGGAAAAAAAAAAAAAATCAGAGGAGCTCCTAGCCCCAAATGAGATAATTGCAGTCACTATACTACTAGTCTTATTTATAACATGGAGATTTCCCATGAGGACAGCATTGAGGTCAAAGGATATCCCCATGTTATAAATAGGAATAGCAGCTGTAGTGATCTCATTAAGGCAAGGCTGACAATGTCTAGTGCTGGTGCTAATAAAATCAGTCTCCCCCCATGCTTTTTGGCTCCTCAATTTTGCTAGTATCAGCCTAGCATGACCCTGCTAGCTTGAGTCAAGTGATTCCCTTAACTAGACTTTTGGAAAAGCAGGTTGAGAAACTGAAGGAGGAGATTAAACAAAGCAATTACGCTAAGTATGCCAGACTTGTAGATCAAGTACTTTATTCGCTTTGCCAGGATCCAAGAGTTATCAAAGTCTAAAAATCGGATCACTACATTTTGGCGACTGTGCTTGATCCCCGGTTTAAGAGCTATATCTTCTCTTTGTTTTCCCAAAAGACCCAGGCTTGATGCAGATCATCATCATCATCAGCATTATCACCATTTATTTATATAGCGCCACTAATTCCACAGCGCTGTACAGAGAACTCACTCACATCAGTCCCTGTCCCATTGGGCTTACAGTCGAAATTGCCTAACACACACATACACAGACAGACACATAAGCTAGGGTCAATTTTGTTAGCAGCCAATTAACCTACCAGTATGTTTTTGGAGTGTGGGGGGAAACCCAAGCCAACATGGGGAGAACATACAAACTCCTCACAGATAAGACCATGGTCGGAAATTGAACTCATGACCCCAGTGCTGAAGTGCTAACCACTTAGCCACCGTGCTGCACAGCACAACATTTTGACATCTGGTCTGGTCTAAAAGAATTGACCAGAAAACGTGACACCTCTGACATAAATCCATCTGATCCTACTATCAACATCCAAAGGATGGTGGAGGATTATTTTCACGACAGCATAGAAATAGACACATTAGACAGTCCCTTTACATCAGTGGTCGGTGAACAGGGGTAAATTACCCCGAATGGGGTAAAAATGACTTTTCCGGGGGTAACCACCGCGGCTCCAAAGCGTTTTTGTTTTTTTTCAATAAATCACATGACCGCACGGAGCGACGGCTCCCAGCAGTCCCCTCTCCTGCTCTCTCCCACTGAATTATCACGCCCGACGCTAATTTCAGTGAGGAGCAGAGAGGAGCAGCGGCAGAAGAAAACAAGAGTAGAAGAACAGAAAAGAAGAAAAAAGAGAGAAAGTCAATAGAAAAGCAAGTTAAATAACAAAGGCATATAGGGTGAGAGAAGTGAGAGACGGGAAAAAAAAACACAGAGGCACATAAGGTGAGGGAGGAAAGAGAAGGGGGAAAAAAAACTATTCAGGCACATAAAGTGAGGGAGGAAAGAGAAGGGGGAAACAAAACTATGCAGGCACATAAGGTGAGGGAGGAAAGAGAAGTGGGAACAAAAGTATGGAGGCATATATATATATATATATATATATATATATAGATATATATATGTATATATTATAGTCAATTGCATTATTATTAGATGCTTAACTAGAGCCTTGCGCAACAATCAGGCCCCACCTGGTGCTCAATTAGAGGTGCTTTGGTGTCTTTTTCTCTCTTTGGATGGTTTTACATTGGTGCTTAAATCAATTTCCATGTGTTCATTTTGTACAGCTTTCAGCAAGTCTCATCATCATCATCATCAAGTCTACCTTTGCAAACAAGGATTTTCAACTTTAACGAACATTAAAACAAAGCAGATAAATCGATTGGACGCTGAAGACTGTATCCAAATTGCTCTGACATCAAAATGCCCCAATATTGATGCTCTTGTATCAACAATGAAGCAACATCATTTCTCCAAAGCCTGAAGTTTTGAAGCTGAACCTGATTCCATACAGGTTTGAATTCAAATAATTAATAATATATGATTTCCTTAATTATTATTATTATTATTTCCTTAATTTCTAATCAAGGGGGTAACGTCGGCATTTCTACATATATTTTGGGGTAAAAGGTAAAAAAGTTCCCTGACCCCTGCTTTACATACTGGGAAGAAAAAAAGGAAATTTAGAGACCCATGTACCAACTCGCTTTGCACTGCCTAAGCTGACCACCCTCCAGTGTGTACTCGGAAAGAGTTTACAGCACATCCGGGAACCTTGTCAGCTATCGGCATTCCCGAAAATGTGCAAAAGATGAATTCATAAAAGTGAACTTCAATTTCCACAGGGAAGGCCTTTCCTCCCAATTACATCAAAATACTAAGACTTCTGTAATGGTGGATTCCAGTAGTGATGAATTAATAATGTGTGAGGATGATGTACAAACTGATGAGGGTTAGAGTGAGGATGAGGCTGAGGATGATGACAACAACATCTTGCCACAGTAGAGTTCATTAACAGCACTGTTACCTTAGGTGCCTTAAGCTCATTGTTAGCTTGTTTTGTGGGTGCCCAAACAAATCAAGCACATCCGCCTCAAAAGTGGCACTTCTTGTCGCTGAAGTGCTTGGTTTGTTAAAGTGTGCATGTCCTTTTTAAGATCCAAAATAAGGGTGGGTGGGAGGGCCCAAGGACAATTCCATCTTGCACCACCTTTCATTTCAGCTACCGCTGTATACCAATGTTACCTACATGTGCTATATACTGTTGAGTCCTTTGCAAAAATCTTAGACACCCATTGATGATGCAGGTGACTCAGCACAACATTTTAACATCTGGGGGTAAATGTATCAATCTGCGGGTTCTTCAACACCTGCGTGTTCAGCCTCTTCCGCGATTAAATTTCAAGCGGCACTGCATTGTAAAGGGTTAACTTTCCTTTAAAATGCAGCGCCACTTGAAATTTAATCGCGGAAGAGGCTGAACACGCGGGTGTTGAAGAACCCGCAGATTGATACATTTACCCCCTGGTCTTGTCTACTGTAAAACAATTGACCAGAATTAGTGACACCTCTGCTGTAACTCCACCTGATCCTACTATCAACTATCAATATCCAAAGAATGGTGGAAGATTATTTTGAATTTTTTTGAACAGTATAAAGACAACAGTTGCTTTTATGCATCTTTTACTTATTAAGTTGTTTTAAATAATCTGCTTTTAAAATAATCTGCTTTGAATAAAGTTTTATCCAATGAAGGGGAAGGAGGGTCTATTTAAACATCCCTCAACACTTGTTTATACTCTCCTTGAAAAAGTCCTTAGATCAGACGAATTGCATTGGAATATTTATCACAACAAGCCACCGTACTCGTGCGGTTCACTGCCACACTTCCGCGTTCCAGACGCAGCGACATGTTTTCAAATAGCATACCAATCTTCACGGAGGACTGCTAACAAGAGGATTTTTTTCCCCGGGACTTACACAATAGGGAATTCTAGGGTAAGATTATCCTTTTATAACTGTTACCTTGGACTTGTCTTTTTGACATAGAAGAAATTTGTGACATGTTACCATGGACTTGCATTTCTGTTATAGAAGAAATCACGTTATCACAGGAAGAGCTATAAACATCACCACATTGTTTTACCATGAATCTATTGCTTACATTGTGCCTTATTCATCCATACCATTTTTTGTTACAGTAGAAATTACAATATCACATCAAAAGCTATATATTAACACATCGGTTTTTCCACTGTGTGAATTTGTCCATTGCGCCCTCTCTTACCATATTCAATTTTATCCCTTTAAGAGGTCCTGCACTCTGCTTTCCTGTTATTCTTTTTATGTAATGCTAACCACATAAAAAATTTTGGGCTATCCAGAGAATAGACCATCAGTGCCGCAACATGGATAGGAATGTTAGACTAGCTAAGGCATAAATGCAATGGATTTATGTATTGAACACCATTATTACAGAGGGTTTAAACTCTGATTTTGAGCTCAAATGGTTTCTGTAATCAAATTATTATGGCGATCCAATCTCATGTCAATAATATTATTTATATTCCCTGTGTTCTGGGAATCTGACACTCATTTATGGGATTATGGAAGATATATATGGAAAATGGCATCATGAGATCGCTATTTTCATCATCCCTGATGAAAGAACGATAGTTGTTTCCTAAATCATCTAATCTATATGTTGAATTCTATTTGCATATACATTTTATGTACTGTTCTATATGGATATGTCATATTTGAAATGTTTAATATCATGTTATCAGATTGGGGATAAGCCAATTGTCTAATGTATGTTAATTGAATGAGGACGGATCCAAACCTTGTTTTGAATTTCACTCCAAAACCAAGCCTCGATATAGAAAAGAAACAAGTTTTGTTCCATCATGCCACTTCTGGGTTCGCCGTCATGAGATCTCGGCGTTTGATCAGAAGGGTATAAAGAGGCTGAGTGGATAGTGAATAAGTTTTATTATGCTTGAAAAAGACTCCAGGAGGAGTAGAAACGCATCGGCTAACAGATTCAGAAGACCCCTGCTTTCGGCTGGCTGGGTTCGGAAGCCCTTTCCCACAGCTATTTCAGTCCGGACTTCTGGTAGGGGATATCCACCCTTATTTATGGGCTTTTAAGTAAATGTATGACTCTTTTTGTAAACCAATGTTTTAATTAAAATGGTAATGCACTGGAGAATTTTCTTTTATCCTTTTTTTATGGCAATTATGGGAGTGAACATTATCCAGATTATTGTCATGATCTGCCTACAGCGTATGCATTACATGCTGCTTTGCATGGCAGCTCCTGCCTTTTTGTCATTCTATTATTTGTATTTCTCTTTTGTGTTCCAGCAGTACCTCTTTTCACCAGAGGTGCTGCTATTGTGCATTATTCTTGTGCTTAAGGAGTTAACCTGTATGTTCACTAATTATCTCATGCACCTGGGTGTGTCTCATTCCCCTTATATATACCTGTTCCTCCCAGCAGTCATTGCTGGTTATTGTTGTCCCATCCTGTGATGTCCATTCCTGTTGTCCAATCCTGATGTTATTTCCTGTTGTCCTTACCTGATTGTTTCTGGACATTCATGCTACTTTCTGCATCAGCTGGAACCTGGTATTTTTCACTGCTCCTTATTACCTGTTGTTAATACCTACCCTCTGCTACCCTGCCTTACCGTTTACCTGGTTGTTTATGGACATTCATGCTACTTTCTGCATCAGCTGGAACCTGGTATTTATCACTGCTCCTTATTACCTGTTGTTAATACCTCTCTGCAAATAAACACAGAGTGTTTTCACCAAATTCGTGACTCCTAGCTGTACTTCTGTTTGAGAACCGTGACAGTATAACCAGCCCAAAAAACAGCTTTGGAGTCAGGTGAAAGTTTTGTTTTATTCTGGGACTTTTTTGCTGCAATCAAGTTTTCATTTGTCTTTTGCAACATGTCTGTTTTACCAATCATGGAATTACCACTGCTACAAACCTTACAAATGGACATTATATTGCTACGCTCCCAGCTGGCCAAATTTTCCACTTTGCTTTTGGACCCACTCAGGAGACTATCAGAGACTGTTTCACTAAAATCTAATACTGTTGATTTGACCCAGCCAACTCTGTCTGTTGCTGAATCCGTGCCGCCAACACCTTGCAATAATACCATGTCAAATTTGCATTTAACTAACAACTGCAGTTTAACTAATGCCCGGTTCACAAGTGGGCCATGCCCCCATCTGACCGAAGTGGAGCGACAGCGCAGAATAACCAACAAACTGTGTCTCTACTGTGCCAGCAATGCACATTTCTTGCAGGACTGTCCTGTCCGTAGACCACGTCAGCTTACTGAACCATCTCCTGTTGTTTCCTCTCGGCACTCCAAATCTGTTTATGCTCCAGCATTCCTGTTCTCTGCGAAGAGACCCAATCTGCCAGCTCCAGCCGCCTGTCCTGAGGCACCCACTCCCTCTGTCTCCTGTGCCGAGGTGGCAGCCTCTGTCTCTTGTGCCGAGGTGCCAGCCTCTGTCTCCTGTGCCGAGGTGCCAGCCTCTGTCTCCTGTGCCGAGGTGCCAGCCTCTGTCTCCTGTGCCGAGGTGCCAGCCTCTGTCTCCTGTGCCGAGGTGCCAGCCTCTGCCTCCAGCTCTGAGGTCACATCATCTGCCTCCAGCTCTGAGGTCACATCATCTGCCTCCAGCTCTGAGGTCACATCATCTGCCTCCAGCTCTGAGGTCACATCATCTGCCTCCAGCTTGGAGCCTGCTGCCACTGTGTCCGGTCCTGAGCCTGCTGCCACTGTTTTCGGTCCTGAGTCTTCTGCCACTGTGTCCGGTTCCGAGTCTCCTGCCACTGTGTCCGGTTCCGAGTCTCCTGCCACTGTGTCCAGTTCCGAGTCTCCTGCCACTGTGTCCGGTTCCGAGTCTCCTGCCACTGTGTCCAGTTCCGAGTCTCCTGCCACTGTGTCCGGTTCCGAGTCTCCTGCCACTGTGTCCAGTTCCGAGTCTCCTGCCACTGTGTCCAGTTCCGAGTCTCCTGCCACTGTGTCCAGTTCCGAGTCTCCTGCCACTGTGTCCAGTTCCGAGTCTCCTGCCACTGTGTCCAGTTCCGAGTCTCCTGCCACTGTGTCCAGTTCCGAGTCTCCTGCCACTGTGTCCAGTTCCGAGTCTCCTGCCACTGTCTCTGTTCCTGAGCTCCAGTCTGCTCCAGAGGGGGCGCTGCCTTTCCAGTCTGCTCCAGAGGGGGCGCTGCCTTTCCAGTCTGCTCCAGAGGGGGCGCTGCCCTTCCAGCCTGCTCCAGAGGGGGCGCTGCCCTTCCAGCCTGCTCCAGAGGGGGCGCTGCCCTTCCAGTCTGCTCCAGAGGGGGCGCTGCCCTTCCAGTCTGCTCCAGAGGGGGCGCTGCCCTTCCAGTCTGCTCCAGAGGGGGCGCTGCCCTTATCGTCTGCTCCAGAGGGGGCGCTGCCCTTATCGTCTGCTCCAGAGGGGGCGCTGCCCTTACCGTCTGCTCCAGAGGGGGCGCTGCCCTTACCGTCTGCTCCACAGGGGGTGCTGCGCTTACCGTCTGCTCCAGAGGGGGCGCTGCCCTTACCGTCTGCTCCAAAGAGGGCGCTGCCCTTAAAGACTTCTCCAGAGGGGGTCCTGTCCCTCCAGTTTGCGCCAGAAGAGTTGCCAGTCCATGCGGTCCAGCCCGAGTTGCCAGTCCATGCGGTTCAGCCCGAGTTGCCAGTCCATGCGGTTCAGCCCGAGTTGCCAGTCCATGCGGTTCAGCCTGAGTTGCCAGTCCATGCGGTTCAGCCCGAGTTGCCAGTCCATGCGGTTCAGCCCGAGTTGCCAGTCCATGCGGTTCAGCCCGAGTTGCCAGTCCATGCGGTTCAGCCCGAGTTGCCAGTCCATGCGGTTCAGCCCGAGTTACCACTTGGTGCTGTCTGCCCTCAGGCTTCTCAAAGTGCTGTCTGCCCTCAGGCTTCTCAAAGCGCTGTCTGCCCTCAGGCTTCTCAAAGCGCTGTCTGCCCTCAGGCTTCTCAAAGCGCTGTCTGCCCTCAGGCTTCTCAAAGCGCTGTCTGCCCTCAGGCTTCTCAAAGCGCTGTCTGCCCTCAGGCTTCTCAAAGCGCTGTCTGCCCTCAGGCTTCTTAAAGCGCTCTCTGCCCTCAGGCTTCTCAAAGCGCTGTCCCTGCCAAGCCTTCTGCCCAGTCCGGGCCTGCTCCCAAGTCTGCTGCCCAGTCCGGGCCTGCTCCCAAGTCTGCCGCCCAGTCCGGGCCTGCCCCCAAGTCTGCCGCCCAGTTCGGGCCTGCTGCCAAGCCAGCAGCCCAGTCCGGGCCTGCTGTCAAGCCTGCCACCCAGTCCGGGTCTCCTGTCAAGCCTGCTGCCAAGTCCGAACCATCCGTTGCCAAGGGTGCCAAGTGTGAGCTGTCATCTACCTTTGAGGGGCACCTTTCTCAATTTAGTGCTCTACTGAGGTTTTGTGCTTCTTATTTCCCCTCAGTACCTAGCCTTGCCAGTGACCCAAAGAGGCAAGTTTTGTTTTTGTTAACACATTTTAGAGGAGAGGCTATGGAATGGGCAAACCCTTTTGTTGAGTCTGATCACCCCATTCTTTCTGACTTACAACTATTTGTCGAGGCAGTGATCAACAAGTTTTCACCAACACCTCCCGCTATGCCTTGTTACGGGGCCTCTGTATTGTCAGCAGGTCCACCCATCTCACCTGGCCTAGAGATTTCTTTGTGCTCCACCCAATTGGTTCAAACTGCTGTTCCAGGGAATTCTCGCAAAAAGAAAAAGCGAAAGAAGAGAGCAAGGTCTACAGAGCTTGAACTGGCAGCTGGCATAGTCTCCTTTGCCCGTCCACCCATGGACGAGGACTTTTCTGCCGGGCCCCCAATTCTGGACTATGATTCCGATGAATTCAGACATTTTTGGTAATTGGGCGTCTGGAATCCGCCCTTAAGGGAGGGGGTACTGTCATGATCTGCCTACAGCGTATGCATTACATGCTGCTTTGGATGGCAGCTCCTGCCTTTTTGTCATTCTATTATTTGTATTTCTCTTTTGTGTTCCAGCAGTACCTCTTTTCACCAGAGGTGCTGCTATTGTGCATTATTCTTGTGCTTAAGGAGTTAACCTGTATGTTCACTAATTATCTCATGCACCTGGGTGTGTCTCATTCCCCTTATATATACCTGTTCCTCCCAGCAGTCATTGCTGGTTATTGTTGTCCCATCCTGTGATGTCCATTCCTGTTGTCCAATCCTGATGTTATTTCCTGTTGTCCTTACCTGATTGTTTCTGGACATTCATGCTACTTTCTGCATCAGCTGGAACCTGGTATTTTTCACTGCTCCTTATTACCTGTTGTTAATACCTACCCTCTGCTACCCTGCCTTACCGTTTACCTGGTTGTTTCTGGACATTCATGCTACTTTCTGCATCAGCTGGAACCTGGTATTTATCACTGCTCCTTATTACCTGTTGTTAATACCTCTCTGCAAATAAACACAGAGTGTTTTCACCAAATTCGTGACTCCTAGCTGTACTTCTGTTTGAGAACCGTGACAATTATTCATACGGAGTATATAGTATGGTATTTATACATCGCCAGTATAAAGGATGAAATTCTGTAAGCATATAGAGTGAAAGGGAGATGGTGGCATGAAGCACATGATTGAGGAACTATTTCTCCTTTTTCACCGCTGGCTTTTGAAAGTCTTCTATCAATTTTAGGATATTTCTGGGACTTTTCTTTATGTTGCAAAATAGAAAATAATGAACGTATTGTACTATATTATTGTATTTATGTTTTACATGTGAATTGTTCTATTTGTGGAAGTACAAGAGAAGATTTCACCCAATCTCCATGTGCACGACCTTGAGTGCCTATTGTATGTATAACTTTACATAATATTCTACTTTCTGGATTGAGTGGAACCCAATATATACGTGCTGGGCAGCCCAGGAGAAGCGCTATAATGGAACTGTGTATTTTTAAAACAATTAAATTTGTCAATATATACTCTAGTCTATGATTAACTCTTAGGCATCCTAACACTGTAACATAACTAGCTTAATTTAACTTCCATTTTGAAGGCATTGATTATCCAAATCAACCCTGTTAACAAAATGAATGTGTCGACATTCTGCTAGTTAACAGTATGATGTTGACATTCTGAATTTCGACACTTTCATTGTCAACAGATTGACAATTCCACCCACACATAGCCTGAGAGTCAATAAGTGAGGAGAATGTTGAAAAGTCTCATTCACTTGCAAGCATGCGAGCAGTGAGCTTCAGCTTTGTTGATCTCAGGACACTTACCAGAGTAATGGACTGCTTGGTCCCTCTGCTTGTTGCATTAGTAACAAGCAGAAAAATAAGGTATACAGGTCTACTAGACTGGAGATAAGGCGAAGGCTGGGGAGTAGACACTCTACTGTCCAACTGCACTGGAGATAGCGTGACCTGTGAAGGTGGCAGCCCCAGTTACTAGATCTGAGGACTGAAATTGCAAGGTTTAAATAAAAAAAAAAATACACTTTGATCTATATTATTATTATAATTTATTTGTTAGGCGCCACAAGGTATCCGCAGCGCCGTACATAGTACAAACAGTAAACCATACAGGGTTAAACAGTACAGAACAATAAACACAAAGTTCCAATGCTTCAGAACTCCGGGACAGACAAATGGAGTAAGGACGGAACAGAAGAACAGGTGTGGAGACACGAGGGAAGAAGTGCCCTGCTCAAACGAGCTTACATCCTAAGGGAGGGTGGACGAAACAGACATGAGAGGGAGCGGTGATACCAGGGGAGAGAGGGAAGAGCGAGCGGTGATACCAGGGGAGAGAGGGAAGAGCGAGCAGAGTATATGAGGGGTTATGTGGATGGTTGGTAGGCTTTAAGGAACAGGTGACTTTTAAGTGCTCGTTTGAAGGAGCACAGATTGGGAGCGAAATGGATGGAGCGAGGGAGGTCATTCCAGTGTAGGGGGGCAGCTCGGGAGAAGTCTTGGATTCTGGAGTGGGAAGTGGTAATGAGAGTGGAAGAGAGGCGACGGTCAGTAGCAGAGCGCAGGGATCGGGCAGGAGTGTGAATGGTGAGGAGGTCAGAGATGTAGGGGGCATTAGACTGGGAGAGAGCTTTGTAAGTGGTGGTAAGGAGTTTGAAGAGGATTCTGTAGGGGATGGGGAGCCAGTGTAGGGCAAGGCAGAGAGGAGAAGCAGAGGAGGAGCGGCGTGAGAGAAAGATGAGTCGAGCAGCTGCATTGAGTACAGAGCGGAGGGGGGCGAGATGAGAGCGGGGGAGGCCAGTGAGGAGAAGGTTGCAGTAGTCGAGGCGGGAGATGATGAGTGCATGGATGATGGTTTTGGTGGCGTCTTGTGAGAGGAAGGGTCGGATGCGGGCTATGTTGCGCAGTTGGAACCTACAGGCAAGGGATTGGACATCTATACTAGTGTAGAAGAGAAAGTATTGTAGATAGTAATGTTCAGTAGCGCAAGCAAGGGGAGTTTCTGAGTCTCAAGGAACCCCCCCTGCGCTAACTAAGTGCCCACCATAGCGGCACTGTCCTATACAGCAGCCGCGGCGCTGTCAAAGAAGCATCCGTGGATCCGCGGATGCTTCTTTGACAGCGCCACGGCTGCTGTATAGTACAGTGCTGCCTGCTGCCAAAACTTAGCTGCTGCGCATGCGCGGGCGCATGCCTATCAGCTCTCTCTGGTGTTTTTTTTTTTTTGGTCAGGGGGGGGTTCTTTGGTCAGGGAGGGAACCCCCCCCACCCCCTGAAAATCCTGCGTGCGCCCCTGAATGTTCCTTGTAATAAACTTCATTGGCCTGCTATGTGATAGTTTCAGTATTAGAATGTGATTACATTCATTAAACCTCCAAGGTCAAGATGGAGGTCCATGTTTGGAAAAGAGATAGCAGTTATGAAAATACTAGTGTGGCATATTTTTTCCTGCATAACGCTTCCAATGGAAACTCCACCTCCGCTGACTGCACGAGGCAAAAGTGGAGGTCCAGGTAAACGGTCAGAAGACAGAGCCCCAGGAGGAGGTGGCCCAGAAGGAGAAGGCACAGGTGGAGGAAGCACAGCTTTCCTCACTATACCCAAATCCTTTCCCAGCCCCCACCAATACCGTTTCACAGCCCAGGAAGAGTCTCTTTCACCAACCCTGGGGGATGCCCTTTAGCAAGCCATGGAACAATACCTGTTCCCATTAGCAGATCAAGTCCTGGTAGGGACCAGTTATTGTTATGGAGAACCCCATGGAGTAGACTGAGAGAGCAGGAGGAGGCAGAAAGCGCATCCCAGGCCCCTGTAGATGAATGTAAGCGTTTTGATAGAAAAATCTAGCATTCTATTAATAATTTAGTATTGCAGTATAAAAATGTTGGTCTGGGAAAGATAGCTATTATATAGGTGTCTGACTTCATTAGCCTAATAAGCCTATGTGCCAAGCAATCCCCCCACCCCCCAAAACACACACACACACACACACACACACACACACACACACACACACACACACACACACACACACACACACACACACACACACACACACACACACACAATATATCTGCATGTTCCTCTAAAATCAGTCCTCTGACTAGCACTGTGTTCAGAATAACTTGAACATTGCAAAGAATCTCTCTTAATGTAGCACCTCTGAACTCTGCTGAGCTAGTTCAATGTGGAAATAGACTATTGTGATAAAACTAATATAGGTTAAAAACACATTATGTTCCTTTTGCGTTCCATGATGAATCAGAGCCAATGTGTCAGCATATACATAAATAGGAGAATTTGTGCACAATATAGCAATATTGGAATAAGCTCCCCTACCAACATCAAGGCATCTCCTGTATTATCATACAGGAGATGCCTGTATGATGTATATCTCCTGTATGATGAGATCCTAGCATCCTTAGAATGTGAAACAAAAGTATATTCATGGTGACACAATTACAACCATCCCTGTGCTTCCATTTTCAAAGCAGTTGGGGCTCATCAGCAAAATAATAATAATAATATCAACAATAATAATAATAATAATAATATATATGTAAGGTTTCAATGGATGAGACCCCCACCCTGGCATCAATTAGCTTAGGGGTACCCTCATTTGATGTAGTAGGTTGTCTATATTTATTGCTACACATTTTATGCTTTTCATTAAAGACCGTGCAAACTTGAAGAACAAAAAAAAATGTATTATAATTCTCAAGTGCAAATTTTATCATGAAATTTATAGAATCCTGTTTCTTACAAATTTAAAAAGGTGAATTGAGGCCAAAGAGAGAACCAATAAGTATTTTTTTGGTAATGTTTAAAAAGTAAATAAACACATTTACTTTTAGTTCACTTTGGGTAGATTTTATCAATAATTATTGATATAACTATTGGAATGTGACCAAACCAAACAGTGCAAAAGTAGTGTCAGGGTTGAAAAAAGCTTCAGTTGGAAACGGGTTAAACAACAATACAAAAAACTATTTGAGCTAAAGGATCGCTACAATGCTAATGTAACATTGCCATTTTGTAAGCTATTCTTGTGGTCCGTATACAGCTTATTATAACCATCTGTGTTTATTTTCCTTTTACACGTGATACAGGTTTAATGTGAGCTTGTTTTTCCATGTAAACTCCTGTATATGTCACCCAATTTGGAGCATCTGCCATGCCTGGCTGTGCATTTTTTGAGCTCATACTCACACTTAACCCCTGTGCATGCACAGATATGTTTATCTCCTTAGTTCTCTTCTCCTAATCTGCCAATACACTTGTAACTTGCTTTTATATGAATTCTGATGGATATGTTCATTTATGTCTTATGCAAATAAATATTTAATTAATTTAATAATATCTGAATTTAATAATAATATTACAACAAGCATTATCACCCATTGCTTTGTTTATTAGCCCTTACTTCCTGCTATAATCATAGGATCATCTTCAGTAGAGGGGGGATTTGTGTAAAGTTACCACCTACAGCTCAGTGCTTCCAATTAACATCTTTCTCTAAGTACAGTATATTCTATTGTTTCATTAAATATGAATCAGAACTCTTTTAGTTTATCCAAGCCTGGCAGGAAGCCTTAAATAACCCTGTACAACAGCTATTTTATCACTACATAGTCCAATTAAAATGTCCTATCCTGTTCTTTCCTTAATACATGAATTGTGATTCCCATTGGTAATCTGTCAGTTATAATTTTAAAATGAAATGGAAGGCTCCAAAAGTTTTGAAAAGGGATGAACAAAGATTTTACCCTTACAGTTTTCTTGGCAAGGGCACATCATTTGCTGTAATACAATATGTCACTCTCCAAGGCTCCTAAGAATGATAAACAGCAGTACACTAACCAGCAGGAGCCTTATTTCTATACAATTAGCCACTAAAAAGCCAGTGGAAATTACGCACATCCACCTGAATGACCCTTAAAATTATGATGGCCCATGCTGCTTCAGTGAATACTAAAGAACAAATTTGGAATATGGTTGAGAATAGTACTGAATGCAAAACTGAACACATTTTCTTTCTCAAACTGCCAAATAAATTCAATAGCACAATGTCAACAATATAATGTATGATAAAAGACTTACAGAAAACTTTCCTATTGAGTAACGCACATTTAAGAGTATGGAGAGTTGATGCAGTTTATTTTATTGCAAATGTTACAGATATGTTCTTTCAAATTCTGTTTCTTAAAAAAGAGACATTATTTAGAAGTTGTGTATTTGCAGGGCCGGATTAACCATAGGGCTAACTGGGCTACAGCCCAGGGGCCTATGTCATCCAGGGGGCCCTTGAAAGTGCTCAGCAGCAGTATTGATCGGTCGGGGGCGCCCCCGGCGCGATCAGTGCTGCTGAGCACTTTCCCTGCAGTCGTTCTCCGGCGTGCTGTAGTCTCCTTACTGAGGAGATCTCGTGAGTCTCACTCTCACGAGATCTCCTCAGTAAAGAGAGCACAGCGCGCCGGAGAAGGAGGTAAGTGCCGGGGGGGGGGGCTCGCGGGCAGCTCGGGCAGCTCCGATCACGGGGGGGGGCGCAATCAGCTCTGATCATGGGGGGGGCCCTCACGGGGGAATGGAGGCCCCTTAGCCCAGGGCCTCCATTCCCTTAATCTGGCCCTGGTGGCTACAGGTGGTTGTTAATACATTACATTGCATTTATATAACATTACTTGACAGTATATACAGGCTGAGATAGATAGATAATATTCTGAACTAACTAGTATATTATTTGAGAAAACAGTGCACTTTTGCTGTCAGACTATTAGCAGCAGAATCCAAACAATAAAACAGATATCTTTTAAAATTGAAAGTTTATACAGCAGGCACTATGTAGAGTGAAGAGGCAGTAACAATCAAATGTCATTAGATATACATAGTCATGAGTAGATATTTAGACAAGTAGATTCCCAATTGTAAAGAGCTACCTAATTTGCTGTCGATAAATGACGATATTGAGAGATGAAGGTGACCTGAACCCATAATACAAAAATGCAAAGATTAGGCACACAATATATTGCCAGAGCATTCATTGGTAGCCAAGAGCAGGGTTTTCCTACCTTGTTTCCTTATATGGTCTATGCCGTAATGCTGCCCTTCTGAATCATACGAGGGAACTTGTAGATATTTATGTGGGAGGGATGAAAATCATTGTCCTGTGGTAACCTTTGTCCAACCCTGGGGTAAAGGGGGCTGTCTGAGACTTGCAGCAGAGGCGGTCCCCAAGAGGTGGTGTACTCACTGTGATGCATGGGCTGCATCCCAGCTGAAAACAGGCAGTTGGGGCGTGTGGCTTTTTAAATTAAGATAGAAAAAAATGTAGATAGAATGAACAGCGTGGACTCTCAATTTTAAAGCTGCCTATGTCTGGTAACTCCTATCCACAATGGAGTGCAGTAGATTACAATAGTTCAAACACAAAAACCACACCACTAACGGCGCTTCAAAACAGTTCTGACTTCCAGTCAGTAATCATACAGAAAGAGTCTATGTAATTCACTAAATGTGAGATGAATATAATATCATATAATAGTCCAGATTATGAGTATTGAAGTGAGCCGAACTAACTGCATTGTCCCTTCAGATAGAACAACAATACAACCTCCAAAGTAATGATCACTTCAAATGGTATGTACATATGGATTCTTCAAAACATTGCGGCGTCCCCTTAGGGAAATGCACTTACTAGATTTCCGTGATTCAACAGCGAATGGTCTCTCCACAATGACAGCTCTGCTCTGGAATTCGCTCCACAATAATGGCGCTATATACCAAACTGCCTCACTGCCTCCTGAACCCAATACGAGGAGGCGCACTCTCAAGCCGTAATGGATCTCCCTCAATTGGTAATTAGACATCCACTGCAGCCACTCCTGGCATATGAGCACTGCTCACTTCTAGTGTAACGATATCCAAGCGTGTATTTCTTCTTATAATCACTTCTCTAATTAGTATTTCCTCAAATGCAGATATGTAGAATAGGTTCCGCAATCTTCATAAATATATATCATATCTCGCAGTGAAGGAGTATGAGGCAGAGATAATATGGGGAACAAAAAAAAAAAAAAAAAGAGCACTAATAGTGCATTATCTCTTTAAAAAATGTGTATTTATTAAAACAATAAACATAAAAAACATACAAAAGAGAGTATCACTTGTACAGTCTTCCTTCAGTTGTGCCCTTACCCGCATAAGATGTCAAGTATGCAAGAATAAAGTATCCACAGAATCGCCTGCAATTCATAGGACTCAGCATTCACGGTAAGAGATACAGGACCATAAACCTCCCCATCCAACGCGTTTCAATTCATCTGAATCTTTTTCAAGGCTTATGGGGAACACATCTAGACTACATATTTAACACCATTCTGACTAAACTCACAGGTGTTATGCATGATCGCTAATGAGGCAATCCCTCATTAAATCTTCATACTATAGTGATCTGAAAGCAGGACACTCCTTACTAACACAATTGAATATGGAGGGTAAAATAAGATGTATATATATACATCCACAACAAATGTAATAAATCTCCTAATAACTATGCATAAGACAAAATACATGAGGAGCATACAAGCCCTAATCATATATGCATAGACTAAACAGCTAAATACACATAGATACATAAAGACTGAAGATAATATTAATGGAAATATGTCAACCAGAATGACTATAATATATATAAACATATCCATAACTATAATAACATTCACATGTATGCATACAGATGATAAATAACAATACAGAAATAAACAATAATGGGTCAGTATCTACAGATAATTATACTAAGAACCACTTTGTTTCAAAGTCCTTATTAAGACCCTTAGGGACCAAAGTGTTCATATGGTATATCATTTTCATTTCAGCCTGTGCTAGTAATACTCCTGAATCCTTCTTCCTCCAATCTCCCTGTATTTTTTGTATACCACAGAAATACCTAATCGCATTGACGTCACAATCATGGTGCTCTTTAAAATGCAATGAAAGAGAGTGTTTCTCATAACCTTTATTAATGTTCCTCATATGCTTGCTCCATCTCTCTTTTAATTTTCTGGACGTCCTGCCCACATACTGTTTGTTACAAGCACATTCCACTATATAAATACAATTAGTGGAGCTGCATGTAATGAAATCTTTGATCTCATATGTGTAATCAATAGTGGAAGAAATCACCTCTTCTCTTTTCTTCCCACTTCCTTTAGTGGTACGGCACGTTTGACAACTCCCACATCTATAAAAGCCCCGAGATTTGACCATTTGCCTCAGACAGCTTTTAACCACATGGTTTTTAATGGTAGATGCTTTCCTATATATAAACTTGGGTTGATGTTGAATTATCCCATCTGACATATGGTCTCTAATAAGAATGGACCAATGTCGTCTAATGATTTTCTCAAACTCCTTTGAGTGTGAGCAATATTGGGTAATGAACGGAATTCCTAAATTACTCTAATCCACATTATTGTTCTTTATTTTGGGAATCAGAAGTTCTGCTCTATCCATATTGTTTACTTTATCAATCATAAGTTCTAATTTATCTTCTTTATAACCTCTCTCGATAGATTTCTCTTTTAATTCCTGCGATCTTTCCTGAAATCTCTGTGGGTCCATACAATTCCTCTTTACTCTTTGGAACTGAATAATGGGTATATTTTCAAGCCATTTATGATAGTGGTTACTATCGATCGGAATAAATGAGTTAGAGTCCGTGGGTTTTCTATAGATATCCGTTCTTAACTGTTCAATTTCAATCCTGATCTCTAAGTCCAAAAAATGGACTTTAGTGCCACTAATATCAAATGTGAGATGAATATTTAATGTATTAGAATTAAGTTATTTACAAAACACTTCTAGGGATTCTCTATCGCCCCTCCAGATAAAAAATATATCATCAATATATCCAAACCATGAGACCAGACTCGCCCCCATGGCCGGGTGGTTCCATACACATGTATCTTCCCACCAGCCCATGAACATGTTTGCATAGCTGGGGGCGAATCTGGTCCCCATGGCTGTTCCTTGATTCTGTAGGTAGAAGTCTCCCCCGTACCAAAAGAAGTTGTTTTTTAAAATAAATTCTATACCCTCTAAAATAAACATTTCTAAAGTTTCATCCATATCTGTTTTGTCCAAAAAATATTTAACTGCCTGCACTTCTTTATCAAGCTTTATAACCGTATAAAGGGCACTCACATCAGCTGTGACCAAGAAATCAGATAGCTGCCTTCTGAATGGAGGTGGGGGGTGTGCCATCGACCCCATTTCTCCTGATAGGAGATGAAAGATAATGCTATAAATAGTAATATAGGAGTAAAAACAGCTCAAAATGGCATTATTTTACCTATTTCTCACAAATTTTAATCCAATCCAGATCCAAAACCTTGAGCGTGGGGGGGTGAGGTTGGGGGATGTCGTTGACCTCCAGGTGCGGAGTGGGAAGGGAGCTGGAAGCCATTGTTCAGGCAGGGGGCGGGGACTTGCTAGCCGAGTTGGGGGGGAAGGCTTGTACCTGCCGGCTAAAAGCTCTGATTTACCAGCCAAACAGTTCTTCTGGATAATATAGACAAAAAAAGGGAATAGCTCCAAGTGAGTAACGTTTGCTGCCACCCTGTAGAATTGTAAGTTTTAATACACACCCATTGAAATTATCCTATATAAAGAATTAAATAACTTTATACTTACTAAGACTTTGAATTATCAACACGTATACTAGGAGAAGCTAAAATCTGGACTGTATTTCGAAATATGTGGATTACTTTGAAAAATACTTTGACTTGAGGTAAAGTACCTATTAATGGACTTTTGGACATTTTGCATTAATAACCTGCTTTACACTGATGATATGATTGTTTCTTTTGGATTGAAATCCCTGATCCTCGGTTTTTTGAATATCCGATTAGGACTATGGTAAAATAAATTCTGGCCAGAAACTACAGATTTACTGTTTTTAAATAAATGCTTATGTTTATATGTTGATATATTTATAACATTGCATATAACATCACCTTTTCATATCAACTTTCAGAATTTTCTGTATTTGTGCTTTCACTATAGGATTTTAGATTTATCCTATACCCCTTCCTACTGGCTGCTTATACTCTCTTATGTTATCAGGGTAGCGCAGATGAAGCCCCCTAACTTTCTCCATTTGTATGCTGGGGTGCAGAGAGAGCAGGTACTAATTTTACGGGTGTGAGCCTTCATTGGATCCCTTTTAATTTATTTCTTTTTCTGTGCTTGTTATTTATTGTTGGAACTGGGGGGTTGATTGCGATCGAGTTGGTTGTGTTCTTGTGCGATGTCCGGCATGTGTATTTTTTTTATTTGTATCTTTTCTTCCCAACGCGAAGCTAACATGATGATGTCAGCATCATCTCATTGGACTGCCTGTAAGAATAGTGTACAGACAACTTAAACTCTTGTCTTGTCCAGCACACTGAGTAGGAGGTGAGCACACAGGGGTGTCATTTTTACAGAGCTGTAACTTAGAGTTCTAGCGCCCTGGATGAGAAACACAAATGCTGCCCCCCTAGCCCTCAATTTTAACCAAATTAACCTAAAATATTCTTAAATTGTGCCCCCCCTTTAGTGTTGCGCCCTGGGCGGTCGCCCCTGTCGCACAGCCCTAGTTACGGCCCTGCATTTTTATTATAGATTCCTGCATTGTGCAGAAATTCCAAAGCTCTTAATTGTATTCTGTTAGCTATACGCTACTGTGTAGCATAATATGAACTGGGGATGCTACTGTGTGGCATATTATCGGGTCACAATAGCATGCTCCATGCTATACATTGGGAAGGGGATTTACATTGGGAAGGGGATGGGCCATGTCCCTTTTCATTTTTACTGGATCCCACAATTTCTGATGGCAGCCCTGGTTATTGTAGGTGAATATTATCTTTTTATTAATGTAAGCAAAGCATAAATATATTTATTATAGAGCAATCTGATAGTTATTTCTGTCCTAGGATGATTCCACACAGTATCTATTTTTTAATATCTTATTTTGATAATGCACTGTTGATTTACTCATGCATAATGCAAATAATACCCAGCCTGGCAAAGAAATACATTTATTGTGTCTTAAAAGTCAGGACTGCTGAGACATATGTCCTGCTCCTGTGAGTGAGCACTGTTTTTTTTTGCCAATGGTGTATGCAGCAATGCAGGTTTATTTCTGTAGGAGAGTGACCTAGCACTTTTCACCTGGTAGACAAGCCCCCAATTATGCACAGTCATACCCCATAATGGTTTGGGCACACCACCCTTACACGGAGCGCTGCGCGGCAGGGCATACGTTATCATACTAATCGACTATATCACCTAGTGATGTTACATGTATTAGATGGTTTCGAAAAAGAAAGAAGTCCTTTTCCAGGTGGGTTTGAACCACTATAGCACCCACTCCATGATGTGACACTCCCCATAAGACATATGTTTAAAGACACATGTTAAATATAGCACCCATCAAGTGGTATCCACACAATCACCAACTCCAAATATCCTTATTCCTCATATTATATGTAAAAAGATGGAAATGGGAACATCTAGTGCATTATCAATTTATTATAGAATAAATTTCTGTAAAATAATGTACAATAATCCTCAAATAATTATAAATGAGTTACTTCTTCCAGAGAGCATCTTAAAAAAGTTCCTTCCAACGATACCACTAAATGTTTCAACTCTGTATCAGGGACAAGAAACTCTCACAATAGAACTTATATACTGAAAACATTGGGTCAAAATTCTGTTTCATTGCGGAATTCAAAAAGAGGAAATATATCCTCCAATAATCACATTAGATCAAAACAAGGCTTGGTGCAGATATTTTTATTATTATCTTTGACTTATAAGGTGCCACAAATGGTCCGCAGCATCGTACATTACATATACAGAAAACAGAGAACCAAGACACAGCATGATACAAAAATATATACAAACACAGGTGACAGGGTAAAGCAAATTAGATAAACTCTGGGACAGATAGTGAAAGGGATGGTAGAAATCAGCAAGAAGAAGGCCAAGGCTTAAGAAAACAGAGCTGGCGAAGCAGACCAAGAGGTACAGAGGGTGAAGGAACAGTAGAAGGAGCACACAAGGAAAGAGGGCCCTGCTCATGAGAGCTTACATCCTAAAGGGAAGGGGGAGACACAAAAAGGGTGGTACTAATTGGGGGAGAGAGCCAGGACAAGGAAGTTAGGAGGAGGTCTGATAGACTTGAATAAAGAAATTAGTTTTAAGGGCACTCTTGAAGCTTTGAGAGTAGATGCTAACCTGATGGAACGTGGAAGATCGTTCAACAGCAGGGGAGCAGCCCGGGCAATGTCCTGAAGACGAGAGTGAGAGGAGGTGATCAGTGAAGTAGTGAGGCGGTCACAGGCAAAGCGGAGGGGGCGGGTAGGAGTGTAGGTAGAGAGGAGATTGGAGATGTAGGGAGGGGAAGATTGACTAAGACCTTTAAATGTGAGGGTGAGGAGTTTAAATTTAATTATGTAGGGTATAGGGAGCCAATCTAGTGACTGTTGGAGGGAGACAGCAGATACAGAGTGGCGGGAGAGAAAAATGAGGCAGGCAGCAGCATTGAGGATAGACTTAAGAGGTTCAAGGCGAGAATCAGGTAGGCCAGAGAGAAGGAGGTTACAGTAGTCAAGGCAAGAGATAACAAGCGTGTGAACAAGGGTTTTTGCAGCTTCCGTGGTGAGAAAGGGACGTATCTTAGATATATTCCGAAGGTGGAAGTAGCAGGATTTTGAGAGGGACAGAATGTGAGGCTTCAATGAGAGGGAGGAATCAAGGATGACCCCAAGGCATCGGACTTAGGGGACAGAAACAAGGGTAGTGTTATTAACAGAAATACAGAGGGGGGAGGTGGGAAAGTCCTGGCAGGGGGGAAGACTATAAGCTCGGTCTTGGATATATTGAGTTTAAGGAAGTGTTGGGACATTCAAGATGAGATGGCCTAGAGACAGGAGGAGACACGAGACATAAGGGAAGGGGAGAGATCAGGGGATGAAAGATAAATATGGGTATCATCAGCATAGAGGTGGTACTGGAGGCCAAAGGAGCGGATGAGGACACCAAGGGAGGAGGTGTAGAGGGAGAAAAGCAGGGGGCCAAGAACGGATCCTTTAGGAACGCCAACAGGTAGGGGAAGAGGGGGTGATATAGAATCATGAGTAGAGACTGAGAAGGAGCGGTTGGTGAGGTAAGAGAAAAACCAGGAGAGGACAGTGTTACATAGGCCTATAGATTTGAGAGTTTGCAAAAGGAGTGTGTGGTCAACGTTATTGAAGGCAGCAGAGAAGTCAAGAAGGATAAGAAGGGAGTAGTGTCTATTGGGTTTAGCGAGGAGAAGGTCATTAGTGACCTTAGTTAGGGCAGTTTCAGTGGAGTGGAGGGGCCGAAAACCAGATTGGAGCGGGTCAAGGAGTGAGTGAGAGGAGAGAAAGGAGGTGAGACGGTTGTAAACAACCCATTCAAGGAGTTTGGAGGCAAGAGAAAGAAGCGTAATAGGGTGGTAATTATAGAGAGAGGTGGGATCAAGGGATGGTTTCTTGAGTATGGGGGAGACAAGAGCATGTTTAAAAGAGGAGGGGAAGATTCCAAAAGAAAGGGAGAGGTTGAGGAGGTGTGCAAGGTGGGAGCAGGCTTCAAGAAAGAGGAAGTGGAGGAGGTGGGAGGGGATTGGGTTGTGTGTGCAAGTGGGGGGGGGGAGAAGAAGAGAGAAGTGTATGGACTTGATCTGCAGATACCGAAGTAAAGGATATGGAGATATTCCAAAGAGAGGCTTGAAACTTAATATCCCACCAGCTGAGGGATATGTAAGTGAGGCTTGGAGTTGAAGTATAGACTACGGGCAGCACACCTATACAGTAGAACTACCCTATATCCATATTATTTTGATTGGCCCTGCTCAAATGCACACTCTGGCGGTATGTGTCCTAGCTTGGAACACATTAAGTGCTATGATGATCCTCCTGTATAACAAGTGTTTTGGTTCCATATTTTCCTTCAAATTACATTTTATCCTCATTTTCAGAACCAATTTTGCTGCAAATAATCGAGTCTTGTTTTGTATCTACTCGGAACCCCAAATTTCTGCACTTTTGTATTTCTCTGAATCTGAACCACGCATCTCTACTATAGACAATATACAGTGTTATAGACATTGACACTATAAACATAAAGAAACAAAGCTACAGACATACAAAACTTTAAACACACACCTATAGAACTTTTATTTTTCTTGTACTTTATACACATTGGGCCAGATTCATTAAGGAAGTTAAGCAAGAAATTGAGAAAGTTTTCTGGACAAAACCATGCAAGGGATGCAAATGAGTTTTTTTAATTTGCACATAAGTTAAGTACTGGCTGTTTTTTCATGTAGTACACAAATACTTAATAGTTTGTTTGTACACTGAAATTTAATGCCAGTATTTAACTCACGTGCAAAATAAAAAATTAATTTGCACCCCTTGCATTGTAACAGGAGAAAACTTAAGTAAAAAAAAAATCAGTACTTTTCTTAATGAATCAGGCCCATTATTACTACAGATATCACAGGCCTGAGTCATCAGGGAATGCAAAACAAATTAATTGTGCAGGTTTTATAAACTGCACGTAAATTGGCCATATGCACATCCATGTTCAACAAGGAGTTGATGTAAAGATATATCTGTTGATGAATTTGGGTCTAGGTTCACTCTGCTCTAAGCGACGAGACACTGCAGGGTAACATAGAAACATAGAATTTGACAGCAGATAAGAACCGCTTGGCCCATGTAGTCTGCCCATTGTTTTATTAACCTATGGTAACCTTAAACCTTATGTGATCCCTTATTCTTTATAAGGATATTCTTATGTCTATCCCAAGCATGTTTGAACTGCTTTACTGTATTAGCCTCTACCACATCTGATGGGAGGCTGATGGTAAGCATCTGACTTACCTTCCTTATTGCTTTGTTACATGGCTTACCTGCCTCAAAGTCACCTGAAATAGTGACTCCTAGATCCCTTTTCTCTTCAGTAGTTTACATTATTATGCCATTAATACTATATTTAGACTTTGGATTCTTGAAACCCTAGTGCATGATTTTGCAGTTTTTGGCATTAAACTGTAGTTTCCACAGGTACAAAATGGATCACTTTGCAATTCAGGGATGATATCACAGTTTACACGGTGCAGTTAGCTTCAATTTACCTATGAGTATGAGTATGAGTCCTTCTCCCAGTGGTACTTGTCTGAGGCATTGCGATTGGTCTCTTTTAACTAAATTCCAAATTAAGGTGATATTCCATAAATCTGTATTTAAGCTTGGTTTGAAAGTTGTTGACTATATTACTGACTCTTTAGGATAGGTGCTGCTACTGTTGCAACTTTAAAAGTCTGTTCAGGTCAGACTATTAAATCTTTGGGAAGGTGGAAGTCAGGTTGTTTTAAGTGATATATAAGACGATCTGCAACGCCTTATGCCTAGTTTCTGCTCTGAGTGAGGTTGGCCCATGACACACGTTGCTTGCCTTATTCAAAGGAGACATGGAGAGATTTGCCTAATTTTTCCTCTAAAATGGGGCCTAATTGGCTTGGGGCTCTCTGAGGTTTTATATTTTTACCTCCATATGGGTCATCCTGTGTGTGCGTGTGACTGGTTATGTTTGCTGTTTTTTCATTATTTGTCTATAAGTGGCTTTGGCTTTTTGCTCATGTCTTATTTACCACCATGTTTCATTCCATGGTAATGCATCAGGATGGTGTGGCTGGTGGCCCATTCCTTTATATTTTCAGCCAGTAAGAGTGAGCCTGCTCATAGTTAGACCATTTTCCCTTTGGTTAATTTAATCCGCTTGTTGGGTTTTTGTCACAACTCTGAATGGTTTTGTAGATCCCTTGCCTCTGTCTATATAGGACTTGCCCAGGAGTGCGGAGTCTAACGGATAGGAGGTATTCACCAGGAATCCCCGCAAGGGAATATGGACTCCGCTGCTCCTATTCCGCAGGTCGCTGTCTCCCAGACAAGAACTAACAGAGGGTAGTGGAGGCAACACACAATGAAGCAAAGGATTTTGATATCACAGGATTAAAAGTTCAAGGCTCACAGGCTTAAGGAATAATAATAATAAAACACTGGAGATAGTAGTAATGCTGCAGAATAACGTATTGACTGATGGTACAATAGAAATGGATGAATATATATATAGAAAGAAAAAAGATAACCAAAAAATGGCGCTAAGACAAATTATCAATAATAAAATACATAATTGGAGTATATAGTCCAAACAAGTCTTTCAAAAACACTTCCCGTGTGCAGGCAGCAGCCGATCCTCCTTAAACCAGATGGTGCATAGCGGAATAATCTAGGAATAAGAGATAGAGGAGGACAAGGCGCACAATAGTGTAGTATTGTAGGGTAAATTGACAAAGGACCAAAATATGATCCGGAATAGATCCTTAACACCAAAAATATAGACCAAGGTCTTAATGTGATAAGCAAATATAGCAGTATACCAGCCATTCGTGCAGTTGAATATGCGTACCAGAAAGATGGTCTTTAAGGCTTATCAAGTAAAATATCCTGGATACAGCAGATCATATATTTTCCATGTTCCAACGAACCATAAATAGAGCAAAATAGAAACCACAGGTGTAATGTCTCAGTAATACAATTTATTTAAAATGCACATCAGCCACTTACATATCAAGTAGCGGATGATCAGCTTACCTGTAACAGCATAACAGCAAAACAGCATGCACGGATACACGGATCCAATATAGATGATAATATAGTCCAAACTAGCAACCAAGTTCTCAACGCGTTTCGTCTGTTTCAATTGTCAGACTTCATCAGGAGAAAATACAATATTAGTGCCAGGATCTGTGTCCATTAATATAGTAAATTGCGCCATTTCGCGTGCGCACTAACGGCCGGAAACCGGAAGTGGTCATAATACAAATACGTCTCCATGGCAACCTGCCGATTTCAATGACACATGTGCTGCCCACAGAAGCATAATACTTCATCACCTAACAGCGCATGACTATACCTAGATAAAATAGAATAGGATATTGGTCTATATTTTTGGTGTTAAGGATCTATTCCAGATCCTATTTTGGTCCTTTGTCAATTTACCCTACAATACTACACTATTGTGCACCTTGTCCTCCTCTATCTCTTATTCCTAGAATAGATATATATATATATATATATATATATATATATATATATATATATATATATATATATATATATATACACTATATAAAAGCCTAGTGGCGTGTGTCTGTGTGTAAAAAAAAAAAAACAAGCTGCAGCGCCACCTGCTGGGCGAAGTTATACACTGACCTACTAAATTCTTAGTGTGTGTGGAAAAAAAACTCAGAAAGGGCTGAAATTTGGTATACTAAGATGTTTTTAATTTGTTAATTTAATTTGTTAATTGTTAAAAGTGTTTATAAAGATTTAAAATATATATATATATATTTCTTGAAGGAGAAGTGACAATTGGGAGTGGTTGGTGGTTGCCGGGGGTGACAGAGCGAGAGGAGTGTGATACTCAGGACCGCTGAGAGAGATCCCTGTGTCTGGATAGACATCTGGATAGATGTGGCGATAAAGATGAAGGATGAGGTGATGGAGAAAAATGATGAGGTGGTGACATGTGGACAAAACCACGTTAAAAAAGGGCGCTTACGTTGGGAAATAACGCTCTTCCCCTGAGGAGGCTTGGCCTAGCCCCAAATGCATGGCAAGAACCTTTTTAACACCTTAAGTAGCTTGATTTGACTAGAATGCATGAGTATCATGCACGGGTTAACTTGTATATATATATATATATATATATATATATATATATATATAATGGCAGATGTTAAACACACGGCAATTTGGACAACAGGCAGAATGCAGATCACATTATGCTACTTCATAGTTGGTAACTCTTGACAACTGCATGGGATGAGTAAAACAACAGTTCAAACGTGAGGATGATAAACGGAGAATGCGTGGATCCAATAATGTAACACACGGCAGATAAATGTGAATCACTGGTACAGCAATAGTCCCGACAGAATGATAATATAGAACTGCTGATCCGAAGACAGAGATGATTCTATGTAGCAGGTGGGTTACAGGTATCACGATAATTCTCAGTATGGAAAAGCAATAATCATTGAACTAGTTGGTTCTACAGGTAACAATCCGAATGATGAAGGTGAACAGAAGAAACATAAAACAGTTCGTTACCTAGAAGTAGCAGAGGAACGAAGAGTATCCAAGCCGTGTGTAGAACTACAGATGACAGGTATCTTCAGTAATAGATTTATCAATGAAGAAATAGCGCTGCTGGATCAGCTGAGAAGACATAGAAACTTGAGCCGTGGAACTAACCTCAGATTCAGCAGACAATTCACAGGAGAAGTTCAATATGCAGGTAACGGCGGAGAGGAGTATCCGATGAGCCCAGTGTGGAATTGCAAGTGACAGGCACCCTTGGCTGCAGACCGTAGTAATTCAGCGGGCATATTAATAACAGGAAGAGTTTCAATTGAGCCCAGCATGGAAGTACAAACGACAGGTGAGTAGGAATGGCCACAGGTGTAGCAATCAACTCACAGTGGAAGTTCAGCAAGTAGTTTTGACAGCAGCGAGGAGTTTCAGATAAATTCAACGTAGAACTACAAGTAACAGGTACTTCGGTCGTAGATAGCGGTAGTCCAGCAAGCAGGTAACAGCAGAGAGAAGTTCAGCAGAGGACAAATGGGAGGTCAAGTAAAGGCAGCCAGAACCTAATGCAGACTGAATAACACGAAGAACAAGCAATGAGCCAAGGACCATGGATAGTTTAAATAATACTCCAGAGCCAATGAGAATCGGAAGGAGGTCAGGAACAAGGTAGCAAGGAACACCTGTGTAAAAATAGTGTCTCAGAAACAGGAGTATTATTATTTATTATTATTATCATTTATTTGTTAGGTGCCACAAGGTATCCGCAGCACCGCACACATTACTAACAGTAGACTATACAGGATGAAACCATACAGAACAATGAACAAAAAGTACCAATACTTCAGAAACTCCGGCTAGTCATATGCAGTAAAAACGGAGCAGAAGAACAGGTATGGAGACAGGAGGGGAGGGGGCCCTGCTCATACGAGCTTACATCCTAAGGGAGGGTAAACAGACCAGGCACAAGAGGAGCCAGTTGAGGCAAGAGGAGAGAAGGGAGGACGAGCAAAGGGAGGAGATGGGGGTTAAGTAGATGGTTGGTAGGCTTTGAGGAAGAGGTGAGTTTTGAGTGCACGTTTGAAGGAGCACAGAGTAGGAGAGAGGCGGATGGAATGAGGGAGATCGTTCCAGAGAAGGGGGCTGCACGGGAAAAGTCTTGGATTCTGGAGTGGGAAGAGGTGATAAGGGTGGAGGAGAGGCGGCGGTCGTGAGTAGGCTCAATCACAGTTCTTAGAGGAAAGTCACAGTGGCGGCACCTATCTATGGGACCAGCGTGTGACAGTTTTAGATTTTATTTTTGCTAATGAAGCCAAATTTGGGTGCTGATACATTAGTCATCCACTTTGGAGGAAATGACATTGGTAAAATGAATGTATTGGACCTCAGTAAGCGCATTAAGTCAGATGTTAAGGTGATTAGATCCTGATGGCCCTAACTTCATTTATTCTGGTGAGATATTAATGCCAGGATTCAGTGGAGAGGTGTTGATAATCCGATTGGTCTCGACAGGGCTCGGTCTAAAGTTAAAAGAGCCATTGGGAAGTTTTTTTTATGTGTTTAAGGGGTTCAGTGGTTAGTTATCTGCCCATTAGAGCTAAATTCCAGCAATTATATAGGGTAGATTGGGTTCATTTGTCTGAGCAAGGTCTGGCATATATTGCTGAGCAAGTTTTTTGACTTTTTGAATTACAGTTTTTAAACATATTGATGGTATGGTTGTTGGTAAATTTATCCTCAAATTGTTTTGTTTTCTTTGTATATTTGCATGCTTTGCATCTGCCACATGGAAAAAATCCAATAGTTGTATCCATGAATGTGCTTTTATATTACTTAGCTTTTTCGATCTTCTCCAACTGGTAAGTATTCGGTTCCGGATAACTTCATCAAGGTCTGTATCAAATTTCAGCACATGGTAGTGTTTCTGTAGAAAAGATTTTATCTCATGCCATTGATTGTTATAGATACATATGAATCTAATTTGCTCCTGTACCTTGATTTAGTATGTAGAAGCTCTCCTTTTGGAATACTCCTGATTATTGATGGGAGGTAGGAGCTAGTGGCATGGAGAATACTATTGGTCGCTGTCACTTTCCTGAACTTGTCCGTAGACAGTTCATTCTGATCAGTAATAATTATCCTTAGATCAAGGAAGATGACTTCCTTAGAATTTATGTCAAAAGTCAATTTTAGGTTAATTTGATTATTATAAAGATGATTTACAAACTCAACAAGAGTTCCTTTTTCTCCTTCCCAGATGATAAATATATCATCAATGAATCTTAACCAGATTGCAACGTGCTGGGAATACTTCTCATTTTCCATAGTGAATACTGTTTCACACTTCTACCAGTCTAAATAAATAATGACATACATAGGGCACATGTCGTCCCCATTGCCGTGCCCCTCACTTGCAGGAAAAAATTATTATCAAACGTAAAAAAATTTTTTGTTAGAACGAATTCTAACAATTTCAAAATGAAGTTGTTATGTTCGTTTTTCACTGTAGTCTTTAAAACTTCTCTCAAATAGACGTCTACATAGACATTGTTTTTTTCAGTCAAATTCCCCAAGCCTGTGACCATTGGTCTCCCTGGTGGTCTTCTTTCATTTTTATGCACATTGGGAAGTATGTAGAATGTAGAGGTTTTTTCGTTTTCCAATCACACGTATTCAAATTCTTCTTTATTAATTACTCCTGTAAGAGCATCTTTAATAAGGCCATGATAGGTTTTAAGGAAAAGATTAGCAGGATTAGATGTTAGTTTTTGATAACAGTCAGTTTTATTTAGTTGTCTGTAGGTCTCATTTTTATATTCTGCCACTGACTAGATTACTATATTTCCTAGGTTGTCTGATTGCTTAATTACAACATCATCCCACTTGATAATTTCCCTCATAGCTTTTCTTTCCTCCAACGTAATATTACTACATCTCGGATTATATTTACGGGTCATATCCTCTAGATCTTTAGATTCCAATTCCAAATATGTTGATACTTGTGGACCTATTGTGGGATTAGGACAAAATGTAGATTTCTTTTTTAAAGTCTTTCTTTGATGCGTCAACTCTGAATCAGTGTCCTGATAAGCTGATTCCCACTGTAATTTTTCCAGTATTTGTAAAGCCTTCTGTTCTTGTAAATCTAGGGAATTATATTGATTACCTTCCATGTCTTCATCAAGGAAGAGGAGGTGTTCAAATTTCTATCTAACAAAATCCCTTGTTTCTGTTTAAAAAAAAATTAATAATAGTTTCCTCCCGAAACTTCAGTTCAATATAACTGTCAACAAAATTTGTGACCTTTCATTTGACAAAAATGTGTCTTGTGTCTTTATTTTATAGAGGTAAGATAACTCTTGGTAAGTGAAATAATGTAAAAGCTAAAGAATATCAAACGTTAGGCGGTTGAGCACATTTATATCTGCAGAAAGACTTATGTAATAAAACATTCAAGCACAAATCTGACATCTGCAATAAAGGCGTAAGTTAAATTAACTTTTTTATACATTCCACCAGACGCACTGTTAAGTGCACTCACAAATACCCCAAAAATTCCCATTTTAAAGTGGCAGTTCCCAAATACAGAATGTGGGTGTGCCTTTATGCATATGCTGAGGACAAAATGTTTAGGGCTTGCACTACTTTATGTTGACCTTTCAGATGTCAGGCACATGTGGAAATTGTATATACATTTGTATATAATTTTATATTTTTGTAGTTAGAGGGCAATTTAAATTATGTCTGCTATTAACATTAAACTAGGTGGCATTGGGTGACATTGTACAATTACATATCTCTACCAAACAGGCATCAGATGTCCTGATAAAACCAGTATTGACATTTTAACACATACCATTTTTTTTTCATAAAGAATGAAAAGATACATTTGTTTTGGCTTGTTATTGGTTTAATATGTGCTTAGTATATATTACATTATGAATTGTTTTGAGGATAATAATGTTATTGTCTATCTAACATAATAATATGAACTATTTTGGAAAGTATAATATGAGACATGAACTAATTATTCTTGCGACGGAATGCAAAGTATAAAGAGGTATATACAACAAAGGACACTTTAGAGTTTATTCAAAAATAATTACAACGTGTAAGAACTTTGTGAAGTATGCTACTCCCTCGAGGATTTAGCTTAATGTTTTGTAGATTCATAATTATCACAAAACATGGCCAGATATTAAGGAGAACAGAAATCAGCTATGTAAAAAGTTTTCATTTAATATCGCAAAGATGAATAGTTATCGTCCTGTGTTTGGACTTAGACTAGTAACCTTATTATCTTTAATTACATTTTGTGGGACTGTAAGTATAAAATAAGTTTTATTAAAAAAACAAAAATCATCCTCTTTTTTGGTTTCAGAGCTGTAATACATCATTTTAATATCCAGGGAACACATTTCTGATTGTTAATTGATTTTGCTATAATTGATGGAATTCACAATGAGACATTTTTGGATACTTGCTCAAAATATGTTGTTATTGATAAGATTAGCAAATATTTTATTAAATAAGCTCAATAGCATATATATGCTTTCAATTTTATTTATAGTTTACTTTAATTTCTTTCTAAGTACATATGTGCATTTACATTCTAATACATATATTACAATTTACCCCCATGGGTTCTGTTTATTGTATTTACCCTAATCTACAGTAATTTCTGCTAAAGCATCTAACCTGAACAAGCTGGATTAATCCTTGTTGCATCACTACTGATTTTGTGTGATAAGTGTTGTATAAATGCACTAAAGGCAGGGCCGGCGCTACCATTAGGCAGCCTTAGGCAGCTGCCTAGGGCGCCAGCCTCTGGGGGGCGGCACTGTGGCCGAGGAGACTGATTATTAAAAAAATAATTATTAATTGGTTCATTTTAAGCGGGCGGCGCGATCGCCGCCGGGCGGATCTTCCGCCCGCAATATAGGGGTCCTGTAGACCTAAGCGGTGCTGCACTGTAGCAGCACCGCATTTTCAAATGTGCCCGGCGCCTGGCAGCGTCGTGACGTCACGACGCTGCCAGTGTAGAGAGCCGACAGGAGTCTGACAGAAGTAAAGAGAGAGGAAAGAAGCAAGAAACAAGAGGCGGAGAAGAGAATGTAAGAAAAGTGAAGGTGAGTACAGAAAAGGGGGAGAGGTAGTGAAAGTATGGAACAGAGAAACGGAGGGGAGGGTGACAGAAGTATGCTGCAGAGAAACGGAGGGGAGGGTGACAGAAGTATGCTGCAGAGAACCGAGGGGGGAGGAGGAGTGAATGCTACAGTAAAAAGGGGAAGAGGGAGAATGAATGCTACATAAAATGTGTGTGGTGGGGGGAGAATGGATACTACATAAAATGTGTGTGGTGGAGAATGCATGCTACATAAAATGTGTGTGTGGGGGGATAATGGAAGCTACAGAATATGTGGGGGGGGGGAGAATGGATGCTACAGAAAATGTGTGTGGTGGAGAATGGATGCTACATAAAATGTGTGTGGTGGGGGAGAATGGATACTACATAAAATGTGTGTTGGGGAGAATGGATGCTACAGTAAATGTGTGTGTGGGGGGAGAATGGATGCTACAGAAAATGGGGGGAGAATGGATGCTACAGAAAAAGTGTGTGTGGGGGAAGAATGGATGCTACAGAAAATGGGGGGAGAATGGATGCTACAGAAAATGTGTGTGTGTGTGTGTGGGAGAATGGATGCTACAGAAAATGTGTGGGGGAGAGAATGGATGCTACAGATAATGGCGGGAGAATGGATACTACATAAAATGTGTGGGGGAGAGAATGGATGCTACAGATAATGGCGGGAGAATGGATACTACATAAAATGTGTGTTGGGGAGAATGGATGCTACAGTAAATGTGTGTGTGGGGGGAGAATGGATGCTACAGAAAATGGGGGGAGAATGGATGCTACAGAAAATGTGTGTGTGTGGGGGGAGAATAGATGCTACAGAAAATGTGTGTGTGTGTGTGTGTGGGAGAATGGATGCTACAGAAAATGTGTGGGGGAGAGAATGGATGCTACAGATAATGGCGGGAGAATGGATACTACATAAAATGTGTGTTGGGGAGAATGGATGCTACAGTAAATGTGTGTGTGGGGGGAGAATGGATGTTACAGAAAATGGGGGGAGAATGGATGCTACAGAAAATGTGTGTGTGTGGGGGGAGAATGGATGCTACAGAAAATGTGTGTGTGTGTGTGGGAGAATGGATGCTACAGAAAATGTGTGGGGGAGAGAATGGATGCTACAGATAATGGCGGGAGAATGGATGCTACAGAAAATGTGTGTGTGGGGGAGAGAATGGATGCTACAGAAAATGGGGGGAGAATGGATGCTACAGAAAATGTGTGTGTGGGGGGAGAATGGATGCTACAGAAAATGGGGGGAGAATGGATGCTACAGAAAATGTGTGTGTGTGTGTGTGTGTGTGTGTGGGAGAATGGATGCTACAGAATATGTGGGGGGGGGAGAATGGATGCTACAGAAAATGTTGTGGGGGAGAGAATGGATGCTACAGATAATGGCGGGAGAATGGATGCTACAGAAAATGTGTGTGGGGGGGAGAATGCATGCTACAGAAAGTGTGTGTGGGGGAGAATGGATGCTACAGAAAATGTGGGATTACACTTATAAATGTCCTTAAGTTAGAGACTATGGAGTCTATGTACTAAAATAGTGCCGGGACAAATTGCAGCTATGCAAGGGCATAGGTGACATATGTGAGAATAGCTAGTGGGCAGATGGGCATGTGTGAGAGAAGTTGGTGGGCAGCAAGGTACATGTCAGTCTGTAACAGGTGAGTGATGTAAAGTTTTCTTTTTTTTGTTTGTTTGGTTCTGAAATCTAACATTTAGAGCCTCCACTCTAGATATCCTGTGTTTGCTCCTGGGCAGGAGTGAAGCCTGGACAGCATTCTGCGCCAGACATCAGTGCTGCATCAGACATCTGAACTGCATCCTAGCCAGCCAAGAGGAGGTAAGAGTTATTTTTATTTTAAAAATTTCAAGTGTGTTAGGGGCTGTGAAATTAAAAAAAAAAAATTATTTGGGGGAGGGGGGGGGAACGAGGTTAAACTTTGCCTAGGGCGCCGGGCAACCTTGCACCGGCCCTGACTAAAGGTGTATAGTGATTGATTTGTCTAAATAATCTGCTGCAGCAGCATTTAGTGTAATGGTATAATTAACTCACTAGCAGCTCTGAAAAGTATTTATCCAGTGAAAATCAATTCCCTGAGCACAGCACCTAACTTCAATGTGAGATATATTTATGCTGTGCCCTGTGAGTTTCAGTGGTTTATGTTTGCACATAGCTGATATTTTTGAAACAAGATTCCTAAAATGACATTTTTTTTGTGAGACATTGAATAACATTGCATATTGATGGTATTGTGGTATTCCTTCCCTACACTACCACTACTTATCTGCCGCTCTGGTAAAACATTATGCCACAGGCAAAGAAAATAAAACAACCAGTTTATGCAGGCTTAGCCCTGTGTTCTTTGTTTTATTCCAGAATTATTGGGGAGACCTTGTCTTCTCTACTATACCACCAGGCCTATAGAATTTTTCATTATAATTCTTCTGGGGTGCCAGTCATCCACTTCATTACACTGCCACCGTTTTTGTTGTTGTTTTTGTTTGTAAAAGAAAACTGTACGATTAATATTTCCATCAATTTGTTATCTTTATTTTATTCAAGTTGTGCTGTGACTTTGTCAAATTAAAATCCATTTAATAACATTCTGTTTCTGAGTTCCGAAGAACTAAAGCGTCAGATCATTTTTATAATTCTACATATGCAGGAAATTGGTTGGTTTTCATATGAACTTCGATAAAATTAGGTTGCTATTCCACTATGGGCTCAGTCAAGGAAGACTTCCTGAGAGTGTTCAGGCAATTCTTGTTGTGAAACAATTTACAAAGGGAGATTAATTACAGAATCCAGCCTTCAAGTTAAATCTGCAAAATACTATAACAAATTATAGTTCCAAGGAGAAATATAGCATATTGGTATGCATAAGATTGACTGGGGAGACTATATGATGATGTCGCTACACTATGCCCCCAGCCCTAAATGTTGGCCTTGTGTTTCTCATCATTTAATCCCTGCCGTCATTCCCAATAACAAAAACAGGGCTCCCCATCTTCATTCATTTGCAGCACCATAGGCCCCTAATACCTGGGGTTGAGGGAGCAGGTAAGGGAGCTCTCCTATGGCCCCCAGCCCTAATTGTTGGCTGCATACATAAAGAATCATTAAAGAATCAGGGCTGTGGGAACAGGAAGGGGTACAGTATGTTCCCCAGCCCCAGTTGTAGGTCATACTACTGGGCTCCCTCCTACCTAAGTGTGGCCCATAGCAGGGAAGAAAGGCATGTAAAACCAGAAATGCGGAGGCACGGAATCGCAAAAGACAAGCCGCTTGGCATAGAGAGGCATCACACTTATTCTTCAACTTTTCCTGGATCCTAGAGGCAGATCCTTGACAGCCAAGGTGTTTAATAGCCTGTCCATTAGCTCTCCCACAGTGACACACCCAAATGGCATACCCAATTTCCCGTCTGCTCCTTAACCCTTTAGAGAGGCACAAATAGTTGGGAACACAACCTCAACTTTTAATTTCCCTTGTGCTTAATTCAGCCCTCAGTTCCAATTTCTGGTACCATCCAATTAAGACGTTTCTGTACATTGCCATATCCAAGATGTCCTAATCGCTTGCGCCACATTTACATAGATTGACTTAGATCAGACGTAGCCATTGCATAACACTCCTCAGTATCTAAGACATAGTCGCTATCAAGTGTAGCTGTCTCTATTAAAGCCCCTCTTATATTTTGCACTTCACATTACACTTGCCTCCTGCCATCTTGACTTTAAAACCATTATTTTCTGATACACTTATGGCAATCAGATTAGTTTCTAAATCTGATATGAATAAAACTTCTTCAATGTTTGTGATACGGTGGAGCAGTACACCTGTCAAACCATATCGCAGGTGTCCTAAGGCAAGCTCAGAGAAGACAGAAACCTCCCATGGAGCAGAAGGGCCTTCAGCAGGGCTGTAATTGTGCAGACTTTTGCTTCTGTTAAAACCTTGGGCCTGATTCATTAAGGATCTTAAATTAAGAAGATTCTTATTTCAGTTTCCGGAACAAAACCATGTTACAATGCAAGGGGTGAGAAATAGTTTTCTATTTTGCACATAAGTTAAATACTGACTGTTTTTCATATAGCACACTGGTGACCGCCATGCAATACAATGAGCATCCTGGTGACCACCATTAAATATAAAGAGCATTCTGGTGACCGTCATGCAATACAAAGATCATCCTAGAGACAGTCATGCAATGCAGAGAGTATTATTGTGTCTGTCATGCAATACAGAGAGCCTACCTTTAACCACCATACAATAGAGAGAGTATTCCTATGATTACCATACAATACAGAGAGCATTCCTATGACCACCATACAATACAGAAAGCATTCCTATGACCACCATACAATACAGAGAGTATTCCTAAGGCCACTATACAATACAGAATACATTCCTATGTCCTCAATACAGAGAGCATCCTAGTGACCCCATACAATAACAAGTGCATTTTTGTGACTGCCACATAATACCACCACCTGATCATGAATTAACACCTCTTTAAATTCATTAAATCCAGCCTCATTATAAGATGTAATGATTAATTCTAAAGTTATCAATTCATTCTGTTCATTAACCCCTTCATTACTTCCCTAAACTGCATCGAAAGATGCTAATGCATGCCCAGGGTGTCTGTTCCAGTGTATGCGTGCCTAGGGTGTCTGTCTAAGTGTAAGAGTGCCCAGTGTAAGCGTGACCAGTGTGTCTGTCCCAGTGTATGTTTGTCCAGGCTATCTGTCCCAGTGTTAGCGTGCCCAGGGTGTCTGTCCCAGTGCATTTGTGCCCAATGACTGCACCAGTGTATGTGTGCCCAGTCTCAGTACCAGTGTATGTGTGTCCAGTGTGGGTGCCAATGTGTCCCTGTAGTTTTTGAAAAATTACTTACCTTAAGATGTCCAGCTGTTGCCTGGGACAGCACAACTTGGCCACAGTGCGGAAGAAGCGGGTTCCGCCACAGCGTGTGAGCAGGAGTGGCCATCAGACATGAGGTATGGGCTGTGCACTGTACTAATAACCTGTAGGGCCTCTACTTTACAAATGAGGCAAGGGGAGATTAAGGTCGGGGCAGCTGTATTAATCAATATACAGGAAGCAATGGACCGGTCAAACTACATATAGTCTAAATGTACATAAACTGAGGCGTCCTCGTTAGGATATAATCCACCACCCGCCCAATGCACGTGCAGTGCACCCGCATTAAGCGCTGGCATGTGCACCGGATGTTGAAAATAATAATTTCTTACTGAGGAAACCTCCAGGCAGTCTTGTTAAGGTACCAAAGTTCACCCCTCCCCGTACCAAGCGCAACAAGTTTGTGTCATGTGTACTTGGATTTTTTTTTTAATTCATTCATTACTGAGGTGGCTTCCAGGCAGCCTCAATAAAGTCCTGGCATACCAGGAAACTTCACAGTAAGGCCTATGACCAATCTACCACTGGCATGCACACATACACGATATGGACAAAAGTATTTGACCACACCTGTTAATTATTGAATTGAGGTGTTTCAATAAGATCCATTGCCGGTGGTGTATGTCAAAGGTGTATAATATAAAGCACCTAGCCAAGCGGTCTTAATTTGCAAACATTTGTGTTTCAAAATGGGTCGTCTTGAGAGGTCAGTGACTTCAAGCGCGGTACTGTGATAGGATGCCACCTTTTGTGAAATTTTGTCCCTGCTGGATATTCCACGGTCAACTGTAAGTGATATTATTAGAAATGTTAGGACCTGCCTGCAGCCTACTGCATTGCATGCTGCTTGTATTGGCAGCTCCTGCCTCCAGGACTTTGGACTTGTAAATATTTTGTAGTATCTGCAATACCTATATTCACCAGAGGTGCTGCTACTGTGTCTTCCTTTTCATCACTAGGGGTTAACCTTTTTCACCAATAATCTTCTGCACCTTGGTGTTCCCTATTTATACCTGTCTCTCTCGCTCTCCTGTGCAGGTCATTGTTGTTTCATTGCCTTCCTTATGGCTTGTTCTCCCTGCTGCTCCAGTGCTCTCACACTTCACATCCTGATGCTACACCACTTCTCCAGATCTCTCTCTACCTACCATTCTACCTGCATTTGCAGTATTCCCTGTGCAGTTTCAGCTATATTGGGTTTGTACCATTTATCTGTAATTTCTGAGTAATAAACACCTTTATGCTTAGTCATATCCTGGGCTCTATAGCTTTGAAGCATGACAGTATGAGCAGCCTAAAAGACAGCTTTGGAGTTATGTGAATGATCCTGCTTAAGATTTTTTCCTGGGACTCTCACTGCAATTGTTTTCATTTCTTTACTCCTGCAAACATGTCTAACTGTCACGTCTTTCACTAGAAATACCACTGACTGGTATTGGCGCTACTAAGCTGGGAGGCACGGAGTCTAACGCACAACCGGTGTTCACCAGAGACCCCCAGAGGCACCAGAGGTAAGCGTCCCATTGCCTAGAAACGGAACGTGAGCTACGGGCAGAGGGCGTTCGTCTCCAGGACACATGGGAGGTGCGGAGACAACGCCTGACAGTATCCTCTTTCTTGTGAGTAGTATAAGAATCCTGCAAGAATTTTGCCAAAAGACATGGGGCATGAATATCCTCCTCATAGACCCAAGACCTATCTTCTGGGCTGTAGCCATTCCAGTGGATCAGAAATTGGCGTCTCCCTCGAGAGATTCGGGATTCTAAGATGCGTTCCACCAGAAATTATTCACCCATTATGGTCCTAACTGGAAGAAGTGGAAGAGATTTGTTGGAAAATTTGTTGAGAATGAGTGGTTTTAACAGAGATTTATGGAACGTGTTATATATCCAAAGAGAAGCTGGTAGATGAAGTCTGTAGGTGACTGGATTAATCACGAGAGATGGAAAAAGGCCCAATATAGCGTGGAGCCAATTTCATAGTGGGAACCTTGAGTCTAAGGTTGCGGATAGCTAACCACACTTTGTCTCCTACCCGAAGAACTGGAAGATTCCTTCTATGCAGATCAGAAAAGCATTTGTGACGATCCGAAGACTGTAGTAACCTGGAACGTACTTGGGACCAAATTTGGGAAAAATTGTGAACCATACACTGTGCAGCAGGTACCAAGGAATCAGAGGGATTGGAAAAGGTGGGGAGAATAAGGTGTCTCCCGTAGATGGTAAATAAGGGAGAGGTACCCATTGACTCATGCTGGTGGTTATTATGAGTAATCTCCGCCCAGGGTAAAAGCTCACTCCAAGAAGATTGCTGATCTGAACAATAGCACCTGAGGAACGCCTACAAGTCCTGATTAGTCCATTCCGTCTGACCATTGGTTTGCGGGTGGTACCCGGAGGAGAATGTTAGACTGATGCCAAGCTGTTTGCTAACTGGACGATCAGAAATGATGTCATTCTGGCAGCCATGGAGGTGAAAAATCTCTCAGATGAACAGAAGTGCTAATTGGGAGGCGGAGGGAAGTCCTTTGAGGGGGATGAAGTGAGCTAATTTTGAAAAGCAGTCTACCACCACCCAAATCGTATTGAAACCATGACTAGCAGGAAGGTCTGTGATAAAGTCCATGCTAATACTATGCCATGGAAGGTCCGAATAGGAAGAGCATGGAGAAGACCGGCAGGAGATCTCCTAAGAATCTTATGTCGGGCGGAGACATCGGTGGACAATAAGGGCCACCAATATAGGCGAGATAAGAGGGTAACCGTCTTCTTAACCCCAGCATGACCAGTGAATCTGGCATTATGAGCCCATCTCAGGAGTTTAATGCGCATATGTTCTTCCACAAAAGAGTGACCAGGAGGAGGAGTCTTGAGAGAAGAAGTAGTCATTGCTAAAATCGTGGAAGGGTTAATAATGGGTTTGGCAACCAAGGGTGATGAGGCGTCTGAGGAATCAAATGATCTGGACAGTGTGTCGGCACAAAGATTCTTAGTACCGGGCCTGACGATTAATATCAGCTGGAATCTGTTAAAGAATAGCGACCAGCGGGCCTGGTGGGGGTTCAGGCATTGTGCAGACTGCAAAAAGGTGAGAATTTTATAATCAGTAAACACTATGATAGGAAAGCATGCCACCTCCAACAAGTAGCACCATTCCTCTAGGGCAGTCTTGATGGCGAGAAGTTCTTTATCACCAATCCCATAATTGACCTCACTGGCAGAGAACTTTTTGGAAAGGAAACCGCAAGGAATAGGAAGGCCTGCAGAATTCTACTGAGACAAAACAGCTCCAATTCCAACAGAGGATGCATCGACTTCCAAAAAGAACAGTTTGTTCTGGTCAGGTTAGGATAAGATGGGTGCTAGAATAAAGGCTTCTTTAATGGCTAGAAATGCTTGTACTGCCTCTGGAGACCAGGATTTCGATTGACCGCCCTTTTAGGTAAGGGGAGTAATGGGAGAGCTCAGCATGGGAAAAAATCCCTTGATGAATTGGCGATAATAATTGGTAAAGCCAATAAAATGCTGGTTAGCTTTGAGGCCGGAAGGCTGAGGCCAATTACGAATAGCCTCCAATTTGCTGGGATCTCTCTGAAGACCAGAACCTGATACTACATATCCCAGGAAGGGTACTTGAGAACAATTGAAGAGACACTTCTCCAGTTTGCAGAATAGCTGATTAATGCATAAACAAGAAAGGACCTCTTTGATATACAAAAGGTGAGTGGGAAGGTCTTGTGAAAAAATCAGAATGTCATCTAGATAGATTACCACCGACTGATAAAGTAAGTCTCTAAATATCTCATTTGCAAAGTCCTGAAAAACATCTGGAGCATTACAAAGTCCAAAAGGCATCACCAGGTATTCATAGTGGCCGTCTCTGGTATTAAATGCAGTTTTCCACTCGTCTCCCTTACGAATTCTAATCAAATTGTAGGCCCCTCTGAGGTCCAACTTGGTAAATATTTGTGCCCCACGAATGCGATCAAAGAGTTCCAAAATCAGGGGAAGGGTATAACAATTCTTAACAGTAATGGTGTTTAATCTCCGGTAGTCAATGCACGGTCTGAGAGAGCCATCCTTTTTCTTAACAAAAAAGAAGCCTGTACCGGCAGGGGAGGATGACTTCCTGATAAATCCCCTCTTGAGATTCTCGGAAACATATTTGGACATGGCCTGTGTCTCAGGTAAGGATAGAGGATACACCCTGCCTCTAGGAATGTTATTTCCATGGATGAGGTCGATAGGGCAATCCGAAGGCCGATGAGGAGGAACGATTTCAGAAGCGGTTTTAGAGAAAACATCAGCAAAACCATAGTAAGCTTCAGGAAGACCCACCAGAGAAGATGTGCAGAAGCTGGCCAGCTTGGGTCTCAGGGGGGAAACCAATTTCAGACACCTTTTGGTACAGGAGGAACTCCAGCGGATAACCTGTGCTCGCTGTCAGACAAATTGTGGCGAATGAAGTCTCAACTAGGGTAGCCCCAGGATGATAGGGTAATGGACTGAGGTAAAACAAAGAAACTTATAAACTCGGAATGAAGCGTTCCTACTTCCATCTGGAGCGGAGAGGTGGAGAGAGAGATAGAGCCATTGTAGACTCTATTTCCGTCGACAGCGGTGAGCATCAAATGTTGAAATAACGGTACCGTATCAAGACGGAGTTCAGCCACCACTTTGGAAGAAATGAAGTTCCCTGCGGACCCCGAGTTCACGAAGGCCCAGGTAGTAAATGGACCACTGGGAGAAAGCAAGGTGACTAGCATCAAAAACTCAGATTCCTTCATGGAATAGAGAGGAGGGGACTGGGATCCTAGGTTGACCTCCCTATTATCACCTAGGAGGTGGCATTTCCCGGTCTCTCAGGGCAAACGGAGAGAAGGTGTCCTGGTTCACCACAATATAAACAAAGACAGTTCCTCATTTGTCTCTCACGTTCCTCCGGAGAAAGGCGGGAACGGTCGATCTGCATAGGTTCCTCTGAGGATGGAGAAGGAGGTATAAAGTTAGGTGCCAACCGCGAAAAATTTGACGGGTTCGGTCCCGTTCTAGTGCTCATTTCCTGTGAAGGATGTCCACTTTAATACAGAGGAATATGATGTCATCCAGGCTAGGAGGAAGATCATGTGAGGCTAAATCGTCTTTAATGCGCTCATTGAGACCTTGCCAGAACGTTGCGATGAGAGCCTCATCATTCCATCGGAGTTCAGCTGCTAAGGTCCGAAATTGCACCGCATATTGACCAGCCGTGAGAGAACCTTGACGTAGTCCTAAAAGACCGAAGGCGGCAGAAGAAACTCTTCCGGGTTTGTCAAATACTTTACGGAACCTCTCAATGAAGACCACAGAATTCTGAAGCATGGGGTCTTCCCGCTCCCATAGTGGAGAAGCCCAGCCAACGCTTGCCCAGAGAGAAGGAAAATTAGGTGAGTCACCTTGGCCTTTTCAGACGTAAAATTCTCTAGAGCCAATTCAAATTGAATAGTTCATTGGTTAAGAAAACCACAACGCTTCAAAGGATCACCATCATATTTCTCGGGAGGAGGGATGCGGATGCCTCTGGCGGCTATGGTGCTGGAAGAAATGGTAGGAGCTGAGGTAGTGGAGGATGTGGCAGCCATGGTATGAATTGGCAGAAAGACCTTAAGAGAATCCAGACGGGAGACCACTCCCTGAATGCAATGCAGCAATTGGGCCTGGTTGGATTCTTGCCATTCCACTCTTTGAGCCAGTTGTAGTAATAATTAGTGAGCCGAAGATTCGTCTGGTCCGCTCATGGCCAGAGTATTCTGTCACACCTTTCACTAGAAATACCACTGGCTGGTATTGGCGCTACTAAGCTGGGAGGCGCGGAGTCAAACGCACCACCGGTGTTCACCAGGGACCCCCGCATGGAAGTATGGGCTTTGTTGCGTGAGGTGCGCAGGTCGCGGGTCTCCCAGATAGTCACCAATGCAATTGTTGGAGCGCAGTCAGACAGGCCGAGTCGAAACCAGAGAAGCGCAGTACCACAGAAAGAAGACAAGAGTAATCAGGAACGGTCCAAGGGTCAGTACCAGAACGGGCAGCGAAGTACAAAGGGAGATCCGGAGGAGTAGTCAGACAAGCCAAGGTAATAGTAACACAGGAGACAATCAGGAACTACAACAATGCTGGAGCAGAGCAGAACCAATACTCTGGCACCCTAATGGTGCCAGAGTGAGGGTTAAATAGAGAGCAGGAGGAAATTAGCAGGAGGAGCATGTCACGAGGAAGATATCGGCACCTGCAAGTTTTGGCACAGCTATGCTAGGAGGCGTGGAGTCTAACACGCCGCCGGTTTTCACCAGGGACCCCCGCAAGGAAGTTTGGACTTTGCGGCAAACGACGTGCAGGTCGCGGCCCTCCCAGGTAGCTACCTGCGAGGTGGTGGAGATATCCGTGGTTGTACAGGCTGGAGTCAGGAACCGAGCGGGCAGATAAGGTACAAAATCAGGAGGCAAAGAATTGTCAACAGGTCGAGGTCAAACCGGAGAGTAAGATGCAGGACAACAGGAGGATCCAAGAACATGATCAGGGAGAGCCGGGTCAGTAACAGGAATCAATCAGAGTATATATAAATATATAATATACGAGGAACAAATGCTGGAGGCTAGAAGAACTAGTTGCTCTGGCACCCTAGTGGTGTCAGAGCAGGCTATTTATAGGAAGTGTTAATCCCTCATTGGAAGGCAGATGCGCTGACCGCCGACAGGAACCCCCAATGCGCGTCCTGTTCCTTTGGCGACGGGCGCGCATGTGCCCTGTGCCACCAGAAGGAGCGTCCCCGTTGCCTAGCAACGGGGCGCTCCGTGGAGATCAGACGTCCATCCCCGACTAGCGAGGAGGCGCTGGGACGGCGTCTGATAGAGCATTTCTGGTGATTAGACTTAGCTGATCGGCGGGTAAGCATCCCATTGCCTAGCAACAAAGGCAGCACCTCACTCATGCGTGCGCCGCAATCACGTGAGCGTATCCCGTTGCTTAGCAATGGGACGTGAGCTGCGGGCAGAGGACGTCCGTCTCCAGCACCCATGGGAGGTGCGGAGACGGTGCCTGACACTAACCTTACAAATGACTGAACTGCCTGTGCTACAGGCTCTACAAAAGGACATAATTTTTTATGCTGTCAGCTTGCTCAATTTTCTCCTTTATTCATGGACTCACTCAAGAGACTCTCAGATTTTGTCTCTTCTAATTCTAATGCTGTTGATTTATCTCTACATTTTTCCTCTGCTGCTGCTGCCTCTGTGCAAACAGCACCATTTAAAAGTGTTACCTCAAACTTTCATTTAATCAAGAACTACGGTGTAACAAATTCTAGACTAGGAGGTGGTTCACGCCTACATCTGCCTGAAGAAAGGTGGTGGCGCAGAAGGACTAACAAATTATGTCTTTACAGTGCCAGTAATAGGCACTTTCTAAGACTGTGCTCTCGCAGGCCATGACAGTCTACGGAACTGTCTTCTGATTTTACCACTTTTCATTCTGGATTTGTTTGCACTTCACTTCCCGTTTCGACAGTGCAACCTGTTCTGGTCCCTGGGATGAGGCCCAATCCACCAACTCCAGTTTATGGTGCCAGCTCAGAAGTTCCAGTTCTGCCACCAGACCAGAGGTGCCAGTTCCTGCAGCCTGTCCGGAGCTTTGTGGAGGACATTAACACTAACAATTTAAACATTCACTTGACCTCAAATATAAGTGAGGAAAGGGTGGAGTTTTTAGACTTGGATATCTATATTGAAAACAACTGTATTGAAACCAGGACTTTCCTCAAAGAGAATGACTGCAATTCCTACATTCAATCCTCTAGTAGCCACCATAATAACTGGCTGCGTAACATCCCTAGAGTCCAGTTTATGAGAGTAAGACAGAACTGCACTAGCTTGAAGCAGTATGACTTGCAGGCCACCACATTAAAACAAAGATTTCTGGAAAGAAATTATAATCACATAATGGATAGAACAAGCTTATACAAAAGTAAGGGAGGAGAAAAGAGAGTAACTTTATGCAAATAAACATACTAAGTCACAGGGTGTCCCTGCCAACCTCCCATTCATTTCCAGATACAGTAAGGACTCCAGAAAGATGGAACACGTCATTAAGAAACACTGGGCATCCGTCTGAGCGATGAAAAATTAAAGGAATTTAAAAATAGGCTAGTAAAGAGCACTATCCCCAGCAATATCCAGAATCCCACAAGCACCTGGCTAGATGAAAGTAATAATGTTTTTTTACTATTGCAACAGGTGTTATGGTTCTAAGAACAACCATGTGAAAAGCACCAAGCCAATTGTTACATTTACGTCCAATACCACAGGCAAGACATATGGTATTAAGGACAAAATGACATGCGAGAGCAAAAATGTGATATACCTACTCGAATGACCGTGTGGTAGACAATATGCAAGAATAACTGATAGATGTTTACACATGAAAGTTGCTGAACATTGTAGGAAGATCAAAAAAAGGCTTCGAGGCACATAGTGTCTCCAATCATTTCTTTCAACACAATGGGAAAGATCCCATGTTATTGAAATTTATAAGGATCAGCAAGGCACAAAACCCATGGAGAGAGGGAGACTATACCGGACTTATTTCCAGGGAAAAAAGAAAGTGAATCTTTAATCTGAAAACACTAACAATGAATGGGCTCAATATTGACTTTGAACTGGCCAGCTTCCTAAAGTAATCTCTTTGTCCTGGTTAAAAAAGGCTCGAGAAATAGTGCACAATAGTATTACTAAATCTGTTCCACAAACTGCTCTTGCAATTATAGCCATGGAGCCAATCATATGATGAAACATTTAACTGATGCAATGAATACAGACCGGGTCAAAGTATAATCAGATTTTCATGTACAGTAGATTAGAAGGAGTAATGCAAATGTTAGGTTATCTCCAGGAACAAATACAGGTGATTGATTAATGCTGTACAAAGAAGCAGGAACTGATTAAGCATGGATATCCACAGAAACAGAGAAAGCAGGGCAGTAATACAAGTTACAAACATAAACAGGCTCAGGAGCATCAATAACCAGCAAAGGATACTGGAATAGGCGGGCATATATGTGACACAGTCAGGTGTGGATGATTAACTTGCTGTGCTAGTTAGCCCCTGGTAGAGGGAAAGGCAGAACGACAGCACCTCTGGAAGATCACAGGTATGCAGGGTAATATAAACAATAGAGACGCAAGGCAGATCATAACATTAATTCCCCCTTACCGAAGCAGATTCCAGACACTCCATTAAAAGTTTCTTTCAGGCTTTTTTTTTCTTCTGCTTTCTCTTGTTCTCGTATTTTCTCTGAGACATAATTGAGCCCTTCTCTAATAGAGTGCAAACAAAGTACAATTCTTTGAAAGCACAAGAAGAATTGTCAAGATCATCCACTAAGTCTCTAGAAATATCAAGCTTAGTTTCAGAGTCCCAACCTAGAGTTGGCACAGGACCTTTTATTTTATGACAAGATGGTGATACACACGTGAATTCGGCAACCAAAGTTTGTATCTGTAGTGATTGATGCGGATGGGGAACGTATTTTCCCATTTTGTTCTCTTTATTTTCTTAAGATATAGATTGACCAATGGAAGCAACATGCATAGATGATTTGTGAATGAACTCAGGAATGGATACAGTGGTTGGAATGGAAACTGGAGAACTCTGACCAGGATATTTGACAGTAGATGGAGTGTATTTCTGATAAACGGCATTAAAAAGGTCCATGGTATTATGAAAAATGGGGTCATCAAAATTAAGTAATGAGAGGGCCAAAGTTTGTGGCTCCTCTTTGAAACACATCATTATTGAACCCACTTTGTTAAGTTGGTCAGCAAAGTAATCTGGAGGATCTTGAAATAGTTTGATACAAAGTTTGATACAAAGTACTGTAGTCAATTGTTTGCGGTCTCCGTCAAAAAAGACTGGAGGAGGATTTGATGATTCAGAAGAGGCTTCTTTGTGCTCTGACTCATTAGCAGACTCTGGGTGCTTTAGCTCAATAACAGACCCTGGAGAGTCCCCGACATGGATAGCAATCTCTGAAGAGTCCCTGACATGGGCAGCAGTATCTGGAGAGTCCCTGACACGGACGGCAGAGCAAGAGTCAGAGTATTCTACTGGGACGGCAGAGCAAGAGTCACCGACTGGGACGGCAAGCTGGAAACTCATGACGGAAATCGCGGACTGGGAACACCACTCAGACTTGACAGCATGGTGAGATACCTCGGACCGGACAGCACTGTGAGAAGCCTCGGACCAGATAAGGCCAAGCTGAACTGAAATGTGTGGCAACTTGGGCTGAACCGAACTGTGTGGTCAACTCGGGCTGGACCGAACTGTGTAACAATTCGGGCTGAACCGTCAGTAACATTTCTGGAGCAGACTGGAGAGACAGGGCCCTCTGGAGTGGACTGGAGGGACAGGGCCCTCTTTGGCTCGAACTGTAAGGGCAGCACTCCCTCTGAAACAGACTGTAAAGGCAGCCCCTCCTCTGGAACTGACAGTAAAGGCAGCACCCCCTCTAAAATGGACTGTAAGGGCATCGTCCCTTCTGAAACGGACTGCAAGGGTAGCACCCCATCTGGAATGGACTGGAAGGGCATCATACCCTCTTACACGGATCCCTTTGAAGCAAGCATAGTCTGTGGAGTAGAGGCAGGAGCTGGCAGTGTGAAACTGAAGGCAGAGGCTGGCAGCGTGAAACTGGAGGCCAAGGCTGGCAGCGTGAAACTGGAGGCAGGAGCTAGCAACTCAGAACTGGAGATAGAAGCTGGCAACTCTGAACTGGAGGCACAAGCTGGCAACTCAGGAATGGAGGCAGAAGCTAGAAACTCAGAAATGGAGGCAGAAGTTGGCAACTCAGAACTGGAGGCAGAGGATGGCACCTCGGAGCTAGGAGCAGAGGATGGCACCTCGGAGCTGGTAGCAGCGGATGGCACCTTGGAACAGAAGGCAGGAGTTGACACCTCTGGACTGGTGGCAGAAACTGGGACTGGACTGGCAGCAGAAATGTTTGCAGGAAAAAACAAATGGAAACAATTGCAATGAGAGTTCCAGGAGAAAATTTGAAGCAGGATCTAAAACTTTTTATTTTAGGTAAGTCAATCTGTTACAAAATATATTCTGCAGAATGGTTTTGCAATTATAGCTATGGAGCCAGACATATGATGAAAAACATTGCACTGTTTATTGCAGAGAAAACAACAATCCAGGTGACGTAATGAATACAGACCTGGTCAGAGTATTATCAGCTTTTCAGATATAGCAGGTTAGCAGGACAAATACAAATGTTAGGTAACCTCCAGTAAAAAATACAGGTGTTTGATTAATGCTGTACAAAGAAGCAGGAACTTGATAAGCATGGATATCCACAGAAACAGAGAAAGCAGGACAGAAATACAAGGTACAAACATAAACAGGCTCATAAACATCAATGACCAGCAAATGATAATGAGATAGGCGGGCATATAAATGACACAGTCAGGTGTGGATGATTAACTAGCTGTGCTGTGCTAGTTAACCCCTGGTAGTGGGAAAGGTAGAACAGCAGCACCTCTGGAGGATCACATGTACTGCAGGGTAATATAAACAATAGAGATGTAAGGCAGATCATAACAAATAGGACCCTGAATTTAGGGAAATATATTTACTTTCACTTTCTCCTTTCTGTACTTCTACCTATTCAGCCTATAATACATCACTGTGTGTACCCCATGAGCCTTTACTAATTGTATTGCATGGTTTTTATATTGTATTTATATTGTACTTATATATTGTGCACAGAACAATCATTATTGCAGAATAAGAACATCCACTTGTCAGATTTCACTCTGGGTTGGATTTCCATAACAGCTGTACAACCCCTAGAGACTTAGTGACGGCTGGAACAACCAATCGCCATATAGGAGGGATGAGGACCATCCCTATTTATTAAGGTCCCCGGTGGGCTTTTGCACAGACCATACCTGACAAAGCCGTCATTGGGTAACATATTATTCCTACTGATGTATCTCATTACATCAGAGACACAATATCTTTCTAACAGCGGGAGCGGTGGCTGAAAGGTCCTAACATCGCTACATGCACATTCTCATTTGAAGCTCATAAACTGCCAGGAATTTTTACAAATCTGGAGAGAGGAAGAATCCTACAGCTACAACGGAGGGACGAACCGGGGATCGGAGGATCGGGTACTACACCTTAGATTGGGGAAAGTGCTTTTACCCACATTTTACATATCGTTGCATTGCTGCTGTATGAACTTTGTTCATGCAGAAATCCTGATTTTCTATCACCAGAGGGACTTCATTATCGGGAAAGACAAGGAACTATTTATACAAAGACATTTGGACTGAGTCCTAATGGGGAGTTTCATAAGATTTGTATATGCCTGGACACTAGCTTGCTTCTCACTGAAGAAGCATTGGTAACATACACATTTGCATTATCTCATATTCATATGCTTTCTATGCTTCATTTTGCTACCTATACTTGAGTTTATAACAGTTAAACCATGTGCACATTTGTGGCATAAGGGTGATCACTCTATCTCATGTTATGACTTTCAGACATTGTTTTTATCCACTTTCTACAATACACTTTACCTATACAACTGTCTAATTCCTTTGCTTTATCAAGTATTACTATTCCAGGTGCCCTGGGAATTTTTTTGGTGGTTATTAATTAAGCCAAATGTCCAAAAGTCTATTAATAGGTAGTTTTCCTTAAGTCATAGACATTTTCAAAGTAATCCACATAATTTGTAATACTGTAATTTGTAATACAAATAATTTGTAATACAAATAAATTGCAATACAGTCCAGAAATTAGGTACTCCTAATGTAGATACTGATAAGTCAGAGTCTTTAAACTGTGGTTTAGTAAGTATAAAGTTGTTTTCTTTTTAATATAGCATAATTTACATTTCTGTGTATTTAAATTTACAATTCTGCAGGGTGGCAGCAAAAGTAACCCACTTGGAGCTTATCCCTTGTTTTGTCTATATTATCTAGAACAGAAAGTACAAGCTCCACCCACCCCCGTTCTTCTGGAAAGTACAAGCCCCGCCCCCTGCCTGATCACTGTCTTAAGGCAACTTCCTCCCACACACAGTGGTCACAAGCATGTCCCCTCCTCCCCAGAAGACAGCGATGTAAAAATAAATTAAAACAAAATATGAAGCAAAAAACATGCCATGGTCTGCAGTACGGGCCCTAGGCCCCCTGGCCCAGGCCCGGGTAATTAGTAATCCTGCCCTCTCACTATAGATGTACGCAATTATCTACCAAAAAATGCAATGCATAGTCCATATAGTAGATTGCATATCATCCATTGTTCAAGTATAATGAACAGAGCAACACCAGCAGGCCAAATTACAACAATGCAAAATAATTATAGTACAGATATGGACTAATACAAAAAAGTCAAAAAAAGACTTGATGGACTGGTGTCTTTTTTCAACCTCATCAACTATGTTACTATGTTACTATGTAAATCAAAGACAAAAATATATTACCTCATTATCCACAATACTTCAAATAAAATGTATAGACTAGCACCAGCAAACCAGAGTACTAAAATACAGGAGGGCATGAAATGTTTTGTAATGCATTTTTGTCTTTGAGTTTTTCTGGACTTTTTTATAGTCATCTATTTCTCTATCATAATTATCTTTCAGTAAAGTACTTTGGACTGCTGGTTCATTTGAACAGTTAATCTGCTATTTGAACAATTAAGGATATGCAATTTACTATATGGACTATGCACTGACTCTTTTGGTTACTTTTTTGGTTGATAATTGATATTGTATATGTATATATATATATATATATATATATATATATATATATATATATATGTGTGTATGTATACATGTATATATATATAAATATATATGTATACATATATGTAAATATGATGTAAATATATATGTATGTATACATATGTGTGTATATATACACATACATATATATATATACACAAACATATATTTATACATAGAAAAATAATAAGCAAAAGGTGCTTAGTGCATTTATATATAAAAAAACACCAAATTTGTGACAATACTTATGCGTATATGTGTACCTCATACACAATAAGAATATAAAAAACATACAAATTTACGCAGCAGGCAGCTCCTCAAAAAAAGCACTCATTTGCAAGTGCCCAAATAATTCTAAAAGACAAAAGGAGAGAGAAGCGCCATGCATAGTGTATTAAATGACCAACAATTAGTCTTCTCAGTGTGACAAACAAGTGAATTGGCATCGTACCAAAAAACGAATAATAAACAGCTTATCTGTAATTAGATTCCCGACATCCTATATAGTAAGAATCCTTGATGTCCAGTCCTTATGGCTCCAGATATTCAGATCGCTATGGACTCAGAACAAAACTATTATGGTGTAGTATGCCAAATAAGGCTACCAACAATTCCTCAAAAGTGGGTACCAACATAAGCTCATATCAAATTGATCCATAATTTTTTTTTTATTACAAAGGTAAAATAATTTTATATACATAAAATGCGCCCGTACATAATATATAACATATATAGGCTTATCTGCAATCTTTCCTGATGGTAGTCACGGATCTCTCAAAACCACCTGGCCAAGGTAGATATGGTAATCAACGGAAAGAATCAGAAAACGCCTTATCCCCCTCAACTCGTTTCGTCACTCGACTTTTTCAAGAGGAGTATACTACATACCCGGAATCCTCTTGAAAAAGTCGAGTGACGAAATGCGTTGAGGGGGATAAGGCTTTTTCTGATTCTTTCCGTGGATTACCATATCTACCTTGGCCAGGTGGTTTTGAGAGATCCATGACTACCATCAGGAAAGATTGCAGATAAGCCTATATATGTTATATATTATGTACGGGCGCATTTTATGTATATAAAATTATTTTACCTTTGTAAAAAAAAAACAAAACATTTTTTATGGATCAATTTGATATGAGCTTATGTTGGTACCCACTTTTGAGGAATTATTGGTAGCCTTATTTGGCATACTACACCATAATAGTTTTGTTCTGAGTCCATAGCGATCTGAATATCTGGAGCCATAAGGACTGGACATCAAGGATTCTTACTATATAGGATGTCGGGAATCTAATTACAGATAAGCTGTTTATTATTCGTTTTTTGGTACGAGGCCAATTCACTTGTTTGTCACACTGAGAAGACTAATTGTTGGTCATTTAATACACTATGCGTGGCGCTTCTCTCTCCTTTTGTATTTTAGATATATTTATACATACATATATATATATATATATACATACATATATACATACATATATATCTGGACAATATCAGCACTATAAAAGAAGCATATTCATCATTTCTGTGGATTGGATAAAGAATGAGTTAATTATTATATTGGACCTGTACGTCATCTATTGGACTTGTGATATGGTAGTCCTATGCATATTGTAATTGTGATATATATTGTAGCGCCCAGAGATGTCTATCCACTGTTTATGTTATGCTCTAATGTTTTTGGTTTGGGGGTGACATTCCTGATTTACATCTCAGGCAACAACTTTGTAGGCTTCAAACTTTTTGTTTTATCATTTGAGATAACACCTCGGTTGGAAAATTCTTAAGTGTGTGCCTAGCCTAAGACTGATATTGTCTCTGTAGATCTTTAATTCATTACAGCTGTTAGTGACTGTCATTACTTGAGCCTTTGTTCTTAGCTTATTTATCAGTAGCAAGCTGTATTTTCTCTGTTTATGATCATCGGTTACAATGGACGTTTTCAACATACTCAAATAAACTTACAGTGGTGTGAACTTCTCTTCTGCCAATATCTTGCATTCAATTGTCTAACAATAACCCTATTTTGTAAATGTTTTAATACGAATATATAAAGAAGATGAACATTAATACATATGAATATAAAATGACTGAACAGTGTCATGAATTACATGAAGACTAATATGAAATTACAATCTCTACATCCCTTTGATGTTAAACTCAGCTTGTGGAATAATTGTTGAATATAGGCTTTAGTATGATTTAGCAGATTTTTAAATTATGTATAGACATTTTCCTCTTACTTTGTTGTAATGCCTGCTTAACCAGGAAAAAGCAAACTGCTGTGGTTGTGATCTGCAATTATTCCGCTTACTCCCTGCTTAATAAGATTGAGAATGAACAATTAGCAGGTCAAGTATTTTTTTTTTTTGCAAATAGACTGCATTGAGAATAGAGCATGAATAAATGACCTAAGAATGGATGTAATCATTCTTTATCCCTGTCTTTACTGCATTACTATGACCAAACGATAATTGCATTATAAATTCAGCATCACATTACAAAAGAAGCCTTACTATCAAATTTATTTTCCTGTGCAACAGTTGAGTTTTGCCACATCAGAATGCCTTTTTGATAGTGGTGTTCATTTTAACTCATCAATAATTAGCAATTATAGAGCAGAAAGGTTTGGACTTTCACATTTTAAACACAAACGAACTTACAATTGATTTGTTTTGCTTATCTTTGAAAGATCTATCTATCTATCTATCTATCTAAGAAATTTGAGGGTCCGAGTGCAGACATTACATTTGGGTTACCCTTTCACAGAGTGCACTTGCTTACCAGTATGTTATTATAATATATAATAAAAAGGAGAAAATAGTAAGGTCCACTAAGGTGCTCATTTAGCAATGGCTCATTTGTGCTCAAAAAGTACATAGGAAAGAAGAAAAATGTATTTACATGCATATGTTCAATCTGTCACATCTCAAGATACACCCAGCTCAAAAAGAGTAGCATTTGTGCCAGATATAAAACAGGCATACAAGTTGTGTATACTTATGTCCCACAATATTGTAGATGTAGCATAGAGATGTGGCTTGGCAGTGAATGCTAAGCATAGGGTAATGCAACTGTGTTACTCTATGCTAAAGTTGCATTACCCTATTTTTATACAATATATGGATGTAAATACATGTCATACACAACTGAGATTAGTGTATGGAGCTATTAATAAATGTGAAAGCCACATTTTAAATATACAATTAATTAAATAACATCACAAATACAAAATCCAAGTTAACTTATAAATAAACACTTTTAAAGTGTTATTATTTTTTAGAAATTAAATGGGAAACTTCTTTCCTGCAGTAGACCAAATGGAAATGTCAATTTATGCAACGCAACAGATGACCGCGACTTTGACTTGGAAGGGTCAATATGCAAAAACCAAATTAGAAGTGGCTAGGTAGTTCTGCTTTTAGGCATCATCATTGAGTATTGTTGTATCAGCTTTCCAACACCCTCAAGAAATATGCCTTCTAAAAGGCCTATCTGCAGATGCATTCACATCTAATTGTGACACAACAGCGTGGACATGCTCGTACTGTAATCATCCTCTCCAGAGGTAAGAAGATGTGCAGAGATCTATATAGTGATGTATGTGTAAATATTTTGCTGCACATGTTAAGTAAGGAAATGTATGTCTTACACAAAAATAGACACTTAAACATCTCTAAATGAGCTCCTAAAGGTTTATATATTATAATGGTCACAGTAGATTCCATATTATACAACTAAAAGAGTCCAGATTTTATACAGCTATAAATCCCTCATATTATGGTAACAATAGATTCCAATGTTATAATGACAGCCCACATAAAATTCAAAAACATTGCCAATGCATCTAAAAGGTAATACACGCTAGTATCCCAGTAATATATCTATAATTAGTAATATGCCATTCATTCACCCATTCATTGAAATACTAGTAATATGCCTAATAGTAATTGTGGCGAGTATGGATTGCACCTAATCACTGATTGTTACCATGTCCTGAATATTCATGTATGACCATGTGTATTTTGTATGTAACCTTGTAAAATAATTTCAAAAAGTGTTTTGCTGAATGTCATGAGTTTGACCTGTGAAAGTAACCAGGCCCAGGGACAGATAACATATCTGAGGCTTTACAGATGGTGTGTAAACAGCCTGGCCAGCCAGGCAGAGCAAAGAGGTGAGAAGTCCTGTTCTTTGAAATTCTAAGCCTATACCTAAGGAAATAGATAACTCATTTTAAAAGCCATTTGCCATTCTGGGAACCAGTCTGCCCTGACATTGGGAGAGTTAATCTCCACATGTGGGGGGGGGGGGGCACTGTGGGGAAGGTTAAAATCAGTTGCCGTACCCAGTAAGTGTGTTCATTTTATGGGGAGACCTGTCTAGGTTGGAGTGTGCCATTTATCCCAAAGTGTACTCCTCTCATGCCAAGTCTTAAACTAGTAAGTTAGTGACTCTGGTTTTAGTACCTATTTTATTTCTAAAACTTATTGGTGCAACCTATTTTGTATGTCTTGTTATTAACAGTATTGTACTTGAGCCTTGAAAACATTTTTCAGATTAAATACATTTAATCTAGCATATTATTGGTGATTTTTTGTGAATTTATGAAGGCCCGTGAAGCACATGCTACATATTTATATGATTTAAGTGTGAAACATTAATAAGTGGTTATGGTTAATACAAGGACTCCATAGAAAATCCTTTGTGGTAACGGAAAAGGTGTATTCATTGGCAAGTGACTAAGGTGACTCCAGTCCTGGCCAGCTGTTTCAGATTGCTGTATCTAAGGTAGACTGGATGTTCGTCACAGAAATCATATGTCAATAATGTTCCAATAAATAGTAATATGCAATAAATATATCCTTAAGTAATTATGAGCTGGAAATATGCCATCATCACCCCCACTCCCGTACGAATGTCAAGTAATATAAAGATTAATAATAACTACTCAGGAATGTGTTCAGAAATAGTATGTCATATGTGCCCATATTACTGACATATACCAAAATGCATAGGACTAATTTGAAATGCCTAATAATATAAATATACTCAGATGCAGCAACCTCCTTTTCTTCTCCAGCCACCTCTTTATTCTGAATCCCTGACACATCTGCTATCAGTGCACAGACTACTGTTCTTTTGATATGCAGTTCTGACTAGCTTCAGATAACAGCCATCACAAAACAATTGTTATGAGGATTCATACACTAGCTCCAGATGACAGCTGTCTGTTACATAACTTTTCACAATGACAGCTATAAACACTTTCTCATAATTTCTGTAATCATCACACTGCCAAGAACAGCAATCTAGCTAGTCACTTTACCTGGATTACAGCACAGCTTCCCTACTCTGTATTTATCCTTTCAGCGAAATGATCAAGTCAGTCAGACAAATTCATCTCACCTGTTTGTAGCCTTTACATATCCCTCAGTTCTACTAAAACTTTGCAGGAGCCAAGTTTGTTTTGGATCTCTCTGCTTGTGTTTTATAGAAGACTTGTTTTGTACATCACAATTTTACCTTCTCCAATCATTTGACCTTGGTTTGTCCCTCACTATACTACTTTCTTCAATCAATTGAATTTGGCTTTATCCTTACGAGGTCCTCCTGCTCTTCTCCCACTCTCTCTCCCCCGCTTGGGGCTCTCACCTCTCATCTAGCTGTACATTGGGCTTTGGAGTTACTGTGCTTTTTGTTAACTGTACCGTGCTGTCTCACCCTGTATCGTGTTTCTGTCTGTCCCTGTACGGCGCTGTGGATAGCTAGTGGCGCCCTATAAATAAAAAATAATAATAATAATAATAATAATAATAATCTATTACTATTCTACCTTCTACAATCCTTTGACTTCAGCTTGTACCTCAAAACCCGGACTACAGTACCACTACTCTCAGGACTAAGTTTGGTTGGACATGGTGTGCCTCTGATAGTTACCCTAGTCAAAAGATTCTTTCCTGGGAGCTGCCAGCACCATGATACCATGGCTCTTTTTGCATACTGCCAGTGGCCACCTAGAAGACATCAATGCTCATACTTCAAATGCTCTGTAGTACTGTGCAGTGCTTGGAAAGCTGCTACAGTTAAATGGTGAGAGGTTTGCTACATTCTAAAGAACCTATCTGACACTGGCCTAATTTGCCATGAATTGTTAAACTTTTGGGTAGCTATGGACTTTTAGGTAAGTGTGACAAGATCACTTATAAATATCTTATGGTATAAATTTATTTAAAGGAAATAGCGCAGGACACTTATTTATATAAATTGGCAATGCACTTACTTTTAATATTGTTTATATTTTGAGATAGGAAATCGTTATTTCTGAGACCAGGGTTGAAAATGTGTTTTCTTCTTTTTAGCCTTCCTAGAGAAAATGCATTATGTTTGATGTATATATTTGATACAATGAGCCTTTGTTTAGAAAGTCTGCTGTGTATTGTGATGTGGGGAAATGACTTGTTAGAAGTTTATACCTTTCTTTGGGAATGTGTATTCTGCAATGTTGGAACAAAATGTCTAATGCTAATAAGGCCTTTTGATGTGTTAGGTTTCACTTGGAGACAGGAAGGTTTAATTTAAAATGTGCTGCTACATTTCCTGCGTCTAAAACAAAGATGCATGACATCACAGCATTTCAAGAATTTTGCAGATAAGTGTAAATATTGTTAGCTTTGCGATGCATGTGAATCTATGTTTTGGTAAACGGGGTTACATCCTGATTCTATAAATAGCCTGTGTCCAAATCTGTATAAAATGCACTGACTTGTACACTGAAATGTATCTTTCTGATTTCATCTGACCTGAACGCTGGCATCTTCAACCAGTGTTTGAGCAAATAAACATCACTTGCTTCATAGACCTGCTTGAAAATATCTTCCATGCTGAAAATCCTGTGACCTACAGATTAGATGCAAACTCTAATCCGTTCTCCGGCTGATTCTGAGGTTGGACCCAGCTCTAGAGTACCACCTCTCTGCCTGCTACCCATACAGCTCTGATCAGTGTGATAGGCCAGGGGGGATCCCTCCACAGCAACCCTGATCCATAGTAAGAGGTCAGGAGTACCAGCCCAGGTACACCAGCAACGAGGTACACTAGCAATGTCAGTTACCCAGACGGAACGTGGTTCTTAGTGCCATAAATGGAGCTCAGTGGTGGCAGCAGGCCCCTGCCACTGCAGCAGGTGGGGCGTATTCGGAATAACGAAAGAGGACGGTGGCAAAGTAAGCCCAGCCGCTTCCCAGCAACAACAGACAGGGTGGTATAGGCGGTCCATCCTGTCACAGTAAATCTTCAAAAAATTAACTTAATATTCCAATTTTTTTGATTTTCTTGCGTTCGGTCTTGTGTTCATCATGAATGTTTTTACTCTTTTTATTAGAGATGGTCACTGACCCCCGTGTTTTGGTTTTGGATTCGGTTTTGGATCTGGATTACCGTCGTGTTTTGGTTTTGGTTTTGCAAAACCGCCATTGCATGTTTTGGTTTTGGTTTTGATTTTGTTTGGTTTTGTTTTGCTATTTTGTTGGAAATTCAATGTTTTTGGGCCTAAAATAACCCAATGTAGTGCTACAACTGTTTTAGAGATAAGTAATCTAATTGTAGAGGTAATAAATCATCCAAAAAACAGTTTAATTCTTCGTTGGTAGGCCTTCATTTATTCTACACACAAAACAGATTGTCTTCCTCTCCATCTATGCATATTGGCAATGCAGCCATCGTCTTTGGATGTATATTACACCCTACACTTATAGTTAAATATGTAAAGAAATGGAAAAAGGCAGTTTGCTTTCTGTCTTTATAGGCTTCCCTCCACTTGTTTAAAAAAATAAAAAATTCAGCCGTTATAAACTGTACAATATTAATTGAAATGGACAAAGCCAGTTTGGTTTCTGTCTCTCTAGGCCCCCCTCCACTTGTATAAAATACCAAAAAATTCAGCCGTTATAGACTGTACAATATTAAGAGAAATGGACAAAGGCAGTTTGGGGTCACTCTGTCTATGACATCCTACCCTTAAGGAGAAATTGCCCAAACAGCAGCCTTTCAAGACGGTACGTGATATGGAAATGCCACATGTCCCTTTCCTCTTTGGGGGTAGATTGCACCCTACACTTACATAGAAAGTTTTAAAAAGATGTTATCATCATCATCTTCAGCTTCATCCGCACCCTCATCAGTGTGTACGTCATCATCACAGACTATCAATTCATCGCCGCTTGAATCCACCATTAGAGAACAGTCAGTGCTTGGATGTCTTGGATGGTGAAGGCCTTCCTCATGAAAGATGTAGTTAATTTTTATAAACATCATTTTCTCCACAACTGACTAAGTTCCCTGCTGTGCTGAACACTCGTTCAGAGTACACACTGGAGGGTGGGCAGCTTAAGTATTGCAAAGCAAGTTTGTACATGGGTTTCCAAATGGCCTACTTTTCTTCCCAGTAAGGAAAGGGACTGTCTGACATTTCCATATCAACTACCTCTTGAAAGTAATCCTCCACCATCCTTTGCATGTTTATACTCGTATTGGATGGAGTTATGGGCAAAGTGACACATTTGTTTGAAAAATCCTTCAAACCAGCCCAGATGTTAAATTGTTCTGGACTGCACCCTGCGTCTTCCCTGCTTTTTTTTTGGGAAATTTAATTTTTTACGAGCAGCAGCAGCTTGAGAAAGTGAAGGAAGACACGTTGTCAAGCCGAGGCCCAGTTCAGCGGCCAACTTGCTGAGCAATAGCTCCTTGCAAAAGTTCACATCTCGCTCATTTACAACTAAAGACTCAATGTAGGTTTTAAACCTTGGATCAAGCACAGTGGCCAAAACGTACTCATCCGAGTTCAAGATCTTAATAACTCGAGGATCATTGTGAAGCGAATGAAGTACTTGATCGACAAGGCCAACATACTTTGCTGAATTGCTTGCTTTCAGCTCCTCCTTCATTTTCTCAAGCTGCTTTTCCAATAGTCTAATTAAAGGAATGACTTGGCTCAAACTAGCAGAGTCTGCACTCACCTCACATGTCACAACTTCAAATGGTTTCAGCACCTTGCACAGGACTGAAAGGATTCCCCACTGTGCAAGAGTGAAATACATCCTCCCTCCTTTCCCAATGTCATGGCTTGTGCAATATGCTTGGATGGCTTTGCGCTGTTCCTCCATCCTCTGAAGCATGTACAGGGTGGAAATCCACCTAGTTACCACCTCTTGCTTAATTTGGTGGCAGGGCAAGTTAAACTGCTCTTGGAGCTGCTGTAATCTCCTACATGCTGTGGCTGAATGCCTGAAATGGCCTGAAATTTTACGGGCCACCGAAAGCATTTCTTGCACCTCACGGTTATTTCGTAGGAAGCTCTGCACCACCAAGTTGATGGTGTGAGCAAAACAGGGAATATGTTGGAAATCACCCAGCTGTAATGCTCGCACTATATTGTTGGCATTATCAAAAATGACATACCCTGGGGAGAGTCCGAGTGGTATAAGCCATGTATCAATCACATCTCTCAGTTTGCATAACAAATTGTCAGCCATATGCCTGTAAGTGAAGCCGGTGATACAAAGAGTGGCCTGCCTGTGACAAATGTTACGTAGTGGTGTACATGCTGCTGCTGTTCCTGCTGGTGTAGGTGAATGACCAACCCAGTGGGCTGTCACAGTCATATAGTCTTTGGTTTGGCCACTTCCACTTGTCCACATATCTGTGGTTAAGTGGACAGTGGGCAGAATGGCATTTTTCAGCGCAATCTCTACATTTTTACACACTTTTTGGTATAGTTGTGGAATTGCTTTACTGGAGAAATGGTGTAGCGATGGAATTCTGTAAGGCGGACACAAAACCTCAATTAACTGTGAAAAACCAGCTGCGTTTATTGTGGAGATTGGACGCAGATCTAACACTAACATTGCAGCCATGGCGTCTGTGATTCGCTTGGCGACTGGGTGACTGCTGTCATATTTGCTTCCACTCGCAAATGATTGTTTCACAGTTAATTGCTGAAATGTAGGACTGCTTATTTTCTTGACCTGCCTCTGGGATGACGATTCACCCGCAGCAGCAGCAACAGCAGCAGCAGTGGGACTAACGCATTCTTCAGAGGAATCAATAATTGTGCAGGAGTCATCCAGCCTTAAGTGGGATGCCGGGCTAACTCCGAGCGCTACTGAGGATATTGATGAGGATGGTGTGGTGGGTGTATTTAGTAGCCGTCGAGATGTCGGTGAGCGGAGGGTCTTAGCTGATGATGGAGTGCTTGTGTTTTTTTGGGAAGAACTTTCAGCTTTTCCCAACACTTTGCCATGAACTCACGTTAAATGACGTAACATAGACGAGGTTCCAAGATGGTTAAGGTCCCACCCTCCACTGACTGTGGGTTGACATACACAACAGATGGCTATACAATTGTTGTCTGGATTTGGGTAGAAATAATTCCACACATAAGAAGTGGATTTTTTTGTTTTATGCCCAGGCATGACAATGGCCTTTTTCTGGTCACATGCCAGAACTGCTGCCACTGGTGCAGGACTTACACAAACAACCTCATCCTCATCAACATCCTCATTAGCGCCCTCATCGCCTACACAAATCTCCCCCTCATCATCTTCTAATTCCAAAGTGGCATCCTCAATTTGGGTATCACCGGCTACACTCGGGCTATTAAGAATGCTCACGATTAGACATCCCACTGTTGGATGGACTCTCCACAGGGATTGTTGTCGTTTGTGAATCAGAGCAAACATTCTCCTCTAATGCCTTACTGTTATCTTGCAGCTCGGCTTTGACACGTAACAGTAGTTGTGCACCAATTGTAGGCTGGGTAACTTTTTGGGATCTGCCACTAATAGTCAAAAGTAAAGGCCTCATTCTCTCTTTGCCACTGCGTGTGTAGAATGGCATGTTTGCAATTTTTTTTTTATCGGCACTTAACTTTTGCTCAGTAACACTTCTTTTTCGCTTCAATACAGTAAAAATTTTTTTGGTTTTTGTTTTTTGCACTGATTTGGAAACACTCTGTTGTTTGACATCGCCTTGGCCAGATGACGTAATGGGAACACTAACATCAGGACTGGTGACAGAACCTGGTTGCTCATTCTGATCATATGTGGACTGCTCTGAATCCATTCTTAGCGCAAAGCACTTGTAGTGGTAAAAATTATTTGGTAGATACTGCTGACAGATATGACTTTTGACAGCCAGAAATATTTATGCACAATTATGGAGGACACCCCAAAAGCACTGGGGAGTGCAAAATATTTTAAAAAAATAATAAACCTCTATCCTCCTCTCTTCTCTAGCGATTTTTGTTAGAGCAATTGCAAGAAGAATATTGGATTCTCTGACCCTGTTTTAATCAGCCTGTGACTACACCCTGCTCTCTCCCTCTGTCAAATGGCGATGGATTGCTGTGGAGTCATGTATTTATAATGTTGAAGTATCGCGAAAACCGAGCCCCGAGATCAGACGACGTCGCGATGACGTTCGGCCTCAAATTGGATTCGGAGCGGGCTGGAGAGTACCTAGCTACTCAGCTCGGTACTCGGATATACAAAGTTCGGGTGGGTTCGGTTCTCGGGGAACCGGACCCGCTCATCTCTAATTTTTATGCTGGTAGACATGTGTCCCCCAAAGCACCAACGTCTCCATCCCCAGGAGCAGAACAGATATACATTAAGTAAGTAAGAAAGAGACAATTCTACTGCTTACACAATTATGTCATCCTAGGCTTGGCTCCAGTTTGTTAAATTAGGGTATTATTTGTAAAAGTTCTGTAGCTAAACTCAAGCAGTTTTTACTATTTCCATTTATATAAATAAAAGTATATTGCGCTATTCAACTAGTGTCAACTTTAGATTTCATAATTCATAATACTAATACAGCCAAAAATGGGTTCAACGCTGCCTGCTTCAATCTTTGCTGTAATTAAAAGGCCAAATACTTAAATATGCCAACAAATAAATGACTTGACAAAAGATTTGAAAGGATGTCGACCGGAAACATTGTTTTTCACAGCATTTCATGGTTGTATTCTACAAGAAAAGGTTTGTGTATGCGCTAAAGGGTCAGGAGTGTGAAGGTTAATTGGAACCTGTAAAGAAGCAATTGTAATGATTGAATCTAGTTGTAACTAGATTTCAAGGTTAAACACAATGTTATCATTAACTTTTGCTGCTGTAGAGATAAACGCATAAGCAAAACCACAGTAGATAAATGAAAATATATGTGAACCAGTTGAATGTTGCAATACATATTTCAGTGTTTTTTTTTTATTTTGTAAACTTTCTTTCTTTTTTTAATTTTTGTTTAGTGGAGCACTGTCAAAGGTAGTTAGAGTAGAAATTAAAACTAAGAACAACCCATCCTGTGTGCATAACTTTGTTCTCTACTAACTTAATAAACTGTTTGTTTCATTTTGGATATGCCAATGTGTGTAGCCTTTGTTGTAGGCACGGTAATTCTCTCTATTTAGGATCATTTGTCACATTTTGGTGCTGCGAGTTGAATATACTCTCTGCTAAACCAGGATGTACCTCTGAAACTGCTCTCATAAAAAGCTGCTTCATACAACTCAAGTAATGAGGCTTTTACCTTATAATTTGTGGTCTATGAATGGCTTTGTGACCTTTCCCCCTTGTACTGTATGGATATTGTGTATGGCTACCTGTTATGCTTCTGGTATAAAGCAGAGTTGCCTACTCTCCTGGAATATCCAGGAGACTCCCGAATTTCTGGAAGTCCTCTTGGACTCCCGGGAGAGTAGAGCAACCTCCCGGTTCCTGGCCCGTTCGGTTAGTCTACTGTGGGGGGACGAGGCTTAGTGACACGTTTCACAACTGACGAGTTTCGCTTGGCCACACCCCAAAAAAACACCAGCGAGATTAGTTGCCAAGTTACCATTTTCAAACCAATACTCATTTCTGATTGGTTGCAAATTTTACATGCAAAACTCGCGTGATTTTGACTCACTAACATAATAAAAAGGAGACTACATCCTTATTTGAGTTGATAGGGGTTTCAGGAGCATAGAGAGAACAAGTGACGATGCAAGAGAGGTGATTTTGTGTTAATGAGTGTGGAAAGTGAGATTTGTTTTTTGTTTTTTTATTTAGCTGCCCATGTTTATATTATTGTCTGTGTGTTTATTAATAATATTTCCTTGAGTGTTGTTTTTTTGTGTTTTCCACTGTGCTTGGTTTGAGAGTGTATTTGTTGTTTTGTATTTTCCATGTGTTTTCTTTGTCTGTTAGCAAGTTGAGAAGAAGGAAGTAGGAGAAAGAGGAGATTAGAAGTGAGGAGGAGCAAGATAAAGAGGCAGGCCCTTCTCTTGGCAAGACTAAGTCTGGGTGCAATGTGCGCTTTAGTTTTGCAGAAAACTGTGCATTTATACAGAGTTTAGTGCCAGTTTATGAGCACATTTTTGGTGGGCTAGCTGCAACGACAGCTTTTTCACAAAAACAGCAGTGGAGTCAAAAATGTGATGTGGTGAATGCTGAAAAGGAGCATTGAAAATTGCAGAAAACACATCTCTGATATTAAAAGACGAGTAAAGGTGAAAATGTCAGAGTAGAGGCGAGCAGCCACAGGAACTGGTGGTGGTCCAGTCCTGGTAATCACATACACCTCCTATGGCGAGGGAGGTGTTTAGATAGCTAATTCCCATGGAATTAATAGAGGGGCCAAATGTTTTCGACAAGGACAGACCTCTGTCCCAATCTCAGGCTGATGAGAAATATATAAATTAAATTATTTTGTTCCTTTATGATTAAACAACATTCCAGTACCATGTAAATGTTAGAATTTTCTGCACATTGAAGGTCTGTGTCTGAAATGTGTCATCTAATGTACTAATGAAATCTCATATATATATATATATATATATGTCATCCAAACATAACAATCATCATAGGGTCCTCTCATCATCATCATCATTTATTCATGTAGCACTATCGGATTCCATAGCGCTTAACAATTGGGAACTAACAGTAATAACACAATACTGGGTAATGCATACATACGTAGAGGTAAGAAGGCTCTCAAACCCAGCCACCAGCATCAGTCATCAGGACGGAGGATGAAGACTCACTGGAAGGTAAGTGCACCTATGTTGTCATTGTATAATGTGTAACCACTGTTTTTTTTGTTTTCAGGTTTACAGAAAATCTGGCAAATGCATTTCTCCTGTTACCGATTAGTAACTTTTTTTTTATAAATTTTCAAAGGAACATCACAAGCCCATGAATCAAGTGGCACAGTTGGAGACACAGAACATATTGAGGCACCAGACATCCAAAGTGACATTTATATCAACCGAGAAACAGTGTCAGACATCACTGAAGTGCAGTAGTGTGATCAGTCTGCACCACCAGCCTCTCCAGCAAATCCCCTACCAAGCCAAGGACAACAGCCATCTGTCCCTAATTTGGCACAAGCCATACAGAAATTCAGTGAAGTGCAGGTTAAATGGTTTGTCTTCCACCAGGACTTTCTGAGGGGGATCCAAAAGCAGCTTACCAGAAGGTTTCGCTATTTCCAAAACATTTAGGACAATCAAAAGCGTTTGTTTACCTCAGTGGAAAGTTTTGACATCTCTTTGGTACAAATGAACAATGGCATAAACATAGTTACTGGGGCAGTCCGAGAATTGTCCTCCAATTTAATATCAATTTGTAGCCAAATAATGGCACAGCTACCGGTGCCCCTATCATCAGGTGGTAGCAGCCAGAGCACTACCCCAACCAACTAATTGCCAAGTACAGAAGTGCAGAGCAGTGTTCTTTATGTTGTTTTAAATTTTGTTAGAAAATAAATAATTTCTTGATGCATACTGGTATTAACAAAGTTGATTGTTCTTAAGATGTTACATGAGTAATCTAGGAAAACTTATGATATTGTTTTTATCTTTCAATGATGCTTAAATGGTTATTTCAAAAAAACATACACATACCCTTAAAATGAGGAGAGAATTATTGTTTTTTAAAAAGAGTCCTGTGCTTATGATGTTGATAATGATGTTGTTTCTACAAGAATAGGTAAAAAGAAAAAACAAGGTTACTGCTAAATATGAAACAATGACACTTACTTAAAAACCATGCACCACACTTTTTTTTGCAGAACCCAACTCACTAGAAAATCCAACCCAGTGGTGACCAGCCTGGGGCTGTTTGACATCATGGCAGGCAGGGGGACACCCCCTGATGCAGGTTCACCTACTATAATGCCACCAGTCAAAAGCCTAGGGCCGGTTGAAGGAGAATTGGGGGGACCCCACACTGTTTGTTCTCCTAATTTTTCTCTGACCATTAACTATTTATCACCCCACGTCCATGACCCAGGGGTGTGGGAAGAGCCCTAATGCTTTCAGCACAGGGCTGGGTATCCCTAAGGGGTTTGCCTGCACTTTTTTTTGCTGCCCCTACTCCCTAGGGAATGCAGCCCAGTGTTGGTTTGCCATTATGGTAAGGGGACCCCACGCTGCGGTTTCACTGCTATAGTGCCAACAGCCCCAGCTAGCTTGCCTAGTGCTGGCTGGAGGAAATTCAGGGGGACCCCATGCTTTTTTACCCCTGATTCTGCCCCTACCAGCACTAGGCTGGCAGCATAAGCGTAAGTATCATTTAGAGTGGGGGGTGCCATGCTTTTTTATTCATTATTATTTATATTTACACTGTATTCAGCCAACGGGTCCGGCAGCTGTATGCCGCCGGATCCGCAGACTTCTGCAAGAGCTAACAGGTATGTTCGTGTCCTGTAGCGTCCTGTGCAGTAAAGCAGAGAAGAGTGTGAAAACACACAGTCTACAGGGAATGTATCTTGAAATCTGTTCCTCGTTGACTACAGATGTAAGCAGAGCTTATTTGCGTGGAGTTTTACTACTCCCTGCATATACCTGCCTTACCTGCCTTATTGACTCAGGTCCTTAGACTTTTATAGGAATGAGCAAATTTTACTCAAGCTTAAGTCAGCATGAATTCAGGCTACAACATCCAACCTGGTGACTTTAACCAATCAAAAAGTATGTCTGGACTTCTCTCTCCAAGCCCAAGACCCAAGCCCAAGACAAGATCCCTTCTAAGTGTTACTGATAACCACCATAGCAGTAAAGATAAAAAAAACGAGAAAGCTTTAGTACATGCTATTCACATTGTCTAGTGTCTCTTGCGTCTAACGCTGCTTGACCAGGATGAAGAAAGGACAACTTTGGACCAGGTCCAGAAGCAGAAGTTGGGGGGCCAAAAATTTAAACTATAGCCATCCACTCAAGAGCTTAGTTTCTTCCTCCTTTTGCATACATGTACACTGCATATGCATTATGGTTTTGCAGTTTATTAACTGGTGGAAATATTTTGCTGCAGTACACAAGTCTATCTGAACACTATGCATATTTATTGTTCTATCTCTCTAAATACGTAATCTAGCCCTGATATATTTTGCCAGGTTAAGCTTACTTGTTTAAACTTATCTGTATTTCATGCTTGTCTTCTGATCAGTCCCTGCTCATTGACTGACACTGGTTTGAGGATCCACACTGCATGTCGTTTATATCTGCCTACCCACTCTTTCCACAAATCTGACTTTTATCTGCTTACCTTTTGCTATGTATAGCCTAGCTCTCATTTGATTATCAGCTCTGTGTACCTACAACTTTCATGTTCTATTTGTCTCTGTATACCTCAGAAAACTTACACTTATTTAATAACTGCATAACATATATACATTGTGTTAGAAGATGGGATTAAAGAGATAGGGTACACCCATGCAGGACCCTTCTCTTAACCACCACTGTTCTGGACTACCAATGATCTCTAATTGAAGAGCAGCGCACATTCTGAGCATAGAGTGGGGACTCTGGACTCTTGAGTAGTTCTGCTTCTGCGCCAGAACTACTATAGAGACAGTCTATTACCTTACCTAAACTCCAGGTCATAAAAACACCAGATGGAGAAAGGGTGTTGTGTTTCAGCAGAGAGACCATGGTATCAGCTAACTCAGTGGTTCTCAAACTTTTTCAGTTCGCGGCACCTTTAGAGTCTCCATAATTTTTTCAAGGCACCCCTCCAAAATAATTACAGAGCTGTCCCGTAGTTGGGTCAAAATATCGTAATAAGTATTTAGGTCAGGACAGAAATGCTTAGTAAGTTCTTTGCAAAAATAATACACATAAATCAAAGGGAAAATAATATTTATATACTTTTCAATTATATTTCTGTCAAAGAATAATTTACAGCTAATATTAAGAGGAATATGATCAAATAAAATAAAACAACAAGATGTACAAAAATCATCACACTGTATGCCCCTTCATCCACACACTCTATGTCCTCCTTCTTCCACGCACACTGTGCCCTCCTGCACGCTCACTCTGTGCCCTCCTGCATCCTCACTTTGTGCCCTCCTGCATCCTGACTCTGCCCTCTTCATCCTCACTCTGCCCCTCCTTCATCCTTTTCTTCAAGTTTTGTATTTTTATATTTTTGTTTCTGACCACGGCACCCCTGTGACAGTGCCGTGGCACCCCTGGGAGCTTCGGCACACACTTTGGGAACCTAGGAGCTAACTGATTGTGTATTGTAATCTTACCCTCTGATGTATTTGGCTTGCCCCCATTAGTAAAGCAGTGGCCCAGCAGTGGTGAAGGAGACCAGAATACAATTGGAAGACCAACAAGAGTTACCACATAATGGTCCCTATGCCAAAAGAAGATTCTATGCACCCCTATAATGTATGTACTCATGGACAGTGTCCTCTCTACCAATTGTCTATTTATGTCTATTGTCTGTCTCCTTCATACATCCTGTCATGTCATTTGCTACATTCTGAGTGAGTCCCCACAGTTTTATTAACACACATCTGTGCTAGTTATACGTAACTGCCTCATTGTCCGGTGCTATGGAGCCCCTGGTGCCTTATAAATAATTAATACTAATAATCGCAAAAATTCCCATATAAAGAAAAATGTCTCTTACCCAAAAACCCAGCTAAAATGATCCGGAAAAGATTTATATCAGTTGCCTCTTTTTACAGGTCCAGGTACACTCTGTCTGTGTCTGTGTACACAGTACCCTACACTTGCATTAGTAACTGTACTTGGTAATGTGGTAATATGGGAAAAGGACTCAACTTCCCGACTCACATGTATTGTGAGGAGACCAACCCTAATTTCTTGACTTGATTGCCAGGGAAATATTGCTAGTGATCATACCAGAGTAGAAAAATGCCACCACTCTTAATAATGATACTTAGTTATTACAGACATTGCAGATCACTGAGTTTATGAGCTGCAAAAACACCTCTGCTGTGCCTGCACCACTCCCCATTTTCCCACATGGGTAGACAGTCTTGCCGCATGTCTATAGTGCCTTTTCACATTACTGTGTTTATAATACTGCCATCTGATCTGATAACTATATGTATATTGATCACAGTAAAACAAGCGATATCAACTATCATTGCTCAGACAAGGAAATATTATGGCCAAAACCTACATATTCCATATCCAAAAACCTTATCACAGTTGCAATATGATTGCTGAACACGCAATACAAGTTATGGTGCAGGAGAGACTGATGGATGTTATCCTCACCTATAATGATGTGATATGGAGGATGACTTTAAAAATAATAACCATGCTAATGTTGATATATAATTTCTATATGTATAATCACTTTATTCTTATATCAAAAGGTTATCTTCTTACAATATACTCACAACTTTTAGAGTACCAGAAGAATGCTCTGATTTCCACATTTTAACCCATGTGGTAATGTATAAAAGGAGGGTCTATTGCATTCTATAAAAAAGTGGCAATAGCTAAAGAGTTGGGAAGGGGAAGAAGTTAATTGGAACGTACACAGAGGCAATTATAATGCTTAAATTTAGTTGTAATTAATGATCAAGGTTAAATACAAACCTTTTAATAAGAATTTAATGATGTAGAGATAAGCACATCACCGAATTCATAACAGATCATTTAAAATGTGTGAATATGTTGATCTTTGAAATACATATTAACCTGCAGATCTTTTTCATCTGCGAGCATTATATTTCCTTTATCAAATTGTACTTAGTGTCATACTGATTAAGGTGGGTAATGTGGGTATAAAGCTTTGCACGCTCTTAATGCAGCAGAAGAAACTTACCTTTCAGTATAATTTGTTAGATATTGTGATATTGCTCTGTGTTGTTTTACTCTGCTGTTTTGCAGCCTGTGGTAAAATGTGTTGCTTTAATAAGGCAAAACGTCATTTGCAAGAGAAACCAAGTATGACAGTCAATATCCTGTTCTACAACAGATCACTAAAGCCATGGCAGCTATGTTAGCATTAGATGTGCATCCAATTTCTGTCATTAAGGCATCAGGTTTTAGTTGGTTAGTTGAGGTCATGTGTCCATGCTACCAAATTCCATCTGAATTCCATTTCTCCCAAACAGCAATTCCTCAACTCTACTGGAAGGTTAAGCAAAAAGTAATTCAGTCTCTAGAAAAAAACATTGTACCGACTGTCCACTTAACTATGGGTATGTGGACAAGTGGCACTGGTCAAACAAAAGACTACATCACCATGGCATCCCATTGGGCAGGTGTATTGCTATCAGCAGCAGTACCGCCAATAGCTTCACCATCATCCTCTTCAGACTTTTAGCTTATTAGTGCCAGCACACAATGCCAGATTATTCACAGACAAGCTTCTCTTTGTATCACTGGTTTCACAAAGAAACATTACAATGTCAATATGATAGAAAAACTCAGGAATGCCAAATGGCTAACATCTCGAAGACTCTCCTTAGGTTTCCTCATAATGGAGCGAACATTGTGTGTGCATAATGACTGGGTGAATTTCAGCACGTACCATGCTTTACACACACAATAAACTTGGTGCAGAATTTCTTAAAAGTTAGAGGTCAGTGCAGGAGATGCTGTTCGTGGCCCGTAAAATTTCTGGACATTTTCAACATTCAGCAACCCACTGTAAAACATTACAGCAGCTGTAAAAAAAATCTGTCAGGCCACCAGCCGAATCAAGAGGTAGTGAGAAGGTGAAACTCCACACTTTACATGCTTCAGTGACTAGAAGTACAGAAGCAAGCCATTAAGAGCTACACATCAAGCCATGAGATGAGAACAGGGGGGACATATTACCATTTTCCAGCACATTTGAGAATCTTTACTGATTTTTGCAAGCTGCTGAATCCATTTGAAACTGTAGCAAATAAAGTGAGTTCAAATACTGCCAGTCTGGGTCAAGTCATACCACTAAGAAGACTATTGAAAATGCAGCTGGAGTGGAAGTAAAAAAATTGGATGAAGTAAGCTATATTGATTAATATTATTTTACAGTGCGATTGCGATTAGTATGCCACGTGTAATGAAGCAATCTCACAGATTAATAACACACATTTTTACATTCACACTTACACTTGTAAATAGAACACATTTATTAAGGTTCCAATCCACATTTATTTATTAGTAAAATGTATTAGAAATTATTTATACATAGATAATATTATAGTAAAGGTACTTATGGTTCAGGTCCTCTAAAAGGTAAAGAGTTTTGTCTCATATTAAAGCTTGTTTCACCAGCATCAACCTGGTTTTAACAGAGTAGCGATTTCATCTAGCGGTCAAAAGTTATGAGCAATATGAGGTTAATACTCAAAAGTACTTTGTTTATGGGTCAGTTTAAACTGGTTATTCGGTGGGAAGACATACAGGCATCATTTGGAGTGAGTTGCCCACACCCTTGGAGAAAAGATTAAATTAACCGACTTATGACCAGCAGTCTACTGGAACATCAATAACTCTGGACCAATGAAAACCTCTCTTTATGTTATCTGTGTATATTTGTGACATTGTCACTGTTTATGTTAATTCAAACTGCATATAAGCAAGTCCTGGGCCAGTGTTAGATCTCTCTTCCCGACTACAGACTACAAGGCTGAACATGGACCTGGGACCAGGATGTGCTTGCGTAATATAATGTATTCAGTTTATATTTTCCCGTTTATTCTTATATATTTTATGCGTCATCATGACTTGCTGTAAATCCTGCTATCTTTTAATATTATATCTCTATGTGTGTTGGAACCATAATTATTGCATTGGACAAAGTTTATTGGTAGCAACAAAACGAACATTACAATTTGGAGGATCATGAGTGACGCCACATTGCTCAAGTATTCACAAAACCTACAGATTTCAGTTTACCAACAAAGAGTGGGAGACGAGTCATATACAGGTAAGAAGGCAAATAGTTCTATGCTTTATTTCATCCAGTTTTGCCAAACCGAATATCTGCTTTGTGTAATCTGAGAGGTGCTGGTGAGGACTTAGGGACAAAGAAAGAAATACTGTTTCTTTCTCATGTCATTTTGCGATATAAACGGGGTTTGTTTGCATAGCATACGCATATGTTTCCCTGTATTACCAGTTGTTTAAACGGTTGTATTGATAGATAGTGCTGTTTTATTTTATAGTGAAATTAATTTTTAAAACCTCTGAAAAGTTATTGCTACCATTTGGGAAAGTAATTTTCTGTACAGAAAACAAAGATATATGTGTTTGTGAATTGTGTGATTGTGAAGATTAAGTGCCAGTTAAGGACAAAGGTTCTGTTGAGGAAACACGATATAAAGAGAACTTTGTGGAGCTCTGTTTTAAAAAAAAACGGGGTATAAACAACGTCAAGGTGGTATACAAGGAAGGTATACTGTGTTTACAAAAGCAGTGTAATTTTGTGACCAATCCCAATTGTAATCGCTTAGTATACAGATAGCTTAGTATCTGTAAGCTGTACTATCAGACCGCACGTGTTACATACATAACAAGTGATTGAGTGATTGTGGATGGTTAGAGGAATTCGCTGGAAAGGCTGGATGTTCTTCAATATTCAGTGCTCCCAGTTCTAAATTACTCAACAGGTGCGCTGGAAAGGCGGGATATTGCAATGTTGATATTTTAATTCTTCCAGTTACTGTATTAGGGAACTCGCTGTATACACTTAAGCACAATTAAGTGGTGGACACGGCGAGTTGGAGAATACGTCTACAGCCAAATATTCTCTAGCGGGAATTTTGGTGCAGCGAGGCATTGAGGAGTCCGCTTCTACATAGGCGCCAAACGCATGAGATGGCTTACATGACCAAAACTCAAGTCAAAGGTGCCCCGGCAGGGTCATTTAAATTGTAACAAGAAATGCGGTGTGTGTGCAACTGCAAACAGTGATAACCGAGGTACAGGTTACATTAGGACTTTTCAGGATCGAGAAGTATAAGGTAGGTATGCAGTGGCATACTGTGACGGTAAGCATTCAATGGTGAACTGTAATCAGTGGGTCAAGAGGACCGATGAATGTGTGAAACCCTTTCCCAAGGTTGGTAGTTTTGATTCAGAGGGAGTGAGTACGGTTAGAGATAAAAATGTTTGTGAACACTGACTGTTTTAAACTTTGGCAACAGGAAGGGAATATGTTGCAGGATAGCATGCGCAGCGGAAAAATAGCATTGCGAAGAGAAGAGAAGCAAGCGCAAAGCACCTGCCCCTATTTTTTTGTGTCCCTGTAATGGCTTAGTTTCAGAAATCCTAAAGGAAAAATAAGGTTTTACATGTATGTACTATTAGTAGGTGAGAGATATCCATTGTGTAGAGACAATGGTTTTAGCTAAATGACACTGGTGGCAATGAGGCTATACATTTAGAACAATACAAAAGGCTAGAGATAACAGTTGTTCAGGATAGATTTACTAAAGAAACATTTGCTGTCAATGAATGGATACAGTCTGATTTTTTTGTTGTTGTTGATTTTTTGATGTTGATAAGGGTTGAAAGTAAAGGAATGAAAATATGTTGTTTGTCTCTGACACTAAATAAACGTTGTTGTTATTTTTTTCACTTCTTTAGACAAGGACAGCCAGAGAAAAATATATTTATTAACTATGGGGATTGCAGGAGAAATGCAAAAATTTCCCTTTAAGACAGAAGTTAATATTGGGTCATTCTAACACTCTTATTCTAGTTGCTGTGGCTGATGATAAATTATTTGGCTGAGATTTAAAATAAAGTGTGTAATATACTCTGCTTCTAATGGTGTTTTTTTATGTATTCCAGGAAGACACAGATGGGAGATACAGAGAATGTGCCACAAGGTCAATTCTGCATTTCACTGTTATAGCCACAAGTCCATCACAGGTTGTAGAATTATTGTTATCATAGATACCGGGTTCCTTATGAACTAACGATGGACGACACTGGATTGGATGGGTAATGTAACTCCCTGTTAGGTTTAAAAAGAATGGTGGAGGGGGCATAGATTAGTTAAGATTTAAGGGGATTAAAAAATAGTTGACAATTCCCCATAGTGCCCAATTCAGCTGTCATCTTGTTGTAAAACTATTTTCCTGCTTTCCTGTTTTTCAGCCAAATAAGGGGTGCAGTATAAAAAATAGTTTTGCTGTGTGCTGATTTTTTTATATCATCAGAGTTTGAAACTAAATACTTGTTTATTCATTTCTCTGTTACAAGACACAATGTTGCAAAAGGATGGATAACAGCCATGCCACACAAAGGTCGAAAACTTCAAATATTGTCTCACCCAAGGGACTAAGACTTTTTTGTAATGGACAGAGTTAAGGGTACACACACTGCACTGATATAGCCATGAAGGTAGCTAAAAGTTGTATTTCTAAGCTTACTGAAGCTGCTGGGGTCTTTAACATGGTACTGGGACTTGATTCAACTTTTTATACATTTCATGTGGTATCTGCCCACCTAAGTACTACCTAAAATACATTTGTTTCCTGAGCAAAGTGTACAAAATGTGCCTTTAGATGCACAAAGGGTGGAAAGAGAAGAGGAGACTAGCTGAAGGTAAATTAGGCAGACATACAGATATGCATGACTGTGTGGAACATTTGAATCAGATTTTTGCCACAAGACCTGACATAAGTGACACCCTTTAGAAAATGTAAAATTTTCATGCTTTATATTTGTCATAGACAGACAGACATGTACTAGATATTGTTATAAATGATAAAGGTGCTATAAAAACTGACCCCTTTTCCCTCCTCACTTAGCCAAGTAGCTGAACTTAGGGGCAGATTCGAAACTTAAGGAGGCCCTGGAAAAAATTCTTAGAGAGGCTTCATGTGGGTGGGACCAAATCAACTGTAGGTGGGGCCAACACAAAAGCAGCCGGGATTTAGAACTACTGGAATTTGGTAGTAGTAACATTTAGGAAAACCTTTATGTGATAACTTAAGACACATTGGTGCACTCAGTGAATAAATAACACTAATGCTATCAAAACTTCATACTTTATTAAATCTACTAAAATAATTTCCCACTCAAATCAAGCTAGTTTGTAGTGAAATATTTAAAAACTATCAAAGTGAAAAAGTGCAACTGGAGAAGTGTGTTTAAAATGATGAAAATACCACCAACCTCGCCATGTGAAGTTATGTATTTTCAAATAAATAATGTCTATTATCCTATCGTGTGTCTATTCATTCATATAAATGACCAGCCATTTGTATCATGACTAAGTATTTCTCACTTTGTGAGATCTCTTGTATGTCTCCTATAGGTATAAATATAATACTTAGATTGTTAAACAAAAATGACCAGACATTTGATTATATAATATCACCAGTAAAAAACTGGGTTAATGTGTTTTTTCAAAATAATTTTCAATGTAGCAGTCTGTCTATATCTTTGACAAAGTATTATATTGTTTCTATTGACAGTGGTAGCAAAAATAGATTTTGCTGGTAAAACATATGACTCACAAAGTCAATAGTCTAAGAATTGTTTTTCTTACTTCAATATAATTTTCCAGCGGAGTTATATTCCTCCTTGATTACAAAAATCTCTAATTCTGATTACCCACCAATTGAATGTATTCACCTCATTGATTTAAAATAATCTGCTCAAAAAAGTTATAATTTATATAGCAGCAGTTATTACGAGTTGCTAATATTTCAACAGTCACTTGAAAATACATCACTTCACATAGCGAGGTATTTCCACCATTTTAAACACACTCCCCCAATTGCACTTTTTCACTGTGTTTTTAAATATTTTGCTGCAAACTAACTTGATTTGAGTGGGAAATTATTTCATTGGATTTAATATTAAGTATTAAGTTTTAATGACATTAGTGTTATTTACTCTCTGAGTGCTTGCAATATATATATTTACCAATGTTCTGGATGCACCACCGAAGATTAATTTAATTTCGATGCACAATCATATACACAGGAAATTAAAGTATGGGGAGGTGAATACCTAGTGCGGTTACACTCTTCTTTTTTTTTTTTTTGTATTAAGACACAGTGGGTCAACTCTAAAGCAATGCAGGAAAACAGCTGCCAGTCCTGTGTTATAGAAATACATGAATCCTGTTGCATGATCTGAGACTGGTTAATGCCTCTGTGCTTAAACTTGTTTATGTTTAGTTGCCTACTAACATATCCTTCCAATATCCCCTTCAAATGAACATTGCTTAATAAGTTTAATTATTAAGAAACATGTTGGCACAATTGTATTGATCAGCCAGACCAGCATACAGGCACCTCACACACGGTTACATCTTTCCCTGAGATGCCAACTATCAGTCAGATCTCTCTCATTAATATATATATATATATATATATATATATATATATATATATATATATATATATATATAATATAAATATGTCTACTGTTTATTTAAAAAAAGGCATTCAAAATAATCCTTATAATAAATGTATATTCAATGTGATCACCACAAAAGTGAAATGCTTCAAGCATCTGCAAGAAAATACTTCTTTTGTAATAATTGTGTATGAACCCTAAACGTGCCCTGTGATTGATGGTGGGTTGAATTAATAACAATGCAGGTGAGGTTTGCAGACAATGGCATAAGTGAAGTGGAGATATATTCCAAGGGTTTGCTGGTGATATAGTAAGTGCAAAGAGGGAAGGATTAATATTGTCAGTGCAATGAGGGCTGGCCACATGTTCAAACTGATCTGAGAATGGAACCCGTGCAAGGTAGAAGGCAGGCAATAGAATCAATGCATATATTTGAGTAGCCCCCCTTCTCTATAGGTAAATTTTAGCAGCCCTTCCCCTCCCTATAGGTATATTTGAGCAGCCCCCCTCCCTATCGGTATTTCTGAGCAGCGCCCTTCCCTATAGGTATATTTGAGCAGCACCTAGATCCCAATAGGTATATCTGAGCAGCCATCCCCCCTCCCTGTAGGTATATCTGAGCAGCCCCTACTCCCTATAGGTGTATCTTAGCAGCCCCTTCCTATAGTTATAATTGAGCAGCCCACTCATTTACCTTGCTGAAGCCATTCTGCAGAATAGCTCCTCAACAGCAGCCCAGACAGGAAGTTCCTCTAGGAGCACTTAGCATTGCGGGACCCTAATTCCAGCTGCCCCTACCCAGTGCACGCTGGTTGTACTAATATTTTTTTTTTAAAAAATTAAAAAATGAATTCTCAAGTGAGGAGGCCTCCAGACAGCCTCATTAGGGTACCGGCCTATTGGCAAACTTTCCAGTAAGGCCAGTTGACAATCCATCCCTGGCTGAACTTGTGGAATTGAGAATGGAATGTGAGTTGGGAAAGGGTAAACCAGTTGATATACACTGATTTTAAGTATGTTTCAAGGATAGTGAGGCGACGTTGAGGCGACAGAGGAACTTTAATAACAATAGCAGGACACAAGTAGTGCAGTCACATTACATAAGGGACCTTTTGACAGTGATAAAATGACTCAATATTATGTGATAATAACAGGGTGGGCGAAGCTGTCAAGTGGGCATCAGGTTGACAAATCAATATTTTGTTTTGTTTTTAATTGTAAACACACAAGAATTAAGTAAAATGCAAGATTTGTGTTCCTTACATTAAAAAGTCAGTCTGGAAGGCGAAGGGACATGGTCAGGAGTCCTCTGGACTCTGGAGAGATGGACGAGGTAGGCCCGTTGCTCCCAGAACGTGTCTTAGCTGAGGCAGCACATGGTCTTACTCATCTGGGTAAAGAAGGTATGTGCAAGCTGGTAAGAGCATACTGGTGTGTGCCAGAGTTTTATTCTCAAGCTTGTAGGAAGGCAATGTGTTATCTTACTTGATTGAGGAAAAAAGTTGAAAAGACAATACCAATAGAGCCATCCCATACCCTTCCTACAGATAGACTTTTCCAGGTAAAACCAATCAACTTCAAAATATAGTGTGTGCAGTCTTTCATCATTTTTTTATGGGTTCAGCCAACCTTCATCTACCTACTTGTCTAAATGTCTACTGATGCTAGTATCCATCTAATGACCTTTTCTTCTTACAGTAGCTTCACTGTCAATGATCGGTACCCACTAACATTCAAAATATAGTGTATGTGGTCTTTCCTCATTTTTATTATTATTACTATTGTTTATCAACTTTTCTAAATGTCTACTGATGCCACTGTCTTTCCAATGACCTATTCTTCTTAGTGTAATATCATTTTCAGCATTCAGCAACCACATGGAGATAATTTATGCACACTGTTGTGCCACTATTTTTCATAGGGATTGTATCTTTTATGAAACTGTCATGTATATGTGTCACTGCTCTGTCACTAATTTTAACCAGCCAGCCTCCTGCATCCTTTGGACAAACTTTTGTGAAAATTTGGAGAGCTCTGAAGAGGTCATAAAAAAAATATACTGTAAATGACTGTGAATGAATGTTAATGTTGTGAACATTAATATAGGACCAAAAATTACTAAAAATCAAATGATTTACTTATTTTTTAAAATGTTTAATTAAATTCAGGTCTAAAACCAAAACCAAAAGACATGAGGATTTTTGGCCAAAACCAGAACAAAAATCAAAACACAAAGACGTTTTACAACCAAAACCAAAACGGGGGGTCTGCGCACATCTCTAAAATATACATCCTCTTTGGTTTCCTGTATAAAAATCTGGTTTATTCTGAATACATTTGCCTGGCAGTGACCATGACCAAGACCTTGTTTATCATCTATGAACCTGTACTACCGGTCCCTTAGTATTGGCATATTATAACAACTTCTAATTAGCAAGCAAGACTACCATTGGGCCTCTGACCTATGGGATACCCATAACTACACCCATCACTATTTTGTGAAGGTGTTTGGTTAAAAGTGAACTAGATTCTGTGCTCCTGATTAGCCAGCACAAATGATTAGTGACACATGGGCCCAGTTCTGGACCAAATTTATAATTACTATTTCTGACATCTAACTTCAGCAGATTAGGGCTACTGATTTGAAGTTGGAGGTATGTTGAGTAGAATTAGGCCTGGATTATTTTGCAGTACATATCAGAAGAAAGAGAGTATGCTTCCTCTTAAAGACATACATACAGAAAGAATTATTACTATTACTATTGTTGTTAATGTGTAAGGTGCCATAGTGTTCTGTTTCACTGGACAGCAGAAAAAAATAAGACATACATAAAAGAGAAATTACAAAAAAAAAAAAAATGCATATAACAAAATGGTAGTACAATCTAGTGGGAAAAGGGCAGAACTGAGACAAGTGTGTGCAGTGTAAAGATTGAGATGGTAGTGAGGTTGTACCAGTGTGAGTAGTATAGGTGGGAGTAGGGTAGACTCTAGTAAACATGTAGGTTTTAGTGATAATTTAAATATTTGAAGATTGGTGGAGAGTCTGATCAAGCATGGCAAAGAATTCCATTGGTTGGTAGATGGAAAGCTTTATTTTTCAGAAGACATATGCTAAAATTCAGGTTGTACACTGGGCTGAGGCTTAGTACTGCATACATTATATTATTTTTTTTTTATCTAGATTTTCAAACAAAATATCTGGAAAGCAAATCTACATTTCTGATAAATATCAATTAAACATAATCAAAAAAATTTCAATTCATGAAAAAAACTTCTAGGTTTTATCATACATTTTGTGCAAAGCTTAAAATTTAAATCCCTCTAGCCTCTTATCAGTTGCAAATAATAATAATAATAATAATAATAATAATAATAATAATAATAATAATAATAATATCTATCAATTAAATTGGCCATACCAGATCTCTAATGACAATTGTGATATTATTATGTACATATTTATACTCATTTTTATATTTATTTTTAAGCACATCTAAGTCCTTTATATTTGTTTATTTAATTATATTCCCATTTTTATTTTTATTTACATTCCTATCTCTATCACTTTTTTTTGTTATTGATAGTTGCATTCCCATTTTCTACTTTTGTATTTTCATATTTTATTTTTCTATTTATTTTTGTCATTATTATTATTATTATTAATATTTATTTATAAGGTGCCACAAGGCATCCGCAGCGCCGTACAGAGACAAACAAAATCACAATACAATGGGAGACAGCACAGTACAGTAAACACAGCAACTCAGTACGCTCAATGCACAGCTAGAGAGGGCGGGGAAGGGGGAGGGAGGATCCGCAAATGACGGGGCCCAAGAAGGAGGGCGCGGAAGACAGGGAGACCCCCAGGGGGAAGGAGGGAGCGAGAGTGGACGTGGGGTGGAGGACCCTTGAGGAGGAGGGCTAAGTAGCTGGAGAGCAGAGTTAGAAGTGGTGGAAACAGGAGGAGAGGTGGCCCTGCTCAGAGGAGCGTACAATCTAAGGGGAGGGGTGGACAGACAGAGAGACGCAGGGGAGAGAGGGAGAGTAGGGGGACAGAGGCAGAAGATAAGGTAGGAAGTTAAGTGGGAGACAGAAAGGCTTTAAGAAAAAGGTGGGTTTTTAGGGCCCGTTTGAAGCTGGACAGATTAGGGGAAGTTCTAATGGAGGGAGGGAGCTTGTTCCAGTGGAGGGGGGCAGCGCGGGCGAAGTCTTGGATATGCGCGTGGGAGGAGGTTATAAGGGGGGAAGAGAGGCGACGGTCAGAGGCAGAACGGAGAGGGCGGGATGGAGCATGAATAGAGAGGAGGGTGGAGATGTAGGGCGCAGTGGAGTTGGCGAGGGCCTTGTAGGCGAGTGTGAGGAGCTTAAAGAGGATTCTGAAGGGGAATGGGAGCCAGTGAAAGGCTAGGTAGAGGGGGGAGACAAAAGAGGAGCGGCGAGAGAGGAAAATAAGCCTAGCTGCAGCGTTAAGGACGGATCGAAGGGGATCGAGATGAGAGTGGGGGAGGCCAGTGAGGAGGAGGTTGCAGTAGTCCAGGCGGGAGATGATCAGAGAGTGGATAAGGCATTTGGTGGCATCTTGGGAGAGGAAGGGCCGGATGCGAGCGATGTTGCGCAGCTGGAAGCGGCAGGATTTAGCAAGAGAGAGGATGTGGGGGCCAAAGGAGAGAGAGGAGTCGAGGATGACACCAAGGCAGCGAAGTTGGGGGACAGGGGAGATAGAGGTGTTGTCGACAGTGATGGAGAGGTCAGAAGGGGATGGGGTATGAGAGGGAGGAAAAACTATGAGCTCAGTTTTGGCAAGGTTAAGTTTGAGGAATCGAGAGGACATCCAGGAGGAGATGGCAGAGAGGCAAGCAGACACCCTAGAGAGGAGGGAGGGAGAGAGATCAGGAGAGGAGAGGTATAGTTGAGTGTCGTCAGCATAAAGGTGGTAGCTGAAGCCGAAGGAGCTGATGAGTTCACCCAGGGAGGAGGTGTATAGAGAGAAGAGTAAGGGTCCCAGAACAGAGCCCTGAGGGACCCCGACTGGAAGGGTGGATGGGGGGGAGAGAGACCCAGAGGTGGTGACAGAGAAGGAACGGTGAGTAAGGTAAGAGGTGAACCAGGACAGGACTGGGCCGGAGAGGCCGAAAGACTGGAGGGTGTGAAGGAGGAGGGGGTGGTCAATGGTGTCAAAGGCTGCAGAGAGGTCAAGGAGGATGAGAAGGGAGAAGTGGCCCCTGGCTTTTGCAGAGAGGAGGTCATTGGTGACTTTAGCCAGGGCAGTTTCAGTGGAGTGGAGGGGGCGGAAACCAGACTGGAGAGGATCAAGGAGGGAGTATTCAGAAAGGTAGGAGGTGAGACGGCTGCAGACTAGCCTCTCGAGAATTTTGGAGGCAAAAGGGAGAAGAGATATGGGGCGATAGTTCGAGAGAGAAGTGGGGTCGAGATTAGGTTTCTTAAGAATGGGGGATACGAGAGCATGTTTGAAGGAGGAGGGGAAGATGCCAGTGGAGAGGGAGAGATTAAAGAGGTGAGCGAGGTGGGAGCAGGTGGTGGGGGAAAGGGAGCGAAGAAGGTGGGAGGGGATGGGATCCAGGGGGCAGGTAGTGGGGGGGGAGGATAAAATGAGAGAGTGGACTTCCTCGCCGGTGGTGGGACGGAAGGAGTGGAGGGGAAGGTGGTTGGAGGGGAGGACAGAAGAGTGGGAGGGGTGGAAGAGAGAGTGGAGGAGGAGATTTCAAGTCGGATGGCCTCGATTTTAGAGGAGAAGAAGGAGGCGAAATCAGAGGCAGTCAGGGAGGAGGGGGTGGGGGGAGGGGGCCAGGAGAGTGCTGAAGGTGGCAAAGAGGCGGCGGGGGTTAGAGGACTGGGAAGAGATGAGGGATTTAAAGAAAGATTGTTTAGCGAGTGAGAGGGCAGAGCTGTAGGATGAAAGGATGAATTTAAAGTGGAGGAAGTCAGCCAGGGAGCGGGATTTTCTCCAGTGACGTTCGGCAGAACGGGAGCATTTTTGGAGGAAGCGGGTAAATTTGGAGTGCCAGGGTTGGGGTTTGGAGCAGCAGGGGTGGACGGAGTGGGCAGGGGCGACCGCGTCCAGAGCGGAGGTGAGGGTGTGATTGTAGAGGGAGACCGCCTGGTTGGGGCAGGCCTGGGAGGAAAGGAGAGAAAGGAGGGTATCGAGAGAGGAGGACAGAGAGGCAGGGTCAAGAGCATCGAGGTTGCGTATGGACAGAGTAGGTTTGGGCAGGGGGAGGGGAGCAGGAGAAGAGGAGAGAGAGAAGGAGAGGAGATGGTGGTCGGATAGAGGAAAGGGAGAGATGGAGAAGTCGGAGAGATTACATAGGTAGGAGAAGACAAGATCAAGGGAGTGACCAAGGCAGTGGGTAGAGGAGGAGGTCCATTGGGTGAGACCAAGGGAGGAAGAGAGGGTGAGCAGTTTGCTGGAAGCAGGGTAGGTGGGGTTGTCGATGGGGATATTAAAGTCACCGAGAATGATCGAGGGGAGATCGGAGGAGAGGTAGTGAGGAAGCCAGCTAGCAAAGTTGTCAAGGAAGAGGGAGGTGGGGCCAGGGGGGCGATAGATGACAGTGACGCGGAGATGGATGGGGTAGAAGAGGCGGATGGAGTGAGCTTCAAAAGAGGAGAAGGAGAGGGAGGGTTCAGGGGGAATGACACGAAAAGTACAGGTGGAGGAGAGGAGGAGGCCAACTCCACCGCCAGGGCGGGCACCAGGCCTGGCGGAGTGGGTGAAGGAGAGGCCACCATAGGAGAGGGCAGCGGGGGAAGTAGTATCAGAATCGGAGAGCCAGGTTTCAGTAACGGCAAGAAGGTTAAAGGAGTTGGATAGAAAGAGGTCGTGGATAGCAGTCAGCTTGTTGCGGACGGATCTGGCATTCCAGAGGGCACAGAAGAAAGGGGGAGAGGAGAGGGGGGAAATGGGGATGAGGTTAGCAAGATGAGCAGCGCGTGGGGGATGGCGGGGAGGAACGGGAGAGGTAGGGCGGGGGGAGAGTATGGGTATGGAGTGAGAGCGGGGAGGCATAGTAGGGAGAGAGAGTAACAGAACAGTGAGATAGTGGGGACAGTGAAAAACAGGTAAGAACAAAGGCAGGAAGACAATGAAAAGGTGGAAGATAATAACGAATTAGGGCGTGGAGGGCATGGAACAACAGTACAGTGAGATAATAAGGACAATATAGACAGGTAAGAATGATAGCAGAACAGTAAGATAATAAGGACAGTGGATAACAGGTAAGAATAAGCAGGGAGACAATAGCAAGATGGAGGACAATAACCAATTAGGGCGTGGAAGGCAAAGAATTATAGAAGGAGAGGTAATAAGGACAATGGAAATAGGCAAGAATAATAACAGGTAAAACTAGTTGCTGGTAAATATAAAATCAGGAAAAACAAGATAAAGGCATATAAATAGTAGAATAATAACAGGTAAAAAGTAGAAACTTGTAAATGTACAATCAGGAAAAACAAAATAATGGCATATAAAATAATGTTTTATATGCAGTTGAAGCAGTTAAGCCAGGGATTCAGCAGGAGAAGGGTTAATTGACAAGCCGGGTCGGTACACAGTAGATCAGTTGATGCAGATAAGTCAGGGATTCAGCAGGAGAAGGTTTAATTGACAAGCCGGGTCGGTACACAGTAGATCAGTTGATGCAGATAAGTCAGGGATTCAGCAGGAGAAGGGTTAATTGACAAGCCGAGTCGGTACACAGTAGATCAGTTGATGCAGATAAGCCAGGGATTCAGCAGGAGAAGGGTTAATTGACAAGCCGGGTCGGTACACAGTAGATCAGTTGATACAGATAAGCCAGGGACTCAGCAGGAGAAGGGTTAATTGACAAGCCGGGTCGGTACACAGTAGATCAGTTGATGTAGATAAGCCAGGGATTCAGCAGGAGAAGGGTTAATTGACAAGCCGGGTCGGTACACAATAGATCAGTTGGTGCAGATAAGCCAGGGATTCAGCAGGAGAAGGGTTAATTGACAAGCCAGGTCGGTACACAGTAGATCAGTTGATGTAGATAAGCCAGGGATTCAGCAGAAGAAGGGTTAACTGAAAAGCCGGGTCGGTACACAGTAGATCAGTTGATGCAGATAAGCCAGCGATTTAGCAGGAGAAGGGTTAACTGACAAGCCAGGTCGGTACACAGTAGATCAGTTGATGCAGATAAGCCAGTGATTCAGCAGGAGAAGGGTTAACTGACAAGCCGGGTCGGTACACAGTAGATCAGTTGATACAGATAAGCCAGGGATTCAGCAGGAGAAGGGTTAATTGACAAGCCGGGTCGGTACACAGTAGATAAGTTGATGCAGATAAACCAGGGATATTTATTATACAGTCATGTTTATTTATTATTATTTATCATCTTTTATTTTGCTAATGTCTATACATTCACTTACTTATTTATATATTTATAGTTTGTGGGTGCACAGATTTATGTTATTGTTCTCACTCCCATTCAGATCATCATGGGATTAATATATTGCTGGGTTATATGGGCTGCAGCATACTTTCTTTCAGCAGGGTTCATTTCAGTTTTCTATGTGGTCACGAATCACCAGCTGTATTGTATATCAAGTAGTTGATGAAGTTACTCTGTAGTGAAACGTGCTAGACATTTGGATGTTGATTATCAAGATTTTTATCTTTATTGTTATTTACCAACACTATCCACACCTTATGAAGTTTTACAGGTTGCGTGGCTAAGTCATATCCGCCTCTTTGCAATTATATATTTCCTGGATTACCAAAGGAGAGTTAAGGTTATTTCTGGCGTATGGATTTTTGGAAAGCCAGCAGTGCTGTTATAATGCTCGGAATCTAATTACTCACTCCCACTGCTCTTGAGATACACACTCTGGCAGCAGCAGGGTCAGGAGAGCTCGACTGTTGTTTCGGTCCAAATATATGTAAGCTGTATAGGCACCTGCTCTATGCTATATTTTCTACAGCTAAGGACTGCCAAGCTACTATAGACACAGAACCACTGTGATATTATCGTTTGATATAACGAGTGAGTACATATATTTAACAGATGGAGGTAAAACCTTGCCAGAGACTATTGCACTAAGTTTTATTATGTGCATATACATTTATTCTGAGTTGTGTTTCTCGTCCTTCTCGGCCTAAGAGATTTGGCTGATCGCTGACATTGTACCTTCAACAGCCGTACACATCATTTAAGTTATATGCATCTATATCAAGTACAATTTTTTGGATGTTTTAGTGGATTGCCCTAGGGAATTAGTTAAAATGGTAATCAAAACTAAAAACATTATCTCAAAGTACAGTCTACTATTAGGCCATCCTCCTAATTAATTTAAACTTTTTATTTTTTATCATAAATAGAAAAAAAAATACATTAAATTGCATGTAATAATGACTTTACTGGATTTTCAAAAGTAAATTATAGTTAAGACATGTTGTACAAAAATCAATGAATTAATGTGAATCCTTTATATAATGCACATAGACTGAGGAAATTACATTTCTTTCAACGTAGTAGGTAGTATTGGATTACACTGCAATCTAGACTGTGTAAATGTCTTGTCTTTTTGATGTGTGGAGTCTAGTAATACCAGGAACTCATTCAAATACGCACAATTTTTACTCATTCTCGCTCATATTTTTATCCTAGGCTGCAAAACAAAATATGTCATGCATAATGCAAAACCTAGTGGAACATTGAAAATGCAGCAGAATCAATAAGTAAAATCCAGATCCACCCACCATGATCTGCATTTTTTTGCTTATGCTATAATAAGGCCATCTTGTATTGCATAGTAATGAATGGCTATTTCAAACCAGAAAGCCTTCAACTTCTTAATCATGATGTTTACATGATGGGCCTTATTTCTCAAATTCCTCACAAAGCCTACACTATTCATTTGGTTTTTTTGCATATGTTGTTTACTTAATGCAACTAATTATTTTCCAAGACAATACTTGTTTATAAGGTCATTGCATTTTATTTATGTGAAAATTCAGGTATTTGCAGAACTAGTAAGGCATGGTTGTAATTTATCACTGAGCATTGCTATGTGCAATCTGGTTTGGACTGAGTGGTGACTAATTATTGCCATTCATCAATGTGTCCTATCTGTACTAATTTTGATTATATCAATTCTGAATATCAATCAATCCTTGAATTTTCACATATTTGCGATATTTAGAAATCAGTCTAAGGTTTGCTAGATGAAATATAAATATTTACTACAAAAACACCACTGTGTATTTGTTAATTTATTATGCTTGTTTGTTCACTCTCTTGTCATTTTGTGCATATTCAGAGGACTATGTGCATATTCTAATTGTAGAGTTTACAGTGGGATAGAGAATGAGCAAAGCTATCAATTCCTTTTTAAATAAGGTAAATAAAAGCAAAAAATATATAAAGGATTAGGAATGCCAAATATTAAAACTTAATTCAACCATTTTATGTTATGATGAAAATTATTTATTAAGTGTCTAACCTATAGGAGGAGGTTCAATTAGCTACATGTTTCTGTTTTATTTTGTCTGTAATAATACATTATAAGCCTTGGACTAGGGAGGCAGAATAATATAAGTGAAATATAAGTGAAATGACTGTCTACAAAATTGAAGTATTCCTCTACATCTTTGGTTGTACCTATCAGATATCTACAATTTCTGTGGTCATAACATAGTCATCATCCTGATGTATCTTTACACCAGGCCTGCAGTCCTTGTAAAAGATATGCATTCTAAGAAGCATATTTAGGGATGACTTTTTGGTAATTTTGTAATCCGTGTGTTTATTATTTTTCTTTAGATATAAGTTTAAAATTAAATTATTTATTTTTATTTAATTGTATTTTTTCTAAGAATGAGGAAGAGGCTGAATAGGATCTCCCTTTGCCTTCAGCCAATGCTCCAACAACCAATGTTAGTGGCAAGTCAAGCAGCTGGCGTGAAAGCACCTTTTATTGATGTCACCAGCAAATGTACTATCACTGCAGTCTCACAGCAGTGAACAGGTTTAGGTTCTATCAAGCAATGCTAGCTTTCGAGACCTGGTGGGTAGTCCAAGTTTGGAGGATGACGGATCAGCAGGGAATTCTGTAACATCCTTAGGGCAGCATGGTGGCTAAGTGGTTAGCACTTCTGCCTCACAGCACTGGGGTCATGAGTTCAATTCCCGACCATGGCCTTATCTATGTGAAGCTTGTACGTTCTCTCCGTATTTGTGTGGGTTTCCTCCCACACTCCAAAAACATATTAGTAGGTTAATGGGCTGCTAACAAATTTACCTTATCTCGCTGACTGTCTGTGTGTATGTTAGGGAATTTAGACTGTAAGCTCCAATGGGGCAGGGCCTGATGTGGATGAGTTCTCTGCACAGTGTTGCAGAATTAGTGGCACTATATAAATAACTGGTGATGATGATGATGATCCATTTCACATTGGATTCAAAGTATTGTCTGTATAATATAAGACATAATTAAGGATTTTGTCAAGCTACAGACATATGTCTCTGCAGTGATTCTATATTTAGCCAAATTTACAATTTGATTACACCCCATATGTAAGCGTAAAGTCCTGTTGCAAAATAGAATATATTTCTGTTGGTATATTGAGTCGCAAGCGTATCAAGTTGCATCCAACTTAAAATCAGCATTATTTATGCATCGACAATAGGTCAGGCATACAAATGTGTTTATTTACAAAATGCAGAGATGGAGCTTGACACTGTTAGTATTAAATTAGTCATATTACCCTATATTGAACATGATATAATATATTGAAGGATCATATAAACAAGAGAGATACAACTGATATTGCAGCAACAGCGATAAGAGTTCCATTTAACAAATAACATTCTTTTTATATTGGGTCTGTATTTGTTCTCAACTACCTCTGCCTATATGTTGAAATTACTATAGTTAAGTTATAAGAGGTATACGGAGTGAACAATATACCCATTAATACAGGATGATAACAGGTCTCCTAAGAATTGGATTACACCTTACATTTAGACTGCTTTCACATTATCTAGAGGGAACATCATTCATAATCTTTATATAAAAAGACTACATCAAATTTATTGCCCCATGTGATGAATGTTTTTTGAGACCTTCAGATGTGACCAGCTTTTTAATCACATACTCATAAATCTATTTTATTCTGTTTAAATATTTCGCTGTTTTAATGAGATTTTATTTTAACAATAGACAATAAAAGTTAAGTTTTAGAATTAGCCTCCTACTTCATCCATAATTTAATTTAATTATACAAGTAGCGGAGTGCTTAGTGCATCACATTAACCAACCTTCTTTCTCTCTAGCTTTATACATACCATTTAGGTCTGATGCACCCCTTTAATTCAAGATTATATAGACATAATTATCTCTAATACTTATACAATAAGGGTATAACTACACCTCAACAATTGGTGCGACCATTCCCCATCCCCTTTTATCGTCATCTTCATTCACTCCTATAGTATAGATCTGTGAGATGGTGCCACCTGGATGTGAAGCCTATGACGAGGGAGAAGAGAATGGCACTCACCTAACCAGCTATCCATTGCAGGCAAGTGCTTCTTTCGTACAATGTTCCTCGGTGTTGGTGATAGTGAATCGACAATTATTTGCTGCCAAACAATTGGTGGCCAGGACGGTGAACCAATCAGTGCTCAACGCCAGACATTTGAACTTTTACCAGTCAGCCGGACGGCAGAAAGATACTTGCGAGGAGCCCCTGAGAAGAGTCAGCTCAATTATGCCAGAGAAGCGATGGTGGCAGAGAAAGAAGATGGCAGGGTAAGTCAGAAGAGTTCCCGTGGAAGAAAGAAGAAGACAGTGACAGACAGTGGAGATCTGGAGAATTGCGAGATTAACAAAGATGATTGCTTGGGAACATCTATAGAAGATGCAGCAGGAGAATGGCATTGAGCTATCAAGGTTCCCCTTTGTCAAAGAAAGCTACAAGAGACAGGTAAGGCCCTCAGGTGACCCTCTCCCAGGCCCATAACTGTACTTTTTTCTTTTAAACTTTGAGCACAAGGCCTGTGCCACAAAATCAGAAACTAACAATCGGAATAGTCACATCAGGCAGTGATGATTTGTGCAACAAAAGTGAAGATGAAGATTATAATAAACAGAGTTCACGGATCATCACAGCTCATGTCACAAGTCACAATCACAAAAAAATATCTTTCACAGATGGTTTCCCTTAGAATAATGCAGGAAGAATGAGTTCAAAGGGAATGCAAGTTAATTTTATAAGGCTATAGACAAGTGTCATTTTTTGATCCTTACGGACGATATATTTGTGTTCCATGGAATGCAACTGGCCTTCTACTTGAGAGGGTGATAATGCACTTATTCACAAATTATTCGCAAATTACTGAAATTCAGTCAAGTTTCAAAATCAGTCTAATCACTTCACCCATCTTTAGTTATAATAACAATAGCAAATTAACAATTACAACAAATTATTAATACAGGAATTGCAGCAATTGTGTACCCTCCTTTATATGCTTCTGGTTTTATCTTGATATTAACAAATGATAAGTCATGATAAAATTTATATTTTGATATTTACCAAAAGATGAAAGATTATAAATGGATCTGTTTGTCTACATGATAGCCCTCTAGTATATATTCTAACACTATTCTGACACTAACAGACTATTTATCAAATGGAGAAAAGTCATATCTCACAAAAATTGTGTTTACACTAGAGATAGGGTTTTTTCCTTTGCACAATCTATCAAGAATAAAATATTTTGCTTTTATTTATGAAATATTTTTAATCTATTTTTAAACATTTTATTTATTTTTTGTCACTTAGTGGAACTGAAAGCCGAAGTGTGAGATTTTAATTTCACTGTGAATTTACAAAACAGCCACACATCCTCTCTGACTAGACAGGCAAAGTGGTAAGTTAAGTCTTACAGCTTTTGGCCACTATCATTCAGCTGCTTTTGCAAAATGTTATTAATAAATTGTGGCAATAACAGATTTTCTATTAATGTGTTAAGTGGCAAATAGAAAATCATTGTTATCGCTGCATATTGGTAAATAGGCCCACAAGAGACATTTGCATTAAGGCAGAAGAGCATTCAGGGAGTTGAGGAAATTACATAAAAAAAATAGTCAATGCTTTCTTATTCTGTTTTGCAACTTCACTCTGTGGAAATTATATAAGCTGGCTGTGAGAATGTAAAAAACTATTTAGATGATCTCTTGAAGCCAACTGAAGGAATTGCTCAATTATATATATGATTTCTTCCTAGAAATAATTTAAAGGATGTTGACAGTGAAAAACCTGCTGCTTGTCTGAAAAAATATCTGATTACCAAGGGTGTGGAAAGCCCAGCAATGTCTGATATATGCTTCTGCCAACCCAGTCTATTTTCAGACATGAAGCGACTGATTCATTAAAGCAAAAATCAATGAGTAACTTTTCACCTGGGCAAAACCATGCTGAATTGAAGGGGGAGGTAAATTAAAAATCTGGAGACAGATTAATAGTTGAGGTAGGGCATTCCCTAGATTAAATTTAAATTTCATTGTACAAATAAAGCTATCAAGTATTTGTGTGCTACATGAAAAAACAGCCAGTATTTAACTTATTTGCCAAATAATATACTATTTTGCACCCCTTGCATTGCAACATGGTTTTATCCAGGAGAAAACTAATTTTTTCCCTTACTTTCCTTAATGAATCAGGCCTGTAGTGTGTTGTTGGGGAATATTATTGTTGGAAGTAAGGGTGTGGAAGTGATAGTGCTATAGGTCCGCTATATGTAATGAATACCAATTCCTAGGTAAGTAAGATTGGGGACTGCGGTTTGCATAAGGATTTCCAGTTTTGTTAGAATCAGCTTTTAAATTTATAATTCTTATACAATAGAAGACATTTTACTAGAGATGAGCAACTTTTTATGAAATTTATCTCAAATCGACTTTGGTGGTGCAACGGGCCATTTTGCACAGATGCCAACTTCCAGCGATGCAATCTTTGAGCTCTGTTTTTGCATTTGCATTCCAAGGATTGCTATTTCACACACACATTTCACATCTGCTGTGTGGTGTGTCTTAACTAGGACTGGAAACACTTAAGACTAAATTCTGGTAACAAAATGTAGGGGTGTGCACCGGCCACTTTTAGTGTTTTGTGTTTTGGGTTCTGATTAGCTTGAGGTTTTGGGTTCTGATTTGTTTTGCCAAAACACCCGATGAAAGGTTTTGGTTCTGATTTAGGTTTTTGGGTTCTGATTTATTTTTAAAAAAGCATAAAAAGTGCTAAAATCCCGTGTTTTTATTTTTTGTTTTTTTCACTCCTACACTATTATTAACCTCAATAACATTCAATAAGAATCATTTCCACTAATTTCCAGTCTATTCTGAACACCTCACAGCTATCTGGACTGTGTAGTGGAGTGGCCCCGGTACCCAATTTGGCACCGGGGCCACAATACCTCCTCCAACTGGTCTGAATTCCACTGCACAGATGGCTGCTCCTACATCCTCTTCAGCATATAGAGGGTGTAGTTCGTGACCATCACTACCTCTTGTTTTCAACGATGACAGGTCATTTTCATTAATTTTTGATTTGGCAGCAACAGTCAACGTATTTTAATATCTGATACGCATCTATGTGGACTGCGTAGTGGAGTGGCCACGGTACCCAATTTGGTACCGGGGCCACAATACCTCCTCCAACTGGTCTAAATTCCACTGCGCAGATGGCTGCTCCTACATCCTCCAACTGGTCTGAATTCCACTGCACAGATGGCGGACACCGGATGCACGTCTAACACCAACATAGCTGTTAAGGCCGCAGTTTTTTTGGGGTACAGCAGCAACAGTGAACGTAGTTTGACTTTTAAATAGCAGTACCTAGTATTTTTGGGTACAGCAGCAACAGAGAATGTAGTTTGACTTTTAAATAGCAGTACCTATTATTTTTGGTACAGCAGCAACAGTGAACGTAGTTTGACTTTGAAATATCAGTACCTCATATTTTTTAACTAATCTTTTTATATATTTTTTTAATTATTTTTGTATAATTTTTTTAGACATTTTGTATAATTTTTTTGAATTATTTTTGTATAGGTTTTTTATAAAAAAAAATTAAATTTTGTATAACTTTTGAATAATTTTGAAATAACAATGCCCTTAGCAGAACAGAGCACAGGACACAGGCAGCACCACTGGACTCAGCAGGACAGAGCACAGGACACAGCACCACTGGATTCAGCAGGACAGAGCACAGGACAAAAGCACCACTGGACTCAGCAGGACAGAGCACTGGACAAAGCACTACTTGACTCAGCAGGACAGAGCACTGGACAAAGCACAAAGAACCACTAAACTGATCAGGAGCTCCCTCACTACAACCTCCCTCACGAGTGATCACAGCCAGAATGAAGATGGCGCCCGCAAGTTGAGTATTTATGACATCCGAGTCTCGCGAGATCCGACGCGAGACTTGGATGTCATAGCCTCAGTTTGGCTCCGTTTGGTGCCCGGAAGTTCCCGAACAGTGCTCGGATCCCGTCGGATCCGCACTGTTCGGGTGGGCTCGGATTTGCGGAACCTGAGCCCGCTCATCCTTAACAAAATGTACACAATCTCATATCCAAATATGAATGAGGCAAATATTTTGTAGAATGTTTAAAAAAATGTGACTCATCTCTTGTTTTTACTATGCCAGAAAACAGTCCCAGTCTAATATATGTAAGTAGGTGGTAACGTGACTATAGAGTCTTTACAAAAATGATAGAGAAAATAAAATGCAGCACTCTGCTTAGAGGAAATGTAAATGAATATACACGTCTGTGCACACATTACTTTAAAAGAATTACATTTGTTTAGAGTATTATTCTAAGCTGTATGACTTATAATGGGTCTTTTATGACTGGGTAGCACATCATTAGCTTAACTCTTTCAGCACTGATGCACATGCCTTGTCCATCTACTCAGCTGCTTTATAAATTATTAACAGTTGCTGTTCTCACATGTAAACAATCCCCCTCTTTACTTTCCATCTTACCACCCAAAGCACCAGTGAAAAAGTCTCAGAACGGGAGTAAACCAAGCACAGTCAAAAAGCTGAAGGGTGGTGAAACCCAAACCAAAGCCACCCTATTAGGGCTACCCAAAGCACCTGTAGAGGATCTCAAAAAAACAGGGAGAAAGGGCGGGCAACATGTCCTGAAGACTAGAGGCAGAACACCATCAGCCACGGCAATTTATAATGTGGCCTCAGTGATCTCCCCCATGAAACAGTAATGGGCGCACCCAAGACTCACTTAGTCTGCTCACGTTAATCCTTTAGAGAGGGACAATATATTTATGACGCGTTTAACTTCCCTTGGCTTTAGTTCATCCCTCAGTTATAATAAAATGCTTAATAGTTGAAGTTCTTACATATTAACAGTCCTCTTCTTTACCTCCCCTTTTACCAACCAGCTAATAATAAATAACACAACTCAGAGCTTAGTAAATAGTTAATTAAAACAAAACATTGTATGGCGAAGAAGAAAACAATAAGCAGTTTGGCTAGGACCAATGCTCCTAATAACACAGTGAGGATCATTTACCCTCTCAATATCAATACACGGGGAAACATTTCACTGTGTGCTCCCCTGTCCTTCAATTTGGGTAACCATTATCCTAAGCATTCTAGAACCCACATCCTCCCTGAACTAACGAAACACAAATAACAAGCAGGTCCCCAAGGGTGGTACCTGTACCGAAACCGAAGCCGAATCTTCAAAGGGAGGCTGGTTTAGGCATTACATAAATAAAACAAATGTGCACCCACCAAGCATAGGCCACCAACTTCTCAATGTTTGACAGAGGGAGGCAAAGAGGAGAAACCACACTATGAAGCAGTCAAAACAGTAATGGAAATGTACCGTATATACTCGAGTATAAGTCGACCCGAATATAAGCCGAGGCACCTAATTTTACCACAAAAAACTGGGAAAACTTATTGACTCGAGTATAAGCCTAGGGTGGGAAATGCAGCAGCTACTGGTAATTTTTTTTACTTTTACTTTTATACATTCAGCTGAGACCCCATGCTTCCACTACACACATTCATTAGAAGAAGCGGGATTTGGGGTTAAGGTGATGGGCAAGGAAATGGATAATACACTAGATAAATGCAGTGGTATACAGTAAAACAGTATGTGAAAACAAGCAAGGTTTATAGTACGTAATGCTTCTGGCCAGATAGCATGAATTGCAATAAAAACAATAAAAATCCAATAAAAACAATAATAGAGGATCTGGAAAGTGCAGGGATAAAACGGTTATCTTGTCACAAAGTCTCCAATCAAAAAATCCCTTAATGGCTTTGCGATCCAAGCAAAGGAGGGATCCGTAGCCCCAACCTTCCAACACAGTAAAAAAGTATAAAAGTTGTGGAAAAGAACTTACTATAGCTTGATGGAAGTCCAGTGTAAAAAGCAGTTGCCGGATAAGCACGCCGCTTCTGCGGCTGTAATGAAAAGCTGTATAGAGTCTCCACCTATCCAAATCAGCTGATGTCATAAAGTCTGGGTAATCGAAGGCAGAGAAATGGTAGAGATATATGGGCTGCCGTACTGCACGAGTAATTCCCGGATAAGTTCCGATTCTCTCATAGAACAAGTACATATGAAAAAGAGGGTTTGATCGTTCAAACAGAGTGTGTAAAATCCAATCCTACGCGTTTTCCCATCATGCGGGATGGCTTGGATGCTGTGTAGGGTCCCGTAGAGGCTATGTGACCTCCCTGCTGACTGCTTCCGATGAGCGCTGCTGGCCGCGCATGCGCGGTATGTGAAACTCGGGGATGTAGAGTAAAAAAGTGTGGTTCTGGAGCCTCACTCGAGTATAAGCCGAGGGGGGGCTTTTTCAGCACAAAAAATGTGCTGAAAAACTCGGCTTATACTCGAGTATATACGGTAACTAAAGATAGGCAGGTGGATGAAAAGGGCTCTGTACATATCACTACAACTTGTCCTGGAGAATAGAGGCAGAACACCATCAACCAGGGCAATTCATAATGTGGCGGAAGAGACCTCGCCTAGTGACACAGGAATGAGAACACCCAAGGCTCACTTTGCCTGCTCACATTAACACTTTAGAGGGGGACAAATAAGTTATGAGCACACACCTCAGCTTTTAATTTCACTCGAGGGTTTATAACAATTATTATCCTAATCTCACTCATCATAATGTTTGCTTTGAAAATAACTATATGTAAAAATGTACCAGCAAACAAACTACATTGAATGAATTGTCTAGAAACTTAGTCGGTTTCATGGAACATGTACACTTCATTTGATGTAGCTTGGATTCTGCAGTATAATATTAATACTATTGTAAATATTTTTGTTTTGGTAACATATTTTCAAAATGTATAAATAATATGAGAGCTCATTCATATTTAAAATTTTAAGTCCATTAGATTATGATAGTCAGCCTGTCCCCCATTAAAATCCCAGCAACACTTTTATGATTTCTGAGAGCTTTTTGAGTTAACATTCCTAACAGTCAACCTATCTGGAATACACTTCTAGTTATATTAGTTACATTAGTTATATTTTGAAGAATGAGGCTTTTTAATAATTTTTTTATACATTATTTTAAAATATGTAAAATATATATTCAAAAATGCACTTTAGGCTTATGCATTTTAGCAATTATTACAGAGGAATTGGATTGGGATTTCACAGGTATGCCATTATATATTTACAATGGAAAATCATCTTTTGTACATTTAATTTACTAAGAAGGCTGATTGGTCTGGATAACCTTTTTGAATATTGACAAATCAAAACTCCCCGAAAGAGGGAATTAATGGGGCGATGGCCAATTAATGTATATCTCAACTAGTGTATTAATTAAAAAGTATAAAAATTGTTAACATACAAGTCACTATTCAATAATACAAATTGATTGCTGCTCCTTAAAATGTTGTTGTGTAACAACCAAAAATACTCTAATAAAATAAATTACATAAAAAATAAGAAGCGCATCCAATCCATTTAGACTCTAGGCTGCCACCATATAATAATACTCATCAATGATTTTAAATTAAAACATTTTAATAAATATTAAAAAGATATATAAAATATACCTAAAAGAAAACACTATTACCAACAATAGTAAAACTGAGAACCATGAAACTTGTTTGTATTGCTCTAAAACTCCTTCCCTTTCAGGGAACATAAGTGGGGAAGTCTTAACTTTCTATATCAAAACCACAGTTATTATCAATGGCAATTATCAGCACGAAAAAATATAGATCCTTAATCTTCGCCAGTCATCATCATCATCATCATTTATTTATATAGTGCCACTAATTCTGCAGCGCTGTACAGAGAACTAACTTACATCAGTCCCTACCCCATTGAGGCTTAAAGTCTAAATTCTCTAACACACACACACACACACACACACACAAACACACAGAACTAGGGTTAATTTGTTAGCAGCCAATTAACCTACCAGTATGTGTTTGGAGTGTGGGAGGAAACCGGCGCACCCGGAGGAAACCCACGCAACCATGGGGAGAACATATAAACTCCTCACAAATAAGTTCATATTCGGGAATTGAACTGATGACCCCAAACTGTCAATGGTACATTGAATTGTAAAATATTAACTATCACCATTCAGTTTGTTTCATAGCCAGTTCAAATCGAGGTATATGTAGTGTGTGTTAAGGGGTATTGTCACCCGCTGTTGTTGAACACAGATTCCTGCTATCTCTCTGTTTTAGAACTCCCAGCTTCTTTGCGATCAGATAGACTACAGAGAACTTGAAAATTTATACGAAATGTCTATTAATTAGACCCGGGTCTTACATATCCAAGAATGCTTGAATCCGATATCAAGCCAATCAGATAAAATCATGTCTTAGGTTCACAAGTATCCAGGTTTGCACAGCGTACGTATTTCTCCATGATTCTCTGTGACAAACAATGATGAGTGCATTTTCTAATATAATATACATACAATCTCCGTTAGCTTAATGGCTATTTAATTCTGATTGGCTGTTATGGATTTAAAAAGAAGCCTGGTTACACTTGAATGATGTCTCTGAGGTAACCACAATCGTGGAAAAACGCGTAAGAGGTGTAAACCTGGATATTTGCGAAGCTATGACGTGATTTTGTCTGATTGGCTTGATATCGGATTCAAGAATTCTTGGACATGTAGGACCCGGGTGGAATTAATAGACATTTTGTATAAATGTTCAAGTTCACTCTAATCTAGTGAAACCTGAATGCAGATGACTGATATTTTAGGTCACCCGCTCTTGTTTTCGTTATTACTCTTGTAGTCACTGTTAGCAGTCGCGGTGGCCGCGGGCACCGCCGCGACTCTCACCTTCCTCCTGCGGGAGTCCCGGCCGTCGCTATGACGACCGGGACGTAATTTCCGGGATCTACCCGACCGTTGCCAAGACAACTGTCGGACGCCAACAGCAGTAGCCCCGCGTCCCGACGGCTGGGGACAGCCGGGCGCGTGCGCAAGAACAAACAAGCCTGTGGGCTAACTAAGTAATTATTACTGTCAGTACCCCTGTCCATGTGATTTAGTGTCAGGCTCTGATTGGCTGGTACTGGTATTTAAGGCAGTGAGGTCTGCAGCCTCACTGCCGGTTATAGCTTCTGAGCTCCAGTCTGCTGACCTGCTTGTTCCTGTTCCTGTATCCTGATACCACTACTGATTTCCCGTGTATGACCCTTGGCTTTGAATTGGACTTTGTTTGTGTTTCCTGTGACCCTGATCTCTGGCCTGTTTACCGTTTCTGCTATCCGCCTGTGACCCCTGACCTCAGCTTGTTCACCGATACTGTTGTCTGCTGCCGGCCCTTGACCTCTGCGTGGACCTCACTCCTCTTGCCTGGGTTCTCCCCAGCCGGTACACACTTCACGACCCTCTGTCACCCAGTCTGTCCCCACCATCAGGGGCTCCAGTGAACACCTGATTGGCAGAGTAGATTCCGAGTTGTGTTGTGCCGGCTGGAGGGGTTCCTAACAGTCACACTCACCATGCTAGGTGTTAGGTTACGAATCTGTACATCTGATAATCCCTTTTCCTTAGGTTCTCAAGTTCTGTTTTTACACTGTTCTATATTTTTTTATCGCTTATCGTGGAAAATTTGAAAATGTATGTTAGGAGTAACATTGTTTTGTTTATTCTCATTTGTTTTATATTCCTTCTGCCATTTTTAGATTAAATTTGAAAATGTATGTTTGTTGTAATATTGCTTTGTTTATTTACATGTCTGTATTAGGAAATTATCTAGACCAACGTTCCTGATGTGACCCTTTTTATGCGCTTATGTCTTCACTCCTTCCCACTGTTGTGAGATTTGGCTGAACTTTACTCATACATTGTATAGATCTTCGTGACCGACCACACCCTCCCACCGGTATAGGATGACTTAACACGCCACCACTTCTCTCCTGCACCTCACACCCCTTCTTCTCCTCATACACTCCATTTTGTCTCATGGTATGTTGGATGCCTTAATAGTCCCTTAAAAAGACCTAGGGTTTCCACTCATCTCAAGTTGCTTGCACAGGGCATTACTCTAGGCGATTCCTGGATCAACAAATGCATTTCGGCTCCATAACCACTGGAAAAAAAAAGCGGGTTGGCCATTAGTTTTCATAGATATCTCCACTATGATATTGTGGACCACTTGGATGATTCTTTTGTGCAAATTCAGAGCTGTTTATTTTCCTAAATATATATCCTTCAAATTGCCCAAATTGGGATTTTTACTCTTTCCTCTCAACCCTCCTGTTACAATGGGACACTCCAAATATCATTATAGGGGATGATTTCAACTCAGTTGCTGATCCCCATTTGGATAAGTCCCATGCCCATCCTCACCTTGTTAGTTCCCAATGGGAACACATTCACCTTTTAAAACACTGTCATACTCTCACTGACCAGTGGAGACTCTGTAATCCCACTGACAAGACTTTCATTCCACTGTCCACCATACTTTTTCTAGGATTGACTATTTCTTAGTGGCTAACCATCTGATTTTTAGATTACATTCCACTAATATCAATAGTATTCTGAAATTGGACCATGTTCCTGCATTTATTACCCCTAGCCTACACACAGGTCCTCGAACACATGGATTTTCCCCTCCTATCTTTTTCAATCTGATGATTTTCGCAACTTCCTGACCTGCCAAATTGCTAAAGTATACTGATGATAATCTATCCCACTGGAACAATTCTATTTTATTTTGGGACACTGCTAAAGCTGTCATGATAGGTCACATCATTTCCTACTTGGCCAAGAGAAGGAGGTATTATCACAAGAGATACAATTCTGTACACGCAGCCATGACTATCGCATTCACAATTGCTTTAAACATACTGCCTGGTATGACACACGTTTGTTATAAGAAGATCCAATGATATTATTGAATAACCTAACCTGAGCTGCACATCACTCATGTTATGCCCCAGCATCCTCTTTTCCTCCACATTGGTTAATTGTCTTCCTTTGTAAGTGCTACTGTATTGTATGGGTTGGCTTTCCGTATATCCCTGATTTATTTAGATACTTTGCGGGAATGTTAAGTCTTGGTCATGCCTGCAACGTTCGCTGCAACTTGTTTCTGCTATATGTGGTGCTTAATTATCATGTTTTGTTGTGGCTTCTTTTTTAGGACTGTAATACATGTCAGAGTTTTGATTGCTTTGTATGTTTTGTATTGTATTCTATGTCCTCGAATTTGTTGTGCTTTATTACTCTAATAAAAATAAGAAATAAAAAAATATATATTTTAAAAATTAAAATATTACCATTCATAATATAAACAATCTTATTCTGAGTCATCCCATAATACTATAATGTGACTAATGTAGTAATGTTATTTAATATGTTTAGTGTAATTATTAAAAGGATTATTCTCCCCAAGGAAAATACTGGCATTAGTTTGGAATACAACAGAACTCTTGGCTGCTCTCCACCTCTAGACAAAGAAGACCCAATAAAAAATAAAAATAAATACTGTAAGTTAAAAGGATATTATGTAGCTTATAGAGAAAAACATTGTTGTATTATTGGTACTCTGTATGAAATGGCTACTGCAACATAAACAGTAAAAGTAATAAGTGAAGTGGATAGAACACATACCAGAGAACATAATGGATTACAATGGATTAAGATGCCTCAGCCACAGCTGGCTATTTCTTCCAGATCAACTTTCCTAAGTGAGTTCAGGAATAGAGAGTGCATGGTGGTCAGGGGCAAATACAGGATTTGTAGAGAGGGGTTTTTCACTCCACACCACAAGAGTAAACATGACCATCATACAAGGGGCATGGCTATTATTTTAGCCAGTGCTAGGCCACTCTACAACCCCTTCCCACCCCCTTCAAATACACGGGCAATGCTGTGTGCACTACTGTTTGGTGCACATAGCTTCCCCTTCATGAGCAGAAAAGTGTGAAGCAGGACATACCTACCTATTATACATGCACTGGGGACAATGTCCTCACTAAATAGGACAATCACCAAAAATTGGGACTGCCCCACCAGAATCAGGACATTTGGCAGAAAGTCTTGCTCTCTCTTACTTGTTCATTTACCTTTCATTACCTACGGTCACTGTTGTATCATTTGATGCTTGTCTGGATCCTGAAATTTTTCAGCCCTGTTGGGAAAAAGGGTATTGGTACAGGAAATATTTGCAGTGCAATGTACCACTTACCAATCATATCAACAGCTAAAATACATTACTGCAATAACATGCACCAAGACCCATACTTAGTTTTGTGACTCATTTATCATTATTATATTATTATTATTATTATTATTATTATTATTATTATTATTTTATATTATTATTATATTAAGCTGTTTTTGAATTATGTGCTTAATTTTAATTATTTTAGATTTGTATAATAATTAAATATATGTAGGTGAATAGATCTAGGTCTATGTTCTTATTCCCTGGGAGTGAACAGCCTCCTTAATAATACCTTAGTTTTGAGCTGAACCTTTTTTTCAGAGATGAAGAGGTATTTTCTGGGCCTTATACCAATAAAGCATAACTATCGCCTCACACACTTGTTGTAGAAGGTGGTTTTGATCTAGTAATTCTATGAACCTAAGGACACTGCTGTTTAGAAGTGACTGTAGCTAAATGTAAAATATAAATGACTTAGACTTATAGGGCCTGATTCAACAAGGCATGCATCTGCTGATTTTGAGCGTATCGTACACAGAACAGATATGGAAACAAAACAGACAGACATGGACGTGTACACAAGCAATGTTCATGTGACAGTGAGCATAAGGAGCACTTACAGCTTGCGACTTCAGGGGGTGAACTGGGCGGGAAAGGAGCATTTTGCCATAGTCTATCTACAATAGGGGCGTGTCAAACTCGAGCACACGCAGCCACAAACTGATGTAAGCAAATACCCAATCTGAGAATATCAGTCTTAGAGTCGTCTAGTGTTTGTGAATTAAGGATGAAGTGACACCCACATCAAGTCTGTAGTATAAAGCAATTAGGAATAGCTAATGGCCTTTGTCACTGCTGACAGCACTTGAGAAGCCAATCCCCAGGTAAGCCGGGGAAGGGGTTTCCATGCAACACCTTACATGTTCACATTAAAAAACATTGCTGGGAAATTTCTACATAATAATGAATCTAATAAAGCTATTTCACTTCAACTGCTTTCCAGCTAAACTTAACTGCATGCATTTTAAAAGTTCACATAGTATATTCTGCTCATGTAACACCATCTTGGAAATACTTAAATTTCAATAGCAAAATAGCTTAAAAACATGCTGAAATGCAGGCCCCAGTTTGCTACTTTCAACTACCAATGAAAATGTAAAATAACTTAACAATGCAGTGCAATGCTTCACTGTCATTACAAAGCACTGCAATGGAAAGTGTTGATGAGTAGAAGACAAGCGTACTGCTTGTAAATGATCATTTGGTATATTTCCAAAATTCTTCAATGTCACCAAACTATGTCTATAATTTGATTAACACTTGCTGGGCTGTTTCACTTATAACACCTTAAAAGCTGTACTACCATTGAGAGAGGGAGTGGAGCATTATAGCTTCATTAACCTGACTATCCCGACTGAAAGCATTTTGAAAGGGTGGATGGTGATTAGACGGACCATTAAGAAGCTGCAATGTCTATCATTGCTGTTTCCCATTGGACCTTATGCTCACACCCTTGCTGTGCAGTCATTTTGAAGTGTGAACAAAATGTTGTGGTGGTAGTACAGCTTTAAATATGACTCATATTGTAGGTGTACAATACAAATAACTGTGCAATGTAAAGTCTAATATTATGAGTTATTACCGTGATAAATCATTTTTTAAAAACTGCATTTTCCATATAGAATATTTTATTTATATGTTTTTATACTGTCAATATATATCAAATGTAAATAATAAAACCAGTACATTTTAGAAGCATTCACTGACCTTGTAAATAGCATTAAGTATAATAAAAGTCTAGTAACCATTAATAAAATTATATTATTTATAATTGAAGTCTGTTGGCATTCTAAGAGTGTTATGTAGTTGTTGAATGAAATTGATGTGCTATAGCAATACCATTATTGAAATGACCTTTTCACATGGCTCTAAAAGCTCTATGCACTTTAGAAGGTTGAATGCCAAGATAATGTCAAAATTACCCGTTGTTTTCCAACATTCAAAGTTGAGTAAAATCAATACAGTTTGTTTTGCTGGTCATTACAATAACTCCACATGGGGTACAGTGGAAGGAATTTATACTTAGAGTTCCTCATAAGCACAATGCCATTATGGGGGGAAAAAACTACAATATTCTAAGAAGCAGATACCTTTTTTCAATGTTTGTATTACAGCCATAATACAATAATATAAAAAAAAAACAGAATTCATTCCAGCCATGACTGGCTGTTTTTGCTCATGCCAATTTAAAACTGAATGCAAATTGGCTAAACACATTTGCTGTATATTGATCAGTGAAAAAAATTAACTCTTTTTTTTTATAATTTGATCTTACATCTATCCATCAATAGATCGAACAAATGATCGATCTGTCAATCTCTACTTTGTAACAGAATAAATTTAAGCTCCAACTTGATTATAGAATTCTGTAACTGTTACATACACACACAAAAAAATCTTGTGAATAAGTTCTAAACTTTCTATATATATTATTAAGCTCATTTATGAAAGTATTTTGTGAATTATCAGTATCTATATTTTTGCTGCATATTAGCAGACATACTTTACATTTTGCCATCTGCTATCAATTAGATTTAGGCTGTTGGTACACTGTGGTGTAACACTGCAATAGATTACTGCGGCTCGTCTGTTACAGCTGTAGCCCACAGGCAGGAGGTCACTTCCACCCCCACATCCCAGCCGTCACCAAGGCAACAGCCGTACACATGCGCAGGGTCTTCTGTTTAATTACTCAGCCTGTGGCTGATTATATGGGTTGCATTCTGCTTGGGCATTACTACTATTTAAGGCAGAGAGGACTTAGTCTCCCTGTCAGTTATAGCATCTGTATTTCACACTAGCTGTCCTGATCCAGGTTCCTGGGGATACTCTGCCCGATTTCTGACTGATCTCTGTTGTGACCCTCTGCTTGGTCTGGACCCTGACCTTTAGCTTAATTATTTGGTTTATCCTTGCTTGTTACCATCCATGACCTTTGGCCTGTCCCTGATTAACCTGCTTGCTATGGGCTCCTGACCCTTGGACTGTTCCAGGCTTCATTCCATGTTTCTGGTTACTGCCTTCTATCTCTGCTCTTCAGTACTACATATAAATTTCTACTAGGCTACAATTGAGAAATTGGGTCATCCAAGTACCTATGAGCGCAACTAGCTCTACGGGAAAGATGGCTGCTATAAGCGAAGGACTCTTACCATCTGTTCTAGAAGTTTATGTCAGTAAATGTTTGTTGTAACAACTACTAAAATTCCTTTTTAAATAGTTATAACAAATGTTATCAAGGACCAAAAAAATTGTCACACACACTGTAAGAAATTGTGTTTAGTTTCTGGCTTGTGTCAACGATTCCAATTGCTGATGCTTTAGGGTTGTGGTGTTCCAGACCACTAGCATAATGCGAGTGTTACAATTCAAGGTTACCTAAGTCAGTATTTACGCCGGCCTTCCTAGGGCGCGGAGTCTAACGGCCCTCCCGGTCTTCTCCAAGAACCGCCGCAAGGCAGGATGGGTTTTGCTGCCGGAGAACCGCAGGTCGCGGCCCCCAGGTTAGCCTACTGACATAAGGAAAGAGCTCTATGAGATGGACAGGCAGAGGCACAAATAGGACTACAAGGAGCTAGTGACCAAGCACATTAACCATTATGTTCCGGAGATTGTAGCCTGGAGTGGAAGCCGGTTCGGTACACAGGAGACAGTCCAAAGCATAGTACCAGGGATTAAACCAGAGGGTAGCTAGTAACACAGCCGGGTCAGTACACAGGAATCAGTCTAATACGCAGTACCAGGGATGAGACCAGAGGATAGCCAGAAACCTAGCTGGGTCGGTACACAGGAGTCTGGATAAGCACAGGGGAAAACACACAGGAGACAGGAGCACAGGAAATGCAGCCAGATGCAGGAAACACATTGCTCTGACACAGACAGCGTGTCAGAGCAGTGCTGAAGTAGGCTCTTAGGATTTGTCACTTTGGATGGAATTTCATTCAAAATTCTTTAATATCTACACAATAACATAGAGGCAATTAACATACATTCAAACAGCACTGTCTGTATATCAACTGTGAAATTTGAGCATATTATTATTTCTGTTAGTTTTGAAGCGAAAAATAAATGAACGCTAGCTGAGCTTGCCGAAGTTCCTTAATATAGGTTTCCTTAGGTGCATGTAGTAAAATTCAATCCTAAATTTGGAAGTAGGTAAGAATTAGTGTTTCACATTCTCTTATGAAAAATGGACATGTTACCTGCTAGTAGTTGACACTACTGAGCAAAGAGGCACGGAGTCTAACGTGTCCCTGGTATTCACCAGGGACCCCCGCAATGTGGTTTAGTCTTAGCGGTCCTCAGATCCTGTTGCTAGTGAGGTAACTGGGGTAGTCAGTAGAGAGTAGTGAACAAGTTGGGTAAGTACCAGAATGGACAACGGAAGTACCGAGAAATGATCAGAAGAATAGTCCAGGTAACCGAGGTCAGAACCAGGAGATTCAAAACAGAATCAATACAAGAGGCTGAAGGGTAGTCAGGAACAAGGAAGGTCAGAAACATGATATCCAAAGACTATGAGAACCAGAGGAGAACATAGGTGCTGAATGCATAGAGAAGCAGAACGAGATTCAAGATGAGTGATCCAATACTCTGGCACTAGAGCCATTGTCTATCTTAAATAGAAAGTCTAATTATTAATTCCAGCAGTCAGTGACCTCACTCTGACCGCAGACATGTAACCTAGAATCATGTCCCATTACCTAACAAGTGTAAATCAAACGACAGAACATGGAAGATGCATCCTGTGGCAGAGGAGGAACGTGGGAACAGTGCCTCACAGTGTTTCTTATCTTTTATCATGTATTTAAAGGAGAAAACAATATTTTAGTATTATCTTGTATTAGTGGAATAGAAGACAATGATTAATATCTCAGAAGTGAGGTAACGCAATGGCATATCTCCTGGAAGCAGCTGAAGGACAATTCATCGCTACCAGGAGCCTTTCTCTTCAAGTCGAAGCAGTTCTGTTCTCTATTCCCTGATGGTGAGAGTGCTGTCGCCTCGTGGTTCAGTGCGGTGCTGAGACACCCTTGATAGAATTTTGTGCTTATGGGAGCTGGCAGCTTCTATAAATGTGCAATTTATATTGCTATGTGTAGTTGTGTGCAGCCAGCAATTTCTGATTCTACACAGTTTGTCTGTCTGTAGTGCGGACTGTACCATGTAAACATACAAGCATAAAGCAGATTAGATTATCAGCTCTTGCATGTAGACATGTTACTGTCTGCTAAAACAGACAGCTGCTATTTTGACTCTCAGAGCCTTATTCATCAAGGAACGTAAATGCTGATTTTGTGCGTAAAAACCACAAAATTCATCTACACATTCCCAGAACTGGACCATTTGGAACTAAATGCAGGAACATTTAATTAATAATTATATGCAAATTCCACTTACTACAACCTAGGATTTCTGACAGGGAACAGGGTGGGGAAGGGGCATTCACCTGTAGTAAATATATAATAAGGACATGCCAAGCTTGAGTGCACACAGCCACGCCCGTATCAAGCTTTGTGCGTCTAAAAGCTACTTGTTTTCTGCCTTATCTCTTGCCCCAGCTAAAGGGATAGTCTAAGCCCTGATAACGCTTGAATGCAGTCTAGTATGCACGCTATAACATTGTCACAAACACCTAGCCTGTCCCAGATACAGCAATCTGAACAGCTGGCTGTGACTGGCATCACCTTAGTCACTTAGCAATGAACACACCTTTTCTACTACCACAAAAATTTATTATGGTGTCCTTACATTCACCAGAATCACTTATTAATGTTTCACACTTAAATCATACACACATGTAGCATGAGCCTCCCTGAGCTTCGTAAGTTCACAACAAATCACAGAGAACACTAGATTAAATGTATATAATTTGAAAAATGGTTCCAAGGCTAAATAATTTTTTTTAATAACAAGGCATACAATATATTGCACAAATAAGTTTCAGAAAATAAAATTGGAAATAAAATCAGAGTCACTACTTACTAGTTAAGACCCCTCTTACAGGTTCTGTTCCCCCACCTTAGCAATTACATTTTCAATTAAGTCAGATTGATTCTCAAAATGACACAGAGCTTTTCGAAGTAAATTATCTATCACTAAGATATATGTTTGGGCACCTCAGGGAATCTCTCAACTCTGCTTGAGTTTGCTAGATGATTTACAACTTTGGGGCTTCAAACTCCTCCAAGATCCTTATCTATCCCGGGCCTGGCTAGTTTCAAAAGACTTGCGTAGGTGTAAACTCATGTCACCTAGCAAAGAACACTTTGAGATTACATTACAAGGTTACATACAATATACATTGTCATACATGAATTCAACAGAAAATAACAATCAATGATTAGATATACTACATAATCGTCACAAACATGTTTGAAATGAGGAGTAAATGTAAAAATTTATTTTTTTGTTCAGTAGACATTAAGATCATTGTAACAAATGTATTTCATGTGGGGGGAAAAAAGTTTTATTTAAACTGTTTTGTCAGTAATGCTTATATTAACAGGTAACATTAATTGAAAAATGTTTTTTTTTGTGCATTCTTTTGCGAATTTATATTCCACATAGCCATTGGATGTATACTGCAGGATCTTATGTTTTAGAGCAGACTTACACCAGAATTAATCAGTGCACGTATCTTTCGATCAGTTTCTTGCTGAACTTGTGAAACAATTTACTTGTGTTTTAAAATAAACACACATTGTGCTCAATATGCGTGCTTTGATGAATCAGGACCTCAGAGTGTGCATTCTATTATTGGGGACCTGATAGAGTGCATCACTTATTTTAAGATTGTATTTGATAACAACTTGTCTGTCTATTTTATATGAACAGCAATAAACTATGGACATATTAACAATAATGCAAAGAAAGTACTCATAGTCTAATGCAATTTTCAATTTGTCAGACAGTTTATTATATATATATATATATATATATATATATATATATATAAATATACATACATATATAGATTGAGTAGTATATATCTATTATTCATTCATTTCAATTTGACAGACAAGATATGTATGTATATATATATATATATATATATATATATAGAGAGAGAGAGAGAGAGAGAGAGAGAAAGAGAGAGAGAGAGAGAGAGAGAGAGAGAGAGTAGTATATATCTAAAAAAACTTTAGAACAGGGTCTCTTTTCTGCTGACTTTTTTTCTGTTGAGTGGTTACAAGTGACATTTTAGCAAGCAGCATTTCACCGTGGGAAAGGCAATTATATTGTATCAAAGTAGTGAAAATTGCATTGTAAAGCACACAGTGGTCAAACTGGGTCAACAGAGCTAATATTGTCTACTTTAAACAGACTCATGGGGCCTATCTCCATAGAAGGTTACATTTTAGATTTACTATCAGAACTTCGTAAGTGCTTGGGGAAAAGCTATGTTGAAATCATTACAGAGAATTTCTTAAATTGGAAAATGTGCATCAAGGGCATTTATGTGTATTTAAATTTGTAGCGCTAAATGTTAATTCTAACCTATCTATGCTAACATGTCCCACCTAAGAAAAAAATATTTAATTAATCTGTTTTAATGCAATTAATGCAATTATATAGGATCTTCACTATGCTCCGTAAAATTCATTTTTATATTGCTAAAGTTGACTATAGTGGGTGCATTGTTTAATACAAATGTTCAGCCACACCTTTATTGCATTTTATGCACTGTATAAACTTCTTTCTTGCTAATTAAAAGAGTTCTTGACTAAATGTAAGGTTTTGCTTCTAAGCCGGCGGTTCCCAAAGTGTGCGCCGCGGCTCCCAGGGGTGCCACGGCGCTGTCACTGGGGTGCCGTGGGCCAGCCAAAAAAAAAAGAAAGAAAACAGAAACTTACCAATCCGCGCGGCGCCGGGACCCAGCAGCCTCCTCACCCACGGCACCCCAGTGACAGCGCCGCGGCTCCCAGGGGTGCAGCGGCGCACACTTTGGGAACCGCCGGCCTAGAAGCGAAACCTTACATTTAGTCAAGAACTCTTTTAATTAGCAAGAAAGAAGTTTATACAGTGCATAAAATGCAACAAAGGTGTGGCTGAACATTTGTATTAAACAATTCACCCACTATAGTCATCTTTAGCAATATAAAAATGAATTTTACGGAGCAAAGTGAAGATCCTATATAATTGCATTAATTGCATTAAAACAGATTAATTAAATATTTTTTTCTTAGGTGGGACATGTTAGCATAGATAGGAGGAGGACAGAGGGCAGAGGAGGAGGGGGACAGAGGGCAGACCAGGAGGACAGATGGCAGAGGAGGAGGGGGACAGAGAGCAGACCGAGGGCAGAGGAGGAGGAGGACAGATGGCAAAGGAGGAGGACAGAGGGCAGAGGAGGAGGGGGACAGAGAGCAGACCGAGGGCAGAGGAGTAGGAGGACAGATGGCAAAGGAGGAGGACAGAAGGCAGAGGAGGAGGGGGACAGAGGGCAGACCAGGAGGACAGATGGCAGAGGAGGAGGGGGACAGAGAGCAGACCGAGGGCAGAGGAGGAGGAGGACAGATGGCAAAGGAGGAGGACAGAGGGCAGAGGAGGAGGGGGACAGAGGGCAGACCAGGAGGACAGATGGCAGAGGAGGAGGGGGACAGAAAGCAGACCGAGGGTAGAGGAGGAGGAGGACAGATGGCAAAGGAGGAGGACAGAGAGCAGAGGAGGAGGGGGACAGAGAGCAGACCGAGGGCAGAGGAGTAGGAGGACAGATGGCAAAGGAGGAGGACAGAGGGCAGAGGAGGAGGGGGACAGAGGGCAGACCAGGAGGACAGAGGGCAGAGGAGGAGGGGGACAGAGAGCAGACCGAGGGCAGAGGAGGAGGAGTACAGATGGCAAAGGAGGAGGACAGAGGGTGAAAGGAGGAGGGGGACAGAGGGCAGACCGAGGGCAGAGGAGGAGGAGGACAGATGGCAAAGGAGGAGGACAGAGGGCAGAGGAGGAGGGGGATAGAGGGCAGACCTGGAGGACAGAGGGCAGAGGAGGAGGGGGATAGAGAGCAGACCGAGGGCAGAGGAGGAGAAGGACAGATGGCAAAGGAGGAGGACAGAGGGCAGAGGAGGAGGGGGACAGAGGGCAGACCAGGAGGACAGATGGCAGAGGAGGAGGACAGAGAGCAGACCGAGGGCAGAGGAGGAGAAGGACAGGTGGCAAAGGAGGAGGACAGAGGGCAGAGGAGGAGGGGGACAGAGGGCAGAGGAGGAAGGGGACAGAGGGCAGAGGGCAGACCAGGAGGACAGAGGGCAGAGGAGGAGGGGGACAGAGGGCAGAGGGGGAGGGGGACAGAGGGGGGAGGGGGACAGAGGGCAGAGGGGGACAGAGGGCAGAGGAGGAGGACAGAGAGCAGAGGAGGAGGACAGAGAGCAGAGGAGGAGGACAGATGGCAGACCAGGAGGACAGAGAGCAGAGGAGGAGGGCAGAGGAGGGGGACAGAGGGCAGACTAGGAGGACAGAGGAGGGGGACAGAGGGCAGAGGAGTGGGGCAGAGAGCAGAGGAGGGGGACAGGGGGCAGAGAGCAGAGGAGGGGTACAGAGGGCAGAGGAGGGAGGCAGAGGAGGGGGACATATGGCAGAGGAGGAGGACAGATGGCAGAGAAGGAGGGGGAGAGAGGGCAGAGGAGGGGGACAGCGTGAGAGATGGCAGAGGAGGGGCCAGCATGACAGAGGGCAGAGGAGGGGGCCAGCGTGACAGAGGGCAGAGGAGGGGGCTAGCGTGACAGAGGGGGCAACGTGAGAGAGCACAGTGTGTCTGGATGCAGAGGGGGCAGTGTGCCTGGTTGCAGAGGGGGTAGTGTGCCTGGTTGCAGAGGGGGCAGTGTACCTGGATGCAGAGGGGGCAGTGTGCCTGGATGCAGAGGGGCATTTTTGCATACAACTAAATAAGTATTTCTGTCGTGACCTAAATACTTATAACAACTTTTTGACCCAACTACCTCTAAAACAGGACTGTTCAGTAATTATTTTGGAGGTGTGCCTTGAAAAAATTTGGAGACTCTAAGGGTGCCGCGAACGGCAAAAGTTTGGGAACCACTGTTCTAGGCCATAGTAATATTTATGCTATTTATACCTTAATTTGGTTACAAATAGGGACATTTGAGATAAAATATTATTCAGGTAATCTGAATTAGAGAACTTAGTGTCAGGCAGCTGCTGATAACACTTTCTAATGAATAAAAAGCAGAATATAGATAGAGAACTACTAGACAAATTGAACTTACATTACTAAAACACCTTCCAGGTGACCTAATTGGAGAAGCTGTGTACATAGATTGGGATCAGAAGCATCTCAATGAAGCATCTCACTCAAGGAGATGCTGACACCTATTTTAAGTTCATAGGCTTTTTAATCTCTTACTTTAAGGGACATTGTTAAAATCTCCTTTTAAAATAAACTTTGTATTGATTGGAGAAGAGGAGGTTCTCGCTGTATATAACAATCAAACCCTCATTATCATCACAATTGTTTATTTATAAGGAGACACATATTTCGTAGGGCAATCATCTTTCAGATATGACAACCATGAGAGCATAAATAAAATGACAGATACAGATAATAACAGGGACATGAATACAATTAAGCATACAAATACCACCATGGATTGCCATGAGTTAGCAAAAAAAGCATGAGGTAAAGCAGAATTCAGCTTAATACATGACAGCAAAGTTATACGAGGGAGACAGACATGACATATAAGGAGGACAATGTCCAACAATGATGAAATTGTTAGTGTGAGGCTTTGGAGCAAATCTTATAAACCTCTATTCTACTTGCACAAAGGATTCTATCATCTCTATACTCAGCTTCACTGATTTAGCTACAGTCTGTTATTTCAGCAACAGAAATTACTACTAGGTGTGTGACTAAAGATGACAGTCTTTATTTGATATAAGTAGATTTATCAAGTTCAGAATCATATGTAAATTTATAAGGTTCAGAATCATATGCAGATGGCTCTGCTATCAATAGGCAGAAATGCAGGTTTCAGAAAGTCGCAATATCAGAGCAGAAGATAAACTCAAATCAGCAGACATGGTACAGCGGAATATCACAGTGTACTTATCAGCTGTATGTAACAAAATCCAGAGAATACAAAGTATTCTGAGACAGACACAAAGTCCCCCAAAACAGCCAGCCACGGTAGCACTTGGAGCAGTTCAAAAGTCAATGCAAATTCTTACCATTCCAGTTGTATTCAGTGGAGCTGCACAACTGATGGTCAGGATGTAGACCGGAATGGATGTGGATTAGCTGAACACCGAAGAGATGTAGGGCAGTCAACCAAGCAGGATAATACAAGTAAGACACTTGCAATGCATCTCAGTCTAATTGAAAGCAAAAAACTCTCATACACAGGAAAACACAGCATTACCAGACATCTAATAATGTAATCCTAACAAATGCAGGTAGCACACTTGCATTGCAGCTCAAAGTAATTGAAAGCAAACAGCTCTCAAACAGGGAAAAGGGTGTGGTAGCTTTTTCCGCCTTAAGTAATACCGACAGGATTTAAACTAATAGCAAAAGGCAGATTACAGTGACACCGACATACACCAAATTGTCACGGAATTGCAGAGATGGCCGCTAACCGGTATTAGCGCAACTGAACAGGGAGGCGCGGAGTCTAACGTACCCCCGGTATTTACCAGGGACCCTCGCAAGGAGGTTTGGGCTTAGCTGCAGAGGGTACACAGGTCGCGGTTCTCCAAGACAGTCACCAGTGTAGGGACAGTAGTAGACAGGCGTAGTCAGGCAATCCAGGTCAGAGCCGACCGAGCGGTGCAGTACAGAGGGAGGATCCAGAGAGAAGTCGGGTCAAGCCAAATAGTCAAACCAGCCAGGCAGCGAGGTAACAAAACACAGAAGAGTAGTCACAGGAAGCTGAGTCAGAACCGAAACACACTGGATCAGAAGTTCAGGAAACGCTGGAGCTGGATAGAACCAATACTCTGGCACTAGACATGTGTCAGAGGCTGCTTTATATACCCTAATGTGCCTCCTGATTGGGTTAGGGAGATTTTGGCGGTAAGACATGCTGGCTGCAGACAGGTGAGCAGAGATAGCATCCCGCTGCTAGGCAAAAGGACGTGGTTGCTGAGAAGGTGCAGGCGTCCGTCTCCTGCACCAAGTGTCAGTGCTTAGACGGCGCCTGACACAAATAGAGACTAACCTTAAAGATGGCTCAAGTTACTTGTGACTACACAAGAAGCCAACTATGGGATTCTCATAAGCTAAAATTTCCACACTGAGATTGCTGGTTTTAAGGCGGCAATGTCCGGACCTGGCGCGTGGCCAATTTAACAGATGTGAATGCCAGAGCAGGCTTCTTGTGTAGTTGCAATTAACATGAGCTACCTTTAGGGTAAGTCTGTATCTGGTGTATGTCGGTGTCACTGTTATCTACCTTTTATTATTGGTTTAAATCCTGTTGGCATTACTTAAGCCGATATAATCACCACCGCCGCAGGGAAGCAGTAACAGCAACAGATAACAGAAGCAGAATTCTATCACAGACTTTTGCAAGCAGTGGTCAGCTGGTTAATATGACGATAAAGATAATAAATTTCATGTAATTTTGAGTTGTTGTTTTTTCTACATTAGTATTTATATTATTAACTTTAACTTACAGACATTTAGGGCCTGATTCATTAGGGCATGAATTCTGAGCACAATTTGCATTCCGTATTCTACATATATATTTCTATAAAAATAAATTATTTTCACAAAGCATACAATGACAATGATACACTTGTCAATCATTTACAAAGACTACATATATAAAGTGCTTAAAATATAATATATAATTTTATATTTTACATTTTATTTTTATTTATTTATTTTTAAAGAAATACCTGCATGTACTGTGTGACTGAAAAACTATGTATAACAAACTTACTTCCCCCTCTCCTTTAACTACCCTCACCTTGTCCTGCCTCCTGTCTCACCCCCTCCTTTCCCTGAGTGGCTACCTGCACTGCTCAGGTGTAACAAAATAGCGGGGGGTGGCAGACAATGAATTCCGTCCTTTCTTCATGTCACTTGCATCGTGCCGCCTAGCGACCATCCTCCCTTATCCCTCTTCGGCGCCTTTGCTGAGCCTGCAATTCCTTTAAGGGATATGGGCCGACCGACCAGCATCCCACGCAGTGAGCTAATAAAGAAAGCCTCTGAGACAAGTATTTGGCAAAATTATTTTGATCACAGATTTATTAAACACTTGGCAGACAAGCGGCGGGCAAGGCTAATAAAATTTGCCAACTTTTCCAGGTACATCTAGAAAAGTAGTGCATGATGTGCCTATCATGTAGGCACCGCAACAACGTCCTCTTGAGACCAGCCCCTTGGCATAAATCACCCATCAATTGCTGAAACCTGGCAAGCCGCCCGTATTGGCCCAACCGTTGAAGCTAGAACCAGGCATGCTGCCGTCTTCCCGGGGTGATACTGCCCGGCCCTGCTGGCTCCCCCCTTTCTATGCCTTGCTTGCTGCTTTCCCGCCAAGCAAGGTCCTCATGACCCTGTCCATGGGGACCAAAGCCCCCCACCACTACTACCTCCTGCAACAACAACCTCCTAAGCCCTCCTGCATATTGTGCACCCCATCACTCTTCTAAACCCTGCACAATTGAACCACAATTTTTGCTTCTGCTGCTCCCACGGGAGGTAATAAATTTGGCAATAACAAGTTTCACTATATTTCTCACCCTATCAATGCCTGCCCCTGACATGTCTGACCCTAGAGCTTCAATACTCAAAATACTTAAGCACATTCTCCAACTCACACAGCCAATTCTTACACCGATCTGACTCCGTTGGCCCTGCCACCAAAAAATCATGCACCACTGATTTGCATCCTGTGCTTGATTCAAAACACCACTGCAAAAAGAAGATAAAGGCTTCGAAAAAATACACATGATACTGAACAGCCCATAGGCAAACCCTTGTCTATGAAATAATGCCCATCAGACTGAAAAAAACATCAACCTAAAGCTGTCAGGTTGCAGCAGCAGCAACATTCGAAAGGCAGACTCTATGTCTAATTTTGCCATAAGGGCCCCTTTTCCAAGTTTTTTGACCATTTTTACAGCCCTGACAAAGGATTGATATTGGACCGAACACTTCTCCCTGTTCAGAGCATTGCTAACCGATGCCCCTACCGGGTAAGATAAGTGCTGGATCAGCCTACAATTTTCTACTGCCTTCTTAGGAACCAGCCCCAGAGACAGAATGACTAAATTCTAAATGGGAGGCTATTGAAATGGGCCAGCCACTCAGTCCAACATCTGCTCCTTGACAATCTTATCCGTGACTATTGCAGATTGGATGTTAATTGACTTCAAATTCCTGTGAATCCTCCCACCCCCTTGGGGGGGTGCTTCTTGTAACAGAAATCCTAAAACCTTCCATAAAAACCCCTCCTGCAACAAATGCAACAACTCTGTCCTTTTTCTCGATTTTGGATACCTAGCCAGCCACTCAAGCATCCTGCTCACCTTTACTGTCCTCCCTGCTCCAAACCTTATCGCTGCACCATTGCTTACCACTGATGTACCACTGCGATCTTAGCCAAATATGTATCCCGTACTCCGAAACTTATGGGCCTTTGCCTTTGTCATTTCAATCTAAAAGCCTTATCATATTTCTACCATACTGACCCCACGTATTCTCTGTAAGCTGAATGAATAAAGTTTGTGACCTTTAGCATACACATTGCACTGCCTGGGAATGCCCCATGTAACAACCAGAGTACACAAACATCCTGCTCAGCCACTTATCTATAGTTTTGTACGCATCTGCTTGCGCAGCTCCCTCTCTTTTTCCTTGAGACCCACCTCGGTTAATGTAAATAGATCAACAAAATTACCCTTCTCAGTTTCCTTCCTGGTGTTTTTTGGCAAATGTCCCGTCACTGCTCTCAATTCAGAACCGACAGCTATGCTTCCCTGTACGAACAAACTTTCATTCTGCGACTCCACCTGCACAAGTCTATTGCTTACAGCATCCACCCCAGGGCCAACTAGCTTCTTCTTCCTTCTATTAAATCTTACTACGTGCCGCTGCTCCTTCAATGACTTATACATCTGCTTGCTCTCCGACTCGGATAAACTATCCTCACCTGAACTGTAACCTACGCCCTCTCGATCCTTTTAAACATCCTTACCTTAATATTTGCATTACCTATATCCTTATCATCAATTGTACTTTACAATTTTCAACAACATTATTATTAATCTCACCACTCCCTTGCGATGCGAAGAATGTTCTTCTGGCCATGCTGGAAATTTCAGCCATAGATGATGCACCACTAGCTGTGTCAGTTCTCCGGTGTACCTTCTCCTGTAATCCAATGAATGACCTTTTGGCTGCCCTGGAAATGGCGTCAGCCGAAGATGGTGCACCGCCCGCTGCTCTGTACATGGTGTCACAGTCACTAGAGTTCTTGACCCAATGCTCTGCTAGTTGTTATCACTACTCTCGAGGTGCGAAGTCTAACGCAGTGACTGGTCTCCAGGGACCCCCGCAAGAGGGTTTTGCGGCGTCACAGCGCAGGTCGCGATCCTCAAGAGAGTGCCGCAGAGCAACAGAGTACAGCTAACTATAGTGTTAATAATAGAAATAATGTGAGGATACTCAGGTGAATGTAGATTAATATATGATGATGGTAACAACACTTGTCCGGTAGGAGAGATAACGAAACTTAAACTATAGGATAAGCAAACAGAGGTAATGTTATCCAAATGACACTAAAGCAAATAAGTCCAATGAGAAAGATATAACACAACAATAGCAATCGGCCAGAAAAAATGAATGCTGATAGAATAAAAGGTTGCCAACAGGTAATAGGCAACAGTCACTTCAGCCTACAACAACAGGCTAGTTGACCACAGTTGAGGCTAAGAGTATCCGGCCCACAGGTAAGAAGCAGCGGTCACTACAGCATAGCGCAGGAAGCATGTTTACCACTGATGTGGCTAAGAGTATCCGGCCAACAAGTGAGAAGAGGCAGACACTACAGCATACAACAGGAAGCAGGTTTACCACAGATGTGACTAAAAGTATCCGGCCAACAGGTGTGAAGCAGCGGTCACTACAGCATACAGCAGCAGGCAGGTTTACCACAGATGTGGCTAAGAGTATCCGGCCAACAAGTGAGAAGCAACGGTCACTGCAGCATACAGCAGGAGGCAGGTTTACCAGCAGCCACAGAAACAAAGTACACAGCTGACACGAGGAGGTGAGAAACAAGATCAGACAATTAAAGAGGGGGCAGTAGTACCTTAAATAGAGACAAGGCTAATGGATAGCCAATACAAATAAGGGAGAGGTTATAAAGAGACCTCCTGATCTGCACATGCGCAGAAGCCTAGTCAAGATGGTGAACGGCCACGGCGCAGCTTAGGCGCCGGCAGAGGGACAACTGGCCCAGCTCTAGATCTAGAAGTCCGGTGAGTGACACATGGCTTCAGCTTTTCGGTGGATCTTCCCCTATGTGCGATGAATGTCCTTTTGGCCGCATTGGAAATGGCATCAGCCATAGATGATGACCCGCCTACTGCACTGGACATGGTGTCAGCTTTTTGGTGGACCTTCCTCTGTGAGATGATGCACAGGCTGCTACGCTGAGCATGGTGTCAGCTGTTCGCTGTGCTGGTGTTGAAGTCCCGCTGGACCGGGCGTGAACTCTGTTATGTTAATTAACAGCTTCTGCTGCTATTGCTTAACACCTTGAAGGCCAGATCTTGGTATGAGTGTGTCGGGTGGGTCAGGGATGAAGTTTTAGCTGTATGGTGCAGACATGTGTACTTTTAACTACATTACATTAGCACAGGACAGACATGTGGCCAGGAAGTGGAAGGAATAGATAAAGGAAAATAAACCACAGCATGTATATATTTTGAGTGACTACAAATCTTACTATTAAGAAATAAATGTATATGATAACATATATGATGGTTCTTTATTGTAATTGTAACTACAGCCTGGATATAACCTTGTCCCCTCCTGGTAATCAGCCTGATCAACATACAACTTCACTCCCTGTCTCCTAAACTAATCATGTCAAACAAAATAATGTCTGGGAAAGGGGGTGACTAATTGTTAGTATCATCAGCATGCTGGTCTATGCATGAAGTAGATCAATATAAACATTGTCTCATAAAAAAAAAAAAAAGTCCAAATTATGTCCTTGAACTCAGCAATTGTGCCTCTGTTTTGTCCCACCTTAGGTAGTGTTATTTTGCTACATATATTAACTTGCAAGTATCCTAACCCAGACATCTCTGCTTAACAATTGCAATCTGAGTGCAATACAATTCCTCTAATATTTATTCTTTAGTTCACACTACATAGCTTCTTTATTTTACTTATTTTAACGTATTAATTTGTACCTAAAGACACACAATGTTAAATTAATCAAAATAAAATTAAGGGTTTATTTTTTTTTATTTTTTTTTTTTAAGTTCATCATTTAAAATTTCTTTATTTTGAATTTATGAATTCATATTTACTTGCCCCAGGGCTGATGCCCTGGAGCGTCCAGGTCTTCCTCTGTTAATTTAAAATCCTTGGAGGTCCAGAGGGTTGTTCAGAGTCCTTGCAAGACTGAAAAACTATGTATAAAAAACTTCCTTCCCCCTCTCCTTTAACTACCCTCACCTTGTCCTGCCTCCTGTATCTTCCCCTCCTTTCCTTGAGTGGCTACCTGCACTGCTCAGGTGTAACAAAATAGGGGGGCAGACAACGAGGTCCGTCCTTTCTTCATGTCACTTGCATAGGGCCGCCTAGCGACCATCCTCTCTTATTCCTCTTCGGCGCCATTGCTGCGCCTGCAATTCCTTTTATGTCTGATGTGTTGATTTGTGGATTTTGATTTGTTTGCTGTTTTTAATAGTACACTTGTTTGAATTATTCACAAAACCAAGTCTCTGTTTTTTATCTAATAGACTTTAAAAGTGACATTTATTCCAGAAAGTACAGATTGCTTACCTTAAAAATAGGTGGCTAATACATACATAAATATACGTTTCAGAAAGGCTGGGGTTGTCAACTACCTCCTCATCACCAGCAACCTTGACCTCCAGCCCTAGAGCCCCACTCATGATGGCAATATTGTGGAACACCACACACAGAGCAATGATGTTGCATACTTTTCTCGGCGTATACATCAGTGTGCCACCAAATCAATTGAGACACCTAAATCGAACCTTTAAAATTCCAAACGCCTTTTTCACAACTGATCTAGTGGCTGTAAATACGCAACTCCACGCTCTTTGTGTGGGTTCAAAATAGGTGTGTGGAGATGTGACAAAGAAAAAAATAAAAGTCATGACTTACCAAACATACTTATGTAATATGCAACTATTATAGTCCAAAAACACAAATTTGCTTCAAATGGCTTGATTCATTGTTGAAAGAAAAGTGAAAAAAGCAAAACCATATTCCATTTGAGGGGGAGGTACATTTAAAATGTGATTGCAGATTTGTAGTTGGGTAGTCCGATATCAACTGTAATTTATATTGTAAAATAAAGCTAATATGAAGTGTGCTACCTTATAAAATAGGCACATTTTCACTTCTGTGCAAAATAAGAACCAAATTTGCAGCCCTTGCATTTTATCATGGTTTCTCCAGGAGAAACTTCCTTATTTTTTAGCTTACTTTATTTAATGAATCATGCCCTATATGCCTATTTATGGCAGCAAGGCATCCTAAATTTGGCTATTAACACCTTGGCTTAATCATGTGACATTGGAGAGGTAGCTAACTTTAAAATGTGTGTTTACATATTTCTATTTTAGTTAGAGCATGTCCTAGACCAGGGGTGGCCAACCCACGGCTCCCGAGCAGCATGCAGTCCTTTTAACTTACAAATGTGGCTCTGATGCTGGCAAGGACAGATCAGTCCCCAGCCAGTGCTCTGATGCTTCAGGCACCGACAGGGGAAGTTCGGTCCCCAGCCAGCACAACTCGCCGACCATGTGACCTCCTCTGCACAACGCAGGGAGCTCACAGTATGTAAGCTATCAAATCAGGGAAGGAGGATGAGACAGTGGAACATGTTCTCCCTTCTTCGTATTTCTGTGCGCTCCAGTGGCTGTGTCTGCTGTCTGTCTGCTGTAAGTAGGTGAGTAAGGGGCATATTGTTATAAAAAATATAAATATTATCCCAAAGGTACAATATAATATGGTAAAGGGCTAAAAAGGAAGAGGATAGTGTGCTCTCTATGAGATGTGCTCCTTGAAATACGGGAGGTAGAGAACGAGAATTAGATTTTATAAAATTTGGGGGAGGCTGATGGGCTGATGGGCATGTGGGGGATCTGATGGCATATGTGGTAGATCTGATGGTCATCTGGTGAGGTGTGATGGTATATAAAGGGCATTTTGGGTGATCTTGTGGCATCTAAGGGGCATCTGACAAAGTCTGATGGCATTTTCAAAAAGACATGAGTTGGAACTCAAGAAAACAAACAAAGGCACTCCACTCCACTAGTTAGATTATGATGGCATGCAGCAAGGCTTGATAGCTTAAAAGGGACATGTGGCAAGGTTTGATGGCATATGTGGGGTAGTCTAATGGGCATCTGATGAGGTCTGATGGTATATAGGGGGCATGCAGGGTGATTTTGTGGCATCTAATGGACATCTGGGAAGGTCTGATGGCATGCAGGAAGGCTTGATGGCATATAAGGGACATGTGACAAGGTTTGATGGCACATGTGGGGTGGTCTTCTGAGCATCTGGTAAAAAGGGCATGTGGGGTGGTCTGAAGGGCATCTGGTGAGGTCTGGTGGTATATAAGAGGCATGTCAGGTGGTCTGATGGGCATCTGTTGAGGTATGATGTCATGTGACAAAGTTTGATGGCATATAAGGCATGTGCTGATGGTGATTGTCATGTATGGAGCATGTGGGGAACATGATTGTCATGTATGAAGCATGTGAGGCTGATTTATATGTATGGGGAATGTGGGTAGATCTCATGGCATGTGGAAAGGCTACTGTGTGTGTAAGGGGCATGTTGTGTTGTGGTGGGAATGTGAAAAGGTCTGAGGGGCATGTCGGCGATTTATAACTTTTTTTATCCCCACTTTAACAGTTCACTCCACAGCAATTGTGGACACAGAAGCACCATGAGCTACTGTGGAGATACTGTAAGTACCCTTTGAACCCTCCTCCGCTGAACACAACAACAAGGTAAGAGCTGAGTTGATTATTATTCTGAAAATTTTGGCAAAGTTGGTTATCTTCTTTTTCACTTAACAAGATATTGTAAATTGTTATATTTTCAATGTATGTGTGTGCGGGAAGTATGAGCATGTTTATACTGTGTATATGTATATGCACACATATATAAAAGGTAAAGTTTGGTCTTTGCTGTATCTATGGATATCTTTTGGCTCTTAGGCTCAGACTGGTTGGCCACCCATGTCCTAGACCATAAAGGTTTGATATTTGGGAAACACGAGAAACTGACATTATTCCTGTCACTTTCAAAAAGCCACAAAGATAAACATTACTTGCATTGTAACATGCAAAATATTACAGAACAATGAGATTTAGCAACAGAGGGCAAACTACCATTTCGGACTACAGGGTATAGAAAGGTCTGAATGACCACAAAAGGTTAATAATACATAATGAAAACATGGGAATAAAATTACCGAGCAGCCACACTTCTCCATGTGGCCTTGCACCCCCTCGCCTTTCTTATAGTCTGCGTCACCTCACTGATTGCCTAAAAGCAAAGGAGTCATGTGTACTCCCCCCCATACAGAAACCAGGTCATGAATCTGGAGAGGCGGGTCACATATAGCCTGGACATTGATTGAGTGGAAATGCTTCCTATTCAAATAAATAAAAGCACCCTCCCTCCAAAGAGAGCAAGGCTACATGTGTCCCATCTTCTGCCCCTATGACATGTAGAAAGCCGGCTATGGTAGCAAACTGCCGTTTTATGGGCACAAGGGATTCCTCATCGAGGGGCAGATTTATAAATTGCCTGAACTGTGACAGGAACATCGATATTTAAAGGGCAATGCCAGCAGCAGCTGCCAGACCAGCCTGCACAATATAGTTGACAATAAAAAAAACAAAACAAACACTTCCCCTCCCCCCAAACACATTAACCCTAGTACTGTACAATGCAGCCTGTGACAATATAGTAAAATAATACACAATGGTATAAATAAAATTTTTAAAAAATGCATATCCCCTCACCCCTAAAACAGAAAACTCTAGTGCCCCCCCCCCTGATTTTACAACAACCAGTACTAAACATTGCCATCCGGGTATGGTGGCACTACAGCAGGGAAACCCACAGGGTGGGTATCCCCTGCTACAGGCCTGGATTCCCAAGGGAGATAGGTTTTGCCTTGGAACACTACAAGTCCCATGAAGCACAGGCTGCTAATAACAGTTTGGTCATGTTGGTGCTTAAGGCACTACAATCATCAGCATGCCCATGACTGCCAGGGCATGCTGGCACTTGAGGAACCACAAATGCCAGTATGCCTTGGCACCAAGTGCTCTCTGGGACCTGTTATGCACCAAGACAAAATTTAAATAAAAGACACCCTTTGTTGTAAAAATAATTTTTTGGTAACGACATATGTAGAGGTACAATGGGTATGTGGAAGGTCTGAGAGGCATGTGGGGAGGTCTGATGGGCATGTAAAGGGTAATTTGGGAGATCTGATGTCATGGGGGGAAGCCTGATAGGCGTTTGGAGATGCTTGATTGGCATATAAAGGACATATATGGAGATCTAATGGGCAGGTGAGGTATTAGGAGGGGCATGTCAGGGCAAGTGGGAAGGCCTGAGTGTAATGTGATTAAGTTTCAGAGTATGTGAGGGATCGATCTGTGATCTTGTGGGAGTTTGAGGGCATGAATTGTAATGTGTGGGTGTCTGACGGTATGTGGGCTATTTTTGGATGAGTGATGTTGGTGTGCTAAAGTCATTTTTAGGATGTTTTTTATGCTCAAAATTAAGGGTAATGTGTGGTTCTTTTGAAGGCTGGTTAAATCTATTGTATGCAGTGTGATCTATGCTATGTATTGCATACTCTAACTGATTGGCTGCGTCAAAGTGAAGTGCCGGAATGCTGTGTACTCGGAATTAGTTCCTGCCTGCATTCCGCTCTCATCGGAAATGTGCAGCTTCGGTTTTTAGGTAAGTCTGTATTATATTACAATTGCTTTTGTAGTAGTCAGATTTTTTTGGAGGAATCCTGGTTGTCTGTTTTTTGGTGACATATATGTCATGTATATCAATATATGATGTATATAAAATTATTTTTACATATTTTTATAGCTTTAAATGGACAAAACTGCTAGGCTAGGTAATATGTAAACCATAGTTCAGATTGGACAATAGTTGGTATTCTCCCACAAGTAACTATGTATAACTCACATTGATTCAAGCTTGATTGCCAAGCATCTGTTTTGATAAGACAATGCAATTGAATTTGAAAGTCCACATTCTGAGAAATTAAGGGACAGAATGTGGCATATTGGTCACCAAACCAGCAGTCAATTGGCAGTTGGCAGGACTAGTTATATGCTGACAACAGTTAGGCATTGCAATTAGCTACAAAAATCCCCCCCAAAAAGATAATTTTGTTGCAAGAATGTAACAAAGGCTTCAGAAAATTCTTGGGAAAAAGTGGAGGAGTCAAAATTATGCAAGATGGCATTGTGATTAGGGCCACCCACCCATTGAAAACAAAATGCACAAAGGCTAACAAACCAAGCAATCTAGCCACTGCCCTTTTGTGGCTTAAGTGTTTAATTTGTTTGGGTCTCTACAAAAGCCAAAATTTTGGTTGTTGGTTGTTCAACTGGATATAAAGATGTCAACAAATGAATCCTGGGCATTTGGAAAACACTGGTCATCTTACTCAATGGTAACCAATCATCACCCTTAATGAAGATGTTTACATCAATTACTTTTTCTTGAATATAGAAGATACACCAAGTAGGTCCTTAGGATGTAAGCTTGTATGAGCAGGGCCCCATCCCCTCCTGCATATGACTAGCCGGAGTTTCTGAAGTATTGGTACTTTTTGTTTATTCTTCTGTATGGTTTCACCCTGTATAGTCTACTATTAGTACTGTGTGCGGCGCTGCGGATACCTTGTGGCGCCTAACAAAAAAACAATAATAATAAATAATAATAGGTACCCATTAGGCAGCATGTATGACACATTAGAGAGGGTTAGCAGCAATACATTGGAGAGGGTCAGCAGCAATACATTGGAGAGGGTCAGCAGCAATACATTGGAGAGGGTTAGCAGCAAATACATTGGAGAGGGGACAGCAGTAGCAGAGATCACTAGACAGACAGCATCTGCATCCGTAGACATTGCTTTACCGATTATGAGACAATAATGGCACAATGTTAAATGGTGCAAGATGGCATTGTACTTGGGCCACCTACCCCAGTGTTATACATACATGTGTTCAACAGCTACAGGATTAACATTATAAGAGTGGAGGGCAGCAGAATAGACAGGGTTATAAAGTTGACAATATAATGACATTGACAGTATTATTAGGACAACAATTGAAGTGTAGACAGTATTCATTAGATTGACAATTGAAATGTAGACTGTTTGATCCCTAACTCAATCGCTGTCCCTATCTCTAGACTTGTCCCTATCCCTGTTCCTAGACCTTTCCTATCCTTAACCATATACCTAGCTCTATCCATATAATAAAGCTAAAATGTCTACTAAATACCACTGTCAACCGTGTGAAATGGTAACCGACTAATACTGTTGACACCTGAATTGTATACTGTTACACAAGCTGATAGACCAAAGCCAAAATGTAAAATAGTGCACTATGGAATTGTCCTTGGCCCTGCCCACCCACCAATAAGTTGGAAAGGGCATGCACAAGGTTTAAAAAGCCAAGCACTTCAATGACAGGGCCTGATAGATTTGTGACTGAAGTGCTTGATTTATTTGGGCCCTCACAAAAGATAACTTTTTTGTTGTTGGTCGATGAACTGGACACAATAGATAGCATTTTTTTTGTTTGCTTTTTAAAAATTACTAATGGTCATTGGCTAATAGTGGTCATCTTCTACTTTGTTGATGGCGATGTCATCACCCTCATTTTCATCCTCTTCACTGATGTCATGGTCATCATCGCACAATATTAATTCATCCCCACTGGAACCTACATATTTTGGTGATTCTTGGAAATTGGCGACACTAATGATATTCTTTATGCAAATAGTAGTTCATTTTGATGAAAACCAATTTAACTATATTTTTGAGAAGTAATCTTGTCCAATGATCACTCACAACATTTCTGGCTGTGCTAAACATGCTTTCTGACTGCACAATGGAGGGTGGGCAGCTTAAATATACCATAGCTAATTTGTACAAGGGGCTCCAAATATACTTTTTTCCCTCCCAGAATTCAAAGGGACTGTCTGAGATGCTAAATTCTACTTTATCATTAAAGTAATCATCCACTATTCTACTAAGACAAGGTGTATCTGACTGAGTCACGCTAGAAGTGTCAGTAGTACATTTGGGCAACTATTTTAAGCCGGACCAGATATAGTTATAAAATTTCGAATTGGTGTGCTGCTGGGTTATTGACTTATAATCAGTGTGACTATCTGTGGCCGGGTCCTGAGTACCGTCCGCAACACGAGTGTGGTGGCCATCTTGTAAATTAAGCTCCGATGCCGGGAGGGTTAATACCCGTCGAGTTAAATTACCGGCGCCGTGTGAACAGTGTGCATGTTTAAATATGTTAATGTAAATAAAGAATATTTTTATGTGTGCACTGCGGTGCGGGAGAGCAATACCCAGTACAACAGCAAATGAAGGGTAGGGGCATGTATTTAGGTAAATAAATGTAGTTAATGTAAAAAAGGTATGTGTATAGGCGCGAGGCGCTGGGAGTGTAAAAAAGATTGTAGATATGTGTATTTTAAATGTATCTTAAAGTGTATATGTGTAAAACACAGAAAAATACTAACTTTGTCCTTGGTGGTCCAGCGCAGGGCTGCAGGGGCAGCCCGGGATCCTTCAAATTTCAGTGGCTTCCGGAGGGACTTCCACAGCAGCCTCCTGGGATCAAATAGATCCAGGAGGTGCAGAGGAGGCTAAGTTTCTTGCTGGAGCTCGGGGAGCTTCAACTTGTGACAGGACAAGGACTGCTGCCCCGAGATCTAGCTGCTCTCTCCTGGTAGTATTTTCGGCCAGGGATGAGAGTCTGACCTCGGTACATGGTCCCCGGAAGTAGTTTTTGGTGGGAGATTTAAAAGATAAATCTCCCATCTCAGACAGAAAGGCACTGGGGAAAAGAATGGGCTGAGCCCCCCTCTTCCTGGCAGCTCGTGAACAGGGGTGAAGTACACTCCCCGCTGCCACTAAACTCTATGTAAAATGGTGTTGAACTCTCTGGGCTGATTCACGTCCAAGCTGCATGAATCAGCCCAGATTGGTAAAGGGACAGGAGGCTTGATTACCTCCTGCAATGCTAAGTCCAAAAACTGTATTAAAAGAGCACTGTTCTGCATTGAACTGTATTATTGTTTCTTCTAACCTTGTGATCACTGGTACCTTAAACCAGTGTGACCTGACCTTGTCAGGACACTTGAGCTATATAAACATCACTTGCTTCATGACCTGCTTGACAACTTCTTCCATGGTGTAATTTCCTGTGACCTACAGATTAGACTCAACTCTAATCCATTCCCAGCTGTTCTGAGGTTTGGACCCAGTTTTCCAGTACCACCGCTCTGCCCATTACCCAGCTGCTCTGGCCAGTGTGATAGTCCAGGTTGGGATCCATCCACAGCAACCCTGATCTATAGAAAGAGGTCAGGGGTTCCAGCCCAGGTGCACCAGCAAGGGGGTACATTAGCAGCGACAGTTAGCCAGAAGGAACGCAGTTCTGGATGCCGTTAAGGAGTCCAATGATGGCAGCAGCTTAAGCCCCTGCTACTGCGGTTATAGTGCACATTTGGAATAAGGAAAGGGAACTGTGGCAAAGTAAACCCATCCGATTCCCAGCAACAACAGACAGGGTAGCATAGGTGGTCCATCCTGTCACACTATCAAAAAAGGGATTTTTTTTCTCTGGAAGTAGCAGTTGGAGAATCTGAAGCAGGGAACGTGTCACGTGTTACTTGAGCTGACAGATTGCTTACAAGGAGCAGGTATTTAGAATTTGTTAATTGGATGCTGGTCAATTACATACTGACAATGAGGAGTATGATGATGAAGGTGTTGACATTGATGAGGAGTGCAAGTATCCATCCATTTGGCTTGTAGGTGATGCTGGGCTGCTTGCATAATACATAATTTGCCACGTTTGGAAACACGACTTAAATGAACTCGCAGCAAATGACGGGGAGGGAGTGCTTAGATGTTCAACATCTCTACCTCTACTTATTTTGGCATGACAAAGGCTGGGTTTGCATAAAAATATTTACGAACACAATATGCATTTTTTTGTCTTATAACCTTGCATGATAATGTGCTTATCATGGGCATCAGCTGGTAGTAGCATTGGTGGCTGCCTTACCTCAACACAATCATCATCATCTTCCTCATTATCTTATCCATGTACAACACATTCATTTTCAGATCCACAATTATCCCCCTCATCCTCTTGCACATTTGCAACTTATATAGTAGCCTTCTCAATTTCTATGGCCCCCTCCGCTCTGCCTGTGTCCGCCACCTCACTACTTCACTGATCCCCTCCTCTCACTCTCGTCTTCAGGACTTTGCCCGGGCTGCTCCCCTGCTGTGGAACGATCTTCCACGTTCAGGTTCAGGTTAGCATCTACTCTCAAAGGCTTCAAGCGTGCCCTTAAGATTCATTTCTTTATTCAAGTCTATCAGTCCTCCTCCTAACTTCCTTGTCCTGGCTCTCTCCCCCAGTTAGTACCACCCTATTTGTGTCTTCCCTTTAGGATGTAAGCTATCAGGAGCAGGGCCCTCTTTCCTTGTGTGCTCCTTCTAATATTCCATCACCCTCTGTACCTCTTGGCCTGCTTCGCTAGCCCTGTTTTCCCTGTTTTCTTAAGCTTCGACTTTCGTCTCGCTAATTTCTACCATCCCTTTCACTATCTGTCCCAGAAATAATCTGATTTGCTTCACCTGTGTTTGTATATATTTTTGTATCATGTTGTGTCTTGGTTCTCTGTTTTCTGTATATGTAACGTACGGCGCTGCGGACCCTTTGTGGCCCTTATAAGTCAAAGATAATAATAATAATCAACACTAATACTACTACTACTACCCATCCTCACATTTCCAAATGGTTGAATACTTTTTGAAGGAGGCTGCTCAGACTCGCATGTAGCACTCATGGATACCCTCCTTAGTCTCTCCTCAGGATTTTGTGAGTACCCAAGTTTTTGTCAAACTCATTGTTATCCTCAGGCATTGATTTGTCTGTTTTGGAGGTGTTAGTAACAGATATACACTCTGAGCTCCAAGGTGCTGTATGTGAAGATGAGGAGATGCATGATCACGTTGGGCACTCTGTTTTGGAATGGCCAATCTAGTGTGTATACCAGTACCAGCAGCAGCAGGATTCCTATTACCAAAAAGTGGACATAGTCTGAGCCTTATCTTGCCACTGTAGGTGTTGTATGGAATGTTAACTATTTTTCCAAATCACCACATTCATCAGAAAATTCTCTCTTAAGTCTCCTCCTTACGTAAAAAGCTGATGTTTTCTTGAGATTGAATTTGACAAATAGTGTTTGGATTTTGAGGACATTTTCATCAATTTTCTTCCACACATTACCTTTTTAACTTGTAGGTACTGGGCTGCTCCTGATCTGTACAGTGATCCATGGCTGCCAAGAGGTATTAAGAGGTAATAGTACTTGAACAGATTGGAGTTACTTGTAGATACCTGTCACCACAACAGGGGATTGTCCAATGAGATAGGGGGAGGAATGAATGTTATCTTACAATTTGTATGACTCTTTTATGACTTTTATGCTCCACAATATACTTTGAAATTAAATGCAATTGATCAGCAAACTATTGTAGCTGACCACTCTCTACAGAACTACTTTACAATAATGACTGGATTCTATTGCTTTCCTATGTCGCTGGCTCACCCTGAACGCTATTTTATGAGCAGACCACCGAAGCTAACCTCCACCTCCATACACGCTTTCTTTTCTAAAATGGCACTTGGGAGAACGAGGACTGATAATATATACAAACGATGGCGAAAAATCACGTACGTTTTGCTTCATTTTGTCATACTTCGGATTGCGTCGGATTTCAAGTAATCCAAAATGCTTATCTCTACTAGCGAGTCATCACAGAGGATCTTACTGTGATACCTATGGTTTGTTGCAGCATGCTCTGGGTCTTAGTAGTGAGGTCACAATCTCTCCTACCAGAATGAGACAAATATTCTGCATTTTCAAAATGTTTCTCTTGTCTATAGTGTATGCATTAGATATTTAGATGTACAATATTTAATGTGCAATGGCATACCTGACCCAAATTCTGTTATTTAAAACCAGCAAAATAGGCAAAGGTTAGGTGCCTAAAATTGAGAATGTTGTCTGGTATGCATTGACAATATAGGCATAATGTTCTCTAGTTTGAGTATTTGTAACAATAATCACTATCAATATTTTTTATATTTATATTCAACAAATGTGGCTTTCCACCAGGGTCAGAGACACTTTTATTAATAGGTCAAGTATAGAATCTCTCTGCTATATTTTCTCTTTATCAGTACACGATTTATCTGACTGCACAATTCATATTGTTTACATACTGTAGGTCTGGTTACAAGAACAGAGTATAATGCATAATGATCGGAAAGTAAAAAATATGTCATGGTTAACAGAATGTGATAGTTACAAACTTATTAACTGTCACATACACACTTCCTTTTATGAGGAAACAGACATAAAAACACAATATTCAACAGACTTTCACAACTGTAAGTAAGCTTGTTCTGTCAAGATCTAATTTTCCTTTAATATCCAAGTAACATTATTATTATTATTATTAATATTTATTTATAAGGCACCACAAGGCATCTGCAGCGCCGTACAGAGACAAACAAAATTACAATACAATGGGAGACAGCACAGTACAGTAAACACAGCAACTCAGTAAGCTCAATGCACAGCTAGAGAGGGCGGGGAAGGGGGAGGGAGGATCCGCAAACGACGGGGCCCAAGAAGGAGGGCGCGGAAGACAGGGAGACCCCCAGGGGGGAGGAGGGAGCGTGAGTGGACGTGGGGTGGAGGACTCTCGAGGAGGAGGGCTAAGTAGCTGGAGAGCAGAGTTAGAAGTGGTGGAACAGGAGGAGAGATGGCCCTGCTCAGAGGAGCGTACAATCTAAGGGGAGGGGTGGACAGACAGAGAGACGCAGGGGAGAGAGGGAGAGTAGGGGGACGGAGGCAGAAGATAAGGTAGGAAGTTAAGTGGGAGACAGAAAGGCTTTAAGAAAAAGGTGGGTTTTTAGGGCCCGTTTGAAGCTGGACAGATTAGGGGAAGTTCTGATGAAGGGAGGGAGCTTGTTCCAGTGGATGGGGGCAGCGCGGGCGAAGTCTTGGATACGCGCGTGGGAGGAGGTTATAAGGGGGGAAGAGAGGCGACGGTCAGAGGCAGAACGGAGAGGGCGGGATGGAGCATGAATAGAGAGGAGGGTGGAGATGTAGGGCGCAGTGGAGTTGGCGAGGGCCTTGTAGGTGAGTGTGAGGAGCTTAAAGAGGATTCTGAAGGGGAATGGGAGCCAGTGAAGGGCTAGGTAGAGGGGGGAGACAAAAGAGGAGCGTCGAGAGAGGAAAATAAGCCTAGCTGCAGCGTTAAGGACGGAACGAAGGGGATCGAGATGAGAGTGGGGGAGGCCAGTGAGAAGGAGGTTGCAGTAGTCCAGGCGAGAGCTGATCAGAGAGTGGATAAGGAATTTGGTGACATTTTGGGAGGGGGAGGGCCGGATGCGAGCGATGTTGCGCAGCTGGAAGCGGCAGGATTTAGCAATAGAGAGGATGTGGGGGCCAAAGGAGAGAGAGGAGTCAAGGATTACACCAAGGCAGCGAAGTTGGGGGACAGGGGAGATAGAGGTGTTGTCGACAGTGATGGAGAGGTCAGAAGGGGATGGGGTATGAGAGGGAGGAAAAACTATGAGCTCAGTTTTGGCAAGGTTAAGTTTGAGGAATCGAGAGGACATCCAGGAGGAGATGGCAGAGAGGCAGGCGGACACCCTAGAGAGGAGGGATGGAGAGAGATCAGGAGAGGAGAGGTATAGTTGAGTGTCGAGAGCGTAAAGGTGGTAGCTGAAGCCGAAGGAGCTGATGAGTTCACCCAGGGAGGAGGTGTATAGAGAGAAGAGTAAGGGTCCCAGAACAGAGCCCTGAGGGACCCCGACTGGAAGGGTGGATGGGGGGAGAGAGACCCAGAGGTGGTGACAGAGAAGGAACGGTGAGTAAGGTAAGAGGTGAAAAAGGACAGGACTGTGCCGGAGAGGCCAAAAGACTGGAGGGTGTGAAGGAGGAGGGGGTGGTCAACGGTGTCAAAGGCTGCAGAGAGGTCAAGGAGGATGAGAAGGGAGAAGTGGCCCCTGGCTTTTGCAGAGAGGAGGTCATTGGTGACTTTAGCCAGGGCAGTTTCAGTGGACTGGAGGGGGCGGAAACCAGACTGGAGAGGATCAAGGAGGGAGTATTCAGAAAGGTAGGAGGTGAGACGACTGCAGACGAGCCTCTCGAGAATTTTGGAGGCAAAAGGGAGAAGAGATATGGGGCGATAGTTCGAGAGAGAAGTAGGGTCGAGATTAGGTTTCTTAAGAATGGGGGATACGAGAGCATGTTTGAAGGAGGAGGGGAAGATGCCAGTGGAGAGGGAGAGATTAAAGAGGTGAGCGAGGTGGGAGCAGGTGGTGGTGGAAAGGGAGCGAAGAAGGTGGGAGGGGATGGGATCCAGGGGACAGGTAGTGGGGGGGAGGATGAAATGAGAGAGTGGACTTCCTCGCCGGTGGTGGGACGGAAAGAGTGGAGGGGAAGGTGGTTGGGGGGGAGGACAGAAGAGTGGGAGGGGTAGAAAAGAGAGTGGAGGAGGAGATTTCAAGTCGGATGGCCTCGATTTTAGAGGAGAAGAAGGAGGCGAAATCGGAGGCAGTCAGGGAGGAGGGAGGGGGGGGGAGGGGAGGGGGCCAAGAGAGTGCTGAAGGTGGCAAAGAGGCAGCGGGGGTTAGAGGACTGGGAAGAGATGAGGGATTTAAAGAAAGATTGTTTAGCGAGTGAGAGGGCAGAGCTGTAGGATGAAAGGATGAATTTAAAGTGGAGGAAGTCAGCCAGGGAGCGGGATTTTCTCCAGTGACGTTCGGCGGAACGGGCGCATTTTTGGAGGAAGCGGGTAAATTTGGAGTGCCAGGGTTGGAGTTTGGAGCAGCAGGGGTGGACGGAGTGGGCAGGGGCGACTGCGTCCAGAGCGGAGGTGAGGGTGTGATTGTAGAGGGAGACCGCCTGGTTGGGGCAGGCCTGGGAGGAAAGGGGAGAAAGAAGGGTATCGAGAGAGGAGGACAGAGAGGCAGGGTCAAGAGCGTCGAGGTTGCGTATGGACAGAGTAGGTTTAGCCAGGGGGAGGGGAGCAGGAGAAGAGGAGAGAGAGAAGGAGAGGAGATGGTGGTCGGATAAAGGAAAGGGAGAGATGGAGAAGTCGGAGAGATTACATAGGTAGGAGAAGACAAGATCAAGGGAGTGACCAAGGCAGTGGGTGGAGGAGGTCCATTGGGTGAGACCAAGGGAGGAAGAGAGGGTGAGCAGTTTGCTGGAAGCAGGGTAGGTGGGGTTGTTAAAGTCACCGAGAATGATCGAGGGGAGATCGGAGGAGAGGTAGTGAGGAAGCCAGCTAGCAAAGTTGTCAAGGAAGAGGGAGGTGGGGCCAGGGGGGCGGTAGATGACAGTGACGCGGAGATGGATGGGGTAGAAGAGGCGGATGGAGTGAGCTTCAAAAGAGGAGAAGGAGAGGGAGGGTTCAGGGGGAATAACACAAAAAGTACAGGTGGAGGAGAGGAGGAGGCCAACTCCACCGCCTGGGCGGGCACCAGGCCTGGCGGAGTGGGTGAAGGAGAGGCCACCATAGAAGAGGGGGAAGTAGTATCAGAATCGGAGAGCCAGGTTTCAGTAACAGCAAGAAGGTTAAAGGAGTTGGATAGAAAGAGGTCGTGGATAGCAGTCAGCTTGTTGCGGACGGATCTGGCATTCCAGAGGGCACAGAAGAAAGGGGGAGAGGAGAGGGGGGAAATGGGGATGAGGTTAGCAAGATGAGCAGCGCGCAGGGGATGGCGGGGAGGAACGGGAGAGGTAGGGCGGGGGGAGAGTATGGGTATGGAGTGAGAGCGGTGAGGCATAGTAGGGAGAGAGAGTAACAGAACAGTGAGATAGTGGGGACAGTGAAAAACAGGTAAGAACAATGGCAGGAAGACAATGAAAAGGTGGAAGATAATAACGAATTAGGGCGTGGAGGGCAAGGAACAACAGTACAGTGAGATAATAAGGACAATGAAGACAGGTAAGAATGATAGCAGAACAGTAAGATAATAAGGACAGCGGATAACAGGTAAGAATAGGGAGACTATAGCAAGATGGAGGACAATAACCAATTAGGGCGTGGAAGGCAAGGAATAATAGAAGGAGAGGTAATAAGGACAATGGAAATAGGCAGGAATAATAACAGGTAAAAGTTGTTGCTGGTAAATATAAAATCAGGAAAAACAAGATAAAGGCATATAAATAGTAGAAAAATAACAGGTAAAAAGTAGTTACTTGTAAATGTACAATCAGGAAAAACAAAATAATGGCATATAAAATAATGTTTTATATGCAGTTGATGCAGTTAAGCCAGGGATTCAGCAGGAGAAGGGTTAATTGATAAGCCGAGTCGGTACACAGTAGATCAGTAGATCAGTTGGTGCAGATAAGCCAGGGATTCAGCAGGAGAAGGGTTAATTGACAAGCCGGGTCGGTACACAGTAGATAAGTTGATGCAGATAAGCCAGGGATTCAGCAGAAGAAGGGTTAACTGACAAGTCGGGTTGGTACACAGTAGATCAGTTGATGCAGGTAAGCCAGGGATTCAGCAGGAGAAGGGTTAATTGACAAGCCGGGTCAGTACACAGTAGATCAGTTGGTGCAGATAAGCCAGGGATTCAGCAGGAGAAGGGTTAATTGACAAGCCGGGTCGGTACACAGTAGATCAGTTGATACAGATAAGCCAGGGACTCAGCAGGAGAAGGGTTAATTGACAAGCCGGGTCGGTACACAGTAGATCAGTTGATGTAGAAAAGCCAGGGATTCAGCAGGAGAAGGGTTAATTGACAAGCTGGGTCGGTACACAGTAGATCAGTTGATGCAGATAAGCCAGTGATTCAGCAGGAGAAGGGTTAATTGACAAGCCGGGTCGGTACACAGTAGATCAGTTGATACAGATAAGCCAGGGACTCAGCAGGAGAAGGGTTAATTGACAAGCCGGGTCGGTACACAGTAGATCAGTTGATGCAGATAAGCCAGGGATTCAGCAGAAGAAGGGTTAACTGACAAGTCGGGTTGGTACACAGTAGATCAGTTGATGCAGGTAAGCCAGGGATTCAGCAGGAGAAGGGTTAATTGACAAGCCGGGTCAGTACACAGTAGATCAGTTGGTGCAGATAAGCCAGGGATTCAGCAGGAGAAGGGTTAATTGACAAGCCGGGTCGGTACACAGTAGATCAGTTGATACAGATAAGCCAGGGACTCAGCAGGAGAAGGGTTAATTGACAAGCCGGGTCGGTACACAGTAGATCAGTTGATGTAGAAAAGCCAGGGATTCAGCAGGAGAAGGGTTAATTGACAAGCTGGGTCGGTACACAGTAGATCAGTTGATGCAGATAAGCCAGTGATTCAGCAGGAGAAGGGTTAATTGACAAGCCGGGTCGGTACACAGCAGATCAGTTGATACAGATAAGCCAGGGACTCAGCAGGAGAAGGGTTAATTGACAAGCCGGGTCGGTACACAGTAGATCAGTTGGTGCAGATAAGCCAGGGATTCAGCAGGAGAAGGGTTAATTGACAAGCCGGGTCGGTACACAGTAGATCAATTGATGCAGATAAGCCAGGGATTCAGCAGGAGAAGGGTTAATTGACAAGCCGGGTCGGTACACAGTATATCAGTTGATGCAGATAAGCCAGTGATTCCGCAGGAGAAGGGTTAACTGACAAGCCGGGTCGGTACACAGTAGATCAGTTGGTGCAGATAAGCCAGGGATTCAGCAGGAGAAGGGTTAATTGACAAGCCGGGTCGGTACACAGTAGATCAGTTGGTGCAGATAAGCCAGGGATTCAGCAGGAGAAGGGTTAATTGACAAGCCGGGTCGGTACACAGTAGATCAGTTGATGCAGATAAGCCAGGGATTCAGCAGGAGAAGGGTTAATTGACAAGCCGGGTCGGTACACAGTAGATCAGTTGATGTAGATAAGCCAGGGATTCAGCAGGAGAAGGGTTAATTGACAAGCCGGGTCGGTACACAGCAGATCAGTTGATACAGATAAGCCAGGGACTCAGCAGGAGAAGGGTTAATTGACAAGCCGGGTCGGTACACAGTAGATCAGTTGGTGCAGATAAGCCAGGGATTCAGCAGGAGAAGGGTTAATTGACAAGCCGGGTCGGTACACAGTAGATCAATTGATGCAGATAAGCCAGGGATTCAGCAGGAGAAGGGTTAATTGACAAGCCGGGTCGGTACACAGTATATCAGTTGATGCAGATAAGCCAGTGATTCCGCAGGAGAAGGGTTAACTGACAAGCCGGGTCGGTACACAGTAGATCAGTTGGTGCAGATAAGCCAGGGATTCAGCAGGAGAAGGGTTAATTGACAAGCCGGGTCGGTACACAGTAGATCAGTTGGTGCAGATAAGCCAGGGATTCAGCAGGAGAAGGGTTAATTGACAAGCCGGGTCGGTACACAGTAGATCAGTTGATGCAGATAAGCCAGGGATTCAGCAGGAGAAGGGTTAATTGACAAGCCGGGTCGGTACACGTCATCAACATCACCTGAAGGCATCTATAATGTCTAGTATAGCAATCCTTAGCATAGGTACCTTTATCATCACAACAGTAATATTATGAAGTCCAATCAGAATCGCTAGTAGTAATACCTATACATTAAACAAAGTAATGAATGCATATAGTTTATGCAATAATATATATATATATATATATATATATATATATATATATATATATACTCTGACCCTTTACCCTGGATAATTTGCCTACTCTCTAGTTTACTTTACCTCCTTTAATTTGCTTCCTTCACTTTTACAATGTCTGTTGGTAATAAGACTTCACTGGATATACTGCCAATCTACACAGTCTGTCCACTCACACTGATTCCTACTGAGAGATTCTGTTTCCCCTCCATTGTTGATCAAAAAACAGGTTAGTAGTCCTTATCTGAAATAGACACCCGTTAAAGTAAATCCTATTATTGTGTCTGACTATAATGAGAATGTTTTATCTACTTTCCAGATTTTAAAAGCTAGTCAAGTTTCCTTATAGTGTGCAAGATTCAATTTAGGCCCCATGCAGGCTGGGTTCACACTACAGGAAAATTCTAATGATACAATAGTTTTAGTGATTTTATATAAAGAGCTGATGATAATGATGATTATGATGATGATGATTTTACCAGTGACAGGTGAATAAAAAAAAGGCCCGATCAGCATGCCGATTCATGTGTACACACTACACATTCAGATCTGTGCTTTTCATCTGGTCCAAGAGCTCAGGCGGCTGCAAGTTGGCAGAGCCCTTTCATCTTCAATGGGTTAATTTAGAAATCTGTGTCCTTGCTGTGGGAATGTCAAAACAAATGCTGCAGAAGGGAAATTAATGCAACATATCCTCCTTAGGACTAAAGATCAATGTAAAGATACCTGCTGCAAAGCAGTAGACATGACATTTGTGATGGTAATGTGCTGGCAGTGAGTGTGTGTATGTATCTAGGTGATAGCTATCTGCTTGTACAAATTATATTAAAAGTTATTAGGCACGACATACCTCTGAGCATTGGTATATTGCCTTTATCATATAATCATATGATAGCAAGTTAATAATTGTGGAATACAGTTTTGTCCAGCCTTTAACACAATTATTGTTACTTATATAGAGTCTAGATTAACAATCGGTCGTCCATTTCCGCTATTTTATTATGATTAAAACTGGGTCTCTATACCTTATTATTACTGTCAGTGTCATCAGTGATAAAATGTATCTAAACAAAAGAAGAATTGTGAGGATTTGAATACAACTGCATAACAGATGCACTTACATACACTCTAATATCTCTTATATTAATAAGCCTTTGTCATTTGGCCCGGTCCACGCCTGCGAGTTGACAGAGCCCTTCCATCTCCAATGGGTTAATTTAGAAGTCTTTGTTTTTGCAGTGAGAGTAACAATTTCCTGGCAGAGACCCTTTGTGTTGCATTGCAGGTATTAATGAGGTCATCATAGCTAACTTGTCTTTCCAATTCTGCAAAGTGCATACACACTGCAGAATTGGAACAATATTGTTCCATCGTTGAAGGAGATTTTTAGTTCACTTCATAATTCTCATTCAAATATACAATGGGCATTGGAACAATAATTGTCTATCATTGCAGGATACACACTACTGTTAATCAGGTCAATCAGCCGTTCATCGTCTGATTGGCCCAATAATCTGCTGAAAACACTGTAGTGTGTACCCAGTGTAAATTGTCTCCTGTATCTACCTAAAGCAGCCAGATTGCACACTCTCTGTTGGAAAACATGGCATCCCTCTCATGCATAATAATAATAATCTTTATCTTTGCAGTACCATGTAGAGGTAGGAATTGATTTATATTACTTTGCAAATGTGAATTTATAATCTAAATATTGTGGTCCCCATAGGTTTTAATTTGAAATGAATCCAGTTAGAAAGTGAAATTTTGCAAATTGAAAAAGACATTTTAAGATGCAGGGTGTGGGCATTTAAAGTGTGACAGATTAAAATTGAGAGGGGCTGAACTCTAAATCACACTGAAAAATAAATCTGCCCAGTAGTCATGTTTTTCGTCTAATGATGCCCTTAATGTTGCAGCATGTGTACTTTGTCATGAAACATTATAAATCTTTTAACTGCATTTTTTGTGAAGTTCGGATTTCTTCAGATATTTGATGGGATCTACACACAATCCACTATGAGAGTAATACAAGAACAGTTTCAAAATATATATCTCTATATAGTTGGAATTACAATTATGTATAACTCCTGCTGGAGAGTAAACACCAATTTTATAAAACCTTCATGAAATGATGATTATGATGATGATGATGATGATGATGGTAAAGTTATAGGAAATTGTATAGTGTTACCACTAAGTGATTAATCATTTTCTGTAGCTCTAGATGAAAGTAGACAAATCAGATTTTCAATTTTCAAACTTTGGCTCTGTTCCCTGTTTCCTCAGATTGTGCCAAGCAAACAATTGCTTTTTCCTACCTCATGCACACTCTAATAAATATCGGTGCCTAAAAGAAAGAGGAGTGTGGCAGGATGGACTTTCTATATCACCCTGTTGTGATGCTGGGGAACCGCGGGCTTGCCTTGCAACCATCCCTTTTCTTTATTCATATTGTGCCCCTCTAAATACAATACGAGGGACTCTGCTGCCACCACTAGGCTCATTCAATGACACCTAGAACCTGTCATTACAAGGACAGTTACACACTAGTTTGAGGTACTAGCGATCCTCCAGAATTTACATATGGAATGATACAAAACATGGAGAAATAGTGCTCTTTTTATACAGTTTTGGGCACATAACCTGCCAGTAGGATATCCAGTTTCCTTCCTACCTGGCTTCCCAAGTCTGAGATATTACATCAGGTACTTAGCATCAGAATATAATATTCTCTAGAATTGAGAAAACACAAGTTTAAACTTGAGCAAAATTTATATCAATCTGTGATTTTCCAAGCCACTTGTTGTTTACATTGTTCAGAAGTTTCCAATTTCTTTAGCAAGACATGATAACAGGTAACGATCCCCTGCTGTGTATTCAGATAAATAAAAGTGTTGTTCACTCACAGATAAAAAAGGTATAATTAGCATGAGGCTTCCTTTAGAAAAGCTACAAAAAACTAATTTCTTCTAACTAGCCAAATAACATGTCCAATACAAAAATACAATATAAAAAATCAGTACATTAGCAATGATATACAGTGGCACACTGTGCTACTAATAAATTAAAGTTATACAATAAGTTATCTATAAGTGATCCAGCCACACAGAGATATTAAAATCTGAGATAACATGATTAATTCCTGGATTCCGATTTGTTATTTATGCATTTATATTTCTGTCCAATTCAGAAACTTACTTGCCAACTCCAAAACACTGACTTTCAGAGAATGACAGAAATTGGAAAAAATGCTTTGGTATTCTCTATTATTAAATGAGTTCCTACTTTCTATAGATGTCAGTTCTCATGCACAAGAGGAGAGAATTAAAATATTTGGTGAGATTTTTTACAGAACATTTTATTCAGTGTTTTAGGTCAGACCTTTGCAATCTTCTACAGAACTCAGTAGTGATACTGGAGATGTCCAGCTACAAGTATAAGCATATCTGCATGGTGCAAAAACAGTTTTTAAATATACAATAAAGTAAACACACAAGTAGAAAATTAAGGACAGAAATATGGTCAAGCACCATTTCTTTAAGTATCAGTTAGCAACTCAGAAGCCATGTGACTGCTATTTAACCAAACACTGAGTAACATAAGAAATAGTTGTACCCATTAAAAAGAATTATCAACCACAGGCATTGTAATTATTTACTAAAGAAATGGTGGTAAGCAGAACTCATGCCCTTTTCTCCACTCTCAAAACAACTCTGAGGCCCTGTATGGGGCCTATATTTCCCAGCACACAGCCCAGCAGTAAATGAGAAACCAGAAATCAAGCAATTCCTCTTATTTCCCAATGTATAATTTGTTTATTTTGCAAAAGATACCATATCATAAATGTTACACTGGTTACTCTACCTGATTTTTTTCAAATCAATAGTGAAATCGATATTGAAATGAATTAAGGCATTTCAATTTGAGCCAAATAAAATGTCTGCTTATATTTTATGATATTAATGATTCTGTAATGTAAATGTGTTGCATGCAATTTAAGTTTGCAACAAAACACCTCTTTCTATTATCTCAAACTGTGTGACATAAATATTTATGACTGCATGTACATATACTGGAAATGTCTACAAAAGAAAGAAGAAAACACAAATTTGCACTGTAGCATAACTTTGTAGCCATTTCAATTTTGGTACGAGACAAAGGTTCTTTAGGAAAAAAAATATTATTTTAATAATGGAAAATAAGGGACAGAACGATATGTGTTTAAATGTGGCCATTGATATGGCCTGTATATAGGATGAATTTTCAAGTATTCCTTCACGTTTTAGCATTAGCATTACATAATAAGTTTAGGTAACATATTTACTAAATGTGACGCAGAAATTGACCACTAACACATGAGCATAATATATTTATTATAAAATGATTAACTGTTGATGTTCTTAAATAACCTCTCTTACCCTCTTAATATTTACCTTAAATAATTTACACTAGACATAATTGTGGCGAAAAGGAGTTTTTTTTAGCACCAAAAAACTGTATGGTAGATGAAAAACAGCTGACAATACAGCAAGGCAGAAAACCGGATATTTCAAACGCGCGTCAAATACTCTTTGGATATCAATCAATGTAGGTAACATTTTCACCTAGGTGCAAATATTAATGTTCACCTTCTCTTGGGGATCAATTATTATGGGCAAACCAGAATCCGCAACCCCCCTGGGCTGAAAGGAGTGCAACCATATGCTGGCCCACAAGGCCACTACTTGCACCAAAACTACAGCTGACTCTTCAAAGGTAAATGGGTTCAGAATGCCCCAAACAAATGTAATGTGCACCCACCAAGCATTGGCCGCTGACTGCTCAGTGTTTTCCATCATTGGCTGGTTCCTCAAGAACAGAGGCTCGCACCATACCTAAACCTTCAGTAACTAAAATCCTAGTAATCTCCCCAATAAACAAACCCAAAACCTCATCGGTCAAGAAAACCTATCCAACCCATAAAGGTGAACACAATGGGATTTAAGTCAATGATGCTTAATCCGTCAAGCACCAAAAAAAGAGAGTAGGGTAGGGTGCCTAAACCTGGCCATCTGAATTAACTCTTCGCCACAGCATTATAACCACCCCTAATGGTAAAATACCTCTATTGTCCCTGGGGAACTACATCGGGCAAGTAGAGGACCAAGTCAGGCCATAAGGAATATATGCACGCCAGGTTCGATCCAAAGAGGGAGACATTAAGGCATGTCAGAATGGGGCAACCCAACACAGCATTAGATCAGCGGGGCACAGACCAGAAGGCCAAAAAGGAACAGCAAGGAAAAAACAGGCAGGGTTAGAAGAAAGGGGAGAATAAAGAAAACATGAGAAGAAGAAACAAGAGAAATTGTACAGGAGACGTAAGTGACCCTTGTGGTGCCAACAGTCAATCAGGCCCAAATCCCTGTTTCACCTGAAGGAAGAAAGAGTATAAATGATAAAGATAGGATAGCAGAGAAGCTGCACAAACAGAAAACAAGTGGGTTAAACTGCACCAACTGTTGGATGCATTTCATCGTCGTACAATCTACAGCTGCGGACATATCCGCACCAGTCCAAAAGTAATGCTTGCCAAACAGTGTGCAATATATACTTCTAAAGCCCAGTGTTCACTTAAAGCAACCACAGACTCGTATGCCATGAGAGAGGAAAGGGGGGGGCGTGACCCATTACAATACACCAACCATGTTCCCTCAGTATGGGGACTCAGAAGGGCACACTAAGGTTCAGTAATTTTAGCACCCTGTAACAGAAGTCAGTTATTGAGACCACCAGGAGCCCAAAACTAAAGCAGTATAAAATGTAACACGGATAACAAGCCAATAAAGTTAGTAAAACAAAATATGGGTGAAATATAATTTAATAAAATAGGTAGTGCATAGCAGGAAATAAACAAACCGCTACACACACATATGCCTATCATGTAAAGTTTTGATATTCTTTTGTAAGCGTAAGTCATGTGCATGCAACTCATATATATCATATATTTCCATGTCACTATTCGTATATACATGAAACTATTAGCAAATAGCTCCTCGGTCATTAAATCCTGCTTACACCTCTTGAAATAAAGAGAGTTATAGAACAATAATCAATTAATGGCATCCCCAAATTAACTGCTAGACCCTCTGAGCTCGAGCTATGGTGGGTATTACATAAACCATCATGGCCCAGAGACTGAATAATCAAAACGTAATAAATCCACCTAAATCATTGTATCTCCTTAATCCAATTCCATCAACCTCGAAACTGGGATACCACTAAGTATAGATTGTGAATTGTAACAGATAGGGGCATATTCAATTAGTTTTACGGTACTGCAATACGCACAGATTTCTCCTTGCTCTCATATGGGGGGAGACAAGAGAAATGCATAATGTTACAGTGTAGCAGACTGCCTTTACAACCACTCCGGAGACACTCCACGGCTTATGGAATATGTCCCATAGTGGTGTAAATATAAAGCAGCATATGTTTATTGGAATTAATCCCCAATGGGACAATAGGTCATAAATACCCAATTATAAATACTTGCGCTGTGACTCAAAACCTGCATCCAGAAAGTAGGGATTTTTTTCTGATCTTTTGCATAACAAAGCTACATCCCAGGCCTTGTTGACATGTACATGTCATGGATCCGTATATATATATATATATATATTTTTTTATATATATATATATATATATATATATATACACACTGCCATGCACCTGAGGGAGGCCCCCTATTGAAATAAAAGGCCACAGAATAATGAGGCCACTGCAAACAGGTATGAACGTTGCAGAGCCAATGACGCACCAACATAAGCCCCCGCTGGAGTCATTAAGGGAAGCAAAGCAAGAAAAAAGTAGGTAGGCATGTCCTAGATAAACTTTAAATTTTAGTGCAAAGATAAAGTTATCAAGTATTTCTTGGCTACATGACAAAAAAAACAGTATTTTCTTTATGTACAAAATAATAAACTAACTTGCATCCCCTTACTTCTTTTTTTGCCTTGCTCTCCCTAATAACTCAGGCCCCCTATATGTATCTAAACAAAATGACCTTTGTTGCAGCACATATCATGAACACTGCATATGTGTGTGTTTACCTGGCAAAATGAAAAAAGAAGGCATTGGTTCAAGTTTCAATAAAAAAAACAAAACATTTAAGCCGACACCCTAGCCTCAAGGGTACCTTATTGTATGCATGTCCTACACTGACCTATATGCTGCCAGCACCATTCTATGCTAGTAGAATCAAATTCACACACCTCCCAGGTATAAAAGGGTTACCCATAGCAACTTCTGGCTTGTGAGCCACACCCAGTAGAGCCTTAAATAGGCTTCATAGCAGCTAAGAAAGCATAAGACAGTAGATTATGCAAATTATATATATATATATATATATATATATATATATATATATATATATATATATATATATAATATTAATATGGAATAGAAAACAGTTTGTGAATAATATTTTCCAATAAGTGATCTCCTTCTCGAAGTTCCTAAGAACCAAACCATCAGATAGTGTTGATTTTTATAATGTTACACCATTTGCAGGGCTCTGGTTGTTTTGTTGTTTTGCAAGGAACTCTGACAAAATTAATTTGTGATCCCAGCCTGAGCTCAGTCAAGCAGTTAAGAAAGACTTCCTGAGAGCATCCAGGTGGGTCCTGTTCTGATACTATCAAGGTAGACTAATTATGTAAACCAGCTTGCAAGTTAAATCTACAAAATACAACAGAACATAGTCCCCAAGGTGTAATATTGCATATTGGAAGTGATGATAGTTAGTTGGAAGCCAGAGGATTATGTGACATGTTGCAAAGTAAGTGCAGAATGGCCACATGAGACTGAAAGATGGTCAAGGAAATATATGATCAAGTAAAGCAGAAAATATGCAGACCAAATGTCACATAAATATCAACTCAAATCCTGCACTTAATAAACAAGCTGAGGAGTTGGAGGCCACACTACTCCCCCCAGCGGAAAATGTGTATCCTGGAGTCTAGCGCTCCTTATTGCAGCAGAGAGTGTCACCCTCTCTGACAACATGCCGGCTTGGACCCCCACCCAGCCGGCTCTCCTAACTTCTGGCACTGCCTGAGCATGTCTAGTGCCCTAGGCCACGGCAATGTCATTTCTGATGATGGCTGTCAGGATAAGAGCATAAATCTGATAGGATGAAATAGAATATTGAATGTCAGGGCCAAGATAAACTATTGCAGTGATACAAAGAACCGAACATGATTTTCCCCTCAGATAAATGTTTGTTTCCTTTTTAAAACATTTGGTCAATTAACTCAGTAGGAGGTAATTAGGTTGAGCAGACTCTTTGTGAGGAGACCAGCTTAAGATGTGTAGATCCTAGACATCCATTGTTTTGGTCATGTATTCCACTTCCTAATTGATTTCCTTTCAATAGGTATTGTAATCACAAAAGAACCACTAGGTGTAAATTAGAGAGCTATATGCCTAGGTGAAAATCTTGGAGACCCAGTTAAAACCTGAAGGCTCTTTATGCAGGTATATAGAAATATGAACTTCAAATGAAATGCATTCATATTTTGGGAAACCTGTGTGCCACTCCATAATGAGGGGCAAAAACCACATCCGGGGTGTGAATTATACTTACTAGCGGTACCAGGGATCAGCTATCCCATGTCTTTTGGAAAGGTATGTCAGATTGTTATTATTCCATCATGTTTGGTATTTAAATGAGCGGGAGATTATGACTGGTTTATTGAAAGGGGAGTTATATCTCTGGCATATCTCTGTGGACAGTTACCAAAGGTCAAAACTTTTGGAATATTTGTGAACAAAAGGATTGTGACACCCAGGGGACATGCCTGCCCCCACATTAGCATCAATGCTACCCCTGTGTAGGCCGTCCCATTTTATTTTGCATAAAAAAACCTGTGTTGTGAAGGGGCTAATTGTCAGCTCCTTGGGGAACAATCTAATTGAAGGACTATCCATATTTTCTGCCTACCCGCAGCCATACAGATTATTATATGTAAGTGATACTCTGTGCTTTCATCTGATTTGCTTATATAACTGTTTATAATTTTTTATTTGCATGTCAAATCTTTATCTAATTTTTTTTATTACCTGTAAGAATTGTACCTTTTGTATATTAAAAGTAACAATTTAATAGTTCTGTCCTTACTTCTCTAAACAAATCCATTGTATATTTAGAAAAGAGAGGTTACTTGGCTGGGGATAACTCTTTAGAAGCCAGAGTGTGAGGGGTTAACTGTTTAGCTACCAGAGCTCAGAGTATGCGCAATTGGATAATTGAGTCATAGGTTTGCTACGGGCCTTATACATAGCAGGTGGCAGTTGGCAGAGAGGTGTGGAAGTGGGTGTCTGTGCTGGCAAAGGGACCAGTAAATCTGTAGTCTTAGAGAAAGAGGTGACTGCAAGCTTGGGCTGGAATCTTGTGTGTTCCCTTACAGTAAGCACCCAAGTCACAAGTGCGCAGAGGACGGTTTGTGACAGATAAAGTTCAGGGAGGTTTTCCTGACAAAATAGAGGTGATATATTGTATGACTGTTGGAATATATGATAAGATATTGAATCAGGTATTAGCTAGAGGGGCTTATTACTGACAATGATCATCACTTCCAGCTGAGCATGCATTCTGGGCTCTTGCTTAGGGCACATGGTCACTCCAAATGGGAGAGCAGCGACCTTGGTCCCTGTGCTCAGGCACTGCTGTGCAGAGCAATGGGGGGTGGCTAAGGTATCCTGCAGTGATTCATTGGAGATGTCAATAAGGCTCTCCAATGGAATAACTTGGCACTAGTATGTGACTTACGAAAGAGGGATGGGCACAAATATCAAACAGGACAGGTGAAAAAACAGGGAGGAAATCTGGAGGGCAGGAAGCAAAATATGGCCAGGGAGGGTTGAATGTAAACATCTGAACTAAAAAAAAAAAATAGGGGGACAAATAGAATACAGAAAAGGCCAGGAGTATAGGCAGAGGAAGCAACAAAGGGGTAACACTACCTCAGAGAAAAAGGCAAATGCTGTGAAATTAAACACAAAGGAAAGGCAGGAGAAGCCACAGCAGGCACTTATCAGTCAATTTTCTGGATCCAAGAGGCTGATTCCTTCTCAGCCAAGTACTTTTATAGACTGACCCTTGGTCCTCCCCAAGTGACACTACCAAAGGGCATATCCACATCCCTTCCCTGCTCCTTATCCTATAGAGAAGTGCAACTTAGCTATGAACACAATCTCAGCTTTTAATTTCCCTCATTCTTAATTCAGCCATCAATTCTTATAACAGATATATGTATCAAAACAACCAGCTAGCAAAACTAGTTCAAGCTGATATTATTTCCTCTCTGGAAAATAACATTCTCTCTGTTAGAAAAGCAGAATCCCAGCTTTCTCTGCAAAAGTAAACTGTCTAATACTATTTCTTGTTATAAAAGCAGAAACAATAAAGTGGAGTCTGTCTAAAATGAAGTTTACAAGAAATAGACTATTTGCTTCCACAGCAATACAGTGTAATGCAATTCTACACATTACAGGAAAGCAGTACAGATATTCATAACACTTCTTTGGCTGTATAATCTGATTCAAAAGAAAAAAATATTAATTTATATGCAGTAACAAGTTACTTTCATTTCAAGTGGAATTACAGTACATATGTGTTAATAATAATAATTCTAATTCTTATCATTATTATCCCTTCTTTCTAAAGCACAAGCATATTTCAAATCAATAATAATTCAGGTAATCAAACAAATTACCTAGAATGACACAACATAGAAGTTAAAGATGGCCCTGCCCAAATGATATTACACTCTTAGTGGGAAAAGTACATATGGCTACTGCAAGACAAAACACTATCACTAACCAATACAAAACAGTAAGCTGCTTGCAACCAGGACAGTCCTTTACATTGTTGTTCTGCATAACACTCTCCTAGTTTTCCGGAAGCTCAGAGTAACTGGGAACCTGGTGTATCTTTAACATCATGATCACTGCTGAACACAGAGTCGGGGTACTTGTCCCTTATGTTCACAGAAGATGGGATGGAGGCTGTGGGGATTAGCAATTACATTCATTTTGCAAACATGCATCACTCTCTGAGTCATTTTGCTTCCTTAAAGTCAAATTGCACTTACCTTGCAGCAAAATTTATGAAGTCTATATGGGGTCATCTATGGCAATTTATCGACGCCTTGAAAAACGTTTACCTCTCTTTGAATGATGTTCAAGGAAATGGCAGGCATCCTTTGTGTTCCTTTACTGGTTCAACTGATGGTATTATGAGGCTTGCAGTTCCTTGTCAATAATGCTTATTAACTGACATTGAAGATACAAGTCACCAATAAAAACTATAGCTACTACAGCTAGGTCCAGAAAATTTTTGGACAGTGACACAATTTTCAGAATATTTGCTCTGTACGCCACCACAATTGATTTGAAATTAAACAATGAAGCTGCAATTAAAGTGCAAACTTTCAGCTTTAATTCAAGTGGTTGAGCAAAAATATTGTATGAAGTGTTTAGAAATTGCAACCATTTTTATACACAGTCCCCTGTTTTCAGGGGCTCAAATGTAATTGCACAAATTAACATAATCATAAATAAAATGTTAATTTTAATAATTTTTTGCCGCAAATCCTTTGCGGGCAATGACTGCCTGAAGTCTGAAAATTATGAACATCATCAAATGTTGGGTATTCTCCTTTGTTATGCTTTGCCAGGACTTTACTGTACTTGTCTTCAGTTGATTGTTTGCTGGTCTTTCTGCCTTTAGTTTTGGCATCAGTAATTGCAATGCTGGCTGGTTGATCTTCTTTTCACCTGTCCAAATACTGCTGTTCCAGAACTGGACTGGCTTTCTTTTAGATGTTTTTGGCAAAGTCTAATCTGGCCTTCCTATTCTTGAGACTTATGAATGGTTTGCACCTTGTGGTGAACCCTCTATATTTGCCTTCATGAAGCCTTCTCTTTATGACTTGGATAATAATATGCCTACCTCCTGAAGAGGAATTCTTAACTTGGCTGAATATTGTGAAGGTATTTTTCATTACCATGGAATATATTCTTTGATCATCCACCACTGTTGGCTTCTGTTGGCACCCAGACTTTTTTGTGTTGCCGAGATCACCAGTGTAATTTTTTTCCCTAAGAATGCACCATACTGTTGTTTTGGCCACTCCTAAGGTTCCCGACATCGCTCTGATGGATTTTTTTTATGTTTTTGCAGACTAAGGATGGCATGTTTCAATTGCATTGAGAACTCCTTTGATCGCATGTTGTGGGTTCACCGCTTCCAAATGTAAATGCCCCACTTGGAATCAACTCCAGGGAGTAAGTGTATCAATTAACATTGTTTCGCAAATCGTTGATATCTGGCAACGTTTCATGGTAAATTTAAAGCGGTATTGGCTTTAAAGGCAAAATTTGCCTTTAAAGCCATTGCTGCTTCAAATTTACCATGCAAAGTCGCCAAAAATATCAACGATTTGTAAAAATTGCTATTTGTAACATTTACTCCTAGACTTTTTGCCTGCTGAATTGATAAAAAAAGAATGTAGGCCCACACATGTCTATAAAACAGCTTTTTACTCAATTGTCCACATTATATAACTGTAACTTAAATATATTTTTGTAATCAGCTAAAATAACAAAAATTGTATCAGTGTCCAAATATAAATGCACCTAACTCAAAATCAGAGATTTGCTTTTATTATTCAAATTGCAAAAACATGTAAATTCCTGATTGACTGCATTGTAATGTGCAAAATGTGCATCTTTGCAATAATAGTTAACAGATAAGGATGTCTAGGGGAACCTTACTTATATAAGTCGTCTATCAAGTAATGGGCCAGAGTGTTTATATTTTATATTAAAATTGATAGAAATCCTTACTAAATAAAGAATACTTAGCATACATGTTTTATTTACTAGTCAATATCACTGTTTCTTTAGTATACTAATACAACTAACAAATTAAAAAACGCCACATTAGTTAGTGCACCATAACTGTTTTCCAGGTCTTTCTATACAAATTATCATGAAAACACAACAGGGGGGTAGAGGAAGAAAAACTTTAAGCAGTGGAGCTAGCAAACAGTTGTAGAGGGAGTCTGACTGATTGGTGTTTATTGATCTATAAAATGTATTACTACTGTATGGCAGTGTTCTGCTAGCTTAATTTCTGTGCAGCATGATAAATATATATCTTCAAGGGATAAAACTTCTTTAAGGAAAGCACTTTGCAAGTCTACCATATTACCAATCTTCCTTTTTTTTCTAATCAGAACTTTTGCTTTCATAATGTAACATAACACATAAATCATTTACATTTTCTTTTACAAAAACACTGTCTCTGATTTGTAGAGAAAGCTTGCAGTTGCACATGGGAAAAATTACTTTTCTTATCAGAATAAACATTTTGTCCAACTTGCAGAATTTACAGGGGATTTGCATCTTCTGAGTTCTTTGCTGCATAGTTAATTGATTTTTTTCATCTCCTGAGATTTGCCTAACAAATAAGGCCATGTAAACGATGAATGATTAATAATTCATTTTCATGAAATGGGGAAAGAAAGAAATACCCAATTTTATAAATGGAATAAAAAAGGATATGTTAAAACATCAGAATTCAAAAGATGTAAAAAAAACCAAAAGATGATCCCTACATTGTGGTGTGTTTTTTTCATTATTTATTAAGAGTTATTTATATATCATCTAAATTTACCAAAGTGCTTTACATAGTATTTTTTAATCCTTTGCATCAGTTCCTGACCAAGAGGAACTTACTGTACAATTTCTATTGCCTACCACAGAGACGCATACAATAGGATTCATTTTGCTTGAAACCAATTTGCCTTCCACTATGTCTTTGGAGTGTGGGCAGAAACCGGAGCACACAAAGGAAACTCATGCAAGTACAGGAAGAACATACAAACCTTGCATTGATTTGGCCCTGGTCGGAATGCAAGCCATGATTGCAGTGCTGTTAAGCAGCAATGCAAACCACTGTCATCTGAATTCTCTTATCAATTAAGTTTGAAGCTAAAAAATTGTCAGGAATATGGACAAACACACAAAGTAAACAGATATTTCTTGTTCATTGGCATATTACACCTACAAAGTAACACATTCAAGGTGATCTACAATTAAGCTGTATTGCAATAAAAACAACAGTAGCCACTCTAACTAATTAGCAATGCCAGCTCTCTCAGAACACAGTTGGGTCAAATTACATGGTGCTAAAAGCTATAGGATATATTTTTGTAAAATCTAGGCCTTAGTTCCTTTGCCAACGATTCCCCCAAAACAATTGTACACAACAGTCTTATATGAATAGCTAAGTTAAAGTTTAACGCAACAAAAGTACATTACAAAAATACTTAAAATTGACTATAGATCTATTTTTATCTTGAGCTGGTTCTGCTGTAGCAACATGGTCAGCTGCTAAAGAGGTTAACATAAATCCCCAATTTTATTTATTTAAACAAACAAATAAATCATCACTATTGTGTGGTTAATATATTTTTAGAGCAGAAAAGTGTCCACTATTTGCATGTTAGTCACCAAAACTTAAATTATTAAATTATGTTAACAAGATAAATAATCATCTGGATTGAAAATCATAAAATATTATGACTTGTACTTGTCAATTTATCTTGTGTCACATTTCTCTATTTTCAGCTGTATTGTGCTGGATAGAGTACACCTGCCAAAAAAAAAGACTTATTGATTCTATTTTAAAACCCTTAAGGAAATGGAAAGCTACAGTAATAGAACAAGTACATTGATTTACAGTTTGATAAATTATAGATCTTAGATAGGGTACAAAGATTTGTTATCCTGATTCTTCAGATTTATTTACTCAGGTTTTGTAATTTATATAAAGAGCAGAGATGTTATAAATTGCTGGATGTAAAGTTTAGCTACAGAATTTATAGAAGTAAAATGTAATATCTCGTTTTCTCAATTTACTTAATCACTAATTGGAAATCAAGTGAATGGCATTCAAACGTTTAGAGAATATATATAGTACAGATAACTGCATTCTGGTATTCTTTATCAGAATCCTAAGATCCGAAATTTGGGGTCATGACTGTGTTTCTTGCACTAAATGTGGATCTGAAAACAAAGCAAAACCTAATTTCCAGGAAAATGATAAATCTTTTGTGTTTTGGATTGAGATATTTTATATATAGCACTCCATCCTTTTTCCAGCTGACATTTTTGAATTGACAGCATTTGGGCAGTTTGTTTGCTGCAATTGTAGATTAATAAAGTAGGTTTTAGTGGTTGGGGAGGGTGAAAGACGCAATCAATTATTGCTCAGATTTTACTGGAGAAATCTTTACAATTTATTTACAGATCACAGTCTGCTGGAATTGTGTGCTGGTAAATTGGGTTTGTAGAGAGTGAAGAGTAGACACTCAGGACTTCATTAAGGAGCGCATCTGGCGAATTTGTGTGTATATACACACAATTACTATGCGCATGCTCAGAACAGGCTCATACACCACAGAACTCAGCAACTCTTAATTAATCTTCGAGCGCAAAGAACACTTATAACAGGCTATGATTTCTGGGAGGGAACGGGGTGGGAAATGGACGGATGCACGTAGCCAATGTACCCTGCAGATACTTCAGAACAAAACTCCGGCGCACACAGAAGTGAGCTGTTTTTCAGATGTAAGTCTTGCACCTGCTCATGGTCTAACACACCGATGATAGTGTTATGACCATGGCTAGTAGATGAGCCTTTAGAAACAAGCTATTAGGGGTCTTCACATTTAGCAGTAACTTTTCCCATAGAACTGATATTGTTCGGAGGTACTCAGATGCTCTCAGGACTTAGGTTCTAGGGTAGTAAAGGCTTATCAGTATAACCATAGTCAAGGGCAGGCTGGGCTGGGGGGCAGGGAGCATTTGCCCCCTCGGGCCGGTCCCATAGTGGGCTACCTTGGGCTGGGTCACTGGGCCATCTGCCTTTTTTCGCTTTTTTTCCCTCAAGGAACCATGACAACCTGACTTCCCAGGAAAGTGTCTAAAAAACTCCCTGATGAGTCTATTAGTACTTAGACGTCTCCCTGGAACCCAGGATCGTTCCTCCAGCCCATAGCCCTTCAAATGCACAAAAAGAAAGTGGGTTTGCCCTTGGACCTTTTTGGAATCCAGAATCCTCTCCACAAGGAATTCCTTCCGACCATTGATGTCTACAGGACAAGGTCTCCGTGGTTGGCAGACTCTAAATTTACTAGAAAAAACAGCTAGCTTCATGATGGAGCAATGAAAAATATTGGGAATCCTTAAAGAACGGGAAAGTCTTAGCCTGAAGGCAACAGGATTAACCTTTTTAATAATGGTAAAGTCGAGTTTCCTACAGGGCTGCCTGAGCTTGATGTTCCAGGAGGAGAGCCAAACTTCATCCCCAACTTTAAAGGAGCAAGGTCGACAAATGCTTTAATCTAACGGAGGCCTGGAGCAAGACGGAATGGACCTTTTTCCAGATGTCTCTAAGTTATGAGGCAGTAGAACGGTTTCCAGGAAGACCAGAAGATTTGATAAAGAAGAGAGAGAGTTAGCTCTAGGATGGAAACCGACGTTGCAAAAAAATGGTGACAGGCGAGGCGAGGAATGACAAGAAATGCTAAAGGCAAATTCCGCCCACGGGAGTAAAGCTGGCCAGTTATCATGGAATATGGATATATACAAAGAAAAGGAATTGTTCCAGTGACTGGTTTACCCTTTCTGTCTGTCTGTTGGATTGTGGATGGTAAGCAGATGACAAGCTAATCTTGATCTCCAACAAGTTGCAGAAAGATCTCCAAAACTGGGCAATGAATTGCGAACTATGGTCAGAGACGATATCTTCCGGAAGACCGTGGAGACGAAATACATGTTGGACGAACAATGAAGCCGGTGTTTGGGCATTAGGTAGTTTATGCAAAGGTACAAAATGGGCCATATTGCTGAAACGTTCCAAAACCACTCATATGGTGCTGTAACCAGATGACCGTGGTAGATCCACAATGAAATCCATTGAAAGATGTGTCCATGGTTTAACTGGAGTAGGCAAGGGTATCAACTGACCTGACAGATGACTTTTAGAGAATTTTCTTCTGGCGCACTGTTCAGAAGAAAGGACATAACTCTTGACATCAGAAGACCAGACCCAACGTGAGAAGATTTCAATGGTTTTAGATATTCCCGGATGCCCAGCAAGTTTCTTCTCATGACATTCAGCGAGTACCATTTTCCTAAGATGAACTGGAACAGCTTGTCTGTAGGCGTTTCCGATGGGGCAATTCTTTGGAATCGACAAAGCGTAACCCAAAGTTCTTGGGTCAAACCAACGTTAATTGAGGAGGACGGAATGATGGGCCAAGGATCAGGAGGCGGAGCGTGACAGGATATGAAGGTCCGAGAGAGTGCATCGGCCTTGAAGTTTTTAGAGCCTGGTCGAAAGGTGATTAAGAACTTGAGGATTTAGGGTCTTGGCTGCCTGAATGTACTGAAGATTTTTATGGTCCGTGAAGATGGTATTTTGATTGGTAGTTCCTTCCAACCAGGGTCGCCACTCCTCCATAATTTGCGGTTGCCTACATCATAATTGATCTTGGTGGCTGAGAATTTTCAGGAGAAATATGTGCGAGGATGCATTCTTTGGTTCCGAGGGTCCTTCTGAGAAAGAATAGCACCAGCCCCCATGTCTAAAGCATCCACTTCAACAATATACGGGAGTTCTGGGTTTGGATGTTTGAGGACTGGAGCAGATGTAAAGGCTTCGTTGAGAGCTGAAAAGGACGCTAAGGCTGCCGGTGACCAATTAACTGTATTAGCACCTTTACGAGTAACGGCAGTAATAGGTGCCACTAGTACTGAAAATAAGTGGATTAATCTTCGGTAATAATTGGAGAAGACAAAGAATCTCTGAATGACTTTCAAATTAGTGGGAAGCGCCCAGTCCTGGACTGCCCGGATGTTGTCAGGATCCATTGAAAACCCGCTGGAGGAGATGACATAACCCAAGAAAGTTACACGGGTGACCTCGAATTCACATTTTTCGAGCTTAGCATATACATGGTGCTGGCAGAGTTTAAGGAGTTCCTCACGGACGTGCTGACGGTGCTGAACCAAGGACTGTGAATAGATTAGAGTATTGTCCAGGTAAAACACAACAAATTTTCCAAAGAATTCCCGCAGGACATCCTTAATTATATCCTGGAACACTGAAAGCGCGCTGCAGAGACCGAATGGCATAACCAAATATTCGTAATACCCTGAGTGGGTAATAAATACTGTTTTCCACTCCTCTCCTTCTCTTATCCAGATCAGGTAGAAGGCGCCCCGAAGGTTAATCTTAGAGAAAATAGTAGTTGATTTTAGTTGATTAAAGAGTGCAGAAATGAGAGGAAGCGGGTAAGTGTTTTTGATCATGATTTTGTTCATACCACAAAAGTCAATGCAAGGCCTCAAGCTGCCATATTTTTTAGCTACAAAGAAAAACCTGCCTCCTACCAGAGATTTAGAAGGTCGAATTAACCCTTTCCGAAGATTCTCCTCTACATACTGCTCCATCACTTGGGTCTCAGGAGTAGATAGGGCATATAAACGTCCTTTAGTCAATTTAATCCCAGGGGTAAGATCGATTGCACAGTCATATTCTCGATGAGGAGGGAGAATGTCCACCCTTCTTTTAGAAAATACATCCCAAAATTCTTGGTATGGAGCAGGAACAGGTTCCAGACTAGGCCAAAGGACTCGAAGGGGCAAAGTCAGACAGTTGGATGAACACTCCGGATGCTAACGAATGATCTCCCCTTTCTTCCAATCGATGTGAGAATTATGGCCTTGAAGCCAAGGATGCCCCATAATCAAAGAAGCAGAACGACACGAAATAAACCATAAACCATATCAAATAAACCATATAGGTGGAGTCTTAGGAAGAATTCTGCCACCAATTAAAGGGTAACCGTCCAATCCGCAGACGATGCCTCAGTCCAAGTTAATCAAGGGAATACCGAGAGTCTGGGCCAACTTGAGGCCAAGGAAATTACCTGCTGCATCACTATTGAGAAAAGCAGAAAGATCAGTGGACTGGGTACCATAGACAAGGCGTGCAGGAATCAGAACAGAATTTTCAGAAGAGATAATTTGAAGACCTAGGCGCACCTCTTCGCCAGCACCTAGGCCTGATCTTTTCCTAGCTTATTGGGGAAAGCACAGAGTAGGTGAACATTGTTGCCAAAATACATGCAAAGACCCAGGGAGCGTCGCCTGGAACGTTCTTCCAAAGAAAGGCGATAGGCACGTAACTGCATAGGCTCAGGAATGTCCAATGATGCAGCTCAAGAGGTCGGTGGGGAGTGGAAAGAGGCTGATGTATCCCTTTAAACTCTTCTTTCCTTGATTCTACGATCAATCTTGATTACCAACTGCATCATATTCTCCAAGGTAGTTGGTATAGGATATTGCACCAAAGAGTCTTGGATTTATTCAGAGAGCCCAAGACGGAATTGAGCTGGATCATTCCATTCACTATCAGTGGACCATCGCCTAAACTCTATATAATACTCTTCAATGGTGCATCGGCCTTGCTTCAGGGCCGTGAGATGAAACTTGGATGAGGCCACACGGTCAGGGTCATCATAGAGTAGACCCAAGGCATTAAAAAAGGCATCTACAGACTGCAAGGAAGGACTTGTGGGAGTAAGACTGAATGCCCAGGACTGAGGGTCACCCTGGAGAAGCAAGATTATGATGCCGACCTTTTGTTGTTCCAAGCCTGAAGAATAGGGTCTTAAACGAAAATAAAGCTTACAACTCGAATCGATCCGGCAGATTCAATTTGGGTTCCGCAATGGGTGACGGAGATGCCTGCTGAGCTTACAAGGCTGTGAGGCTTCTTCCTGAGCAGACAACAGGTGCGATAAGCCTTCGACCATCTGAGACAAGGTCTGGATCTGACCCGCCAGAACCTGAGCTGGAGAAGAGTTTGTCACGCTGTCATCCATGAAATGACTTCTGACAAAAATCTTCACTGGCTAGTTATAATGTTATTACCATGGCTAGTAGATGAGCCTTTAGAACCAAGCTATTAAAGGTCTTCACCTTTAGCAGCCGCTTTTCCTGTAGAACTGATGTTGTTCGGAGGTACTCATATGCCCCCAGGACTTAGGATCTAGGGTAGTAAAGGCTTATCAGTATAACTGCAGTACAGGATGGAGTTAATCGGGATATTGGAGGCTTGTATCCGGGACAGGCCAGGGTGGTGGGTCAGAAGCAAGCAAGGAAGGTCGTGAAACAGGCCAGAGGTCGGTATCAGCGGCAAACAGAGGAATCTAGGAAACAGGCAATGGTCAAAAGGGCACAGGCATAGAAGCAGAGTTCAATAAACAAGCTAAGGGTCACAATGGGTTAACAATTTAAGGACAGGGAACGTATCCAACAGCAAGTCAGCTATCTGTGTAGCACACTAAAGCTTTAACCGGCAGGGAGACAAAGCCCTCCCTGCCTTAAATACTTTGATGGGCCAATCAGGAGAGAGGAGGCACAGGGTTATGAATCAGCCTCAGGAGGCTGCTGATTAATTACTTGTCCAGGACTGGGATTGGTTAAACACATAACCCTGGAATATGTATATGCATAATGTGTAAATCAAACTTTATAAATAAAAAGACTCCAGCTGGAGTTATGAATGTCCCTGCTCCCTGTCTAAATGTACCACAACCTATTTATAGGCAAAGAGTTGCGGCTGCTTGGGGCACTGCCGCAGCTACTGACAGGTAGTAATGACCACACACAGCATTCCCAACCACGTTATTTAATGGGAGATTGAATTATTCTCATACAGACGCCTGCACACCCTCATTTCATTGTATACCAATGAGGGAGTTTATTATGGTGCCATTTCATCAGAAATGTGTCTGCTGGGTTTGGAATATAAAAATAAATGATAATTACAGGCATATTCTCCAAAAGAAGTATGTTTTTTTATTTCATTTTAGAAGCACTACATACTAATTGAATATTTGAAATTGCATTAGTTTTACAATTTGTACTCATACATTTAGAACATAGCACCATTTATAACACAGTCCCACATTACCAATGCTTGTATGTTTTTAAATATTATGTGCCTATTGTAGAGTTCCTTACACGCTTTTTTATATTTCCATTACGCATGTTGCTATTTAATAGGCTTTTCAAAATCTTGCCAATGTCAGCTACTATGTATACCTACATAGTTACCATACATTTTTTGTTTTTGTTTTTGAATGTCATTAAAATGTTGTGTTCATTAACTTCATGTCATGCTAACTTTTATGCTTTTTTTTACTTTTTCCCCAGACGTTTCTTAATGAGCCTTTTATGATCATTTCTATGTGTAAGTATGTTTATAATGTTATAATGTTTAATGTACAAGGAGGCTACAAGGGCTGCAAGGCATAAGGTAGTATACATATTTTTTCTTCATCTATCTTTCTCACATATAGCCAGGCATGGGCATGGTGCATGCTCAGTATCAGAAGGGCAAAGGCATTGTCCGCTCCAAAATCAGCAACTGATCCACCGTGTCTAGTCCAGTGAGCATGTCTTTAGGCCACATGTCAGCCTCTTCGGGATGTCTGATGCTTAGGTGATTTGTCGCTATCAACTACCACCATGTCATCATGAACACCCTATGCATTGTGCAAAGTGACCTAGAGCCTTTGCGTAACCTCCCCAAAGCAATACTGCCACTGATCAAACTCTTGTTGGTATTGCACTTGCAATCTCGGTCATTCCTAAAGGTTTTCCTGTCATGCATTCAGCAATTTAACCATCTGCCCCTTGTGCCCAAAAAGTGGCTGTTTGCCCTGGTCCAGTTGGGAGGAAATGCTTCTAGTTGTTCAAATAGAAACATTTCCACTCAATCAATGTTCAGGCTATATGAGATGCACCTCTCTAGATTTAAGACTTGGTTTCTAGATGACTGGGGAACACCCATGACTCCTTTGCCTTAAAGCAATCAAGAAAGTAGCACATATTGCAACAGAGGCAATAAGGTAGTAGGCAATTTGGTAACGTGTGGCTTTTAGGTGCAATTTTACATACCTACATATATACCTATATATGTTCTTGCTTGCTACACTTTATAGGAGGCAAGTATACCCTTTACACCCTTGGCTCCTCCCTGCTATTTTAAATCCACACGGAGCAAGAATTTGCATACAATTTGGCACATATGGCCACCAGATCGGTTATAGAGCACAGTTTTAGGCCAGAATTCACTGCATTGAATGGTCAGGTTGCACTCTTATGTATGTGCCCTATATGGTTTGCAAAAAATCTCTGTGTGGTATTCCATAACATTGTCATCAAGAGTGGGGTTCCTTGAGTGGAAGAGGGCGAGGTTGCTTGCCAGGAGGTAGAAGACATCCTGATTCCCAAGGCTATTCTATGTATAAAGAATAAAGAATAAATAATAAGTGATTTCATTACACTTTTATATAAGTACCTTTTGATTTTCGTTTCAAATGTAATTCTTAAAGTAAATAGACAAAAACACAAGGAAACATTTTCATATTAGTATTTTAATGCAAACATCATATTTCATAAAGCAAAACCATACATGCCAACCCCCCTCCATCAATATATTTAATATTATCCAGCCCCACTTGCCCCTTAGGGCACGGCCTAACAAAATTTCAATTTTGGCTGACTGCTGGTTGCACGTGATGTGGTGGGTAATGGTGGGGAAGAAGCAGAGGGCAGTAGGACAGCATAGGGTGGAAGTGTAGTAGAGGGGAGAAGTTCAGCAGAGAGGGATCAACGGAGGGCAGTGCCTATTGCCTCCGCTTCCTTTCCCATCCTAGACTCTTCCACATCACAGGTCACCTACGTCAGGTCCTCTTCTACTTCCTCTGCATCTGCTTCTTCACCTAACATGGAGCAGACAGATGAATTGCGCAGAATCACTGATAGATAAATATGTATTTAATAAATTTATAGCCAATATAGATATGGACACAAACTAGACAAGTGAAAAATAACACTCACATAATGGACATAAAATTAAAAATGAACTGAATATCATGCATGATATAGATTTAACACATTGCAATATTAAAAATAGCACATATAGACCTGGTGAACTAATTTTCACATATGGTCATATCATCAAAACAAGGTTGCAATGTTTGGATTATAACAAGAATAGAGTTTTTACTTATCCACCCTCTGAATGTGATATGTATATGTCTTCGATCTCCACTAAATGAGAACAAAAGTGGATTTCAATACTGGCATTTCTATGATTGCCCAATCAATGTGTTGCATATTATGCTTTCTATGTTGTTCGATTATCTCTCAGTGTTTTATATGTGAAAATTAGTTAATCAGGTCTATATGTGCTATTTTTAATATTGTAATGTGTTAAATCTATATCATGCATGATATTCAGTTCATTTTTAATCTTATGCCCATTATGTAAGTGTTATTTTTCACTCGTCTAGTTTATGTCTATACCTATATTGGCTATAAATTTATTAAATACATATTTATCTATCGGTGATTCTGCGCAATTCATCTGTCTGCTCTATCCTATCTATGCAGAGACCCAACACTGTCTCTTTTTATGAACTGCTACACCTGATACCGAACTTATATTATTACTCAGTAGCTGTATAAACTCATATTAGCGCCAAAGATTTGGGTGTTTTATAGTCTTCACCTAACATAGTTTAAAATAAAAAAAAGCATATATGTTTGACTCAATATTCACATTGCATCATAGTAGTATATTTCAAACTTTTTTATCAACATGCAAATCAGTGTGTATTTGTGTATTCATCTTTTCTGCAAAATTAAAAAAATTTTTAATAACACATCAATGTATCAGCTAGCATACATGTGTGTTGAGAGGAATGTTACCTAGGTATTTTTTTGAAATCTCAAAGTGATCTTGTCTCAAAATACTAAGCAATCTTGTAGACCATTGTCAGATTCTAAAATAGGCTGGCTAGGTTGCATTTTAAGTGCCAATGATTTAGGTGTTTTATTTGCATTACAATTTGCAAGTGCTAATCGTCTTTTATTAGTGTTCTAATAAGATAAGCCAGCTATTGTTGTTGGATTTTTAGATGTCTGGAAACCAAACATTTGTCTTTTTTTGTTTTATCCATGTATTGTGAGTTACAATTTACCTCTGGGGATAGTGGTGTGGTTAGGCGTGGGCTAGTTCTAGTGTCAATCCTGCCCACCCACTGCACCAACGTAAGTGTAATGTCAATGTAAGCCAATGTTGTGATCTCCAGGGGACTGAGGTCCAATTGAGCTGAAGGACCATCACCTGTTGCCTAACGATGCCTGCGGTGGTCACTTATTTTGTCCTTCAGACGTCACTTAAAGTCTTGCCAACTGTGTGGAAAGTTCAAAGATAAGAATGTTGCAGTGTATACATTCAAAATTATTATTCTACAACTTGAGAAGACATATATCTAAATATATTGGCACTAGAGGTCAAAGACTAATAACAGAAAGCTGCCCAGCTCTAATACTTTTCTTTCAATAATAGATTTTATTAAAGATTTTAATTACAGGGTACAAAAAAAACAGTAAAGTGTAGGGGAAAGGGGGGAAGGGGGAGAGTAATAGGGAGGGACAAAGGGCAGTATATATAGATACATACATAAATGGCAAATCACCGGAATTTCACATAATTTAAATTGAAAGCAGTATACATTAGAAAAACAATCCCTTAGGACTACTGAGGGGAATTTTGAGAGGTATTCGGAAGGTCTGGGGAGACTGAGGTTTTGGAGACATATTGATTCCAAGCAAATCACTTCATGTGGGGAGAAGAAACAATGGAGACCATGGAAACTCCCATGGTCTCCATGTCGCAACTTAACTGGACTTTAGTAATTATATTAGCAATAGGTGGTAGAGTGGAAGTTCTCCATGCCCGGGTTATCAACACATGGATAGCTATAAAAATGTGGCTTATAACGTAACGATCTCCTGATGAGACTTGTGGGGTAAAAAAGTGTAAAAGTGCTACCTCCTGGTTATTAGGAAGAGGATTTTGAGCTGTCTTTGAAATTAAGGTAAAAACCTCGGTCCAGAGGGTATAAACAATCGGACAGCTCCAGAAGACATGAAAAATGCCACCTATCTCCCCACACTCTCTCCAACAGGCCCTGGTATGAGTCAGCCAAATCTTATCAAGTCTGTCTAGAGTCATATAGAGTCTATGGAGTAGTTTGTAAAGCATCTCTGTGTAGTTAAAACACCTCGACATCCGATGGGCATTTTGGTAAATAATTTCACATTTAGTCAGATCAAAAATCTGACCAATATCCCTCTCCCAAAGTAGTTGGGAGGAGGATTTCATGGATTAATTTCTTAAATTAAGGTGAGTGTACCAGAAGGTACAGTCTGGTGTAAAGGAGGGCTGGGGGTGTTGTAGGGAAAGGTATTGCGTGCGTATGGAAGATAACCAATGTCGGACTTGAAGGTACTTATAAAAGTCTTGATATGGGATCATCAGGAATTGCTCTTGCAATTGTGAGAAGGATGATAAAGACAGGTCAGAATGGATCGATTTGATATAAGTAATACCCTTAGAGTACCACAAGGACAGATTTAGATTAATTATCCGTTTGGCTAAGGCAAGGAGGGAGAGATTAGAATTGAGAAGAGTGAAAGGTCCATTGCCTTTAAAGTCTTGTCCCAGATTAGGAGAGCATCTCTTGAGGGAGGCCACCAGGGCTTAGGAATCCACAGGAGATTGGCCAATGGGAATGTATAGTTAAGGCCTCTCTCAAGATCAACCCATGGTTTTGTTATGATTCCTAGTGAATTCAGGACACGGCTATAGCAGTAGAAAAAGTGTCTTTATTTAGGCAAAATATGTGAAGAAGGATTGAGTTTGTTGAATATGCAGATTTGAAGCAACAGAATAAACAGGTATACTCCAATACACAAATATGAACATGTGTGATGAATGTCAGGAATAGTCCACAGAAGCAACAGGTTCCAAGCAATGACAAATACAGTTTAAATGCAGGAACAAGTATATTGAGTTACCCAATTGCCAGGAGGCACGAGGCTCCAGACTAATGAGGCAGGGATCAGGATTCCAGATTGCCAGAGGCACAAGGCAGTCCAGGGAAGCAAACAGACTAGCTGAGTCCAGTAATCAGGCAGAGATCAGGGCAATAGGCAAACAAGCTGGGTCCGGTAATCAGGCAGAGAGTCACAACAGCAGCAGAAAAGCAAAATTGGAACAGGGATAAGCAGGAAACCAGTAGCAGCCACGTATAAATGATGAACTGCACAGAGAAGAGACTGAGGCAGTTATTTGAAGCTGTGAGACAGGTGCAGTTCTAATTAGGTAAGGAGATTAACTCCTACAGGCATGGTGTAAAGTTCAGGGGCAGAACAGTAGCACCACTGGTGGATTTGAGGTACTGCTGCCACAATAAAAAGTATAGGCAAAGTCGTAACAGGTTTATGGTGATCTGGGAGAGACCAGTCTCGTAACTGTGCAAGTGTGGCCGCCTCCTGATAATTAACTATATTGGTTAGGGCTAGACCTACTGTCTTTTGGACGGGCCATAGTAAAGTGAGTAGGTGGTTTGCCCTTGCACACATAGGAGGCAAGTATGAAGTGAAGCTTATCCATATAGGACTTGGGGAGAAAAAAAAGAAAGCGCCCCAAGTAGGTACATCATTTTGGATAAAAGACATTTTAAACACAGCGATTCTGCCCTGCCAGGAAAACTTATGACACTGCCACGATTTTGCTAGAATATTTAAATGTATCAATAGAGCAGTATAATTAGTCTTGAGTACGGCGTTTATATGGGGAGTAATCATAATCCCTAAATATGACATAGAAGCATTTTTCCAGGAGTACGGAAAGGCTGCCTTCAGATGCACCAGGATAGCGTCTGTTACGTTAATAGGAAGGGCGTCTGTTTTGGAGGTGTTTAAGAAGCCCATCCATATTCCTCTAGCAAATCATATAGGATTGGAAACAAGACCTCCGGGCTAGTGACATATAACAGAATGTCGTCTACAAAAAGACATAATTTGTGGATAGTCGAGGCTAGAGTAATGCCCAATAGTTAAGAGGAAAAAAGGCTGAAAGGGGTCATCCTTGTCTGGTGTCATTGGAGATTGTGAACTTATCTGATGTAAAACCATTGCTATATACAGATGCTGAAGGTCCCTTATATAAAGCTAATATAGAATTGAGTATTTCACCACTGAATCCAAACCGAGCAATGACCCCAGTCATATAGCCCCAATGTAACCTGCAAAAGCCTTTTCTGCGTCTAATGACATAATTAACAATTCATGATGGAATTTGCTTGCTCGATAATATTGATCGTTCTACGTGTATTATTGGATGCTTGTCGTCCAAGGACAACGCCAACCTTATCCGGGTGGATCAAAGATGGAATAAAAAGACTAAGTCTATTTGCAATCAGTTTAGCATACAGTTTTATATCCAAATTGAGAAGGGCAATTGGTCTGTAATTCTGGCAGAGTGTAGGGTTCTTCTCCAGCTTAGGTATCTTTACAATTTTGGACTCCAGCATTTCAGGAGGGAAACTATCTAGTTTGGGGTCTTCTACAATCTTAAAATGAGAATAAAGGTGCCCTGTTTATGTTTAGAAATATTGTGCAAAGTGGATCTAAAAAAAGGAAATTGCTTTGAATTGGGGGCAAATAACGATACAATCGTAACTTGTTTGCCATTGAGTGATCCTATCACAATTAAATATCTGCCATTTTTATCTTCAATGCTAGAGTGAAGTGTAAAATTAGATTTGAAGCTAAATAAAGGGCACCCTATTTCGTTTAAAAGGAGCATTGATGGTGAACCACAATGGAAATCTGTAAAAATAGGGGGAGCTTTGGCCAAAAAATGCATTTCTAGTACTGCTACCACATCAGCTTTTTGCTTGGAAAAATGATAGCGCTAAAACTCCATTTAGCCGGGAGTTTAAATCCCTCACATTTAATGATAAGAACTTAACCAATGGATCTTATTGTAGGACCTTGTGAACAACGTGAAAGCAATGTAGTTAAGGTAAAAAATGATATACATGTCTGAAGGGGGAGGGGAACCAAGGGAAGGATGGGAGGGATAGGAGGGGGGGGAAGGGAGACAGGAAATAGAAACAAACATAAATATCCCCAATCCAGATGTTAAAGTAGCTGCTGGAGGGGGAATAATCTAGCACAATCAGTAACTGTGGGGACATGGCCCTACTTTGGGCATACCCACCCATACCTATAACATAACTAGCTAAAAAATATATCACCTGAAAATCAACATTTCGAGAAACATAGAAAATCTTAAAGTAACTTAAAGATGTTATACAGATTAAAAAAAACAACAAATTATTTAAAGTGAGTCAACAAGAAAATCTATAAAAGCACTCTGATAAGTTCTTAATCTGCACACTGACCGAAGATCTACGCTCCACTATTTGAAAGGAGTCTCAACTTACGGACTCTGTAAAATCAGTGTCAGAAACCTCAGAAGGTGATGACCCCATACTGAATCAGAAAAGTAGAGTGAAGTTGGTCTCGCCAAGATGAAATAGGCCTTCACATCTGAGCGTTAGAAGAATCAACATGAGACCAGTCCTTCTGCAGTCGAGACAATGAAGCTGAGGTAGTAGCTGATGCTTGAATGTCCCAAGATTGCAAAATTTGAATACCATCTTCTACTAAGTCAATCACATGAGAAGATTTATTACGTTGAATAATAAGCTTGATCAGGAAGCCCCAATAATCCTGGATCTGATAGTCTCATAATGGTTTGGTAAGGAGTTGAAATGAGCGCCGTTTTGCCACTGTGGCTGGAGAGAAATCTGGAAATAGCTGTATATTTTGCAGTGCCTTTTCAGCTGCCGGTGTTCTAGCAGTTCGTAGGATCCTTTCTTTAATATGATAGAAATGGCCCCGCATATGTGTATCACGAGGTGCTGTTTCCAGTCTCTATCTCGGTCTTGCTAATCTGTGAATGTGATCAAGTACCAGTTCATGATCAGAGGCCTCAGGAAATAATTTTTTAAACAAATCTTTGGCAAAGTCCCGAAGCTCCGAGATGGAGATAGACTCAGGAATGCCCCATATCTTAATATTATTTCACGGAGAGTGATCCTCTACGTCCGCCAACTTGTCAGATATATTAAAGATGTGGGCCTCTTTCTCATGTGAAGAGATGAGCTCATTGTGAGATGCCACAAGCTCCTCCTTCTTGTATTCCATGTGAGAGGTTCTCCCACCTAGTTCAGTCACTTGCACCTTGATTTCTTGTATAGATGTGCCCATTTCAGAGAATAACTCGGCCTTAAATAAGTCAAACATTAGTTGGACAGATTTGTTATTAGCTGGGCCGTCAGGGTCCATTTGTGACAGAACTGAGGGCGATGAGGATTGATCAATGGAAGGCAAAGAGCTTCTGGAGCCAGGATCATCGAAGCCTTTATGTTTGGGCACAATCCCCGCAGATGTAGAGAACTGAGGCTTGAAAAACTGGACTGTAGATACCTACTTAGTGACCTTGTGTGTTTTAGGGGCCATAGTGGAGTCAGAACCAAAGCAATGTATAAGTGAGGACAAATAGTATAGATTTAGAAGATGGTTCTGGGATCTTAGGCATTTGACGTAGTAAGGAGATGACCAGACATATTAGGAACAATACAAGGTATGTAGGAGGTGGGTTGACACGAACCTGGGTGGGTCTCCCATTTCACGGTCAAAAATTAGACATCTTAGTATATAGTACACCTTTCAGCCTTGTAGATGTAGAAAGGACACCGGAGGGAAGCCCCCTGAGATATTGCTTAAGTGTCAATCCCGATTGGGCAGAGATTCGTTCAGATCACCCCGTGTAGATAGTTCTTCAGCTATAGTATATTGTTGCCTAGGCTTCACTGGAGGTGGTCTTAACAGAACTCTTGGTGTTGCCAGATTAGTGGAGATCTGCCATTTGTGAGGTAGCTACGGTAGACCATATTTCTCTCAGTGGAAAATTGAGGCTATTATGGGCGTTCACTCAAGACAGGAGGACCAACCTCGAGAGACTCAGGTCTCAGCCGTCTGTGACTTCTGATGGTCAAAACAGGTTTGCTACTTCTTCGCTCTCCACCTGGATGGGAACCAGCCATTTCCAGATGAACAAGCTAATAGGCCTTCGACCGTCCACTCCTCTTCGATGTTGGATTACTCATTTCTGGGTAACCTCCAGATTATTAGATCAATATTTGGCGCAAGTCAGTACATATAATGTCCAATATATATAAACGTGCTCCACTATGACTGTAAATGCATGGAGGAACCAAGGCAAACTGCTAGCTGATCACGCAGCTTATATGGTGCAAATATCTGGGAGTTGTAGTGTTGCACTCACAAGGAGCGTTCAGCCATGGTAAGATGTTGCCACTGACCTGAGGATCCGTCAGTCCTTGACTCCAACCGACAGCTGCAGGAGACAGGAAAAAACTCCAAGGTGAACGCTCAGTGACAGGCAGCCATGACCGCGTCCGGGCTCCACTGGATCCAGGAACTCACCAAAACTGTATCTCGTCAGAAAGGGGACCAGTTTGCCACCTGGAGATGTAGTCAGTGCTGAGCTGCACCCAAGACGCTGCAGCAGCACCGCCCCGGGCACCCGATCCAGACACAGAGCAGGTCCGTCTACTCGTCAGTCAGGAAATTTGGGCAATTCCATGCCAAATTTTCCTCTCGGTCTAACCTGGCAAAGAGACCACCCAGAGACATGAATCTGATCACAAACTGAAGCGCATGTTGTCCACCGTCCATATGAATGGTATTTAGCTGGTGTATGTATTGTTTTAACCCCAAGGTAAACTCTTGATGGCAGGAGGTACCAAAATGCACATTCTGCCATATTGGTTACCAGGCCATGTCCCCCAGCTCTAATACTTCATTTAAAGACTTTAAAAAAAGGTGTCAAAGTAGGAATGATAATGTCAAAGTTTTTACTGTTAGTAAATATGTAGTTTTGTCATACCTTGGAAAATGATTAGAAGGTTGGTTTTAAATTTTCAAAGACCTGTACTAGGTATGCAGAGCACAATATATAAATGTTTGTTCCCTCAGCAAAAAAAATACTGTTTTTTTAAACTCAGTCACCGTTCATCTAAGTGGAGCTATTGCATTGACCTGGTTCGTAATGTCCTCACATATTCATAATTTTGCTGGGAAAGAACTTCAATCTCCCAAGCACTGAAATTTGTCTGCATTCCCTTTGAGGCTAGAGCGGAGGAGCCAGAGGCCAGACTTTGGCCTGGCAGCTCTTGGTTGGCCAGTGTTCTAAACAGGAGAAAAAAAGACAGTCATTGGTAAACAAAACTTAAATTCCCTGTAAACTGTCTCACATAGGACCTTGTACTCACCAATTATCATTAAGTGCCAAGATAAAGGTTAATAGTGTTTATCCAGAATAAAGTGTTGGTTTAGAAACAGGAGTAAAAAGACAGTTATTAAAAAAACTAAAATTCCCTGTAAACTCTCACATAGGCCATGTACTCATCAATATTTTTTAAAAGAAAGTTCTTTGCTCTGACCTCCCAATTTCTGAACTGCTACTAACACGTGATTAGAAATCACAAAATGGCAGGGCTAAATGATTGTCTCACCAGCTGTTATATAGGATATGCATGTGTGCTTTGATTGTAAGTGCATGAATGGCTAATCATTGTCAGACCCCTAATTGCCTGTATACGGTTGATTATCATGATTAATTGACAGGTGAAATTCATCCATTTTACATATGATATTGACGGGATACCCTACTGATGTGCATATGCCCATACATGCACCAATCAGTGATGAGAATGTTGGAAAGTCTCATTCACTTGCAAATATGAGAGAAAAAAAAAACATTCTCCAGTGCTGAGGTATGGGTACTGGCAGATACAGTGGACCATTGACCCTTAGCATGGTACATTACCAATAAAGATAAAGATCATGCCTACATGGCATCCACAGGCATCTGAGGTTAGAATTTAACGATAGATGCAGCATAGTGCAGCTTCAGAGGCAGTGGAGTGATCTCAGAAGGATGCAGCTAGAGCTTCTCACCGATTTGAGGGCTGATATTGCTAGGCAAAAGTTCTCAATAAATACCTTTTTATTTTATTAAAAAAAGAAATACTGTTATATTTGGTCCATTGCAAACCAACGTGGGTTGTAATAACCTTCGCTTGACAAAGTACAAGGCCTGCTATGAAATATTAATGTTTCAGATTAAGTATACAAATAATATATATATATATATATATATATATATATATATATATATATATATATATGTATATATATATATATATATATATATATATATATATATATATTGTAACATGGGGAGGCATTTATCTGACAATATGCAAAGAAAACATACAAGCAGAGTAAGACATTGGCGCAGTAATGCACCTAGATTCAGGTTAAACCAAGTAAAGACTTATGTGTAGTTTAGAGTTGGTTAACTTACATGATTTAAAAGCTGCTTCCTCTCAGCAAACAGACAGGGTGTGTCTGTTAGTTGAAACAGAGCAAGTGATGGGCATTTTCTCTTAAAGAGAAGGTGGGTGTGTCACCTGTCCATCAAGCTAAGGCTGGGGGAGGAGCATCATGTATAAAAGCTTGTTTGTACCATGTGTTCACTGAGACCAACGCTGGGAAAGCTGGCTGGTCCTGAGAGAGAGCTGGTCTATGTATAGCTAGCGTTTAGGGTCTCCATAATTGCTGTGAAAGTATACGGTGTCAAAACATTTACCATCCTCACAATAAAGCTACATAAAAAGGAAGAAGTTGTTCGCGTGTGCTTCTGCAGTAGCGGGCTCTTGCCACAAGTGCTGTCAGAAGTGGGATGCTCTGGGAAGCAAGTTTCGGCTACCCAACCCGCGCAGATGTCAACATGGAGGAAGTACTGAGAACCCTCGTGAATGTGGCCGCTGCGCAGCAAGAACAGCAAGCTAAGATACTACAAGTCTCCGAGGCACAGGTGGAAAACACAAGGCTCTTAAGAGTTAAGCCAGGTGAGGCATGACAGAAATGAACCACCTGGTCCTGTTCTCCAGAAAATGTCACCAGCTGATGACGTAGAAGCATATCTGGTGTCCTTTGAGAGACTTGCAAAAAGGGCAAAATGGCCTCCTAAAGATTAGGCTGAGAGACTAGCGCCATATTTGACTGGGGAAGCTCACCGAGCTTATATGGATCTAGATGAGGAATGGGCCTCTGATTATTTGTGCCTAAAGTCTGAGATATTGGCTCGCATTGGAGTTTCCAGGCCAGGCCGAGCCCAGCGCTATCACCAATGGCGCTATGACAAAGAAAAACCGGTCAGAGCGCAAGTGGCTGAGCTTTCTAAAATTTTAAAGAAATGGCTGCAGCCTGAGGAGAATTCGGCTTCTCGGATTATTGAAGTTCTGGCGATAGATCACTGCATCCGGGGGCTGAACCGCGATTTGCAAAGGTGGGTTCTGCAATCAGATCCACAAACTTATGAAGAGCTTGCCACCGTGGTAGAAAGGTTTTATGCGTTACAGCAAATGACTAAAGAACCTGCATTTGTGCCAAAGCCGCTGCCACGCCAAAAGCCAGGTTTGACAATCCTTGCTACAGGGCCCAAAGGCAAAACTGCTACGGACAGAAGGCCAGGTGCAAAGCTGTCTAATCTGAAGTGTTTTGAATGTGGTGAGCCAGGCCACTTTAAGGCAGAGTGTCCTAAACTACAGGAACCCATGGACTGTTCCGTGGCACATATTGGGCCTGCTTTTCCAAGCTGTTTTACCATGAGTCCCACATCAGGAAGTCCTTGTTTGTTCCGGGTGACTGTGCTAATCAACCAAAACCTTGTTTTGGCCTTGGTTGACTCAGGGAGTGAACTTTGTTTCCAGCTCTGCCTTACCCGAAACCATAACTTCTCGGTTGCCCAAGGAGAAGGTTCTTTGCGTACATGGCACGACAGAGGAGTATGAAAGAACAATACTACCAGTCACACTCAAATATAAAACTGTTATGGTGGTAGCTGCCATAGCACCTAAACTCCCATATCCACTCATTTTGGGGCGAGACTTCCCACTGTTTAATGATGTCCTCGGTGAGCGGATCCGGCCGGACATGCCGGCAATTGATGCAACGGTCGGAAGCCCGGTCTTAAAGGAACCGCCTAAGAATCCACAACATCTGGGCATCGATCTTTGGGAACCGCCAAACCGGAATGCCATCCTGGGAGTCACAGCAGGAGTTCCACAAAAGCATCCACCTGCGGGGAAACGTGGACAGTCCAAACTAGCATTGGTCGGTGATGTCGCAGATGAGCCCACCCCGCCTGACAGTGAGGATACGGACTGGTCCGCAATACCAATTTTGTTTCCACTGCAGGACTTTGCTCGGGACCAACTTAATGATGCCACTTTGGAACATGCCTTCAAAAGTGTGACTGAAGTAAATGGGGTAGCAAAAGTCGCCCAGCCTGCAGAAGGTATACCATATTTTATTGTTAAAAATAATTTCCTGTATAGAGTTGCTAATGTACAGGGGGAAAAAGTGGAACAACTAATGGTTCCTCAGGTCCATATACCCCTAGTGTTAAAAGCAGCACACACACATGTCTGTGGGGGACACCTAGGGAAGAATAAAACACGGGAACGAGTTCGGCTTAGGTTTAACTGGCCCGGTGTACGCATGGCAGTGAAAAAGCATTGCCGGTCCTGTCCCATTTGTCAGAGAACCTTTCCCAAACCCATGTACAGGGCACCTCTCATTCCAATACCAATAGTACGAGTTCCCTTTGAATGGATAGCTTAGGACCTTGTGGGGCCACTGGAAGAATCTGCACGTGGGCACCAATATATACTAGTGGTGCTTGACAATGCAACCAGGTATCCAGAGGCAATTCCCCCACAAAACATTAAGTCCAGCACCATAGCTAAGGAACTTGTATTGATGTTTACACGCTTGGGAATACCCAAAGAAATTCTCAGAGATCAGGGTACTCCATTCGTGTCTAAACTGATGAAGGACATTTGCCAGTTGCTAGGGTTTACGGCGCTTCACATTTCTGTATACCATCCACAAACAGATGGCTTGGTGGAACGCTTTAACTGCACATTAAAGCACATGCTCAGGAAAGCAGTGGCTCAAGAGAAAAAAGATTGGGACACTCTTGTTCCCTATTTGATGTTTGCCATCCGTGAGGTACCTCAAGCTTCAACAGGGTTTAGTCCTTTTGAGCTATTGTTTGGGAGACAGCCCAGGGGGATCTTGGATATGTTAAAAGAAGGGTGGGAGCAGCAAGGTCCGAGGGAGCCAAATCCGGTACAATTTGTGTCCCAAATGTATGAGAGCCTAGGAAAGATTTGCCCATTGTGTCGCAACATGTAAAAGAGGCTCAGGAACGACAGGGAAAAAGTTATGATAAAAATGCTGTTGTTCGATCTTTCAAGTCTGGGGACAAGGTCCTAGTCCTGGTTCCCACCCAGGAAAGCAAACTTTTCGCCCATTGGCAGGGTCCATTTGAAGTTCTAGAGGCTGTCGGTCCTGTCAATTACAGAGTCCGCCAGTTAGGTAGGAGAAGGGAGGAGCAACTATATCATGTTAACCTCCTTAAACCTTGGCATGATGAGGAAACCTCTCCTCGGGTAGTGAGTACTGCAATTGAAAAGTCTGAAGTGCCCATAGAGCCAGCTTTGTCCATTCAGCAGAGACAACAGACTGAAGAAATGATTCGCCGGAACAGGGATGTCTTCTCTTCCATTCCTGGGCGCACTACCTTAATCGAACACGACATTGTCACTGCACCAGGAGTCATTGTAAAGCAGAAGCCGTATCGTATTCCAGAAGCCAGACGGGTGGACGTGAGAAAGGAGGTCGAGAAGATGCTCCAGTTAGATGTGATTGAAGAGTCCACTAGTGAGTGGAATAGTCCCATTGTGCTTGTCCCGAAACCCAATGGGACAATTAGGTTCTGCAATGACTTTAGGCGCCTAAACAGTATGTCGCAGTTTGATGCCTATCCAATGCCACGTGTGGATGAACTAGTGGAAAATCTTGCTGGTAGCAATTATCTAACAACCCTTGATCTAACAAAGGGTTATTGGCAAGTTCCCCTGACTTCCACGGCCAAGCCAAAGACTGCATTTTCCTCCCCTGATGGTCTCTATCAATATAAAGTCATACCCTTTGGGTTGCATGGGGCACCTGCCACCTTCCAAAGGGCCATGAATAAATTGCTACGTCCTCACACAGCTTATGCAGCCGTTTACTTCGACGATATAGTGATTTATACCCCAGACTGGGGATCACATTTAGCCAAAGTTGAGGCGGTCTTAGCTTCATTAAGGTCAGCAGGGTTAACAGCTAACCCAGAGAAATGTGCCATAGCCATGAGAGAAGCCAAATATTTGGGGTACGTTGTTGGTCAAGGGTGTGTAAAACCCCAGCTGGACAAAGTGGAGGCAGTCAAAAATTGGGCAAGGCCAGAAAAAAGGTTGCAGTTAAGAAACTTTTTAGGCTTAGTAGGTTACTACAGGCGGTTTGTAAGCCACTTCGCCACTAGAGCTGCTCCACTTACGTACATGTTAAAAAAAAGTTGTCCAGATAGATTGACTTGGTCTGATTCTGCAGAAACCGCCTGGTTTGATCATCTGTTAGCTCTTTGTTCCTCCCCAGTTCTACAAGCATCGTATTTTACCCGGAGTTTCTTCCTCCAAACTGATGCTTCTGTTGTTGGCTTAGGTGCAGTCTTGTCACAGGAGAAGAAGGGAGTAGAAAATCCTGTCCTGTACCTAAGTCGTAAGTTGCTTCCAAGGGAACAAAAATATGCCACTGTGGAGAAAGACTGTCTCGCCATAAAATGGGCTACACAAGCTCTGCGCTATTATCTCCTAGGCAGAGAGTTCACCTTAATAACAGACCATGCACCATTGAGATGGATGCTAAGCAACTGGGAGGTAAATGCCAAGGTTACCCGCTGGTTCTTGGCACTACAATCTTTCAAGTTCTCAGTAGAACATAGACCTGGGATTCTGCACAAGAATGCAGATGCATTGTCACGAAAATATGCGCTCCTTCACGAAGTCCGCGTCCCCCGACTTGGAGACGCTAGGGGGAGGAATATGTAACAAAGGGAGGCATTTATCTGACAATATGCAAAGAAAACATACAAGCAGAGTAAGACATTGGCGCTGTTATGCACCTAGATTCAGGTTAAACCAAGTAAAGACTTATGTGTAGTTTAAAGTTGGTTAACTTACATGATTTAAAAGCTGCTTCCTCTCAGCAAACAGACAGGGTGTGTCTGTTAGTTGAAACAGAGCCAGTGATGGGCGTTTTCTCTTAAAGAGAAGGTGGGTGTGTCACCTGTCCATCAAGCTAAGGCTGGGGGAGGAGTATCATGTATAAAAGCTTGTTTGTACCATTTGTTCACTGAGACCAATGCTGGGAAAGCTGGCTGGTCCTGAGAGAGAGCTGCTCTATGTATAGCTAGCGTTTAGGGTCTCCATAATTGCTGTGAAAGTATACGGTGTCAAAACATTTACCATCCTGACAATAAAGCTACATAAAAAGGAAGAAGAAGTTCGCGTCTGCTTCTGCAGTAGCGGGCTCTTGGCACAATATATATATATATATATTTATTTATTTTTAAGCAAAAGACACACTCGCAGCTGTGAAGGATTGGTGAAATCGTAAAGCTAACAATATAAAATCATGCACACAGCACTGAGAATGACATTCGTTCTATATGTATAGATATGTGAGACATAGATAATATTTATCAATAAACTAATATGTCATATTTATTCCAACAGAATGCCTCAGCATCTACCGCCTATGCCTCCTGCAAAGACATCAGATTAGGGGGGGCGAGGAGGCCCAGGAGGAGGAGAAAGACCAGGAGGACATGAAGACCCAGGAGAAGAAAGAGGGCCAAGAGGATTTGAGACCCATGAAGAAGAGGAGGGCCAGGAGGAGGTCAATAGTTTCATCAGAATTATTATTCTAATTAGTAAGATTGATTTTATTTTTTGGGTAATTTGTTAGAAAAATAATAAAAAATATTAAAAAATGTTTTTGTTTCTAAAAATATGTGTGTGCAGTTTAGGTATGTGAAGAACTTTTGTACTAATATAGTACCATGATAAAGGGACATTTTGAACATAACCGAATATCTGGAATACATTTGTCCATTTGACTGGGTATTAACTGAAACAAATTTTCAATCAAAATGAAGTGTGAAGAGGTGAGCAGTGATAAAAAGTATATTAACTCATCCTCTATAAATGTGATAAACGAGGTACAGTTTTATCTGAGTCATAATTATTTCCTTTCCTCACACAGTATATGGCAGCATAGCCTTCATTCCATTATCATTACATATACTTTTTCATTATAATGAAATATCAGAATAACAGCATACATACAGCATCATAGAAAGGGTAAGTATGAAATTTCTTTATAATTTAATGTAATTGCATGCCTGTGCGTTCCATTGTCAATCAACTATACAAATGCAAATCTTGCTCAAACATACGTGAATTAGGTAGTGGGTCAAAGAAAAAACTAAATATGCCAGTTTTTACCTCATGTAAACTCCATTCCTTGTTGAATTTAAGGATGCTTATATGTGATTTACGTGAGTTTACGCGTGTTTTGCACTATGCACTCAATATTCATCTGTGAATCAGGCTCTCAGTGACTACATGTAGTAATACTGGTATATTAGTAAACTAATTAGGATTGGACAAAAAAACACAGGGTGCTGTTTGACTTTGAGCAGCACACCACAAAAACAAATTATATAGTCTTTTTAAAATCAAAGGTTTTACATCTGAAGGTAATTGTATTAGGGGCAGTATCTCTCACATCTGTACTAGTCAGCGACCAAAAAACAGGATGCTCTTTGACACTGTGCAGTACACTCCCAAATAAAACAAATTATTACTTGGTTTTAAAATCCAAATGTTTGAATGTGAAGGCAATTGTATGAGGGGCAGAATCGCTCACATCTGCACTAGTCAGTGGCCACAAAACAGGAAGCTATTTAACTATAAGCAGCACACCCCAAAAAAACTTATTATTTCTTGCTTTTAACATTCAAGTATTTGAATATAAAGGCAGTGGCGCATGCAGGGGGGGTTTCTGAGTCTCCAGAAACCTCCCCCCTGCACTAACTTAGTGCCCACCACAGCACCGCCGCGGACGCTTCTTTGACAGCGCCACGGCTGCTGTATAGGACAGCGCTGCCGAAACGGAGGCATGCGCATGTGCAGCAGCTCTCTCTCGTGTGTTTTTTTTGGGGGGGGGGTCGGGGGGGGAGGAAACCCCCCCTGACAATCCTGCGTGTGCCCCTGAAAGGCTGTTGTGTAAGGGGCAGTATCTCTGATATCTGTACTAGTAGCCAGACAAAAAACAAGCTGCTCTTCGACTCTGAGCAATAAACCCAAAAAAAACCAACTAATTATTTCTTGCTTTTAAAATCCAATGGAACACAAGAAAAAGTACCAGGGATAGGCGCTAATGTATGCAATAAGCAGCCTAAAATACATTTGAGGGAAGACCACTACTTCCCAAAAATTGAACAAGAAATACAACAGTGTACCTTATAGTGCTAAATGTTTAGAAACCTGACAGATACTTCCCTCTTAATGAGGATAGCAGTCTTCAATCCAGAAAAATTACTAAAAGAGGGACTGAAAAAACACTGACATGGGGTAATATTGCATGAAATAGTGCACCACACATAGAGGAAAGTCACACAGGAGTAAACCCCTATCCAGGTGCATAAAACTCATAAACAGCTTCACCCAATAAATCCACCACATGGGAGAATCCACTTCAGGGTTTTATGCTTACAGGATCACTCCATTAAACAGGCACATCAATCAGGAGCTGGGACGATATCCAGTTAGGTCCCCTCTTCACATGACCTCCAAAGACTTCCCATATAAATCAAAAAGGAGTATAGTGCACATAGTGTAACACATTTACTTAAAACAAAGGCACATGCATTGCCTACAATAAAAACATAATTCGAGAGCACAAACCCTCTACATGCGTACCAGAAAGGTCTGAGTGTCAGCGCATCTCACAGGTGAGAGAATGGTAAGTTCCAGGTTTGCAGCTCTGCCCGAAGATCTGTGACCCTAACAAACGCATTTCAATTCCTAAAACTGGAATCTTCCTCAAGGTAGTGGATCCTCAAAATGTAGCACAGTTTTAAAGTCCTTAAATGCCAAACAGCTGTGTAGCACTGAGCTGGATACGAGGCTTGGTACAGGCCAGATGTCACCACTCGATCCAGACTATAGAGCCCATGCTTGTACTCATCGAGGCTGGATCAGCATTGCTGTGAGCATGAACAGTGGATACAGAGCTTCTCTTAGCTTGACATCCACAAAGGTTAACAATCCAGACTGGCATCAGAGCTCACTGACCATATATAGAGATACATCTCCAAATGATAACATGTAATGAAACAACATAAATATTATAAAATAATTTCTACAAATTTCCTTTAAAGCATATCTCACACTTAAAGATTAATCATAATAATACAATAGATAAATTCATATATGAAAAAAAATATAATAAATAGATAAAATAAAACATAAAACCCCAAATTGGGATCATCAACCATAACTTCCTAATAAATCCCCCATTGGTAATACTTGGTCACAAGAACCATTTGAGTTCAAAGTCTAAGAACCTTAGGGATTAAAGTTTGAAATTGATGGATCCATCTCATTTCAGATTTTGTTAGTTACGTTCTTACATCTCCAATAATTCTCAATTTGTTCCATTCCCCAAAACCTTTTTAATTTCCCTAGGGTTACAGGCATAGGTCTTCCTGAAATGTTCAGAGAGAGTGTGTGTGTTTCCAGGCCTTTACGAATGTTATACACATGTTCTCTTAGTCTAACCTTCAAATGTCTGGTAGTCTTCCCTACATATAGAGATTACATGTACATTCAATAACATAGTTAATCTTAATCATATTACAGGTAATAAATTGATTAATCCGATAGGGTTGTTGATTAACAATAACACTATCCACCTTATTAATTTCTAAAGGACTGTTCCTGCACATTAAACACATCCCACATCTGTAAAAAACAATTATTTTCATCAAAGGTCTCACAATATCAAAGGATACACTTCTAACCTTATCCCTAATACTTGGAGCCTTCCTATACACAAATGAAGGTATGTCTGGTATAACCGTTCCAATAATGGAATCCTTCAAAATGTCCCAATGATTCCTAAAAATACTCTCTATTTTCTTATGGGCCATATTGTGTTGTGTAATAAATGCCCATTCGTGTTTACCTGAGGTGATGTGTAGCACTTTTGTATTTTGAGTAATAAGTTCTGTTCTTTCAAATTTCTTTAAAGCCTCTTCAGCCTTATCCAACAATTGATTACTATAACCTCTAGTTGCAAATATGTTCTTTAGGTCCCATAGTTGACCCTCGAATACCTCACTTTCCGTACAGTATCTTTTAAGGCTTTTCATCTGCCCCAATGGTATATTTGAAAGCCAGTTACTGTGATGATGACTATTAACATGTACATAACTGGCTTTATCAGTAGGCTTCCTATAAGTTTTGGTTTGAATGATGTTATCCCTAATATACACTGTGATGTCCAAAAAGTTCACACAACTCTTGCTTGAATCGAAAGTCAATTCAATATTTGATGTATTAGAGTTGAGGAATTCACAAAAGTGAGTCAAATCCTGCTCTGGACCAGCCCATACAAAGAAAATATTGTCTATAAAACGACGCCAAAGTAACTGGTACCCAAAGCAGTTCCTATGCACTGAAGATAATAGTGTTCTTTAAAATGAAAATAAATATACATCAGAATAAACATAATAGATTCAGTTATGAAATTCCTAATTGTAGAGATGTTTAAAATATGACTCACTGCTTTGACTCCCATTCATGTCTAATGACAGTGTATAATGCCCACACATCTGCAGTAACTAGGATGTAGCTAGTTTTTCACTTTAAATTGGAGAGTTTACCAAGAGAATTCTTGGTATAACGTAAATAGGCTGACATAGTGCAAACAAGAGGTTGTACATAATTATTCACAACTTCCGACATATTAATGGTTATTGACCCTGTACCGGCGATAATAGGTCACCTGGGAGTTATGGGGGTTTTTATGTATTTTTGGAAGTACATATATAACGGGAGTCACAGACTCCTGAACCTTAACATTAGTATTTAATAAGTAGTTCCAAACGTTTGATAGTTATATTTCCAATTGGATCCCCCTTTAATGTTTTGTATGTAACTCCTTAATTTAATTGTCTCATAACCTCATCATCATATTTCTCCCTATCCATTATTACGATGTAATAATAATGTCCATTGGTCACATTGACCAACAATATGCTAGGCACTGCAATGCTTCTATCCTATGAGGTTGGCTGAAGACCCGGAAGCTGCGAACAGGAGCTAAGGGTCAGGTGCGCACTGCCGGGTGTCAATTGCGCCCATTTCCACTGCAAAGGAATAGAGCAGGGAAGGAGCCTGACAACAATATAATATATTAAGAAAGGTGTTGTGAACAAGTAAGGCAGCCTTCAATATCACCACTTCATGCCTATGAAAAGTGTATTGTCATGGTTATGCAATAGTCAAAAAAATCCACATCATCATTATCATCAACAACATTTCGCAGTGCATTACAATTGGGAACAAACAGTAATAATACAATACTTGGTAATACATACAGAGCGGTAGAGTGCCCTGCTTGCAAACTTACAATCTATGGGACAATTTTTTGATACACAAGGGTAAATGCTGCATCATATTGCACATTTGTCCAGCTAGAATGTAAAAGTTAAAAAGTATTTAGTGGGCTGTATGTTCAGTCACACAACTATGTTAATCAGAGGGTTGTTGTCTTGTTTTATCTGTGTAGAGGGTGATAATAGGGCAACCTGTGGAGATTTAGAGGGTGGTATATTATAAGCTTGTTTGAAGATGTGGGTTTAAAGACTAGAGGAAAGACTATGCGAGGGAGTGAATTCCACAAAGTGGATGCAGCCCGAAAAAAGTCCTGTAACCGAGAATGGGAGGATAAGATCAGAGTGGAAGAGAGATGCAGATCTTGTGCAGAATATAGGTGTCGAGTTGGGAGATATTTTAAGAAAAGAGAGGAGATGTATGTTGTTGCCTTTTTGTTGATGGCCTTGTATGTTAGTAAAATAATTTTATATTGGAATCATTGAAAATCAGGCAACCACAGGCTGACAGAGTGGCTCAGCAGAGGAAGAACGAATTGCAAGGAAAATCAATCTGGCCACTGCATGCAAAATAGATTGTAGGGGCTCGAGTCTGATTTTGGGAAGACCATTAAGGAGGGAATTGCAAAAGTCAATGAGGGAGATGATGAGTGTATGAATTAAAGTTTTCCAGTGTCTTGTGTGAGATATGTATGTATTCTGGAAAAGTTTTTTAGATGTATGTAGCATGATGCAAATATAGTTTTTTATTTGGGGAACAAAGAATAGTTGTGAGTCACCTAGCCACCGAGCTTGCGGGTTGGGATTTATGGTCATTTTGTCAAAAGAAATATAAATTTCCGGTGGCAAGCTTCAATTGGTGGGTGGGAATATTAATTCTGCTTTTGAAAAATTGAGTTTGAGTTGGTGAGAGGACATCCAAGATGAAACTGGTAGAAAGACAGTCAGTAACACGAGACAACACAGATGGTGAGATATCAGGAGAAGATAGATACATTTGTGTATCATTTGCATAAAGATGATACTGAAATACAAAGGAGCATATTAGTTTTCCAAGAGAAGTGGTGTAGATAGAGAATAGCAGAGGACCTAGGACAGAGCCTTGTGGTACTCCAACTGGTATAGGAAGCTTAGTGGAGCTTGTGCCAGAGAAACTAACATTGAAAGAGCGATTAGATAGGTAGGATGAGAACCAGAATAGGACAGTGCCTTGAAGCCATAGGAATTATAGTGTTTGCATGAGGAGAGAGTGGTCAACAGTATCAAATGCAGCAGAGAGATCCAGGAGAATTAGAAGAGAGTAATGTCCTTTAGTTTTAGTTGTGATGAAATCATTGACAACCTTGGTCAGAGCAGTTCTGTGGAGTGTTGAGAGCGAAAACCTGACCGAATAGGATCCACTAGGTTGTTTGTAGAAATGAAGCGTGTGAGGTGAGTGTAGGTATTCTCTTTGGAAATTTTGAGGGGCATGGGAGCTGAGAGATGGGACAGTATTTTGAGAGAGTGCTTGGGTCAGAATTTTGTTTTTTCAGAATAGGAGCAATCACTGTGCGCTTGAATATTGATGGAGAGATACCAGTAGAGAGAGAAAGATTACAGATTTTAGTTAGAGGATACATGGACCTACCAATTTGTGGGTATGAGATCAAGAGAACAGGAGGTAGAGTAGGTTAAGAAGATAACAAGAGAGTAGAAACTTCCTCTTCATTTGTGGGATCAAATAAAGAGATGATATGAGAGGGTGCTGGGAAGGCATTTAGCAGATTGCTAGTTGAGGGAGATGATACCATTTCACGACAGATGTTATCAATCTTGTCCTTGAAATAGGAAGCAAGATCCATCTTACGAGTGGAGATATTTTTTAAATCCCAACCCGGACATTGGTCAATCCATCTGTAGTCTTTGATGCTACAATGAGCTCCTCCTTCCTGTTATATCATTTGCATTCGTTTTTTCAAGTAAATTATTAAACTCTGAAAAATCTTGTATAGCAACAAGCAGTCCAGCATTAGCTATCAGCAGAATGGATAGATACCTCATGCAATCTTCACCGTCAATGTTATGATTCCTAGTAAACTCAGGAAGCGGTCACGGAAGTATAATTACAAATGTTTTTATTCCGGCAAAAAATATATGAGCAAAGATTCAGCTCAAGAAATATGCAGGTTTTTCATGTAACAGCATAAACAGGTATAACTCCCAACATAACTATGAACAGGTGTGGCAGGAAATTTCACAGAGCAACAGGTTCCAAGCAAATGACAGATATAGATAAAATGCAGGAACAAATATTGAGTTACCCTATTGCCAGGATGCACGAGTCTGTCCAGGGAAGCAAACAGAGGAGTTGAGTCCAGAGACCAGGCAGAGGTCCAGGCAACACAAGTACAAGCAAAACCAGAGTCCAGGTAGAGTATAGGGTCACAAGCAAATTAGCATAGTCCGTTAATCAGGCCGGGGTTTTGGGCAACGAGAGTTCAAACAATATCCAGTATCCAGGTGTTATGATCTTACCTGATTCCCTTTCCGCTGCGCTGTCAGCGTGGTCTGGCAGCTGTATCCGCTCTGTTCAGCGCTTCTCCCGATGGCGCCCCCGCACTTCTAGGTTCTTCCTGCAGCTAGTCATGTGACTCCTGGGCGGGGAATTCAAATAGCTATATCTTCTCTGCTCTGACACGCTGCCTGTGTCAGAGCAATGTGTTTCCTGTTCCTGGCTAGCAGTTCCTGTGTACTTGCATCGCGAGTGCCTGTACTTGCATCGCTTTGTCATATTGCCTGTCTGACTACCCATCACTTAGAACCTTCTCTCTTACTCTGGGCCAGTACGCTCTCCAATTTCGTACTATGGCGGCTGAGCTACGATGGAACAATGAAGCTTTGGTGGCCACGTTTTGGCAAGGCTTGTCAGATCGTATTAAGGACGAGTTAGCAGCCCGGGAATTACCCACTACTCTGGATGAATTGATTTCCCTCTGTAACCAGATTGATATCCGGTTCCGAGAACGCACTCAAGAGAGAGAAAAATCCCGCCGATCTACATTCCGCTTGGCACCCCGATTTCAAAGTCCAATTACTCCTGAGGAAGAGCCTATGCAGTTGGGAAGGGCACGTTTATCCCAGAAGGAAAGAGAGAGGCGATTCAAGAACCGTTTGTGCCTCTATTGCGGGGAACCCGGTCATGTTTTAAGCCAGTGTGGGAGGCGTCCGGGAAACGACCGGACCTAACTGACGTTGGAGAGGCTAAGTTAGGTAGGTCTATTCCCTCTCCTGTGGATTCTAGTTTTTCTATCCAAGTCCTTCTGCGATATATTGATAAACAACTGTCTTTTCCAGCTCTTATTGACTCCGGAGCAGCGGGGAATTTTCTACGAGCTGACATCGTAGAGAGGTTGTCGTTACCCACGCAACCATTGGATCCACCTGTCGCAATTACAGCTATAGACGGCAGCCGTATTGTTGGAGGATCCATTAAGAACAGAACTGTCAACCTTTCTCTACGCATCGGAGCCTTACACACTGAAGAAATCTCCTTTCTAGTCATCCCGGGGGCCATCAACCCTGTAATTCTATGCCTACCTTGGCTCAGACTTCACTCTCCCACTCTAGATTGGCAGAAGCCTGAGATTCTTGCATGGGGTCCAGGATGTCATTCCAGATGTCTTCCCGGGATTCATAAGCCCGCTATGGCCGGTTCTCCCACATCCTCCGTTATACCTCCTCAATATTGTTCATTTTCTGACGTCTTTTGTGAAAAGGAGGCTTCCAAGTTACCCCCACACAGACCTTGGGATTGCGCCATTGAATTGATGCCGGATAAGATACCACCCAGAGGACGTGTATTTCCTTTATCTTTACCCGAATCTGATGCTATGTCCCTATATATCAAGGAGAATTTGAACAGGGGTTTTATCCGGAATTCCTCATCACCAGCAGGAGCCGGTTTCTTTTTTGTAAAAAAAAAAAAGACGGTGGACTGCGTCCTTGTATAGACTATCGTGGTCTCAACGCCATGACTAAGAAGAACAGGTATCCCTTGCCATTGATCTCTGAACTCTTTGATAGGGTCAAGGGAGCTTCTATATTTTCTAAACTTGACTTGAAAGGGGCTTTTAACCTAATCCGTATCAAACAGGGTGATGAATGGAAAACAGCGTTTAATACGCATGATGGGCATTTTGAATACTTAGTTATGCCATTTGGACTTTGCAACGCCCCTGCCGTTTTTCAAAACTTCATTAATGAGATTTTTCAAGACTTCCTGTATCGATTTGTGGTGATTTATCTGGATGATATCCTGATTTTTTTCTCCTGATATGGTTACTCATCGCCATCATGTCTCCTTAGTTCTTCAACACCTTCGCTCACATCATCTATATTGTAAATTGGACAAGTGTGTCTTTGAAAAAACGTGTCTTCCTTTTCTTGGTCATGTGGTTTCTGGCTCCAGATTACGGATGGACCCCGAGAAATTAAAGGCAATTTCTGACTGGCCCCAACCAGTAGGTCTTAAAGCCATCCAGCGTTTTGTGGGGTTCTCTAACTACTACCGCCACTTTATCAAGGGGTTTTCTTCCGTGATTGCACCTATCACCTCCTTGACCAAGAAGTCCGCCAACGCTAAAACTTGGCCACAGGAGGCCGTGGAAGCCTTCAAGTACCTTAAAGAAGCTTTCATCTCGGCTCCCATTCTTCAGCAACCAGATCCTTCCTTCCCTTTTTTCCTTGAGGTGGACGCATCCTCTACTGGAGTGGGAGCTATCTTGTCTCAGAAAAATTCTACTGGAAAATTTTCTCCCTGTGGTTTCTTTTCTCGCAAATTTTTGCCTACCGAAAAAAACTATGGCATTGGAGATAAAGAGCTTCTCGCTATCAAACTGGCCCTGGAAGCTTGGAGACACCATTTGGAAGGAGCCAGGTTTCCTGTTACCATTTTTACAGATCACAAGAACTTGCTGTATTTACAAACTGCATCTTGCCTCAATCCTCGTCAGGCCAGATGGTCCTTGTTTTTCTCCCGCTTTGATATGATCATTACCTTCAGACCAGGGTCCAAGAACAAGAAGGCTGACGCTCTCTCTCGTTCCTTTGACTCCATGGATACAGAAGAAGAGGGTTCTAGACCCATCCTAGATCCAGAATGTATTTTGGCTACTACTCCCACTCACTTTATTATTCCTCACGGGAAAACTTTGGTTCTTCCACATCTCCAATCAAAACTCCTTAAATGGGCTCATGCCTCCCGTTTTTCTGGTCATGCCGGTATAAAAAAAACCTTGGAATTTAGCTCCTGTGGTTATTGGTGGCCGTCTATCCACTCAGACGTTCGACAGTTTGTGACGGCGTGTTCCACTTGTGCTCAGAACAAAGTCCCTCGTCAAGCTCCATACGGTCTGCTGCAACCTCTACCAATTCCGGATCGACCTTGGAGTCATCTTTCCATGGATTTTATCACAGATTTACCCTCCTCCAGAGGGTTCTCAGTAGTGTGGGTGGTCACTGATCGCCTTTCCCGGGCCGCTCATTTTGTGGCATTAAAAGGTCCCCCTTCTGCTCCTGTTCTGGCTCAACTCTTCATCAAAGAGATTTTCTGCCTACATGGCTGTCCAGATGTTATTGTTTCTGATCGGGGAACTCAGTTCGTGGCAAGATTTTGGAGGGCTTTTTCTCGTCTTTGTGGAATTAAGTTAAATTTCTCTTCTGCATATCATCCTCAAAGTAATGGTCTCACTGAAAGGACGAATCAAGAATTGGAGAAATTCCTCAGATGTTTCATTTCAGCTAAACATGATGATTGGGTCGATTTATTACCTTGGGCAGAATTCGCTCACAATAATAATTCACATGATTCTACCTCCACTTCTCCCTTTTTTGCTCTTCAGGGGTTTCATCCTAAAGTTCCACCCTTCAAGGATTTAACCGCTTCTGGAGTTCCTGCAGTTGATTCCCTTCTATCGGACTTCTCGGCTAGGTGGGATCTTATTAAACGCAAATTGCTTCACACCTCTGCCATCAGTAAAAGAGCATTTGACAAAAGAAGAAGACCATCTCCATTACTTACTCCTGGTGACAAAGTATGGTTGTCTACGAAGAATCTTCGCTTGTTGGTCCCCTCTAGGAAATTCGCTCCCCGATTTATTGGTCCCTTCAAGATCATAGAGGTCATTATTCCGGTGGCCTTTAGATTAAAGTTACCTCCTACCTTGAGGATTCCCAATGTGTTCCACATTTCCCTTCTCAAACCACTTGTTATTAACAAATTTTTCTCTTCAAAAAAACCTCCTGCTGCTATTTCTGCGCTAGATCAGAAATTTGAGGTGAAGGAGATTCTAGATTCTCGGATTTCCAGAGGTTCCTTGCAGTTCCTGGTTGACTGGAAAGGCTATGGTCCTGAAGAGCGTTCTTGGATTCCTGCATGAGATCTTCATGCTCCGAGTTTGTTGAAGAAATTCCATACCAAGTTCCCTCAAAAGCCTTATAGGTTGTCCGGAGGCCACCGCTGAAGGGGGGTACTGTTGTGATCTTACCTGATCCCCGTTCCACTGCGCTGTCAGCGTGGTCTGGCAGCTGTATCCGCTCTGTTCAGCGCTTCTCCCGATGGCGCCCCCGCACTTCCGGGTTCTTCCTGCAGCTAGTCATGTGACTCCTGGGCGGGGAATTCAAATAGCTATATCTTCTCTGCTCTGACACGCTGCCTGTGTCAGAGCAATGTGTTTCCTGTTCCTGGCTAGCAGTTCCTGTGTTCCTGACTCCTGTGAACCTGCTCCCTGTGTACTCCCTTATTCCTCCTACTCCTGTGTACCAACCTGGCTGTGACCTGACTATTCTTTGGCTTATTCCTGGCACCACGTATTGGACTGTCTTCCCTGTGTACCGACCCGGCTGTGTTATCAACTACTCTCTGGATTTCCCTCTGGCACCGTATACCTGATATCTCCTGTGTACCGACCCGGCTGTGTTCCTGGACCCATCTCCTGCTACGCACTCATTGACTCCGTGCATCTACCGGTTATTGCTCTAGACCTTCAAACCCTGGAATTCACGGTTAGTGCCTGTACTTGCATCGCTTTGTCATATTGCCTGTCTGACTACCCATCACTTAGAACCTTCTCCCTTACATCAGTAGGCTAACCTGGGGGCCGCGACCTGCGGTTCTTCAGCTGCAAAGACCACACTACCTTGCGGTGGTTCTTGGTGAAGACCTGAAGGCCGTTAGACTCTGCGCCCTAGGTAAACCTGTGCAAATACTGACTAAGGCATTTAAATCGTAACACCAGGCAGAGTTTGGGGTCACGACCAAACAAGCATTAACGGTACACAGGCCAAGGTCATAACGGGAGATCAAGCAGCAGGCTGGTACTAAGTCTGAGTTTAAGGGCAGCTCCCCCTCTGGAGCTGAAGACTCGGGAGTAGAGGCAGCGGCTGAAGACTCGGTAGTAGAGGCAGCGGTTGAAGACTCGGTAGTAGAGGCAGCGGCTGAAGACTCAGTAGTAGAGGCAGCGGCTGAAGACTCGGTAGTAGAGGCAGCAGCTGAAGACTCGGGAGTAGAGGCAGCGGACTCAGGACTGGACACAGTGGCAGGGGACTCAGGACCGGACACAGTGGCAGGGGACTCCGAGCTGAAGACAGAGGCTGGCACCTCGAAACAGGAGACAGAGGCTGGCACCTCGAAACAGGAGACAGAGGCTGGCACCTCTAAACAGGAAACAGAGGCTGGCACCTCGAAACAGGAGGCAATGCCAGGAGACTCACTGCTGGCGGTAGCTGGAACTGGCACTGCAGGACAGGCGGCAACTGGAACTGGCACCGCAGGACAGGTGGCAACTGGAACTGGTTCCGCAGGACAGGCGGCAACTGGAACCGACGCCGCAGGACAGGCGGCAACTGGAACTGGCGCCCCAGGACAGGTGGCAACTGGAACTGGTGCCGCAGGACAGGCGGCAACTGGAACTGGTGCCGCAGGACAGGCGGCAACTGGAACTGGCAGATTAGGCCCCATCCCAGGGAATGGATTAGGTTGAAGTAAAGCAACAAGAGGTGACGTGCAGAACAATCCAGGGTCTGGAGAGAAGCACACTGAAGGCTTCTCCATAGGATGTTGTGGTCTGTGGAGAGGACAGCCTTGTAAGAAATATTCACCACTGGTGCAGTAGAGGCATAGTTTACCAATCCTTCTGCTCCATCGTTCCTCCTCAGTAAGATGGAGACACAGGTAGCTTGGTCGTTTAGAATCCCTAATGGTAGGGACCGCTGGCACTACCATAGATGCAGCACCAATGTCAGATAAAGTTCTTGCAGAATTCTCTGCGGTCTGCATGCTTTCATTAGAGGAGTTTGTTGCTTTGGAATCAGAATTAGTGTTGAAACTATTAACACAGAAGCAGGAAGGGTTTTAAGCAGTTCTTGGAGTAAAGAAGATACCTCTATGATTTGGTAACGGAGCTGAACAATGTCCATTTGCAGCATTTATAATTGTGGATTTACTGACATGGTCTCAGTAGCCAAACACAGTGTTCAATACAAAAACACTAGGAATCCCAGGACTAAGCAGAGGGTGTACAATCAGCAGGCCTAGATTGTATAGCAGTTCATCATGTTATGATTCCTAGTAAACTCAGGAAGCGGCCACAGAAGTATAATTACAAATGTCTTTATTCTGGCAAAATATATGAGCAAAGATTCAGTTCAAGGAATAGGCAGGTTTTCATGTAACAGCATAAACAGGTATAACTCCCAACATAACTATGAACAGGTGTGGCAGGAAAGTTCACAGAGCAACAGATTCCAAGCAAATGACAGATATAGATGAAATGCAGGAACAAATATAGAGTTACCCTATTGTCAGGATGCACAAATCTGTCCAGGGAAGCAAACAGAGGAGTTTGGGGTCACGAGCAAACAAGCATCAACAGTAAACAGGCCAAGGTCACAACGAGAGATCAAGCAGCAGCAGCAGACCCAAACTGGAACAGGGAGACACAAGCAGCAGCCAGGTATATACAGATAAACTGCACTCAGCACAGGTTGAGGCAGGTATTAGCAGCTGTCAGCCAAGTGCATTTCTAATTAGACAAGGAGGTTAGCCCCTCCAGGCATGGTGCAAGCTCAGGAGCAGAACAGCAGCACCTCTGGTGGATTAAAGGTACTGCTGTCATATACAAAACATAGGCAGAGTAGTAACAGTCAACAAATCAATTGCCAGCCTCCTTATTATTAATATATACACCAGCACCCAATTTAAAAATGCAAATTGACAACTTTAATGCATATTTCTCGAGAGGCATCCTCACACGCCAGGGCTGCTGCTGGAGATTAAAAGAGTAAAAATGGTTTTAAACAAAATTATCTGTGAAACAAACGTTTTCAAAAGGAACCAAACATGGATGCACAGTGGATCACTAATGCCATGACAGCTATGTTAGCATTGGATGTTTTTAGTATATAAGTTGAGGTCATGTGTCCATGCTACCAAAGCTGTTCCAGAAGGTTAACACAAAGTCCTTTAGTCCCTAGAAAATGCCATTGTACTGACTATCCTCTTAACTATGGATATTTGAGCAAGCAGCACTGGTCAACCAAAAGGCTACATGACCGTGACAGCCCACTGAGTCAGTGTATTGCTTTCATCAGCTGGAGTAGCACCTATAGCATTATCATCATCATTGTCATCCTTCCAGCAGAGTAGTAGTAACACACAATGGAAGGTGATTCACAGGCAATATACTCTGCAGTGCTGGCTTCACTAAGAAACATTCTGTTGTCAATTTGTTGGAAAAACTCAGGAATGTCATAGCAAAATGGCTCACCCCACTAAGACTTACCTCAGGATTCCTCATTGTAGATAACAGAGTAAACTTGGTGGTTCCAAATTTCTTTGAAAAAATGAGAGTTCAGTGCGGGAGATGCTGTCTGTGTCCCATAACATTTCTGTTAATTTTTGCCATCAGTGACCTCATAAAGAACATTGCAGCAACTGCAAAAAAAGAAATATGATCTGCCATTCCCCAAATGAAGCAAGAGGTAGTAATAAGATGAATTTCCCCACTTTATATGCCTCAGTAACAGGAGAAACAGCAACAAACCATGACGATCTACACATCAAGACATGAGATAATGAGATGGGGGGGGCATGTTACCTTAATCCAGCACAATGAAGAATCATTATGGTTTATATAAGCTATTTAAACCATTTGAAATTGTAACAAATTGAACGAGTTCAGACACTGCCAGCCTGCCTCAAGTTATACCCTAATCAAATTACTGGAAAATCAGCAAGAGAAGCTGAAGGAGGAGATGAAAGTATGCTGGCATTGTAGATCAAGTTTTTATACTTTTTGCCAGAACCCAAGGGTTTGAAGCATCTTGAAATTGTATCACTACATTTTAGCAGCTATGCTTGATCCTATGTTTATCAGTCATATGTAATGTCTTTCTTTTTAACTGACATAAATCTTCACAAATGCAAACAGTTTCTAGCGAGCAAGCTGTCAACTCGAGTCACATATGACATCTCCCTTTCTTCAGCTTCTCCTAAACATGCTACTGCCATAAATACGTATCTTTTCTATGAGTCACAATGGCTATGAGTCAATACAGCGCACCAATGTGAAAAATCATTACAACATCTAGTCAGGCTTAAAAGAAATGCCCAAATATGCCAAAATATATTGACACCTCTACCCCATCTCAATCTGATACAACATGAATTAGTGGGTTTAGTCCAAATTTCAGCAGCAAATAATACCGGCAAAAAGAATATTGGTAAGTGAGAAATACAGTGCTAAGCAAGAAATTCCAACACTATAAATACCTATATGTAAGAAATGCAGACACACATAAAACGCCAATAGTCTGATTTGCCGACATTGAAAATGCCAACTATCACACTGCCAGCATTAAGAGGGCAATGATATATAGACGACAGACCAACAAGCTGTATACTGTAAAATAGATAATTTATTTTTAAAAAGCATGGGGTCCCCCCTATAAACATAATTAGCTCTAGCGCTGCCAGCCTACTGTTGATTTCCATGAAATTGAAAGGTAAAAACTGTGGGGTCCCCCCGATTTCTTGAAAACCAGCACTAGACAAATCAGCCATCAGAGCTTCAGGTAGCAGGCAGAGTGGTGGTACTGGAAAGCTTGGGTCCAAACCTCAGCAGCTTTAAATAAATTTATACCAAAAGTTATTTATCAGTGATCCAGTCACACCCCTCCCCCCCTTGTCTATGCAGCAACCAGAGTGTCATGTCCAATGATTTGGCTCCTGTTCCGCAGTTTCCTAGGATTACCAGAGGTGATGCAGAGTATCTGGCTCTTCCTGCCGAGACAGTCCATCCACATTGCTGCGAGCCTTTTCTTGCTTGTGAATTATGTCATAGTCATAAATTTGAAGTGCAAGGCTCCAGCGCAACAAACGGCCATTTTCCCCTGAGGTTTGTTGTAGCCACTTTAAAGGAATATGATCAGTCACCACAGTAAAATGTCGTCCATACAAATAAGGCTGTAGTTTTTTCACTGCCCACACAATGGCCAAACATTCCTTCTCAATTGTGGCATACCCCACCGCCCGATTTAGCAGTTTTCTGCTCAAATAGGCAACTGAGTGCTCCTGCCCATCAGGCCCCACATGGCTAAGTACAGCTCCCAGTCCATACTGTGATGTATCAGTTTGCACAATAATGTCCTTGTCATAATTAGGCACCAACAGCACAGGAGCATGAACCAGGGCTTCCTTAACGACTGAAATGCCAGTTCACAAGCGGGTGTCCAGTCATCTACTCTGGAGAGTTTATTCTTAGTGAGATCTGTCAGGGGCTTCGCTACAGTACTAAAGTCTAGGATAGAACTTCTGTAGTCCCCTGCAGTCGTTAAGAATGTAACATGTACATGTAACTGTGCATCCCCATCTGGCACTTCTCTGCGCTAACAGTCAAACATGCCCACCCAATCTTCCGTAACACCAGCCCTATTTGCTCCAGATTATCTTCCCAAATCTTACTGAAATTGGAAATGTCCTCTAGGTAACCCTGAACTCTGTCCAACTCATCTAGAAAAGCGTTAATACAGGGTAAGTGAACTTGTTCCCAGACTGGTCTATCCTCATGTACCTTACAGTCCACTGCTTTTTATATATATTTGGACACAGGCTGTATTTAGAATCAGGATGTACCCTGCTTACCAAAACATAGATTTTCATGCATTGCAAAGCTAACGATATTTACACATATCTGTGAAATTCCAGAAACTCTGTGATGTCCTGCATCTTTGTTTTAGACACAGGAAATATAGCAGCACATTTTAAATGTAACCTTCCTGTCTCCAAGTGAAACCTCACACATCAAAAGACCTTATTACATATGGGCCTTTAGTTCCAACAGTTGCAGAAAACACATTCCCAATGAAAGGTATGAACTGCCCAAGGTTCATAAAGATAGCCAAAACCCCCCGGGACGACCTATTATTGCTGGCACAGGATCAATCACTTTAAGTATGTCAGAGGTGATTGATGGATTTTTACAACCTTTGGTCCAAAAACCCCCGGCTTATCTTAGGGACACTAAAGATTTCTTAGATAAGCTGTCTGGTGTCCAATGGAAAGAAAGCTATGTTTTAGTGACTGCGGATGTCCGGGCTCTTTACACTATTATTCAACATGTTTTGGATGTTCAAGCAGTGTCGCATTTTTTAAATACGACAGATATGTCTGGATTATTGAAGGAATTTATTATTGAATCAATTAGCTTCATTTTGAACAACAATTATTTCCGATTTGGAGATAATTATTACCTACAATGCATTGGCACGGTGATGGGCACCAGATTCGCCCCTAGCTATGCTAATCTCTTCATGGCCTTGTGGGAGGAAGAGTGGGTCAGTGACCCATGTGGCCTGGGGGCGAATCTGGTGCTATGGACTCGCTTTATAGATGATATCTTTTTTGTATTGGATGGACTACTGATAGATCCAGCTATACTCATTATGATAGCCCTTACCACAGAAATTGACTTTCAAATATCCCAATAGGACAGATGAAACGCCTTAAAAGGAATTGTACTGAGTTGGAAGTTCTAAACAATCAACTTTATGAGCTTAAAAACAGCTTTAGAAGTAGAGGCTTTAGAGAAGAGCTATTGACCAAATCTGAAGACATAGTCTGTAAATGGGATAGCAATGTCCAGATTGAAAGGGTGCCCAATAGGAATAGATTTGAGTGGTCATTCATATCACAGTATAATGTTGCTCATAAACAGGTGGAAAACATATTCCACAAATATTGGCCCATTTTGAAAAAAGACCCCATCATAGGAGGGAATCTTCCAGAGGCACCATCTTCATATATAGAAAGCCCCCCAATATTAAAGATAAGATCATTAGAAGTGTCACCTTTGAAGTGGGTCAATCCAATGTGAAAAGTATTGGTTTTTACAGATGTGGAATGTGTAGTATGTGTAAAAATACACCCTCCAACTGTATGACACTAGACACCTTTTCCAGAAATAATCAAACTTACCGTATCCAACAGTTTATAACATGCAATATGGTCAATGTTGTATACGCTATTGAATGCACCTGCAATCTTGTATATGTTGGTTGTACCACAAGACCTCTGAAAGTTCGATTAAGGGAACATGTGAATAACATCAAGAAGGGTTTAGAAACCCATGCCTTATCTGAACATTTTAAAAAGGTACATCAGTGCGATCCAAAATATATTGCTAATTTCTGGGGAATAGAACATATTACACCACATTGGAGATACAAAAATACACACCAAAGATTGGCAAAGGCAGAGATGAGATGGATCTTTCAATTGAAAACCTTGATACCCAGGGGATTAAATGCAGATTTCGAGTTTAAATGGTTTTTATGAGCAATTAGAGATCTGCTAGTTATTCCACTCTGCCCTTTATAGTGTGTCTTTCAGCTTTTTTAACTTAACTTTTTAATTAGTGTTTTTCCACTAATGTTAATATGGGTGAATACCCCTATGGGATTTCCATTCCCATTGCTATGTGCACTTTCATCTGGATTATGATGTTTTGTATTTATTGTGCCATTTAGCTAATATCCTTTTATCTATTTTATATTATTTTATCGGGAGTGTGTATGAATCCATGGCTGTCCCCTACCCTGATCGAGATATCCTATATATACGAGTGGTCATTAAGAGGAAAGACCCATCTACGCATGTGTGGACCGCAGACTACTCAAGCCTCTTTTTGGGATATATCTGATCTTCCGGACCATGACCATGTGACCGCTATTGTAGTAGACACTAGATGTGATTCGCTGCAGTGGATCACGTGATCGGACTTTACAAGCTTAAAAGGACTACTCGTCTGTGTTCCTGTTACCTTGAAAAAGAATCTATCGAATTCGAAATGCGTTGGTCAACAGGGAGACATATTGTTTTAGGACCACCCGAGGATAAAGGCAGCTCTTGAGAGTCTGATTGACTTTGGGTAATTCACCCCGCTATGTTATACATGCTGTACTTATTTTGCCTTGAGGTACGCTCCTAGAAGCAGACTCGTTCTGTGGATTTTATATATTTTTTATTCATGTGCAATAAATGGTATTATGCTATGATTCTATTTCTGTACATATGTTTCATTGTTGGAGACAAAAGTGGAGGCAGAAATCGTGTTCCCTATTAGGAGTTTGTCTGATGTGCTGCATTTCAAGAAAGCTGCTTGTAAGCATACACCCTACGGGGGCCCCTTCACGTGGTTATCCAATATCTCTTGGAATATACACTTGGAAGAGGGATTACCTTTGATGACACCTAGAGACCCCTATTCAATTGTAGGGACTTTACTGCTCTATGTCTATTTTTGTTTGTGTTACATTTATCTATTTTAGATTCTGGAGTATATGCATATTGCCATCCTAAAAACTGAAATAGCAGACTTTGTGAAAAATATTATTTGTGTCATTCTCAAAACTTTTGGGCATGACTGTATATATTGTATATATACTAGCTGAAGTACCCAACATTTCCCCTGCTTCATGTTATTACGTGATCAATGAGTTGGATGTAATTGTCAACATTTTAAATATGATTAACAACTTAGCAGCTCTTCCAACACCTCAATGACATGGCTGACCAGTGTTGTTCTTGTTTTTATATTAAATATGTTAAATTCAAATCCATCCAGTGAAAGGCCCAGAACAGGCTCCCCAGGTCAAAGTTCTGGCTAGCATACACCAACGGGAGGTCGGTCCAGAACCTCAACCCTCTTGTATGTCTTCTGGGATCCAGTGTTACCAGTCTGTGAAGTTCGAATCCAAATCAATACAGTGGAAGTCTCAAAGCAAGCTCCACAGGTCAAAGTTCTGCCCAGCGTATACCAATAAGAGGTCTGACCGGAACTCTAACCCTCCATAAAACCCAGCAAGGAACCAACTGAACCACCTCACATTGATTTCATTTCAATCAGTGCAGAGGTGTCTACATGCATAACTGGACAGATAAAAAAACAAACCCAATCCATACAGGGGAAAGCTCAGAACAGGCTGCCAGGTTAAAGTTCTGTCCAACGTATACCAACATGGGGTCCGACACAGAACTAACCCCCATAAATCCAGGCCAGGATCCAACTGGACCACCATGCATTGGTTTTATCCTAATCGATGTAGATGTTGCCGAATGCATAACTGGACAGACAAACAATCCCAATCCATCCAGTGGAAGACCCAGAACCAGGCCCGGCACTCCCATTAGGCAACCTTAGGCAGTTGCCTAGGGCGCCGGGACCTGCAGGGCGCTGCTGACTAGATTTTCTAATCTAGTCAGCGGTTCAGCAGCTCGGGAACGTAGTGCAGCGGCGGCACCCCGCCGCTGTTTTTCAATGTCTGCGGCGCATCTCACACATGATCACTGACTGACGTCAGTGATCATGTGATAGTCTGTCCGGCGGCGCCTCTGAAGTTGTTCCCGACTTCCCCCTCCCCTCCCCTCCCCTGTCAGCATGCAGCTAGAGGAAGAAAAGGTAAGAAAAAAATCTATTTTTTTTTTATTTAGTGTGTTCGGGGGGGGGGGGGGGGCGGGGGTGCGGGTACGAGGGGCGCGGCGGCAAAATTTTGCCTAGGGCGCCGCAAACCCTAGCACCGGCCCTGCCCAGGACAGGCTCTCCGGGTCAAAGTTCTGCCCAGTGTACACCAAAGGGAGGTCCGACCAGGACCTTAACCTCTTTTATGTCTTCTGGGATCCAATGTTACCAGTCTGTGAAGTTTTCAACCAAATCATGCCAGTGGATGACTCAGAACAGGTTCTCAGAGTCAAAGTTGCACACACCAACTGGGAGTCTACCCCACCTAATACCTGGACAGATATTTGCCAACAAACAAGCAAACAAACTACTATATATATATATATATATATATGATGTACATGATTGTACATGATGTACATGATATACATGATTTCTGCCCACACTATATATGTATTAATATAACTTTTTATATAACAATATATTTTACAGAAGTAATTACATATAACCTTTTAATAGAAAGCTACAAAAATGCTTAAGAGATTCAAATAATTACAGGTGGATGTGTTGCTCCAGGCACTCATTGTAAAGAGAAAGCTGTCAAGTGCAATTACTATGCCGCTTTGCGTTATATTTAAGGAGTTAGTAAAATGCATAAAGGTGAAGTACATACCTTAAGATCCTATTTAAAAAATAGAAATATTCCAGGGGTTATGTGGCAAGTTATACAACTCCACTGTACAGAATAACGCATTGTAATCTGACTGCTTGATGCTATGTTTTTTTCTTTTGTAAATTTTAAAACTGAAATAGTGGTGACATGGATGCTGTTAATGTCTGTCTATGTCAATAATTAATTAACTTTGCAAAACAGCATGGATTAGAGCAAGAGCCTGTACATAACTATTTTTTAACACTACACATAATAAGTATGGTACATGTGTCTGTCTTTCTATCTCTCTGTCTCAGGTTATTTACAAAACTGCTAAGCTGTGCTGCTGCAGGCTATACACCATCCTTTCATCAAGCATTAAAACTGTGGAAGAATTGTTTCCAACTTTCTTTGTGAATATTTGGATGGATAGTATCTGAAATTACATACATATATTAATATTTAAGTACATGATTTACACCCAAAAAAGCAGCCTCTAAAAATAACGGAAATATACTTAGTTGTAGACATCTCAATATGAGTTTAGCTGTGCACCTGCATTATATGCCACGCTGAAGTCAGGCATATATACAGCCACTTGGGCATACACAGAAGCAGGTCAAGAGCACAAGAAACATTTGTTAATATTTAATAAAATATTCCCTATTAGGCTTAATATATTACAGCAAATATAATACACTTTCTCATCTACGAATGAAAGTAGCAGAAAAGATAGTTTTAAAATTTGCACACAGAATCCTATAATATATGTATATTCAATGCAGAAAACACCTTCAGCTTCAGAGGTCAATTCACAGTCAGCCAATAAGAAGAGGCCAGCTAGTGCTGGTGACTATTATCAACATGTATATGCACCTGCCCTTTAGGATGAGCAGCCTCATTTTCATGAACACGCTGTTACTGTACTTGGCCTTCATCATCATCAGCAGCAACTATTTATATAGCGCCACTAATTCCGCAGCACTGTACAGTTTAAATTCCCTAACATACACACACAGACTGAGAGATTAATATAATATTAGCCAACTAACCTACTAATATGTTTTTGCAGTGTGGGAGGAACCGGAGCACCCGTAGGAAACCCACCAAAACAGGGGGAGAACATACAAACTCCACACAGATAAGGCCATGGTTGGGAATTGAAATCATGACCCCGGTGCTGTGAGGCAGAAGTGCTAACCACTAAGCCACTCTGCTGTTCTGCCTCTCCAGTCGTAAGGAGGTACAAGTGTCAGATGCACACAACTTGGTGAGTGCAGGGCAATTTTTTCAGAATTTACACTATATATACAGGTGTATATACAACACAGCATCAGGCCTTTAGTGTATACATGACTGCTCTATAAATGTATAGATAACCTGAGTTGAACATAAAGGCTGCCATAAAAAAATCATACGAAAGTGAGATGTCAAAACTTCAGCCATGAAACAGCATAATGAGATCAAATAAATCACTATACACAATCAATTAAGTTATATAAATAAATTATGCAAACTAGCAATTCTGGCATTAATCACAGAAATGGAGGATGCTACAGATAGGTCTTGTTCAGCAAGAAAAGCAATACGGCAACTGAGAGGAAGCCTAATCTTCACAACATTTCTTGAAAAAGGAACATACCCCAAATTAGCATAAAGTAGGGCACCCAGACTGATTAGTTTTAGGTAGAAGAGACTAACATCAGGCAGGAATTTTCCTTCAAGCACAGATCCTTTGCACTGAACTGGCTGCATTAACCAAACCTGGGTAACTAAACATAGGCAGGAGACCATTTCTGTGCTAGTAACTCTTTATGACAAATATGTAGCCAGTCCACTTAGCAGGTTTAGCCCATCCTATAATAATTATATAAGGAATATTTATTTGCATATTTTTAATAATACCTCCAGTCACCTGTGACTAACAGTTCATAGTAAATAAACAAGTGACTTGCATTTCATATATATAAATAAGAGGCATCTTGTCTATCTTTATGTTCCTGACTTAGTTCAGGAGCTGCAGAAGCCATTTGTGCTGGAAGGAAGCTTCCCATTTGACATCATTGTCTAGGGGAGAACTGCATTGTCTATAGGAGAGAGCAAGGCCTAATCAGTCTGGGGGCATTGCCATTGGGTCTGAGGGTTCTGCTTTAAGCCATCTGTGGGATTGTTTGTTTCATACTTGCCAACTTTTCCTCGTTGGCTTCAGGGAGATCCCGTGGAAGGTGGGTGTGCGGGGGCGGGGCTCGATGGATTGCATCATTTTGGCCCTGCCCCCTAAACGATTGTCACAATTCCGGCCAATTACAATAGGGGGCGGGGCTAAGATGACACAATATTTGCATCATTAAGACCCACACGCGCCACTTATCTATTGCGGGGGCGAGAACCAGAAAGTTGACCTGCCCTCCAGTGAGCCCGGGAGGTCTCCCAGAAATGCGGGAGTCTCCCGGACATTCCGGGAGAACAGGGCAACTATGCATTAAAGAAAAGCAGCTAATGAATCTCTAGAGACTGAAGTGTTTTTAACATTTCTGTCTCCATTACTGAAGTCATGTTGTCTTACCTGTCAGTCTTTGATTAAATCTTGGTCTCCATGAAAATGGCCACCTCCATAGGCATCAATACATGGACATAGGACACAATTTCTGAACTGTGTCATCATGCCACAGATGGCGAAGCCAACCACATCTTGTACTGGCTCAGCATCAGGGAGAATGCCAGACTCTTCAGGGAGTAAGGGAGATCACCCCTATTTCAGGGAGTCTCCCTGACATTCAGGGAGAGTTGGCAAGTATGGTTTGTTTACAGAGTATTTCAAGCAATGTGAATATTAGGTTTCCTGGGAAGTGAGTCTTGAGTAATTTTCTGTTTGTTTCACATGGTAAAGTAACAAAACTGGTAAAGGATGACTTTATCATACAATGCTGGCTTATGATAAATAATCAAAAGTGGGAGCCAGGAATATAAATCAATTAAAATAATACAATATGTACGATTCACTCACGCCATGACAAGGACTGACACCAATACTAAAAGTACTTGCAAATTTAAAAATTTGGCAGACTCCCATGTTTTGGTTTTGGTACTAAAACCATCTTCATGTTTTGATTTTGACCAATAATAATCATGTGTTTTGGTTTTGGCTTGATTCTGGATTTCAAAATAAATGTGAAAAACAAGTAAAATTAAGTAATTTTGAGCTGCTTTTGTCCCTATATTAGTATTTATATAATTGCCATTCAATTACATTCATTTGCAGTATATTTTCTAATGACTGCTTCACAAATCTCAAAATTTTTACAATATTGGCCAAAGGCTTTAGTGAGTGTTACGAGCCGCGACGGCTCTGGCCACCGCCACGACTCGCTTCCGGTTTCAGCTCAGCGTCCCGGCCGTCGTCATGACGACCGGGACGTCATTTCCTCCTGGTCCCGGCCGTTGCCTAGGCAACAGTCGGGATGCTCCTTGCCTTCAGTGCCGCATCCCAGCATCTAGGGCAGCCGGGCACGTGCGCACATCATTCATGATTAAAGCCCAGCTGGGCTTGATGGTACCTGCTGTGCAGGACTGTTTCTGATTGGGGGTCATCTGTTTATAAGGCAGGAAGGGACAAGCCCTCCATGCCGGTTATAGTTCCTGTTACAGTGCTGTAGACCTGCTTCCTCTCTCTGTTCCTGTTATCCTGAATCCTGTTACTGTTGCCGACCCTTGCCTGAATATTGACTACGTTTGCCTGCTTGTGCCCCTCGACTATTGCCTGTACCCTGACGTTGCTGATCTGCCTCTGACCTCTGCCCTCGGTTTTGTTTCTGGAAAATCTGTCTGCTGCCGGCCTCGACCCTTGCCTGGATTTCACTCTGTTTCTACTCCTTTACGCTATCGCTGGGTTCTCCCCAGTCAGTGCACAACTCACGATCCTCAGCTGTCTGCGGCCAAGTCTGTCCCCACCACTAGGGGCTCCAGCGAAAACCAGACTTCTGAGTAGACTCCGGGTTTTGTGTTGCTGGCTGTTGGGGTTCCTAACAGCGAGCGGACTAGCTAAAATTAGTGACAGAGCAGTAGCACAAATACATGGCATTTTACTAAAAGTTAGAAGGCCCGATTCATTAACAAACACAAAATGAACGCAATGCATGGTTTTTAAGAAAATGCAGACAACAGGTTAACACATGTCCCTATTCAACAAGAAGTGGATCCAAAGACAGGTCTGTTGATGAATACTGGTCTAGATCCATTCTGCTCTAACAGACAATAGGACAATAGACAATAGGCAATAGGACACTTTGAATACATATGTGGAATATAAAGGTCATCAAAATATCAATTAATGTCCCTTTTTAATAATATAGGCATTAATGACAGAACATTAAAAAACAACATTTATTAGGATGTTCTTAATATCTACTATGCATAAAATACATGTTACTTTGCTCCTGATTGCAAGCACATGTTCTAGCTAACATACACAGACATCATCACTAGTAATCGGCACTTACACTAGACCTACAGATGGTGCAAATGATGCAGTCTTTGAGATGCCCAATCCTTGACTCCGCCCCTGAAATCATAAGTGTCCTTGGAAGCTGCTGCATTCTCTGGCATATGGTTAGATTCTGGGAATTTCCAGAGTAATTGTGCGCATTATATCGCCATTTATGCTCTTTAATGAATCAGGCCCACAATCCCTATGAAATATACTGGCACAGAACTGTGCGCAAACTGTCAAATTCCACCTCGTTACTATCTCTTGCTTCAGTTGATTGCATGGCAAATACATTTTTTTAATCTGCTGCAATGATCTATATGTGGCCGCTGAATGCCAAAAATGTCCAGGAAGTTTATGGTCCACAGACAGTATCTCCTGCACTGACCTTTAATTGTTTCAGAAATTCTCAGCAACCAAGTACAGTATGCAAAGCAAGGTACATGTTAAAATTCACCCAGTAATTCACAACATATTTTTGAGCCATTATCAGCAATGAGGAATCCTGAGGTGAGTCCAAACATGGTGAGCCATTTTCCAATGATATTCCTGAGTATCTCCTACAGATTGACAGAGGTATGTTTCTTAGTGAAACCAGCAAAACAGAGAGTAGCTTGCCTGCGTCTGACTCAGCAGCATACCCCCCACCCAAGAAAATATTTCTTGATTTGAAATCCAAGTGTTTGACAGCACAACTCCAATAAAATAAAACATTTCTTTATCGATTTACCAATTCCATTCATATGAATGATATTTGTAGACCAGCGTCTACATTGCAAGGTAACGGTCCCTCCTTTACCTATCTCATAGGGCATTCACATTTTGTGGTGGCAACTACAAGTAGCTCCAACTTCAAGTAGCTTTACTCGTGTTGTCAATCATGGATCAGTCTATAATTCAGGAGCAAATGCGTCATTTTACAGCGGTGGACGGGGTCAAATGCCATAATTCCCAGTGAATTGCGTCATTTTGGATCTAATTCTGCCCACTTCACTAGGAAGTGGGCAGATGTAGGAGGCTCCCACACTCTCCTAGGAGTCTGGGAGACCTACCCGGAATACCGGAGTCTCCTGGGCATTCCGGTAGAGATGCCAAGTGTGGCCCAGATGAGATACATTTGCAAGCCCATACAGGGGCAGAGGGGGGGAGGGGGGTACCAGGCCCTGGGAGACCTGAGGAGCCCGGGGGTCCATAGGAGCTCTATAGTATTAAAAAAAAGTATATTTTTGCTGTGCCCGCTGATTGCGCACGAGTGTGGGGGGGGAAGTAGTTCACAGACGGTGTGTAATGACTGTGTGTCATCAACACTGCCCAGCAGCCTTCAGATTAAGTCAGGAACTCCAAATCTCACAAGATCTCGTAGTCTCCTAGCTTGCTCTGCAGGGCATTTTCTGTCAGCAGCATAGGTAAGTTCAGTGGGCTGGGGTGTCATAATGTGTTGGGGGGTTGTAATGTGTCTTGGGGGGTTGTAATATGTGTTGTGGGGTCGTAATGTGCTTGGTGACATGATAATATAACTGGGGGGCTGCATGACATTGTCTAGGGGTGGCGTGATGTGTCTGGGGGGTGGCGTGATGTGGCAGGGGGTGGCAAGATGTAGATGAGGGGTGGCTTGATGTGTCTGGGGGGTGGCAGGATGTGTCTGGTGGGTGACGTGGTGTGTCTGGGGGTGATGTGATGGGTGATGTGGCAGTGGGTGGCGTGATACTCGATGTAACTTAGGGGTGGAATGATGGATATGGGGTGTGATGTGGCAGGGGGTAGCGTGATGCATGATGTAGCTGAAGGGTGGTGTTATGTGGCTGGGGAGGGTGTGATAAATGTAATATTTTATTATAATGTATGTATTATATACTGCATGATCTGTGCTATGTAAGGTGTTCACTTATTGCTTGCTTTTCTATATTTACATTTTCCAACAGCGCTAAACAATCCAGGATCCATACAAGAGTCCAAAACCTAGTTGTGAAAGCTGCAATAAAAGGTAGGTGAGAGTAACACCATTTTAATGCCTAATAGGGAAATTCAATTAGCCGCGATGTATCTCCGGAACAACCGAGAGACACTTTGTAGCAGAGAATTAATAGAAATCTCTTCCTATTTTTCCTTGCACACTAGGAAAATGAGCAGAGATTTATACTGTGATTGCCGACAATGTGCACTGTGCGATGTCCACGTGTCACATCACCGGCAATTGAATTTCCACCAATACATCATGTCTAAAGAAGTGCAGCCACACCCATGTTGACCATTCCCCCAACATTATATGACCATGCCCCTTTGGAGGGGCCCCCGCCCAGCGGCGGCATACAACACCCTGCACCCACATTCTAATCTGGGCCTGCAATCCTGGAAGTGGTTGTACATAGAGTTTTCACAAATTTAGTTCCCAATGCAGTAAGTGGTTGGGCACCTTGTTGTGTACTTGGTAGTCAAATAGGTACAAAACGAAACGTACTGAATACCTGCAAATTCTCGAGTCAATAACTGACCCTTTTCTCTCGATAGCCTTGCTGTCCTATGTATTTTCAACTGCACAAGTTAAATTGATTATCTATGCTGCTGTCATTGTAAGGCTTTAAAGAAAATGACAGATGAACTGTGGAATTTTGAATATAAACTATGCTTATTTGCAGAAAGCTATAACTTGGATATTTCATTTTTTAGTATGTATCTTCCTTGTGGTTTGCATATAAAATAGTAATTTTCAAAAGTTATGCTCAACATCTGCATTTATCTGCATAATATAAGTCAACTCTCTACTACATGAAATGAAAGAGTTAAGAAATGTCTAAAGCATTAAAGGACAATTTGTCTAGCACAGTCACCCTCTGCTTAATAAATTTTACCCTCCACTCTAAACCTTATTATTTACTATTGTGCTCTGCACTTCTGCAGTAAATCATCTATGATTTATGGCTCTCAATAGTATTGTTTATTATTGGCCAGTCACCCAATATCTTGTGCCTTTTTTTTGTTATGCTTTAGCAGCAATAATACAGGCAGCTTTTGTTTGCTTTGACAGGATGTTCATCATTATATAATGCTGTCAGCACCTAGTTTGAGCGGAGATAAATATGTGCAGGAAACATCTAAAAAAAATGTATATTTCTGAAAAATTCTCTTTCTACTGTGAGCTTTACTTTTCATTTTTTTTATCTCTCTGTATTTTTTTTTTTTTATCCATGAACGCATAGGGAAATGGATTTAGGGATGCTTGTAGATAATTTGTGTTGGCGAATACCGAGTAATGAATTCATGAAAAAGGTTAAGCAATGGGTAAAATGAAAAGAGAAACAACTGCAGTAAGATAATGCAAAGGATGTGCAGACATAATGTATAGTAGTGTCACTACGGTACTCTGTAGTTGCATTTATAAGGTTATAGATACTCAACTGCATCTCAAATATCAAGAGAGCTTTTAACTGCAGCTTAAATGCACTTGGCCAGCTACAATAACACATTATAAATGCTTGGCTGAATGGTCAATACATTTGCAAACTTATGTGTAAACAAGCTCATTATTTAAACTATATTTTATGTAGAAAAATGTTATATTCATACAGTACAGTGGTCCATCAACTCATTTCAATAATTTATGGAGATCAAACTGCAGACTTTCCCCAAATATCATACAATATATTATTAAAATGTACAATAGCTGCTGAAGCTTCTGTAATCTAAATGGTCAGCTGTTTTGGTATTGCATGTACAATATATATTTTTTATGACACATTTATCATGCATATAAATATGTCCTAAGCGTAGTGTATTTTTGTTGATGATTGGTTCTACCTATAAGTTAATAATTGCATATGTACCATACTCATGAATGCTCTGCACTTATGTATTGTTCCACATATTGAGAAATATATTGCAGGAATAAAGAGCACCCAGTAGTGCAAAAAGATAACTGAAAAAACTTTAGTTCCTGCACATAACCATTTGTTGGAATGGCGTTCCCTAAAAAAGATGTAGATGTTTATGATAAGGTCAATTAAAAGAAGTCCGAACTTGTGTTTTTATCAGTGTATTTGAATTATCTGCCCTGCACAATATCTTGTACAAAGTGGTTGGAAAAGTACAATGCTCTCCAGCTAGTAAAATAATAATATTCTTCTTACTATTATACCGACAAGTAAAGTTAGGAAGGTTTAAATGTGTACAAAAAGGATCATCTCTGGGCTATGAAAGAGGATGACTCTGTGCAATATGCTGACTTGCAGGATGATTTTTGATAGAAAATTGCATTTAAGATACATAGCGAAAATAAATCTATAAATATTTCTAAACAGAGCAAAAGTGAGCAGTTGCGCTACCTGGAGCAGACTCTTGCGACCAGAGATGGGTTTTTATCATATGACCCAATTTATGTTGAAGGACACTAATGAGGAACTAAAAAGTAACAACAAGCAACTGTATGATGAGGTGGAGGTCTCGAAACTGCTCAGGAAGAGACAGTGCTAAAATATGAAGCCCAAGCCCAGGAGATCGAACAGAAACATGCAAAAGTTATTGAGAATCTGTCTGAGTAGCTGGAGTAATCAAAATGGGTGGAAGAGAAGTTTGGAACCTTGCCCCAGACAATTATTGTATTGAGATAGCCAATGAAGTGAATACTATACCAGAGAGCATGTCTGGGCTTGTAGAGGACTTGCTGACTTTTAGTGCTATTTGGAAAACTTGCATTCCACCTGACTGTTCTGTTAGTGGAAGGAATATATAGTAAAGTAAGGGACTTACTAGGCTCCAGGGTGTAGCTGCATGGGAGCCTTGCCAACAGGCAAAGCAGAGCAACTGTTTCTATCAGGCTAGAGCTGGATAGAAGCATAAAGTCTAAAAGACTTCTATGCCCTATGGGCAGACAGATCTATGCTGGGAAAGTTGGCCGATCTGACAGAATACCTATGTGTGGATTAGTCATAGGGGGAGCACCAAGGAGCTATTCTCAGTACGGTGATACATTGACACTATATAAGTGTCAGGAGCCTGAGGGCTAATTAATGTTGGTAGCACACCTGGGATGCATTTCAGGGCTAAGCCCTGATTGGCCAAAGTCTGTATATAAGGCAGGGAGGGCTTAGCCTCCCTGCCGGTTATAGCGTCCAGTTACCTGTCAGCTTAATCTGCTCCTGCTCCTGCCCTGTATTGGTGAAAACCTGTTGGACTGCTTCCCTGTGTATGACCCCTTGCCTGGATTTGGACCCTGCCTGTGTTTCTCATGACCCTGACCTCTGGCTTGTTTACCGACCTTCCTGTCTGCTCGTGACCCTTGACCTTGGCTTGTTTATTGGAATTGCTACCTGCTGCCGGCCCTTGACCTCTGCGTGGACTTCACTCCGCTTGCCTGGGTTCTCCCCAGCCGATACACACTTCATGACCCTCTGTCAGTCTGCAGCCCAGTCTGTCCCCACCATCAGGGGCTGCAGTGAACACCTGACTGGCAGAGTAGACTCCGGGTTGTGTTGTGCCAGCTGGAGGGGTTCCTAACAATAAGTAAATAGTACAGTCCTGTGGTGGTGCAATATCAATAACCAAGAAGAAATTGTGTGTGGTGTGTTTAAGTTGTCTGCCATCCTGGCAATAAAGCAGAAGACTGCTCACAAGAAACACATTGTGAGCGTCACAATGAAAGTGTCTGTGTCACACCATGTTATTAAAAGAAATGGAAATTTTAAGTGAAAAAGAAATTATAGAAAAGTTGTGTTGATTTGTTCACACTTTAGAGGTGAATAACTAATATGTGTAAAAAGTAAACATCAACTGCAACTGGAGAAAACTTGTAAAAAACTAAATACAATAAAATGAGAAGGGGCTCAACAGAAGTGAAGCAGCATAGGTATATTTTTTTCTTGCAATAAACCACCCTCTCCACATGAAAACCACTGTTGGTTTCTGCAGTTTGATTATGTTTCAAAGCTCACAGCTTGGAATTTGAAAAGTAAACTCTTGCAGATGGCAAAAGTCAATGTGGTGTGTTCTTTTGAGGTCATGAAATTCATTAGTTCTCATTGCAACTAGCATGTACAGTACAGCAGGAGTTAGTATTATGGACACCTGATTTTGATAAATTCTAATGTTATATTAAACATTTCTAACTTGTACATTGGACCACTGTTGTCTCATATTTCATATACAGTGATTATGTTTTTTTAAAAAAATAAATTAAAAAAAGGACAAAAGTGTTGACAATATTATTTTGATAACTGAGGTGTTACTAAGGAAAATACATTTATTCTACATAGTGCCTTCAGGACTTTGCACTCTACATGCTCTACTTGGTATGTAGATTAACAGACTGCTAATGGATTTCAGCGCATTGGTTCTGAATCATAAAGTCCATAAACATTTAGCTGAGTCAATCCAATTACAGTAATAATGGGCAGTGATACTAATTTGATAACTGAATCCTCTATTGTCACATAGAACACTAAGTTTTACAATATTTTACCTATGCCTGAACCAAATAGCAAAATAAAAAGGAAGTCAGAACTGTCTGTGTCCATGTGTTAAAAGCACCAGCTGATGAGTGCCACTGATAAAATTTTATTTAAAATGGCAAAATGTTTTCTAACAGGTTATCTATGTTAGAGCTTTTGGGGATGATGTCAAGCTAGAAATACACCCAGGGGTGTGAGGGGGCAGTCAAGCACAGTCAGTAAAGGCATGTTCTTGTAATTGCGATTGAGACTCTTTGAGACATAGATACACCTGTCAGTAGCCATATCACTTGTAGATGCCTGAAGGATGTTGCAAATACACACTTTGCCAACACTAGCTAGCTGCTTCTAACTGACCTTTAAAACTAATAGTATCTTCTTCATTGATCATCCCTATTTAATATGATGTGGTGGACATATTTTAGAATGTTTTCTTTTTTTCTTTCATCCATACATGAGAAGGAAGATTGTCCCTGATGTATTATTTTTTTTTAATCAAATCTAGTATTGAATGCAATTTTCACTATTATAACAAAAATATTCTTGTGCTTATGATCTGGTTAGGTGTAAGTGTGTCTGTGTATGCTACTGGTGCAGAGCTGGACACATCTTGAAACGTATCTGACTCGACATATGGGTGTAACTACATTATTTTTAATTATGTCTATTTTAGAGCATTTTGATGTCCCTCGTAGTCAGCATGAGGCTCTTTATATTTTTTTAAGCAGAGGGCAAATGTAACCCCGTCACTTTGTGTAGTGTTAAGGTGTACAGCTTAGGTAGTGCACATCTTTCTCAGCCCTGGCTTGCTCCTGGCATGGATGTAGATGACCACGGGGACCCCGCATTTGCAGGCTATTTTTATAGTGTCTCTGTGAAAATGTTGGAACACAGGTGATGTAACTTGTTGGTGCATTGCAATCAGATGTCTCAATAATGTGGGCACCAGACCATCCCTATATTGCAAAATAAACCCTCTCTCTCCCGTTCTCTATGAGGGTAATATCTCTCTCCCGTCCTCTAGGGGGTATTATCTCTCAGTTGGACGCTGACATACACTCCCTGTATACTGCTCCTTTCTATCATCCTGTAACTTTCTGAGGTAAATTATCCCTCATATATGCCCCATATCACTAGTATTCTGTCCGTGTTGTTGTACTTTGGCCCCTAGTGGCAGCAGGCCAGATTATAAGGGAGTCCCAGAACCTCCTCCCCTCTGTCCTGGGTCCCTGGCTCTCCCTCTCTACACAGGTTCGGATTCCATCAGCTCATACCAGCCTGATGTTGCTAAGCAACATTCCCAGTGTGTCTCCTCTGGGTCCTACTCAGGGTTGCCAACTCTGAAATGAAAAACAAGCAACCGCTTAGTGAAAAACAAGCCCAAAACAAGCCCAAAGAAATCCTAAAAAGCCCAACTTACAGGGGACCGTCCTTTTCTATAACACTAATTTCTACACTGAATCTCCATTTAGAAAACCTTTATAAACGCAAGAGGACACATTTCTACACCGACATGGCAAAAGGAGAAGCAAATGCAGTAATTCAATAATCATCCCCAAATACACAGTTTCTTATTAACCATAATTACACCACAGCATCGCCCCCGCAAGTATAAAAGGCTAGATCCACGACATACATGGACTTAATATAATGTATGCAAGGACACTGGTATGTCGATACCAGACAGCCCCATGATATAACAGTATAAGCAGTTATCTAACATGAGCAGCTACTGAATGGGAGGGGAGGGTGTTATATAGCAGTGTTACCTGCTATAAGTGCAGCGATCGTACAGACACAGCACTTATTTCAGCAGGTTGTTGCAGATCCATCTTCCTGTGATTTATTCCACGTCCTCCTGACTCCGCCCACCCACCAACAAAGTGCCACTTCATTATATGAATCCACTGCACAACCCGCCCACAAAAAAATAAAATAATGCACTAATCAGAAATTGGTAACAGATGGGAAAAAAAAGCAAAAAAAAAGCGATTATACAGCCTGAGGACATGGAGAACGTGTCCAAGCCCAAAAACAAGCTACCAGCGGCAGTGCAAAAAAACCCGCAACTTGATAAAAAAAGAAGCCCAATTCCGCTTGTTATAAGCGGAATTGGCAACTATGGTCCTACTGCTAGGCCACACACTCAGTTACTGGCAAGTATGAACAACAACACCAGAGGTGGTGTTACACACAAAAACAACGTTATTGTACTTAAACAAGTTTACATAACTTATAACAATGGGTCAATCAAGCGATAAATGGACTGCTTGGGCCAATAGAATATTACTGTGTATACTTGAACGATGAATTACAGTCGTTCCAAAGTACTGATTGTCGTTTCATTTGATTGTTCAGCAGAATTATAAATCTTGTTCCAACTAGCTTCCAATCTTGCAGTATGTAGGAAATTAAGACCAATTGCTCGACTAACTGCCGATAGTTCCTCAAACAGCGACTCCATTCTGGTTATGTATATTTAAATGTATGATGTTGTCTTAATTGTCCAATGTGTTGCGGTGTCAGAACGTCAGTCAAATGGGAATAATGTGCTTTTAATTGAGAAGCAATAATAAACCTGTTTAACATGCTCCATATGACATTTATGTGTTTCTGTATGCAAATGTATACAATATGTATTCTTTCCACATGTGAAAATACATGGCCATACAATGGCATAATAGTCATATATGTATGTGTATTGATTGTATATATTATGGACATTAAAACCTTTATGTGTATAGAGCTTTCTAAAAGTAATGGTTGAGTAAGAAGCAATTTATATACGTAGATGTGTATTGCATATGTCACCTTGCATAAATGGACACTTGCGTCTATCCAGTCTGTACCAAAAGAACATAGATGTGTATTGTATAGATGTGTATTGCATAAGACACCTTGCATAATTGTACACCTGCATCTACCCTGTGGGCCTGAGTCATTAAACAGTGCAAAGCACAAAAAAGGAGTAACTTTACAGCTGGGAAAAACCATGTTGCATTGAAAGTGAAGGAAAATTTATAATGTGGGGACAGATTTATAGTTTGTAGGGCATGTCCTAGATCAACTCTAAATTTCAGTGTAAAAATACAGCTATTAAGTATTTGTGTGCTACATGATAAAACAGCCAGTATTTACCTTATGTGCAAAATAAAAAGGGATATAGGTTGACCAACCGGTGTTCCAAGCAGTGAGCTAATAAAGAAAGACTCTGAGACAAGTTATTGTCAAAATTATTTTGGTCACAGCTTTATTAAACACTTCCAAACTTGGCAGACAAGCGGCGTGCAAGGCTAATAAAATTTACCACTTTTTCCCGTTCCATCTGGAAAAATTGGGCGTGTTATGCCTACTACCATGTAGGCACAGCAGCAATGTCCTCTTGAGACCAGCCCCTTGGCATAAATCACCCTCCAATTGCTGAAACCTGGCACACTGCCCATATTGGCCCAACCGTTGAAGCTGGAACCAGGTGTGCAGCCGTCTTCCCTTGGTGATACTGCCCGGCCCTGCTGGCTCCCCACTTGCTATGCCTTGCTCGCCACTTTCCCGCCAAGCAAGGTCCTAATGACCCTGTCCATGGGGACCGAAGCCCCCCACTGCTACAACCTCCTGTACAACAACCTCCTAAGTGCCTCCTGCATGTTGTTAAATATATCAAGTGCAACAACTTAAAGGTGCACCCCGTCACTCTAAAAAACCTACACAATTGAACCATAATTCAGGTAATAAATTCAGCAATAACAGGTTTCTCCTTATTTCTCACCCTATCAATGCCTGCCCTTAACACGTCTGACCTTAGAGCTCCAATACTCAAAATACTTAAGCACATTCTCCAACTCACACAGCCAATTCTTACACTGATCTGACACCGTTGACCCTGCCACCAAAAAATCATGCACCACTGATTTGCATCCTTTGCTTGATTCAAAAACACCACTGCAAAAAGAAGATAAAGGCTTTGAAAAAATGCACACGATACTGAACAGCCCATAGGCAAACCCTTGTCTATGAAATAGTATCCATCATACTGAAAAACCCATCAACCTAAAGCTTTCAGGGTACAGCAGCAAGATTCGAGCCATTCCTGGCTCACCTACGACCATTGGAATTATTGGCGCTGCGGCGAGCCAATCAGCTTGCGCTTGCTTGTTTCCTTAATGTACTCCTGTGATTTCCTGTATCTGTGGGGATAAGTGGTAGTTAGAGCATACACCCAGCTAGGTTAGGACACACAGTAGTTCCCATCCCGTAGGTCCCCGGGGTTACAAAGGAATTCCTGAGGCAGCTATTGGGCCCCTCAATGGCAGTGCAGCACAGCCCTTTTGGGTTCCAGGTGTGCGTCCCTTGGTTCCAATTGGGTGTACCAGTCTGAGTTCCGGCAGGTCCCCTGACGATTCCAGATTGGGGCGGTGTACCACGAACATGACTGTCTTGAGTTCCGGCAGTGGACACTGACAGTTCTGAGCGGAAGCCGCTACCCTGGTGGCGCGTTGTCCTTGGGATTTTGTGAGTGACCCCATAGTGAGAAGATAATCTTCTCAGTATGACCTAGGAGATGGACAGGGTCAGCCAAGGAGTATAAGGTGAACACAGGCTGGTGTTACCCGCAGGTAGAAGGAGGAGGTCTAGGGAGTGCACTACACCCAGTACCTAGCGAAGTTGCGCATTAGTTGTTTGTTTTAGGGTCAGGGCGACTATTGTTAGCTAGTACTAGTTGTGTGGGCGGTACATTTAGCCTCACCTGTAGAGTAGAGGGAGGACGTGTGGTGTTCTGTCTTCCACAGGTGACAGAGAGGAGCAGAAGAGCAGGGACCGGATGTTGGAGTGCCCTGGGTGAGTATTGCTCTTGATTCTTTCTTTTGGTTCGGCCCTCACCGAGAGTTGAGTGGAGTATTTGGGGCAGGAATGGTCCTGGTCCATGGCAAGAGCAAAACGAGGTAATGGCAGACAGGGTTGAGTGAAGGTCTCTTCTCCTTGCCATAGCCTCAGACTGTCCCTTTCTGGTAAGCACGGGTTGCAATTTCTGTTTCTTCTCCAAAGAGAAGGGGAGTGAGGTGACGGAGTAAAGTTGCTGGCCTGCTAGAAAGGGAAAAAGCAGGACACCGAGGCTGAGAGCCGCTGGGGTGAATCTGAAGTGGACTGAAGGTGGTTATCGTTTGGAAGGTAAGGTATCTGTGTGCATCTGTACTGTTCCCCCGCAGGCATTACACCACCTTAGATTGTATTATTTTGTTGCATACATTAACTTGCAAGTCTCCTAACCCAGACATATCTGCTTAACAATTGGTATCTGAGTACAATACAATTCCTCTAACATTTATAGTTTAGTTCACACTACATAGCTTCCTTATTTTACTCATTTTAATGTATTTAGTCTGTAGCATTAAAAAGACAGATAATCTTAAATTAGTTAAAATAAAATTAATGATTTTATTTATTTTTTTGTTTTTTTTTAAAGGTTCATGATTCAAAATTTCTTTATCTTTCTTTTGAATTTATGAATTCATATTTACCAGCCCCAGGGCTGATGCCCTAGAGCGTCCAGGTCTTCCTCTGTTAATTTATAATGCTTGAAGGTCCAGAGGGTTACTCAGAGTCCATGTAAGACTGAAACACGATGTATAACTAAATTCCTTTCCCCTCTCCTTTAACTGCCCTCACCTTGTCCTGCCTCCTGTCTCGCCCCTTGCCCCCTCCTTTCTCTGAGTGGCTGCCTACACTGCTCAGGTGTAACAAAATAGGATATACATTTGTTTTTAAGCAATGCCAAGTAAAATGCATGTAGACAAAAAGAAGGAGCAGAAATTCTTAATCAACTAACACAGGGGCAGCCAAACAGTCAGAGTCCAAGAGCCAAATAATATCTATAGGTACTGCAAAGAGCCAACTTTACCTTTTATTTATATGTGCACATACATGTAACTAGTATAAACATGCTCATACATACCGTACACACATACATTGAAAATGTAACATGTTTAAAATAACTTGCTAAGCAAGACAAGAAGATATCCAACATTACCAAAATGTTCAGAAAAATCATAAAATCAGCTCAGCTCTGCACTGCACAGCTCTTACCTCGCTGCTGTGTCCAGCGGAGGAGGGTTCAAAAGGACTACTTATACTCTTTTCACAGTAGCTCACGCTGTTACTGCATCCACAATCCATGAGACCTCTTAACGTGCCCCTCTGATCTGTTTACATGCCCATCAGACCTCTCCACATGTCATCAAATCTACCCACATATCTCAGAAATGCCCATCAGATATTCCCACATGGCTATCAAACCTCCCCAATTGCCATCAGACCTTCCCACATGTCCTGTACATGCTCCTTCAAGCTTCCCATATGTTCCTTACATGCCAAACAGACCTCCCCACATGCCACCAGATCTTACCACATGTCCCTTAACTGAATGTTATGTTTGTCTATTGTGTCATATAAAAATAAAAGTTGTAACAAGGCTAAATAATGTTTACAGCTTACAAAGGACATGCCCCTTATATGCAATCAGACCTCCCCACATGCCAGTCAAGCCTCCCCACATGCCTACACACATTCTATCAGATCGCCCCAAATGCCATCACATCTCCTAACATGCCCATCAGCCTCTTCACATGTCAGGGGATCTCACATTCCCCCTACAGGAGCCACATTTAAAAGTTCAAAGAGCCACATGTGGCTCTAGAGCCAAAGGTTGGCCACCGCTGCACTAACATATTTAACATCAACCAGACCTTGTCCATCACCAGAATAAGTATAAATATTAGTGCATGTGTCCTCCTTCTCTTCTTCAGAACTTTCATCAGATATGAGGAAAGGACAAGTATTTTAATGTTTAATGAAGAAACAGAACTCAACATAATTTTTACCAGAGGGACTCTACCATTTGCTCACTTTGGACACTGCTTGAAATCAGTTTATGCTGATGTCTGTCATTGGTCTGGCCAGGCATGCTACTATGCTGGTCCATGCCAGCTGAAATAGAGACAACATTTTTTTTTATACATTTGAAAGTTTTCTTCAAATTTAAATTATTTTTAATTATCTTTTTCAGGTTCCTCATTTATTTCTCCCATTCCTATGCTTTTTCTTATTTTATACTCGCTGCAGCATCTTCATTTTTACTTTGGAGTAGCTACACAGCACACCTCTTTTTGTAAATAGTTGTCAAAGTTACTAATTACTAATTGTTATTATTTCCGTTAATTGCTAACACTGTTTACTAACTACATTTAAACATTTTTAATGACCACTTTTAATACTTACATTTTTTAATGTTCTTTTGAATTCTCAATAGCCTTCTTTGCTCATTAGTCAGACTACTGCGTTTGATTTGGAATTTTTTCCTTCTTTACCAAGTTTTTCATGTAGAAGATTTATGAGTTTCTGCATAAAGACTTCCTTTCGTTGATTCATTTTTTTGGTATTTTCGCTTTTGACAGTCGTAGTCGTGCTGGTCCAGCGCTCTCACCATTATCTACATTTCCCTTGGGCTCATTGGCTTCCAATGGTTCTCCAATTGCATTCCTTCTTCTCCATTCTACTCCACTCCTCCATCAATTCTGTCACATTTATCATGCACCAGTTCCTCATCCGCCATCTTCTCTCGTACCGCTGTTGACAAACTGGCTCCTATATAATGTTCTAGATGCAGATATGGGCGTTTACAGTTGGTACGGACCAATCATTGCAGTTACAGGTACAGAATGGAGCATTGTGGGTGAACATTCATTTGTGTATAATAACCTTGTGTTTATAGCTGTGTCTGAATAATTTGTCCTGAACTTTCGGTAGCATACTGTTGAAGTTAAATAATTGGACAAACGTGCTAATTATTTATTTCTGTACGCTACAATCAGTTGTGATGCATTTAATACGCATCTTAATTATTATTGCACCAAATGTAAATAAGTGTAATGTTTGTCTATTGTGTCATATAAAAATAAAAATGTTAAAGAGGCTTAATAATGTTTACAGCTTACAAATGACATTGAATTTGGAATCAATCTGTTCACAATTGCATGAGAACATTTCCAGTGTTATTTATGTAGCATTTGCACCTTACAACCGCTATTTATAAATAATATAATTTCATACACTAAATATTCAGCTTTCAGGAATCATAGAACCAGTTTATACAGGTCTAGAGGTGGGAAACTAGAGAAGTAAACTTGGTAATATCAAGGAACAATGACCAGAGGAATCCACCAATGCCATGTCGAGTTCTTGACAGGTCAAGGCCCTTCAACCTATGAATGAAGACCCTAATACTATGACTGAAGACCCTAATACTGTAATTGTTGTGACTGTGTGAGGGGAATAGGTGCCAACTCCTGGGGTAGATGGCGACGAACAGCAACAATAAGTTATTTGAATGCCGTTTTTTTCGGTCTAACTGGCCTCAACCAGTTTTATTAGAAAAATCAAAGTAAACAAGAAATAATTAAAAACCTTGCCTTTCTGACACTTATGTAAACATTTGTGGAGATGCTCTCCTGTGCAGGACCTTATGTCCTACACACAAATCAAACACGTATTATTGCTCACCACAGCAGAGTCTCGCAGAAGGCAACAAACCTTCTCCCCCTGGTCTGAGAGAGAGATTTAGGGAGAACTGCAGCCTTTTACAGCCATCACAGGTGCAGCTCCTAACTAGTCTGCCGTGAACCTGCAGACTAGAAGACCCGGACTGGACCTTTTACATTGAGCCAACCCTGCTCTGTCCATTTATATTCCAGTGACCCTTAACAGCTTTTCCTGAAGTCGAACACACTCTTTTGGATGCTGCTTCCTCTACAGAGCAATCTCCTTGGGTTTAAAAGCATGAAAGTCAGACAGCCTAGGTAATGATTAACTGCCACACAACTGCCAGTAACTCTGTCCCATACCCCCCTCCCCTGTTTCAACCCACGGATGGAACACGCGTAACCCCTACACACACCTCCATTTCTAACCAACTACTCAAGATGTGGAGGGGGTGCAAGGGCACTGGCTACTGTTCCCTTTGGAATCACAGGGATAGCAATTACTGGGGTAGCTGCCAGAGCTGCACTAGCTTTCCACGAATTCATAAACCTCTCTTGATAGGTCCATTCTGACCTTCTTAGGGTGGGATATTTTAAATGCTTTAAGATTAAAAATACCAATCCTTATCTTACCAAAATGATTACAGTTAACAGGTTCAACAATATTTCCTCTTTCAGTAGGAGGTACAACACCCTGCACTCTATTGCTGCCCTTGTATTTTTTTGATTCACGGATAACATTAAAGGAAGGGAATATTACTGACTTGGGGAACACATCCTCTACTACTGTATTAGGAACATTACCAAGCAGGTCTGAGATATTCATCTTTGCAATCAACTGAGTTTTCCATAGCTTCCAGAAGTGGGAAAAATTTCTTCCCAATATTGCATCAAATCTCAAACCACAAACTAATCCCACCATGACTACCACAAAATCACACTGTATTTTAATGTTCACTTTAGTGGCAACATAATGCAGTGTAGTTCTTACGAGGCCGTACCCTTCTTGGCATAACCGGCCAATCTTTAGATTCTGAGCGTACAGTCTCTGTATATTTCAGATTATTCCACAACCCAGCACCCTTTTCTCCTGAGACAGTCTTACCAGAGTCCACTGGAGATCACCGTTGTGGAACTACAGGCTGGCAGGGTGTACACAACACTTAGATTGTCATAACACTTGTTTATTGTCACAATGGACAAGGACAGGAACTCAGCTTCCTGATGTGATTTACTTTTTAACCCCTTCAACTGCTGCAGAGTCTGGTTGGTAACATTCACGGTCTGCGGCACCTTTTGAGGAACATTACTAACTTCCTGGGTTCTTTTGACTTGAAGCTCCAATAAATTCTTGGATAATTCTAGATCACTTTGTTCCTTTTCTTTTTCTGAAATCTAAGTGGAAGGTGTCTCAAAGTCATGGTCAAATCTCTCCCAGTTATCCTTAACAATTTGGACTCTGCTGAGGTTTTCAGACAGAACCTCGTTAACCTGCTTTACATTGTCTAGAAAAGCTTTAGTGACATACTGAAGGTCTTTTTGAAATGTGGAGAATTCTGCCAGAATTTTTGAGACTTGTTCCTGTTGAGATTTCATTTCACTTTCTTTTTCATCTATAGACCTTTGTTGGCTTTCCAGTGCTGATATCTTTGTTCTAGCCTAGGCACAAAAAACTTTTAATACTTATACTTCTGAGAAACTCAACCTTCTGACTGCGCTGTCTGAACAGAGAAGGTCTCAGTGCTCAGCTTATCTTATTGAACCTTTAATTCTTCATACTGCGTCTTGTATCGCTTTCCAACATTTTCAACTTTAGAGTTAGAGTCTAAAATTTTCTCTTGTATATCTGCGACTTTGGCATCGAGTTCTTTCTGCAGATTTTCCTTTTCCTTCCTCAGTGTTTTAGCTTCTTCTTTTGCAGTCTGACATTGACTTTGACTTGTATTCTGTGCTGCATTTACCCTTGCAATATCAGTTTTCAACTTTCCAACCTCTTCAGTGAGCTGCTGTGTTCGGGCCCTCCAACTTTTTACATCTTCCTCAAGCAATCTTTCCTGCCAGCAACATCTCACTTTTCTCACTGAGTTCAGAGTTAGATTCTTGCAACAGTAACATATTTGCTTCAAGTCTTTGCATCTTAGCTTGAAGTTTCTGTAAGTCATGATTTGGCTTCTCTTTATGTTGGGCCAATGACTTTGCGTTTACCTGAACCCTTTTATGCTCTGTATTCAAATTATCTTGTAGCTCATTTATTTCTTTCCCCATATGCTCTATATGCTGCTGGTATCTTGAACATTCCACTTGTGCAGTTTCAAACCTTTTTTCAGCAGTTTCTCTTTCACATTTGAGCAGTTCAATGATTTGTTCCTGAGACTTTCCTTTCTCTTGAAAAGTGCTCACCATTTTACGGAGGGTTTCAAGGGCTTGTTGCTGTTCTCTCCGGGACTCCTGTAGTTGCCTCCAGGACTCCTCAAAGGCTAACTGTTGCCTCGGGGACTCCTCAAGGGCTGCTTGCAGGGGCACAGCATCTTGTAACTGCTGTTGGCCAATGGCTGCCTGCTAGGCCATGGCAGCTTGTAGCAAGTTTATAACCATGTCCTTCTTCTCAGGGCATTGCAACACAGTCTTTTCTCTGTGTCCAGACAAATGGGTATCTGGCCCTTTATCAGACATAGTCACATTATCTTGTAACAAGATTTTATCAGAAACATCATCATTTTTCAACATAGCACAATGGGTCATAGACCATCAGTGTGCTCTAAGTGATTTTTGTCTCTCTCCATATTGACACTGACACATCTGTATGCACTCTTTCTGATTTGACACAATAGCTTTCTGCTTTTTCTTGCCCACTGACACTTGAGAAGCAGCCAATTTATCTTTCTACAAATGAAGCACTTTCTTTATTGAAGAACCACTTCACTTGACTTTAGGAGGTGTGTCACTACAAGACCCAGCATATGTTTCAATACATTTCTTTTCAAACTCTACTTGCTGTTTGATTTTTCACAGGTCCAGATCACACCCAACTTGTGTCTTGCAGATTCACACACCTGCTTTGCAGCAATTAACAAAACTCAGTCCAGGAAAACACTTGATTTATTTACAGAGCAGAAAATGTTTTCCTATAAACTTCAAACACATTTGCTGACATCTGTTATTCCATTTTTGCTGTGCACAAACAATCCAGCTTTTAGTTGCCGTTATCCACAAAACATGCAGACCTTTAAACACAAGCCTTTCTTCACTGTGTCTGTCACTTTAAATTTTCCAACACACACAGACACAGAGCTGATTGCTGCAAGTTTCTAAAACTGCACCTATTCTTAACATGCGCAGATCTTTGCAAGCCAATTCTCCACCAAGTTGTGATCACGTGAGGTGGATAAGTACCATCTCCTGGGGTAGATGGCAATGAATAGAAGCAATAGGTTAAATGAATGCAGGGTTTTCAGGACCTTATGTCCTACACACAAATCAAATATTATTATTGCTCACCACAGCAGAGTCAGGTAGCAACCAAACTCCTCCCCAGGTCTGAGAGAGAGATTAAGGGAGAGTTTCAGCTTTTTACAGCCATCATTCAAGTGCAGCTCCTAATTAGTCTGCTTTGAGCCTGCAGACCAGAAGACACGGACTGGACCTTTTGCATGGAGCCCACCCTACTCTCTCCATGCACAACAACAGGGATCCTAAACATCTTTTCCTGAAGCTGAAAACAATCTTTTTAATGCTGCATCCTATACAGAGCAATCTCCCTGGGTTTAAAAGCATGCAAGTCAGATATCCTGGGACATGAATAAATACCATACAAACCAGTGACTCTGTCACACTGTGTATTTTGTGATGTCACAGCTTTTTACAACTGTACTGTGTATAAATTGTTCACCTCTGATTTTGGAAAGCAGAGCCTCCTGATTGAAGCTTGAGTTGGTGCCAACAAGCGCACGCATACATATCAAACTTTGCCTTGAAATTCTTTACTAATAAGACCTTTGTTCTTTGGAACCACAGCGATCGCATCGGAGAATCTTTATTGCTGATGATAGTTACGAACTTAACAGTATAAATGGATACCACAATTGTTTTACCTGATTTCATTGCTATTGTATCAAGGTACCTACTTTATTGCACAAGACTTTCTATAGTTTTCTTTTAGGAGTGTGAATGTAAATGGAATGTTAGTATGTTTTGTTTTGTGGTACATATGTAAATCTGACAGTATATGTGTTTACTCAAACAGGCAGAAGAGAAGTGCTGCTTTGGAAGACGTGGTGAAAGTATGCCTACCACACAGGGACAGATTGGCCATAGGACCTAACGAGACTTTTTCCGATAATCCGGTGGTCTCTGGAGGCTGTCTAAAGTTTATTTGGGGAAGATTTAAAAAAAAAAAAAAAAAAATAATTATGTAGAGACTTCGGCTGGTCCACAGCCTTATGGATAATATTAAAAAAAACAAAGAACCGAGTCCGGACCCTGCCCCCCTCCTCCCCCATGGACCAGGTGCCAGCCTCTTCCTTACTGTGGCCACAGATCTATTGATCCGCTCCTCCCTCTGCCTCCTGTTTGGCCTCCTCCAGTTCCTGTATAGCCCCATGTCACAAGGGACATGCACAATGTGACAGGTGCTGTCCTTTGTGTGCACAGGGCAAGAGATAGAAAGAGGAGGGTCACATCGCTGCGGTGGGATGGTAAGTGAGATGGAAAGGGGTGAGGGTGGTATGCTACCATAATTAACAACATTTCCAAGTAATATGTTTGATACATTATTCTGGACACATTATTTTACAAATCCACCATCCAAGCGTTCAATAGCTAGAATATCATGTAGCTAGAATATCTGCCCCTTCTTTCTACTAATTTCCCCCCTACCAGCTTGCTGTGCAGCTAGACTAGTGTTTTTATACAACTGAAAATCACAAAGAGAGCTACAGAACAGGCAAATACTATTATTAGGTTATTAAGACTGCTATAATGTGTGAGGGAAGGGTGTGGGGGTAAAATGTCATTTGATGTGTGAGGGAAAAAGGTAGGTAAGGTCCAATAATGATGTGTGATGGAAGGGGTGTGTGGAAATCTGCCATAATGCTGTGTGAGGGAAGAGGGGGGGGTGTTAATATAATGTGTGATATAAGAGTAGGGATGGGGGTCGTAGTACGAGGGTGGGTGGTATACTATTAATTTAATGGTGGAGTTTAGGTAAGGACTAATTATTTAATGGTTGCAATTTTATTTGATGGAGTTTTCTAAATTTCATGTACCCATTTTTTTTCAAAATAGGGCCCCTTACATTCCAGGATACAGATAATTCCTATGCGCTGAGGCCACACTGTGCTGTGCTTGATATCTTATGGTAAGCAATTTTTCAGAAACCACAGGTACAGACACTAAGCATGCACACACTGGTGCAGGCACTTGGCACACATAAAATGGTCACACACTTACATAAGGACAGACACTCTGGGCAAACACATACATAGGGGCAGACAGTATGGGCACACACATACATAGGGACAGACACTCTGGGCACACACATACATAGGGACAGACACTCTGGGCATACACATACATAGGGACAGACACTCTGGGCACATATATAGAGTCTTTTGATGAGACTGAGTGAGGTAATGAGGGGGTTTAATGAATATAAATGAAATTAATTTATGACTTGGGGATTAATAATTAAACTGGATGAGGGAGTTAGTGATTGTAAAGGGGTTAATGATGAAAGGGGTTTTAAGATGAGGCTGGAGTAAACGATTTTGAAGAGGGGTTAATTCATGATGAGTGGTAGTATTGTGAAGCAGTCCCAAAAATGATCTTTGTGTTATATAAGGTCACTAGGGTGCTCTCTGTATTGTATGTGATCCAAAGAATGCTCTATGTATTATATGCGGTCACAAGAATGTTTTCTATATTGTATGGCGGCCATAGGAACGCTCTCTGTATTGCATGACAGTCACCAGGATGCTCTCTGTATTGTATGGTGGTCATTGTATGGCTCTTTGTATTGTATGGTGGTCACAGGAATACTCTTTGTATTGTATGATGGTCACAGGAATGCTCTCTCTATTGTATGGCGGTCACAGGAATGCTTTCTATAGTGTATGGTGGTCACAATATACTGTCTACATTATCTTGCAGAACAGTTTAAACCTTACCATTCATTTTGTATAATGCACTCAAGAGGAATATTTTCGTTTAACTCATGAAAAAGAAATTTTTTTAATTGTTCAAACTAGTCTATTTACACAGTAATCACAGTTTTAGTTGAAAGTATGTGTTTTTGTTATCTTTGAAATCCCTACCCTAACCACAACAAGATGTACAGAGGGTACTGAGAGGGTGGAACTTCTTTTTGGGAGTTAGGGTACACATCACCATGGTTGGGACACCCTAAAGTTTTGCATACAGGAGGGCAGAGGCAATGTGTTGTTTTTTTGTAATTTATACTGTTAGGGAAACTTTTGAACTAGTGGAGACCGAACTACTATTGAATTAATGGCAATCCTGGGAACTCTCTGCTGATGGATTAAGCTGCTCCACTGAAATAACTGATTTGTGTACTCCATAACTGGTGCGCTGACGCTGCCTGCTTGTGTTTGCTCCACTTAATAATGTTACTTGTTTGTTTACTCCACCAATTGTGACAGGTGGGCTCTGTCTACCATGCGTTTTGCTTTTACCTTGCCTACAACCGATGTGGGTATGGCTAATAATGTGCTAATGCCACCTACTATTGGCCCCACCTACTATTTATTTGGTCCCACCTACATGAGGCCATTTTCAGAATTTTTTCAAGGGCCACTTTAAGTTCCCAATCCGACCCTGCTTCCTCATTATACTATAGGAAATGTAAAGTGGGTAAAGGGGAACATACAGAACCTGTCTTTTAGAAAAAAACTTAACTAGATTGAGACCTCTAAAAAACCTGGGGCAGGGGATGAGGATGTGTATGTGCTAAAGTTGTGGCATTTGACTTCCTACACTTTACCCGTGATTAGGAAATTGCAAAACAGTCCACCTGCAACATGGAGACATAGAGCAGTTCCTCCTCTGAACTTCTGCAAACAGATCTTATACCTGCAAGTGGCACTGTAAGTAAAACATACAACATTGGAAATGCGTAAAATATTTATTTACTTATATATACTTCACAATGCAGTTAACAAGCATACAATGCTAAGGCACATATATTATAAAATGTCATTCTGCCAGAATACATCACACTGACCATTAAAATATTCTATATAGGCCTCCCTGTTTAATTTTGCCATGTGTCTGGCATTTCTCACCTGGAACGACTCCAGTGGGATCAACCTTTAAAATTCTACAACTTCTAAAGTTTTTTCCATATTGCTAAACATACTGTGCACACTAGGGCGTTTATGCCTAAGAAAGTTGTGTAGGACACAACAAGCCATCACCACCTTGTCTTTTTCAGCTAGGCGCAGATTTATAGTAGAATGAAAAATTCTAAATCTGTTGCCCAGTATACCAAAAGCATTTTCCACAACTCGCCTTGCTCTTGACAATCTATAATTACATATCCTCCTTTCTGTTGACAATTTTCTTTGCGGATTAGGTTTAATTACTTTGGTCTTTGCTGCAAAACACTTCATCTGCTGCAAAAACAAAATGTATTCCTTATTTTAAATTACTTCATGTTGGCAAATTAAGTTCGTTATCATTAAATTTGGCATGGAAAGGAGTCTCCAATGCTCCAATGCCCCACCATCTCACACTTTTCCAATTTTTCCAATGTCCACAAATAGAAACTCATAGTTGGCATCCACTATAGCCATCAGAGTAATGATGAAGAATAATTTATAGTTGTAGTAATAGAATCCACTTTTTGAGGGTGGCATAATTTTCACATTTTTGCCATGTATTCCACCGCCACAGTTTGTAAAATTCTAAAGAATTTCCAAATCTTCAGCAATAACTTTCCATTGCTGAACCGTTGCAGTAAACTGAAACAGAAAGATTCTTCTTATTTCAGTTTCCTGGACAAAACCATGTTACAATGCAAGGGGTGAAAATTAGCATTCTGTTTTGCACATAAGTTAAATACTGACTGTTTTTTCATGTAGCACACAAATACTTGATAGCTTATTTATACACTGAAATTTTAAGTTGATATTCGTGTGCTACATGGAAAAACAGACAGTATTTAACTTATTGGTTTGGTTGTATTTAAAATATTGTTCCTACAACTTTTGCAATTCCACTGTGGCTCATACTCTTCCCGTGTTCATACGCAACAACATTGCAAACAACTCTTCCCGCATTCGTATGCAGCAACATTGCAAACGACCAGCCGAACAACTGCCAGCGAAAAATACTGTACGCATCGGTGTTCGCATTGGCATTCTCATCTGGACAACCATCTAACATCTCAGTAGGGACATGTAGGGTAAGAAAACCCTGTTTCTTCCTAATATCGTTTTATAAGTTGGCTCTAGTAACACAATTTTGCAAAAAGATCTATAAGCATTATATGTGTCCTGACTCATTTTTTTATATTTTCATTTTTATTCATTTATTTAATACTATACGCAACCATTTATAAGATTAGTAATGCGCACTTTATTTATTTCCAGATATTTGTTAACAAAAGGAGCAGCATTCTAATCTAGTGAGAGCACCTCAATTCCTTCTTTTATTCCGTAAAGATTTGTCTAACTCTTTCTTAAACATATCCATTGAATCTGCCATCACAACCTTCCCTGGCAGTGAATTCAAAATCTTGACTGCCATTACTGTAAAGAAGCTCTTCCTTTGCTCGTTGTTCCTCTCTGCTAACCTTAGGGTGTGGCCACCTGTCTTGTGTATAGTTCTTGAGTTAAAAAGTTCTCATGAAAGTTTTTTGTATTGACGCTTAATGTATTTGTACATAGTAATCATATCTCCTATTAGCCACCTCTTTTCTAAAGTAAACATGCTTATACTGGCTAACCTTTCCTCATAGCTTAATTACTCCATACCCTTTATCAATTTTGTCACCCTTCTCTGAACCCTTTCTAGTTTTAAAATATCTTTGTTATAGAGTGGGTGCCCAGAACTGTACTCCATATGCAACAAGCAAGCTGCAGGCAGATCGTGACAGTACCCCATCCCTTAAGGGAAGATTCCAGACGCACAAATCACCAAATGTGATTGAAAGTGTCAGAGTCATAGTCCACTATGGGGGGTCTCGCATGCAAGTCCTCGTCCAAGGGCGGAAAGGCAAAGGAGACCAGGCCAGATGGAAGTTCAAAGACCCCAGACCCTGCTCTCTTCTTACGCCCTTTCTTCTTGCGAGAATTAGCTGAAACAGCAGTTTGAACCAATTGGGTGGAGCACAAAGGAATCTCTAGGTCAGATGAGATGGGTGGTGACAAATACAGAGGCCCCACAAGATGGCATAGTGGGAGTTGTTACAAACATTTTGATTACTGAAAAAAGATTGTAAGTCTGATAAGATGGGATGATCCGTTTCAATAAATGGGTTTACCCATTCCAAAGCTTCCCCTCTAAAATACAATATTAGGAAAAGTACCTGTTTCTTAGGGTTATTAACGAGCTTAGGTATAAGCCGCATGAGCAGATGGGTGTAGAATGTAAAAATCAGATTGATTTTTTAAAATAAATTAGTGGAGTTTCCCCCTTTATTAACCCTAGCACTGCGCAAGTGCATGCTGGTGCTTGTAGAACTACAAGCACCAGCATACACATGGCAGCCAGGGCATGCTGACACTTGGTGTCAACAAGCCCTGACACTCATGGATTTTTGCAACCTGTATTACCACAAAGAAAAATGTTAAATAAACCACAACACCATCATATAAATCACATTGCTTTAATAAAGTAAAACAAAAACAAAAATTACAAACAACACCCACTTTATTACCACATTATTTTATTTAAAAAAAATACTCACCAAAGTGATGTCTTCATCTGTTTCCATAAGCTTGCAATCCAAATAGGCTTGTAACCCATGTCCAAATAAATTATATTCCAGAAAGGTCCATGAAGATGTCCCAAATAATATGTAATTGCACAAACGTCCATGAAGATGTCCCAAATAATTTGTAAATCCACAAAGGTTGGTGAAAAATGTTTTATTTTCTTCTGGTTACAATTACCCCATTTTGTACATCCATCTGGAATATGCTTGAATAAAAAAAAATAAACCATCTGGACGACATAACTTTGCTTGTGTATGACACAAACAAAAAGATGCTAATGAGAATAGCACGGCCGCAAGCTCTTTTTATACTATAAGGGTGGTTTCCCACGCTGCCATGGGAAACCCACCTATATTATACTATAGAGATAATAGAATGGCCCAATTGCGCTCAAATACTTGAAACTGTCGGATATGGTAAACACTTGTTGTAAGTGAGGTGTATAAATGACCTGGTATAGAGATATACAATGTATAGCAAACCGATTGCACAGTGTCAAACAATAGATATCATAGACTTATTATATTCAAGAAAAGAAAAGAAGAGATCAAAACACAAAGATAATATGGAGAAACAGATACTCAGACAACTTGATCTGACAGACCCAATTGAAAAATTAAGATACAGTCGGATTAAAATAAATGCAATATGTGCTGGAAATGGATCATGGAATGATGTATTGGTACTGAGTATAGATAGTCAGTATAATGCTGTGGTTTAGAAGGACCAGTGGGGCGGATGGTACGCAGAATGTATACGTCATATGGTTGCTAGTTGCTCCATTATCCTCGGTAACATTCATATGTAATTACCTTGTGATAGATGTTGCTCGCTCATGAGATGCCCTTAGGTATAATGTATGTTGCCTGGTCACGGTGTCACGGTGTCGCCCATCCGATTCTGCGAAGTGGCGGGTCAAGTGGGGACGCTGAAGCGAGCAGGTCTCCGTCTGGAGGTGAGTGGCTGGTGATCGCCGCGCGTGTGGAGTCCCGTGCACGTCTGGTCTCGTTGTTGACAGGCACTATGTGCCGGCGTGTGGAGTCTCGTGGGGTGCTAGTGTAGCGCTAGATACCGCGCATGCGCAGCTCGATGGAATGAGAAAATGACGCTACATGGTGAAGCACTGTATACTTTTAATGCCAGTATATAAAGATTTACACTTACAGCAAAGTAGCTTGGTATTAAGAACGTCTGCAATGATACAGGTGACAGAGAGTGTGTGTTCTCCGACGCGTTTCGTCCTATCAGGACTTTCTCAAGGAGTGAGTGTTTGTTTGCTTGGTGTGCTTTTAAAGGAGGGGGCAATGTCCTGATTGGATGGGATTCGTGAGAGTTCATTGGACGGGAAACCTAGGAGTGGACATATGATTCAGCCTGCCATGTGAGTGTATGTACGGGGGACATACACTCCTGGGGCTCTAACCCTCCCCCATCTAATCCCTCCTTTGTCTGTGTGCCACACACATAGGTCTATGTATAAGTGTACTTTATTTACAGTCATATACAGCTATACACAGTAGCATAGTCAATGCCATTAAACTCTTTGTTTCTGATATTCAATTCATCTCTCCTTGTCACTCTCTCCGTGATTACACTGCTCACAGTATTTAGTATCATACCACCTGTTCCCATTAGTCTTATCAAATTAGACTTATCACTCTATACTTTTAAGGGGAGTGGTTAACCCCATCCGTATTGCAGCTCATACTATACCACTGTTTGTCCTGTGCATCCCTCACCCATTGTATCCAATTATATTATACTATAACTGGACGAAGATGGTAATCAATAATTTCTGTACACTACAATCGGTTGCAATGCGATTAGTACACAATTAATTATTATCATAACAACATTTATATAAGTTTAACATATTTTTATCATTTAAAATTAAATATAAAGTGGTGGAGGCTAATTAATGTTTCCAACATTTAAAATACATTGAGTTTGGTATCATTCTGTTTCGCAATTGCATGAGAATGTTTCCAGTATTAGTTATGTAGCGTTTGCACATACACCAAACAGCAAGTCCAGAGATTTCATATAATAACCAGTTTAGACAGGTCTAGAGGTGGGAACCTAAAGCTGGACACCTGTCCACCTCAATGAACAATAACCAGAGGTGGACATCTGTCCACCTCAATGAACAATAACCAGAGGAATCAACCAATGGGAAGTTGAGTTCTTGGGAGGTCATCGACTTATGAATGTAGACTTTAATACTGTAAGTGTGTATGTTTGTGATTTCCCTGCTTTTTATAAATGTACAGTGTATAAATGTAACACTTCTAGCTTTGGAAACCAGAACGTTTTGATAGAAGCTTGTGTTGGTAGTAACGGCATAAGTGAATGCATGCCAAACTTTACCTTGTAATATTTTGAAAATAAAACCTTTGCGCTTTGAAACCAAAGCAATCACATCACAGAATCTTTATTGAAAACTATAGATACTGACATAACAGGACCAAGTGTCCTAAACTAAATGAACCCTAAGTCCTGGTTGGTTTGTGACTGTGCTTATTAACCAAAATTTTGTCCTGGCTGTGGTTGACTCTGGGTGGTATATTTACTAAACTGCTGCTTTTAAAAAGAGAGGAGATGTTGCCTATAGCAAGCAATCAGATTCTAGTTAAGATTTGTTTAGTACATTCTACAAAATGACAGCTGGAATCTCAATGGTTGCTATAGGTAACATCTCCACTTTGTCAAACCTGCAGTTTAGTAAATATACTCTTGGGAGAGAGCTTATGTTGGTGTCCAGCTCTGCCCTGTCCGAAACTACTCGGTTGTCTAAGGTGAAGGTTCTTTGCACACATGTGATTTCTGAGGAGTATGAGAAAACTCTCCTGCCAGTCACCCTTAAAAACCAAACCGTTATGGTGGTGGCTGCCATAGCACCTAAGTTGCCATATTTGCTTATTTTGGCAAGAGACTTCCCACTGTTTAAAGAGGTCCATTGTAAGCAAGTTCAGCCAGACATGCTGGCAACTGATTCAATGGTGGGAATTCCAGTCTTAAAGGATCTGCCCAAGAAATTTTGCTTCAAAGAGAGCCAAGATGGCATATATAATTTCTCTTCTAGGCAAGATCTCACCTGGGCATTACCCCTTTGGGAACGAGATGACCCCATGCTTCAGAATTCTACAGTTTTCATTGAAAACTTCTGCAAAGTCTTTGACGAGCCAGGCCATGTGTTGTCTACTACCTCTGGTCTCTTAAGCCTATGACAAGGGTCACTCTCCGCAGGCCAGTATGCAGTACAATTTAGGACCCTAGCTTCCAAGCTCCATTGTAACAACGAGGCCTTGATAGCTACCTTCTGGCAAGTTCAGAACAATCGCATAAAAGATTATCTGGATTAGTGTGACTTACCTTCCAGCTTAGATGACCTGACCTCCCTCTGTATCAAAGTAGGCATTCACAACAGGGACTGTACCCAGGAACGTGACCACTTTTGCCACTCCTTCCCTCATCTGGCACCTCACTTACAGTCTCCTATATATACTGTTCAAGACTTTTTCCGGAGAAGCGGTATAGGCGGTTGAAAAATCGACTGTGCTTCTATTGTGGGGACCTCTCTTCTTTTACCCTTAAAGGCCAGGAAAACGCCCCCTCTTAGCCAATAGCAGGGAGTTTATTCTAGGATCCCAGTCCTCTACTCCCTACTACCAGAAAGAATCGAAGCTTCTCAAGCCTGGGACCCTTCCTTTTCCTGAAGGCCCTCAGCCATTATTAGCCTCGGTGTACTCAGGAACTTCAGGGAACTTTATATCCGTTCAGTTTGGTTTTAGAGCTCCGTCTTCCTATCCTTCCTATGCCACAGCATTTGGCGCTGACCACAGTTGAGGAGAACCGAGTCTCCACTGGCTTTATTACCTGCGTGACTAATCCCATCCAGCTGTTGGTAGAAGTTCTCCACTCCAAATGGATACGTTTCCTGGTGCTCCCGCAATCTGTCAATCCAATCATTTTAGGCCTACCCTGGCTGAGGGCTCATTCACCACAATTGGACTGGCTACATGCGCAAGTTATTTCCTGGGGTTCTCTATGTAGGAAACACTGCCTGAAGTCTATGCAACCCTCTAGGTCTGCAATTTCTTTTCTAGCCATAGCTTCTCACACGATTCTTCCCAAGGTTAATCCAGACTTTCTCGATGTCTTCAGCAAAGCTGCTTTGGAAGTCCTACCATCTAACAACTCTGGGATTGCCCTATTGACCTCATCCCAGGCAAAAATATTCTCAGAGGTAAGGTGTATCCTTTACCCTTACCGGAGACTCAAGCAATGTCGGAATATTTTTTTCCGAAAATCTCGAACAAGGCTTTATTCGGAAGTCTTGCTCCGCTGCCTGCATAGGGTTTTCTTTGTTAAAAAGAAGGATGGTTCCCTTAGGCCATGCATTAACTAACAAAAGTTAAATGCAATCACGGTAAAGAACCACTATCCTCTTCCTCTCATTTCGTAACTCTTCGACTGCATCTGCGGTGCTCAGATCTTGGCAAGCTAGACCTCAGAGGTGCGTATAATCGAATCTGATTCCGTCAAGGAGATGAATGGAAGACCGCTTTTAACACCTGAAACACCATTGCGAAAACCGTGTGATGCCTTTTTGGGTTTTGGAATGCTTCTCTGGTCCTTTCAAGAATTTGTTAATGAGATCTTCCAGGACTTTCCCTATCAGTCTATAGCCATCTATTTAGACAATATCTTGATCTTCTCTCAAGACCTCCCCTCCCATCGAGCTCATGTTAAGGTGGTCCTCTCCCGCCTATGGGAAAACCATTTGCATTGCGAACTGGAGAAGTGCTTTTTCGAACGTTCTCAGGTACCATTTCTTGACTACTTAGTTCCCAGCACCGAGCTGCAAATTAAACCAAGTAAGGTGGAAGCTATTCTTAACTGGCCCCAACCTGTCGGGTTAAAAGCTACCCAACGCTTTATTGGGTTCACGAACTACTACCAGCTATTTGTCAAATTTTCTTTTCATTTCCCCATCATCTCATTCACCTGTAAGGGAGGTCAAGTCACATCTTTGCCTCAAGAGGCAGTTCTCGCATTCAAGACCTTGAAAGGAGCCATCTCAGCTGTGTCAGTCCTGAGACAACCTGACCAACACAAATCCTTCTTTTTGGAGGTAGATGCTTCCTCGGTAGATGTAGGGGCTGTTCTCTTTCAAAAGTGTTCTTACGGCATGCTCGGGCCATGTGTTTTTTTCCCCAAGAAATTCTTGTCCAAGGAAGCTAATTATAGCATTGTAGATAAAAAAACTCCAGGCTATCAGGGTCGTCCTTGAAAAATGACGTTACTTGCTGGGGGAGTTCATTTTTTTCACATCATGATATTCACAGATCCATTCTACCCCTCTGATTCCAGTTCTTCATTGGCATCCAAATCCATCATTAGCCACTTTAAGATTCTAGCTCTGACCAAATCTATCACTACGACTCCTTCCATTGGTCGATCTTTTATGGATACTCACCTTTGCACCAAAGTTCTAAGATCACCGTCTGTCTTTATTGGTGGCCTTCCCTAGTCTCTTATGTTCATAAATATGTCCAAGCTTACGAGGTCTGCGCCCGACATAAAATTGCTAGATTATCTCTTTCCGGTCTCCTCCTTACCCTTCCTGTGCCAGAGTCTCCATGGACCAGCATTAGTATGGATTTTATCACCGATCTCCCAAACAGCCATGGCTATAATTCTATTTAGGTTGTTGTTGACCGATTTTCTAAATTCACTCATTTCGTTCCTCTCAGGGGTTTACCATCTGCTTCTGAGTTGGTACTGCTATTTATTAAGGATATCTTCTGCATCACATTTTTATTTTAAGAAGATTTCTATTTTCTGCTATAGTACAAAGAGTGCATAGAAAGTGGCAAAAAAAGTCCTGGCTTGTTGCTACCTAGCACACCAAACTATCCCTGTCAGCCAATGAAAAGATCTATGGAAAACTACATTTAAACACTGTCCTTATTTCTCAGGCTTAAAAAGGATCCTTAGTCTGATATTTAGGTATCCCTGAAGAAGTCTATCTGAGGCAAAGCAGTTTAGAGGAACGAGTATTCTTTGTTAAAGAACACTTTTTTCATCTGACACACTTCAATCCATTTCAAGCGCCCTGTCCACTACATTGAACGTGCCATCTGGATACACAGTTGGAAGCCGGGGACGCAGCTCTGTGAAAAGCACTCACAGCAGCACTACAAAGAAAGAATCTGCACCTAAAAGAGAGACAGGTATACAAATGTCTGGGAAAACTCCAGGACACGAAACCTAGAAGGGGAACTAACATCACACCATCCCGTCACAATCTCCAGGAAGGAGCCCTATAAGAGGAGGACTGTCATCAACAACGACCAGTAAGTTGCAACGGTAAGAAAAGCTATATCAGATTCTTAAGACTTTTGACCTAACTATGCTCTCTATGAGCCATCCGCATCAGAATAAAATTTTACTGAAACTACTGTCTTTGAGAAAATTCTTAAAGATCATTTGAGAGATACTGTTTTTAAGGACTATATAAGTGAATTCCAAAGGATCAATAATAATCTATGACTTTTTTGACATTACAACTGTATTTTATCAGAAAATGTGTCCTTTATTTCTTTAGTACTTTTTATTTTGATCTATTTGTTATTTGTTTTGTTGTTTTGGTTTGGTTTATTTTTGTCTTAAAAATGTTTTGCTTCATGTTAACCTTTGCTTTGCTTGATTTATTTTATTTCATTGGCATCAACACTATTGTTGTTTGAGCAAACAAACTTTGAATCATACATATGTGTGCTGTACTATTGCTTAATTCTGCAATATCCATCTGCAGTCTTGTATCTCCTTTTATAATACTATAAGAGGATATTCTCAACCTATCTATGTTACATGTTGTTTAGAACACTCAATTTGCATTAATAAAAGGTCAATTTTGATGCGCTAGGCATCTCCTTTTTTCTGTGATTGTTTGGTTTTACTAATGGAAAGGTTACCCCACTTTGCCAAAGCAGCAGCATATGTTGTCCTAAATTACTATTACATAAACGGCAGCGGTTGTATATTACATGTTGTTTTATATTCATCAGTGTATATCTTTTTACCAGCTCTCCACTACAAGTGTTGGTAAAAAAGAGTTGTCTAAATATAGATTTGTACCTTTATAACTACAATTTAAACATGTCAGTTTGTTGCAATGGTTATTTAAAAAAAAAAAAATCTGAGATACTTTATGGACATGATCAGATATTGCTGATGTTGTGTTCCTGCAGGATGCTGACCTATTTATTTTCTAAAACTAGAGAAAATAATGAGCAATATGTCACTGTAAATCAGTGGTTCCCAACCTTTTTTGTAAGTTGTTGGATTCCTTTCTTTTAATTCATGAATCCATGACATATTTGTGTTAAAATATTGTGATCAATAAAATTGAAAAAAACATGAGATTTTTTTTTCATAACCTGTATTTTCCCTGAGGCTCTGGGATTGGGTTAATGCATTACAGACCACCACAAATTAAATGTTATTGCTAAAAAAGTATGCACAAAACAAGATGGTAGTGGCTCTAGTGCAAAGGAAAAGCAAGATACAAGGCTGATATAGGGTAAGGTTTTATTTTTGTATCATATTTGAACCTTATTATTAATGAGAACACTTACTATTGCTTACTTTATATTTATATTTCAGGATTTGAAGATGGAATCCCCTGTGCCAAAATTCGGTGTCACGAATGCCCAGCCTGTCCCAGATACAGCAATCTTAACAGCTGGCTGTGACTGGCGTCACCTTAGTCACTTAGCAATGAATACACCTTTTCTGCCACTATAAAGGATTTATTATAGTGTCCTTACATTCCCCAGAACCACTTATTAATGTTTCACACTTAAATCATATACACATGTAGCATGAGCCTCCCTGGGCTTCGTAAGTTCACAAAAAAATCACGGAGAACACACTAGATTAAATGTATTTAATCTGAAAAATGGTTCCACGGCTTAGTTACAAAAATTAATAACAAAACAATCAAAATATTCTCACAAATAAGTTTCAGAAAATAAAATAGGAAATAAAATCAGAGTTACTACTTTCTAGTCAATGACTGATGTGTGAGGAAACACAATTGAGAAATATGGGACTTTTCATTCTTGATTGACCCCCACATGAAAATTCTCAAGTTATTGTCTAAGTCAGAACATTTTAAACCCTTCTTACAGGCTCTTCACCCCCACCTTAGTAATTACATTTTCAATTAAGTTAGATTGATTCCCAAAATGACACAGTGCTTTCCGCAATAAATTATCTATCACTAAGATATATGTTTGGGCACCTCAGAGAATCTCTATCTCTGCTCTGTTTGAGTAGCTAGATGGTTTACAGCTTTGGGTCTTCAAACTCCTCCAAGACCCTTATCTATCCCGGGCCCAGGACTGACGCCTACATTAGGCAGCATTAGGCAGCTGTCTAGGGCGCCGCCTCTGGGGGCGGCACTGCGGCCTATTAATAATTAATAATATTAATTATTGTTTAATCGTTATGTCACAACGCTGTCAGTGAAGAGGAGCCGACAGGAGTCAAAGCCAAATAATACAGAAGACAGAAGAAAGAAGTGGAGAAGCAGAGAAAAGAAGAAGAGAAGGTAAGTACAGTAATACAGAGAAAATAGGGGTGGATGAGGTTACAGAAAATGGGGGAGAGTGGAGAGGAAGCCACAGAAAACACAAGAGGGGGGAGAAAGAAGGACAAAGAAAGCAAGAGAGTGGGAAGTATATGCCAAAACAAGGGAAGGGGGGGAGAATGCCAAAGAAAGCAGGGGGGGTGCCAAAAAGAGCAGGTGAGGACAGAAAATACAAAAAAAAACAGGAGGGGAAGGCGAAAGAAAACAGGAGGGATGGAGAGAAAATACCAAAGAAATCAGGGGGGCAGGGAGAGAATGCCAAAGAAAAATGGAGGGGGGGAGAAAATATCAAAGAAAACAGGAGAGGGGGAAGAATATGCCAAAGAAAACAAGGGGGAGGGATGGGATGCCAAAGAAAACAGGAGGTGGGGGTGGGAAGAGAAAATATCAAAGAAAACAGGAGGGGGGGGGGGTTGAGTGAATGCCAAAGGAAACAGGAGGGGTGAATGAGAAAGAAAAGAGTAGGGGGAGAGAATGCCAAAGTAAACAGGAGAGGGGGGGGAAATGCCAATTATAACATGAGGGGCGATGCTACACATCATGGGGGGTGGGGAGGAAAGGATGCTACAGAAAATTGTGGATGGGGAACAGAGAATGCTACAGAAATGGGAGAGAGGAGGGAATGCTACAGAAAATGAGGTGGTTGGAATATGAGATTACAGAAAATGGGGGGGACTGGAAAAACTGGGTGGAGATGTGGCTGAAGAAAATGGGGATGAGCTGAGGGAGGGATTACGCTCAGAAATCCCCATGAGTTACAGAATATGGGGTCTATATATTAAAACAGTATGGTGCTGAACCCTATTACCTTGCAGCAATTGCAGAACTTCACAGTCCTCATATTAGTCTATGGGAACTGCATTAAGAAACGTTAATTGGGTTATGGTTGGAGAAATATTTGATTTCTCCTGGCATAAACCCTTCATAAATTGTGCAATGACCATTTTCGGAGAATACAGCTGTTTTCTCTGTTTTAAAGGCTGATCGCACTTTAATAAATAGACTCCTAATAATTTAAAGGAACTACATAGTTGAGGAAACATTTGTTTTTTACTATGTGCCCACTGTTTGTCTGTCCTCTGTTGCTGTTTATTAGTATAAATAATTTTACATCTACAGAATACAATAACAAATGCAAACAAATATAGAAAGATCTAGTTTATGTCACTTAGAGTACCTTTCTCTGTTTATTTGCATGTGTTCATTTATTCTATAGATGTAAAATTAATTATACTAATAGACAGCAAGAGGACAGCCAAACAGTGGGACATACTAAAAAAATGAAATGGTTGCTCAACCTTTAAGCATTAAGCTGCTTATTTATTAAAACCTTGTGGGTAAGAGGATATGTGAGAAAAAAATCTGGCTGGCAAGGGGGCATGTGAGAGGCGAGCATGTTTGAGAAAACCAGGGGGGACATTTTAAAGAAAAGCTGGTGGGCAGAGTGGCATGTGTGACAAAAACTTGTGGGCAGAGGGGGACATGTAAGTCAGGTGTAACATATGTGTGATGTCAAGTTTATTTATTTTTTTCTGAAACCTAACATTTGGGGCCTCCCCTGTAGATATCCTGTGTTTGCTCCTGGGCAACAGTGAAGCCCGGACAGCATTCAGCGTCAGATATCAATACATCTGGACTGCAGTCTTACTAGCCAGCCAGGAGGAGGTAAGAGATTTTATTTTACAAAGGTCAAGTGTGTGAGGGTCTGGGAAGTGAGTATTGGGGGGAAGAGGGGCGGTGGGTTGAAGCTTTACCTACAGTGCCGAGCAACCTTGCACCGGCCCTGCCCGGGCTTGGCTATTTTCAAAAGATTAATGACACTTGCATAAGTTCAAACTCATGTCAACTAGCAAAGCACACATTGAGATTACATTACAAGGTTAAATACAATATGCATTGTCATACATGAATTCAACGGAAAATAACAATCAGTTATTAGAAATACTAAATAAGCGTCACGTTTGGTGCTTATTTAAAAATAAATATATATATATTTGTAAAATGTATAATACATATTTATAATAAATGGATGGTTGCACTTTTCAATACAGGTTGCTTCTGATTGAATTAAGTAATCTACTTATAGGAAGTACACCTCAAAAACATACAAACATGATGCAATTATCACTATGTGTTATGAGTGTCATTTCAAAAAATGATATTTCAAATTTGAAGTAAATCATTATTACACATAAAAATGGCAATCCTCTCATTGACTTAGTCTATAGATATAGGAAAAAATGTCTCAGATTTATATCTATAGTGGTTTCTAATAGTTATTAATCCTGTCTTATGTATATGAAAAATATCAGTACTCATAGAGTTAAGGCTTGTTACCAAAGCATTAGCTAATTAGTAACATCATCATTCAATTAAAAAACATGCCTATAGAAGTCAATGAAGAAGATGCAGGTACGGTACCTGACAGTTCCCCCTTTCCTCCTTCTCCTCTGAAGAAAACCTTGGGCGCCCCCCTCATTGATTTTAGCCTAGAGAAAAGGAACGTTGAGTTCCTCATCATAAACCCATCATCTGTCTTCGTGGCCAAAGACCTTTCAATGAACCAGATTCTGAACCCTTTATCGGGAGGTTTTGGAGTCCAAGATATGCTCAACCTTGTATACATCTCCAGAAATTGTCTTGTTAGGAGATAGCCGAGAGTTTACTTTGAAGAATTCATTTAGAACTAGGAGTTTCAACAAGGAGACGTGGAAGGAGGTATGGGTCTTGAGTGAAGGGGGTAACTGAAGCCTATAGTAGACCGGATTGATAACCTGTGAAATGTGAAAGGGACCCTTGAAGGGTGGACTCAATTTCATGGAGGGCACACTGAGTATCGGGTTTCACGTAGTCGGCTATAGTCTATTTCCTACCTTTTTATAGGAAGGTAGGAAGTTAACTGAGACACCGATCAGTAGAGAGTTTGGTTTGGGTCTGAATCCAGATATGAGAAAAATCATGTATCACCTCATCTACAGGGGAACAGAAGAGATAGCAATGGGAGAGAAGATAGGTAGAAGTGAATATATGCCAAAAACCATGAAGAATGGCAGCATACCAGTGGACTCATGGAGGTAATTATTATGGGAGAATTCTGCCCAGAGAAGGAGATTAGACCAAGAGGATTGATACTCAGTGGAGTAACAGCGTAGGAATAACTCCAGGGGGTAAGTATATTATGCAGCACTTTCTGCAAATTTGCCTTGCGAAGTTGCAGATTATCGGCGAGTTGCAGAAAGCGCAGCATAATACAATCAAGTCTTGATTGATCCACTGGGTTTGACAGTTGGTCTGTGTGTGGCAACCTGAAGACAATTTCAGGTCTATACCCAAGCTTTTACAGAAAGACCCCAAAACTTGGAAATAAACTGTACACCACAGTCTGAGAGATATCACAAGGACATACATAGAGGCTTAAGAAATTTAAAATAAACAGAGAAAAAATATTTAGGGGGCTGTATGCTCAGTCAAGCAACTCTGTTTATCAGAAGGTTGTTGTCTTGTGTTAGCTGTGTAGAGGGTAACCTAGGGAGATTAAGAGGGTGGTGGAGGAATATTATAAGCTTGACTGAAGAGGTGGGTTTTCAGAGAGCGCTTGAAGGTTTGAAGACTAGAGGAACGTCTTGTGGTGTGTGGGAGTGAATTCCATAAAGTGGGAGTAGCCCAAGAAAAGTCCTGTAACCGAGAGGAAGTGATGAGTGCGCAAAAGAGACGCAGATCTTTTGCAGAACTGATGTGTCGAGTTGGGAGATATTTTGAGACAAGTGAGGAGATGTATGTCGGTGCAATTTTGTTGATGACCGTGTATGTTAGTAGAAGAATTTTATATTGGATCCCTTGAAATACAGGCAACCAATGTAGACACTGACAGAGTGACTCAGCAGACGAAAAGCAATTTGCAAGGAAAATCAATCTAGCCGCTGCATGCAAAATAGATTGTAGGGGCTTGAGTCTGATTTGGGAAGACCAGTAAGGAGGGAATTACAATAGTTGATGCGGGAGATGATGAGTGCATGAATTAAAGATTCTGCAGTGTCTTGTGTAAGATATGTACGTATTCTGGAAATGTTTTATAGATGTATGCAGCATGATGTAAATATAGAGTTGATGTGGCGAATAAAGGATAGTTGTGAGTCAAGGAATACACCTAGGCAGCGAGCTTGCAGGGTGGGATTTATGGTCATGGTGTCAACATAAATAGAAATCTCAGGCAGGAAGCTTCTATTGTTTGGTGGGAATATTATTAATTCTGTTTTTGAAGACTGAGTTTGAGTTGACGAGAGAACATCCCAAGATGGAATGGCAGAAGGACAGTCAGTAAGGTGAGACAACACAGATGGTAAGAGATCAGGAAACGATAGATAAATTTGGCGATCATCCTCATAGAAATGATTCTGAAATCCAAAGAAGCTTATTAGTTTTAGGTTACAGAAAGGAAACATGTGAGGCAAATGTAGGCAATTTTCTCAAGAAGTTTGGAGGGGCATGGGAGCTGAGAGATGGGACAGTAATTTGAGAGTGCGTTTGGGTCAGAATTTTGTTTTTTTAGAATAGGAGTAATCACTGCATGTTTGAATAAAGATGCAAAGATACCAGTAGAGAGAGTTTGATTACAGATTTTAGTTAGAGGTGGAATGGGCACAAGAGACAAGAACCTACCAATTTGTGAGTGTATGGGATCAAGAGGACAGGAGGTAGAGTAGGAAGATAAGAAGAGAGTAGAAACTTCCTCTTCATTTGTGGGATCAAATGAAGAGAGGATGCTAGTGTCACACTCCGCTTCCCGGGTATCTCCACCTGAGCCTCAAACACTGACTATCACTTTAATTATCTCTTCTCAGTCAGCCTGCCAGCCACGGTTGCACCTGTGATTATTTCAACTGTGTGTTTGTCAGTTCTGCCATTGGTCAGCCTTCCTTTATAAGGCCCCTCCTTTCACCTTTTCCTTGCTGGTTCTTCAAGTCAAACCTGACCTGATTCTAAGCCTGCTTTGTGATGCATATCCTGTGAAAGCTGTGCTACATTGCTGACTGCTGCTAACCTGTTCCACAATCCGTGGTAAAGCTGCTATTCATCGCTGCTGTGTGTTCATCGCTGTTGATTGTTGGACTTCCTCGATCTCTGCATACTTGTTCCACTGCACGTGGTAAACCCTATGATCTACACCTGTTACCTACTCTGCCTGCATTGCTGACTTCTGTTACCTGTTCCACAATCTGTGGTAAGCTGCTATTTATCTCTGCTGTGTGTTCATCGCTGCTGTATGTTGGAATTCCTCGATCTCTGCATACTTGTTCCACTGCTCGTGATAAGTGCTAAGATCTACACCTGTTACCTACTCGGCCTGCATTGCTGAATACTGTTACCTATTCCACAATCTATGGTAAGCTGCTATTCATCGCTGCTGTGTGTTCATGGCTGCTGTATGTTGGACTGTCTTAATCTCTGCATACTTGTTATACTGCTTGTGGTAAACGCTATGATCCACATCTGTTATCTACTTGGACTGCATTGTTGACTACTGTTATCAGCTCCACAATCCGTGACAAGCTGTGTCTATAGTGACTGAGTATGTCTGATCTTTGTTCATTCCTGTGCTTCAATTCTACTACTAATGGAGACTCTGATTATTGCATATGTAAGCTTGTATTAATGAATTTTGCTGTACCCCTCCTAGTCATCTCATGGGTCCTATGTCCCGGTCTTTGTCCCCTAGAGCATTTGGTCAGGAAGTAGGGGCTGTGTCTGGGGGTAAAGGCGGTGGTGGTAGAGGGGGGAGGGGCCCATTAACATTGCAGCTGTCTCCTGGCAGACATGTCAGGCAAAGTGGTAGAGGATTTAGTCCACACACACCTCCCAGCAATGCGGTCTTCTGCATCAGATCAGGAGCATGCTGTGAACAGGGCATGTTATATGCATGATGACTTATATTGTCTCCCAGAAACACAGGTCAGCAGCAGGTTGGACAATGGCGCCTCAAACGTTCCGACAGCAACAAGGAGACGGCGTCTATCCCACACCCAGAGTGCACCATTGGTGCTGGGGACGGCGGGGTGCAGGGAGCAGATAGCTCAGGGAGCGCATCTCAAGGTGAGTGTGGTCAAGATTTGTCTTACACACACTCACATAGTCCGCTTATGTCCTCTACAAGTAGTGGATCCTCATCAGACACTGAAAGTGGTTCCCGTTAATAAATAAGGATTTTGAGAGAACAATTTAGTGGTAATAAGAAGCAGAGGAGAGTAGCGCATGCGGCTGATAGTGAAAGGGCGGGCAAGGCCCCTGTGGTTCATTGTTCCTATACAGCGCTGACAGCGGGGATTAGGAGTAGTTTAAGAGATAGAATTAAAAAAGGTGTGTATGTGGACATTTTTATTATTACTAAGGAAGGGAAGAAAGGATTGACGAAGGCTAAGGAGAAAGGAGGGATAGGTGAGGAGGCTTACAAGTTGTTTCCTAATTGGGTGACAGCTTTTAGCGTTTTTGCATCAGTTTACTTGGAAACGAGGCAGGAGGCATCTGTTGATGTCTGGCAGTACCTGCATTTGATAACATGGATTTATAAAAATCATGGGGGTACCATTTGGTGGAAGTATGATGAAAGCTTCCGGGAGAAGGTTACGGGAAGGCACCTCATTCCATTTGACTATAATGATGTGTAAACTTGGATGGACATGATGCGTCAAAGGGAGAGTGAGGTACAGGATTTTAGGTTGCAGAGGTTTCGCATGTAGGGGAGACGTAGTTCTCCCCCAGCACAAAATAGGAACTGGTGCTTTGCCTTCAACAGCGGCACATGTACTCAAGGAAGCGCATGTAAGTTCAGGCATATCTGTGCAAAATGCTGGGAACCTGCCCGAGATTGCCCGAGAGCCGTACCAGGGACAGGAAGAGGTAGAGGAGAGTCAGGGCCCGCTCAGTAAGGCAGTATTGCCGGTCCAGACACAGCATCTGGACAGGTGGCTACGCTTGTTTCCAGATAGGAAACAAGCAGAGTTTTTGAGTTTGGGTTTTCATGATGGTTTTCCCCTCCCCATTGTTGGTGTAGTCAAGGCTTGTGCAAAAAAGAATTTGCACTTAGCCTATGTTTTATCAGACGTGTTAGCAGAAAAAGTGCGGAAAGAGGTGGACTTGGGTCGCATGGGTCACCTTTTTCATCTCCTTCAATATCGGGATTAGTTTCCTCCCCAGTAGGGATAGTACCTAAGAAAGCAGAGGAGAAATTTAGGCTGATCCAGCATCTGTCACATCCCCCTGGGCAATCAATTAACAATGCATTTCACTAGAAGACAGTTCCGTTAATAATTAATCATTTGAGGAAGCCTTAGACCTAGTTAGATCATTTGGAGCAGGGGCCTGCTTTTCGCTTACTTCCTCTGCATCCGCAGTCATTTAGGTTCATGGGTTTCCGTCTGCCAGATGGTTACTATGTGGTCAAGTGCTTACCGATGGGTTGTGCAGTGTCCTGTACGTATTTCGAGGCGTTCAGCTACTTCCTGCACTGGTGTATACAGGCAGGAATGGGTCACGTGGGTATTTCCCACTATTTGGATGATTTCTTGATCATAGGACCGGCAGATTCGTCAGAGTGCGCAGATATATTGTTTTCGCGTAAGGCATTATTTTCGGTTTTGGAAGTGCCAGTTGCACATGACAAAACAGAGGGTCCCTTACCTTGTTTGTCATTTCTAGGAATAGAGATTGAGACATTGGAAGGGTGTTGTAGGTTGCCCCAGGAGAAGGTGAGGAAGCTGGTAAGATTAATTGAACTTACCTTGTCGTCACGTTTTATTTCGCTGTGTCAGGCTCAATCATTGTTAGGCTCTTTTAAATTTGCATACAGAATTATTTCCATGGAGAAAGTATTCTGCAGAAAGATTCAGTGTACGTCAGTAGGGATGTCACGTCCCCATGCACGGATCACGCTGTCTAAAGAGGTGAAAGTCGATTTGTGGATGTGGTTGAGTATCCGGGAGAACTTTAATGGCATTCGCATTTGGCCGGCTCCACAGGTGTCTAGTAGACACTTTGAGTTAGTAACATTCGTTGCAGGGTCTGTGGGTTTTGGATCCTATTTTAGGGGCAAGTGGTGTGCGGAACGATGGGCAGAATCTTGCCATTCCAGTGGGCTGGTAGGTAATCTGCTGGTGCTAGAGTTGTTCCCCATTGTTGTGGCGGTAGAACTCTGGGTTTTTACAAGGGCAGCAGGTGATATTCTGGTGTGACAACCTGGGTGTAGTGCAGTGCATTAGCAAACAGAGTGCATCTTCCATTCCAGCTATTGAATTGTTGCGGCATCTAGTGTTGCGCTGTTTGGAGCACGATATAAGATTCAGGGCGAGACATGTTCCTAGTGTGGAAAACGAAGTGGCTGATGCTTTATCATGAGGGCAGTGTGTACGTTGTAGGGAGTTGGCTCCGCAGGCTAAACTGATGGGTACGCCATGTACCCCTTTTGTTTGGCAGATAGTCGACCAGGCATTGTAGGCCTTGCGGAAACATCGCTGGCCCCTTCCATCAGAAGATCATATCGGGCTGCCTGGCTACAATGGCAACAATAAATACAGTCGCACGGTCAGTGCGCTTCAGGTCAGAGCGCTGACATGTTAGATTTTATTTGGTCTAAATACCAAGAGGGAGTCTCTAAGACATCCATGGCGGCCATACTTGCGGGCTTTTCCTTTGCGGCCAGATTGCACCGATGTGCCGATTTTACAAAGGGTTTTTTATATCTAAAGCTCTAAAGTGTTGGTCACGAATGCAACCAGAAAGGGAGGATATGAGAAAGCCATTTGATAGAAACATACTGAGTAAACTTATGGCTGCACTTGAGCATCTCACTGATAATGCTTATGAGGGCTTGCTTTTTTGCTCAGCTTTTTCGCTAGCTTTCTTTGGCGCGTTTAGGGTGAATGAGTTGGTGGCTCAGTCTAAGCATGATCTGGGGAACGTTTTGTTGGCTAGGCATGTGTTTTTGGATTTTAACCAATTGTCTTGTCATATCCTTAGATCCAAAACAGATCAATCGGCTCGTGGTCATTGGATTTCCATCTCGGCACAAGAAGATAGTGATATTTGTCCTGTAGCATTGTGCAATAAAGTTCAAGGTGTCAGACCACGAGAGGCTGAACCCTGGTTAATTCATGCTGACAGGTCTCCTCTGTCAAAGTTTCAGTTTACGGCTATATTCAAGCGTGCGCTAGTGCACATGGGTTTAGACCCGTCATGTTTTGGCACTCCTTTAGGATTTGGGCGGTTACAGCTGCTTCCGAGGGTGGTTCTTCCATCAGCGCCATTAAAGCTTTAGGCAAATGGAAATCAGATGCAAACAAAACCTATATAAGAACAAACAGGTAATTTTGGTACACAGTAGGTCACTCCCCTTCCCTTGTTAACCCTGGGCTTCTCTGCTCGCCGTTTTTTATACGGGGGCATGAAGGGATTTTCTGCCATTTTTTCCTCTGATAAAGGCCTGATTAATGGTATGCCTCTGGGGTAATTGGTATTTACCTTCATTTGTGTTAACACTCCCATTATACATCCCTTAAACATCACTTACCCTTCCAACAATGCTTCAGTTCTTGTGCTACGTACATCATTCGATGGAGTATGGATGATCTGTTATATTGGATAATTTCAGCCTGGCAGTGATGGATCCTATTATGTGTGTTACAGGTTTCTCAACTCGCAAGATTAACATATGGATTGTTGGCCATTCCTTTGTGTACTGGGCATCCAGATATAATTTTGTCAATAATAGAGAAGCCTTTTCAACGCCAGTGGCGGTTTGGTGGATTGGTAAAAAGAGGTTTGAAATGGCAGTGCCTGATGCCACTATTGGCTACTGAAGTTGGTAAAGCCTGCCCACCAGATGTGTTGGTTATACACTTGAGGGGTAACGATGTAGACAAGCGTAAGTCTTTGGACTTGATTATTGCTATTAGAGAAGATCTAAGGAGCATTAAGTCGCAATGGCCTTCTCTAACTATTTGCTGGTCTAATATAATTCCCCGCATTTCGTACAGTGAAGTATATGGTATCAGAATTAAATAGGGTGACAAAGAGAACAATTTCTGAGCTTGTGGGGATAGTGATAGATCATTCCCTGATTAAATCTGAGTTGGGATACCTGTATCGAAGTGATGGGGTTCACCTATCGGAGGAGGGAAACTGGATTTTTGTGGAGCAGCTTTTTTGGAGATTAGGTAGGCTAGTGAGGTCAATGGGTGGTGGGCTGGACGTCCGTTAAAGGACTTCAGCGTGGCAGGAGAGCTTTTGCAATCAGTGGCTAATTCATAAGGTGCTAACGCTGATTGGCCGCACGTCACTACTCTTTTCAAAGCTCCCTGGCTGTTGGTACCTCTGTGCGAGGACCCCTCAACCTGCACTGTGCGCCTTGGGGAGCCCAGAGGGAAGTGGTCACGATGATGCCAGATTTAGCACCGGCCGATCGTAATGGACTGGGTGGTTCAGGGACCAGTGGTTAGTGCCTGTGGGCCATACACTGTTCGGTTCTGCTATTAGTCGTTAGCTGTTTGGATCGCTCTCGCCACCACCCTTTATAGCGTTAATAATAAATAAAAAGTTTACCTTTATTGCTAGTACAAAGTTGTCGGTGTCTATATTTGTAGATAAGAATTTAGAGTGTTAAGTTAACAGTTATTAAGGTATGGTGTAATTAAGAGGGAATCAGCAGTATGCAGTTTATAACAGGGGCAATGTTTCTTTGGTGTTGTCAGCGCACTTTTATACTTTGAGGAAAACCTAGAAAAACCTTTGGGTGTAGTTTCTATAATCAACAGGTTAGAAGTTGCACAGAACAACTAGGAGATAAGTTGTTGACAAGGTCGATATTCTTTATTTTGTCTAATTTATACAGTTATTTTCAAGACGTCCTGCCGATGACCCGCAATTAGGAAAGTAAAATCTAGAACCAATTAAACTGAGCAGTTAGTGATTACCATTGAAATCCACTTGTAAATATGAACTGAACTCTAAATTTACAAAAGTGCAAAACCATAGGCACATAAACTTGAACATACTATGTCTTACCTCAAGCCACACTTCTTTTACATTACTTATACTGAACATTCAGAAGTCCTGACATTCCTGGTACAGATGAAATAAAGTAGCACTTTATTGTACCACTTAATTAATCCAACATCAACTACATTTTCTCTTTTTCTCAGATGTTATTTTTTATTAAAGTGAAGCATGTGCACAGACGTACGCACACAGTGCAGGTCGAGGGGTCAAGCACCTAGCTATGCAGTCTCTATTTGCAAACATTTATGATACAAAATTGGATGTTCTAAAGAGCTCAGTGGCTTCAAGTGTGGTACTGTGATAGGATGCTACCTTTGCAATAATACGATTCGAAACATTTCATCCCTGCTGGAAAACTGTAAGTGATATTATTAGAAAGTGGAAGCGTTTAGGAACAACCGCATCTCAGCCCCGTAGCAGAAGACTATGTAAAATAACAGAGCAAGTTCAATGAATGCTAAGGCTCATGCTGCAAAAAATTCACTAATGCTCTGCTGATTCCATAGCTGAAAAGTTCTGAACTCCCAATGGCATTAATATAAGCACAAAATCTGTGCTTTGGGAGCTTAATTTAATGGGTTTCCATGACCGAGCAGCTGCATGCAAGCCTCATATCACCAAACCAATGCTAAGCGTGGGATTGAATAATGCAAAGCACAACGACATCTGGACTGTGGAGTAGTGGAAATGTGTTCTGTGGAGTGACAAAACACGCTTCTCTGTTTGGCAGTCAGATGGACAAGTCTGGGTTTGGTGGATGCCATGCGAACGTTACTTGCCTGACTGCATTATGCCAAGTGTGAAGTTTGTGGAGGAGGGATAGTAGCATTGGGCTGTTTTTCAGGGTTTGGGCTAGACCTCTTGTTTCCAGTCAAGGGCAATCTTAATGCTTCAACATATTAAGTCATTTTGGACAATGTTATGCATCCAACTTTGTGGAAACAATTTGGGGAAGGCACTTTTCTATTCCAACATGACTGTGCCACAGTGCACAAAGCAAGGACCACAAAGTCATGGTTTGATCAATTTGGTGTGGAAGAACATGATTGGCCCGCACAGAGCCCTGACCTCAACCCCATTAAAAACCTTTGGGATGACCTGGAGTGGAGATTGCGAGCCAGACCTTCTCGTCCTCATAAATGCTCTACAAAATGAATGGGCACAAATTCCCACAGAAACACCCCAACATCATGCGGAAAATCTTCCAAGAAGAGTGGAAGCTGTTATCATTGCAAAAGGGGAGCAACTCAATATTAAAGTATATGTGTTTGAATACAATGTTCTAGCAGCAGTGGTGGTGCCCCTAGCGGCCTCAACTCGCTCTGTTCACCTGGCTGTTTCCTGGCTATTGCTATGAAGGCCGTGATGTCACGTCTGGTTTTGTCCTGGCCATTGCTAAGGCAAAGGTCAGGACGCTATTCCTCGATTCACCGCATCACGGAATGAAGGGGGCTTCGGGCGCGTGCACAACATGTATATTTCATTAACAATTTAATTAGCAGTCTCCTGAGGCTGATCAACCAGCAAGGATTCCTGGGTCCTTATTGGTCCATCTATGTATTTAAGGCAGGAAAGGCTTAGCCTCCCTGACAGTTATAGCATTGAGTTCCTGGCTGCTCACCTGCTTCTGTCCTGTTGCGCTGATTCCTGGATTGTTTTCTGTGTATGACTTTTGGCTTGTTTTCTGGATGTCTGATTATTTGCTTGTAGCCCTGAACTTTGCTTGTGACTCGGATACCCTCGTTTGATGCCAGCCCTGAACTTTGCCTGAATCTGACCACGCTACTTTCTCCTGCCCTTGGACCCTGGCTTGTTCCTGACCATCGTTACCTTCTGTCATTACCTCCTATTTTCTGTGCTGCAGCCTTACTCATAAGCTTGCACTACGTTAAGTTTAAGACCTTGGGGCTTCTGTGAGCATATCTCTACGGGAAAGGCAGCAGTTATAGGTGAAGACCTCTGCTACTAGTTCTGAAAGCTTATGAGAATAGCTGGTAGCTGTAGCACAATGTCATTACAGTCCCTGTTGGTGTAATGGTCAAGAGTCTAAATACTTTTGTCCATACCATGTATATTGTTGCAAAAGAACTTATATTCTAGAAGATATTTCTAATAATTTTCATATTCATTTTTATAGCCAAAAGCACAAATTGATGAAGATAGAGAAAAAGAGTATGAAGATCTTAATTTTAAAAATTCCAAACAGTTATGAAATATATTCACTCTACCCATGTACGAAAAATGTATTTTATGGCAATTTTTGTGAAACTATACAGGGAACTTTTTTTTTTCTCCCTGCAGCTGCACCCCAGCAGGATGCCCATTTTGCATGAGTGCAGACTGGTATATACAGTATGTATACTGAATTCAGATAAAAAAAACAGAAACGCCACAGCAAATTGCCACAAATGTGTGGAATTGTTTCCAAAGTGTTTTATTCTCTACAACGGTTAAAATACTGACAAAAGTAAAAAAAAATAAGGATTATCTGTATCATCATCTCATAAGATGCTGTCACAGGTCCAGACCAAGCAGCAGTACATACATACATGTATATATCATTTTGTGAGATGATGGTCATGGTGTTTGGTGCTTGAGGGGCTACATTTTAAAAAATATTATAGCTATTAAGCTGAAATTTGAGAATCGTCTATGGGTGCCTTATGCTAATTTTCAGGGACGTTTGTTTGGAATAATCGAAATTTGAAAATTTCTTCATTCTTTTCCGCTTCCTGCTTTGCAAAAAGTCACCATTTTTCAGGTTTGTTTTTTTTGAGTGTAACTCAGTGTGGGGGGTTGTTTTCTTAGAAAGCTATTCTGAACATGGAGTGCGTTTGTTGGGTGACAAGTTTAGGAAAGTTATTGTTGTTATGCCCATTTTAAAGATAAGAGAATTCATAAAATTTCATAGCGTTGCGCTATTAGATAGAGGTGCGTGCGGGTATACTCAGCGTGGCTAAATTTAAGAGTACAAATATGGCTGACTTCTCTCTCTAAAAGATTTCCTTCTAAGAGCAGGAGAAATTAGCCTTATTTGTTGGTTACAGGGAAGATGACTGAGGTTTTGGGGCTCTGGGACACATACACTAGCATTTCTCCTATGTGTGCAGAGAGGGTTCTACACAGCATGGATGAAAGGTAAGTGTTCGGGAAGGAGAGGGAGTATGTTAATGTAATAGGTGTGGGGGGTGTATGTTAATATAATGTGTGAGGAAGGAAGTAGACTGTAATGGTGGAGTGTAGGTGGGGCTAATTATTTAATGGGTGATTTTTTATTTGTGGGGTGATGGAGGGGCAATTTAAGATGGATAGGGCCTTTCAATGCAAAAAGGGGATTATGAGACCTTTAACTAACTGATGGGGTGGTTTGAGAGTTATTAATTAAATGTGCGAGGTCTATTTATTTATTGTAAATATGAATTATTTCAGTGATGGTTAACAGAAATTAATATATTTATTAAATGTAAATGCTATTAATTTATGGGGTGGGGTGTCTCTTCTGTAATTTGGGTGGGAGGTAGGCTATTAATTTAATGGTGGACTGGGGGTCAGAGATAATTGTATAATATTGGTTGCTATTAATTTATTTGTGGGTGATGGTGGGGCTATTTAATTTATTAGTGGAGCCTATTAATTTAAGATGAGGTGATGGGACCTTTAATTTAATGCTGAGTTGGTTTGGGGCAATTAATACATACTGCACCCCACCACTGCCTACCAGAACATACATACATACTGCACCCCAGTACATACATACATATGTATGCCTGCCAGTACATAAATACATACTACACCCCACCACTGCCTGTCAGAACACATATACATACAAACATAGTGCAATCCACCACTGCATGCCAAACATACATATATACATGCTGCACCCAACCACTGCCTGCCAGAATATACACACACAGTTCATTACACCACTGCCTGTCAGAACATACATATAACATACAAACCCAAACACTGCCTGCCAGAGCATTTATACATATATACATACATACATACATACATACATACATACACACTGAAACCCATCACTGCCTGCCAGAACATACATACATACATACTGCTCTCCACCACTGCCTGCAAGAACACATATACATACAAACATAGTGCAATCCACCACTGCATGCCAAACATACATATATACATGCTGCACCCAACCACTGCCTGCCAGAATATACACACACACTTCATTACACCACTGCCTGTCAGAACATACATATAACATACAAACCCAAACACTGCCTGCCAGAGCATTTATACATATATACATACATACATACATACATACATACATACATACATACATACACACTGAAACCCACCACTGCCTGCCAGAACATACATACATACATACTGCTCTCCACCACTGCCTGCAAGAACACATATACATACAAACATAGTGCAATCCACCACTGCATGCCAAACATACATATATACATGCTGCACCCAACCACTGCCTGCCAGAATATACACACACACTTCATTACACCACTGCCTGTCAGAACATACATATAACATACAAACCCAAACACTGCCTGCCAGAGCATTTATACATATATACATACATACATACATACATACATACATACATACACACTGAAACCCACCACTGCCTGCCAGAACATACATACATACTGCTCTCCACCACTGCCTGCCAGAACACATATACATACAAACATAGTGCAATCCACCACTGCATGCCAAACATACATATATACATGCTGCACCCAACCACTGCCTGCCAGAATATACACACACACTTCATTACACCACTGCCTGTCAGAACATACATATAACATACAAACCCAAACACTGCCTGCCACAGCATTTATACATATATACATACATACATACATACATACATACATACTGAACCCACCACTGCCTGCCAGAACATACATACATACTGCTCTCCACCACTGCCTGCCAGAACATACACACACACTACTTTACACCACTGCCTGTCAGAACCTTCCACTCTGTTAGATTCCGCGCCTCTGGATGAAGTACCATCAATCCCAGGCAGAACAGAAGGATCCCACTTATCCTAGTAAATCCTGACACAAGGGCTATAAAAAGTATATGCTATAATCCGCATTTTGTGAGAAACAAGGGACAGAATGATTAGAGTGATAGTAATACCTTGTTTCACCACATTCCTACCCTACTTTTTTAGCCCTTTGTTCCCCAGTGACTCCCTTGCCCCAAGTAAACCTTTCTCCCCTAAGTCCAAAGTCTTTGGCCTGCTGTGGTTACACCTGGGTCTGATGGTAAGGTAAACAGAAGTACACACTTCCTCAATCTCCCACCAGGGGTCCCATGGGTGAGGGCATATCATCCCACCCAGCTGGAGGGGCGCTTTATGCTGCCCTGTGTCATGAGATGAGACAACGAATAAAACTGGGCCACTCTGGTGTACATATCCGTGGTAGAAGAGTTGTAGTCCAACATCCCTTGGGTGCCTTGTCCACAATTAAATGTCCAACTGCAAATAGTCCCTTGACATGTTCTCTGTTTCTGCAGATCATGCCCCCCTCCTCCACTTTTTCAAGTGAAAACTGCCCAGGGACAGGAAAACTTTGGGGCTCCTTGTCCGGTTGTTTCTGGCAAAGATCTAATCCCCCTCCCCCAAAGACTCAAGGGACAACTGCCAAGTGACAGGCAAACTTGGGGGCTCCATTAATTCTTTGCTGCTGGGGAATCCTCTGTCCCCCTCAAAAACCATTTGTCGGTGCCCCTGTATGCATGTTGGAGTGCATCTCTCCTCCCCCACTACCACATCCAACTGTTGCACTACTTCCCTCGCCTCTAGCGCATCAGGGTAGTGTGAATCCTCATTGGACCCAGACTTGTCCTCCTGACAGCAAACCAGGCCTCTGGTATGGGGTCCTCGGTTCCCAAGTTTGGAGCTGGAGAGTTATGCTTCAAAGTTTGTGGGGCTGGTGAATCATGCTGTGCTGGTGCCCTCTCAGACCCCCACTCAGTCAACATCTCCTCATCTGCCAATTCTGCAAAGGGGAAAGGTGTAGGAGTAGTTTTCCAAGGGCCCAATGGTAGTGGCCCCTAACATGACAATTCCTTTATCCTCTCCCATTAATTCTGTCATACAGTCTGTAATCATGATTTCTGATGAGATCATATGTTGAACAAGTTTATGTTCCTCTTCTGTCACAATTTGGTACATCTGTACATTACTTGCACCTGAGAGCACACGATATCCTGAATTATTTCATTAGATAAAACATTTTCAGGCACAACAGGGGTTGATAACTGGCCTTTTCTGTAATTCTGTTCTAACCCAGACACAGTCTCAGGTGCCAATATCACCAGCAAATTATCAGAAGATGCTACTACATGGTACTTGCATGGTAGCTCTTTTCCATCCAAGTCACCAAATGCGAGGATTTCTCCTAATCCTTTCTGAGTAGTCAGAGGTATAACATCCTCACCAAGCAGTTCTTCTCCAGTCTCCCACAAAATTGTAGCTTGGGCAACTGTGTATAATCCACTGGGATGGACGTCCTCCTGACTATCAAATTGAGCAGCCCTTTTTTTAGAATGTGACAAAAGATACTGTAATTGACATTTTTTAGTATTCATTCCATAACACTGATCCTGCCACATTTTAGTGTCAGTAAATCCTTGTTGCCATACCTCGTCCTCTGCTTCTTCAAAACTTTGTTGCAGACATTGCATTTGTTCCCAGAGAGGCATGTGGGGACCTAAAGTAACATAGTAACATAGTAACATAGTTGATGAGGTTGAAAAAAGACACCAGTCCATCAAGTTCAACCTATTTTGGATCTCTGACGATCCTACACTTATATTTGAAATTGATCCAGAGTAAGCAACCGCCATTCTGTTTCAATTGTCAAAATCCCCACAGACTCAATATTGCAGTCCTATTTTTACCCTATATCCACTACTATCCTTCATTTTAATTAACGGTCGTATCCCTGGATACACCTTTCCACTAAAAAATTGTATAACTCTTTCTTAAACATATCTATTGAATCTGTCATCACAACCTTCCCTGGCAAGGAATTCCATATCTTGACTGCCCTTACTGTAAAGAACCCCTTCCTTTGCTGGTTGTGAAATTTCCTCCCCTCCAACCTTAGGGCGTGACCACGTATCCTGTGTATAGTCCTTGGGGTAAAAAGTTCCCATGAAAGTTCTCTGTATTGACCCCTAATGTATTTGTACATAGTAATCATATCTCTCCTTAGATGCCTCTTTTCTAAAGTAAACATGTCTAAACTGGCTAACCTTTCCTCATAACTTAATGACTCCATACCCTTTATCAATTTTGTCGACCTTCTCTGAACCCTTTCTAGTTCCAAATAATCTTTTTCATAGAGTGGTGCCCAGAACTGTACTGCATATTCAAGATGAGGTCTTACCAACGATTTATACAGTGGCAATTTACACTGTCTTCTCTTGCATCTATGCCCCTTTTATGCATGCCAATACTTTGTTTATCCTTGCAGCTGCTCCTTGACATTGAGCACTATTGCTAAATCTACTGTCTACGAGCACTCCCAAATCCTTTTCCATTATAGATTCTCCTAAATTAATTCCATTTAATTTATAGATTGCGTTCTTGTTTTTGATCCCTGAATGCATAACCTTACATTTATCTGTGTCAAACCTCATATTCCATTTGGCCGCCCAATCCTCCAGTTTATTTAAGTCCCTCTGTAGAGAAGCTACATCTTGCTCTGATTGTATTACCTTACAGAGTTTAGTGTCATCTGCAAAAATAGAAACTTTACTCTCTAAACCATCACCAAGGTCATTAATAAATATATTAAAAAGGAGTGGCCCCAGCACGGAACCTTGAGGTACTCCACTTAAGACTTTTGACCAATTAGAAAATGTTCCATTTATCACAACTCTCTGTTCCCTATTCTTTAACCAGTTTTCGATCCAAGTACAAATGTTGATTCCTAGACCCAGTTCCCTTATTTTGTAGACCAACCTCTTGTGTGGCACTGTATCAAAGGCCTTTGCAAAATCTAAGTAGACCACATCTACTGTGCTGCCCTGGTCTAAGTTCCCACTAACTTCCTCGTAGAAACTAATTAGATTAGTTTGACATGACCTATCCCTCACAAATCCATGTTGATTCCCACTAATACTTTTATTGCGTACCAAGTAATCCTGAATCCTATCCCTTAAAATACCTTCCAGTAGTTTCCCCACTATTGGTGTCAGGCTTACAGGTCTATAATTCCCTGGTTGTGATCTTGTCCCCTTTTTAAACAACGGCATCATATCTGCTATTCGCCAATCCCTTGGTACTGAGCCTGATTAGATTGAATCTCTGAAAATTAAGAATAGCGGTCTAGATATTTCCGAGTTTAACTCCATAAGGACCCTTGGGTGTATGCCATCTGGACCTGGAGCTTTATTTATCTTAATATTTTTCAGTCGTCTTTGGACTTCTTCCTCTGACAGCCAAGTATTAATTAATGGCATGGTTTCATTTCCATTTTTATGTATTACTCCTACCATTTGTTTCTCTCTGGTAAATACTGAAGAAAAGAAAGTGTTTAATACCTCTACTTTTTCCTTAGTATCATTTATCAATTCACCCATCTCACTTCTTAGGGGTCCTATATTATCTATTTTAATCCTTTTGCCATTTATATACTTGAAAAACTTTTTGGGGTTTGTCTTACTTTCTTTTGCAACATGCCTTTCATTTTCTAATTTAGCCAATCTAATTTCCTTTTTGCATCTTTTATTACATTTCTTGTACCTACGGAAGGACTCCTCTGACCCTTCAGACTTAAACAATTTAAATGCACTCTTTTTCCTTTGCATTTCCTCCCTTACCTTTTTATTTAGCCACATTGGTTTAGACTTAATTTTTTTACATTTATTTCCCATAGGAATAAACTTATACTTTTCTTCAGTATTTTTTCCTTCAAAGGCTTTGTCCCAGTCTATGCTCTTTATAGACTCCTTTAGCATATTAAAATTTGCCTTTTTAAAGTTTAAAGTCCTAGTTGATCCCTTATACTGTTGCTTCTGGAAACTAATTTCAAATGAGACCATATTATGATCACTGTTTCCCAAGTGCTCCCTTACTTGAATATTTGATATTACGTCTACATTGTTTGTTATTACTAGGTCCAGTACAGTCCGGTTCCTAGTTGGTTCCTCTACTGATTTGGACATGTAATGGTCTTTCAGCGTGCTCAGAAACCTATTTCCCCCTGCTGTACCGCAGGTCTCAGTGCTCTAATCAATGTCCGGATAATTTAAATCCCCCATAATTAAAATTTGACCTAGTTGTGTAGCCTTTTCAATTTGCTGTAGAAGTTGCGTTTCCTCAATCGTACTAGTATCTGGCGGTTTTTAGCATATTCCTATCAGCAACTTCTTTGAACTTTTTCCTCCGCTGGATATTTCCACCCACAATGCCTCTATATTATCACCAATATTCTCATATATAACTTTGTGAATACTTGGTTTTAATTCTGGCTTAATATAAAGACATACTTCTCCTCCCCTTTTATTTACCCTATCCCTCCTGAAGAGAGAATAGCCTTCCAAGTTGACTGCCCAGTCATGTGTATCATCCCACCAGGTCTCCATAATACCTATAATATCATACCGCCCATTCATTGCTACTAGTTCTAACTCCCCCATTTTACCTGCCAGGCTTCTTGCATTTGCAAGCATACACTTAAATCTATTGCCTCCCTTAGGTATTTCTTTTTGCTTTAAAAAGGGCCTCTCCTTATTGGCTATGCTTCCCTTTCCCCCCTCTCCACCCCCTTGACTCTTGTTAAATTCCTCCTTACTACTTTCAATGTCTAAACCATAAATACTTGCTTGCCCCTTCCTCCCGGAGCCTAGTTTAAAATCTCCTCCAACCTTATAACCATCCTCTACCCTAGCACTGCAGCCCCCTCCTCATTCAGGTGCAATCCATCATGACAATAAAGATGGCAACTGACCGAGAAATCCTCCCAGTGCTCTAAGAATCCAAAGCCCTCCTTCCTACACCAATCTTTTAGCCACGCATTAACCTCCCTAATCTCCCGCTGCCTCCCTGGACTAGCGCGTGGCACAGGTACTATTTCTGAAAATACTACCTTGGATGTCCTTGCCTTAAGTTTGCGACCTATGTCACTGAAATCATTCTTTAGGACAACCCTTCTTCCTCTAACTCGGTCATTGGTGCCAATATGCACCAAAACCGATGGGTCATTCCCAGTCCCTCCCAACAATCTGTCCACCCGATCCGCAATATGCCAAGCCCGAGCACTCGGGAGACAACACACTGTTCGGCATGCATGGCCCCGGTTACAGATTGCCCTATCTACCTTCCTAATAATTGAATCCCCTACCACCACAATCTGCCTGTGTCCACGAGTAACTTTGGTTCGCTCTATGCTGGAGAGACCATTCCCCTGGTTGCTAGAGGAAGCAGTCTCATCCAACTCTACCAAGTGAGCATCCATTTCCTATAGACACTAAAGGCATTGATGGGATTCTACTAATCTTTTAGAAGATGTTTGAGGATATCCCTGTGCGTGCAGTACAAGTACAATACACCCTGGATCTGGCATTCCACTATCAGTTCCTCCATATTCATTGTCTCTAGTGGATCTGTAGAATTTGCTAATGGGACAGATTCTATTAGTACATTTGCAGGGGATTCATCAGGCATGTCCCAGTGCTGTAACAGTCCATTTTATATCTTGTTTGTACTGCCGATTATTGTTTTAACTGGATTTTCCCTTGTCCAGATTCTGCATAGTTCAAATAACTTCATTTGTAAAATCATCCCATTCTGGTACATCCTGAAAATTCCAGGCACTTGCTTACTCTTTCAACATTAGGAACACATCCAACAGATTCTCCTATTTCTCCTGTAGACTGGCTCCTTTCTACACAATAATAATCTTTAGGCACTCCTCATTCCAATAATCCAAAATATGCTGCATTGTGGTGGGGAAGGGGGGTGCAACACATCCATATCCCCATCCTGCAGACACTCCCGCAGTCCTTCATCCCAGTAAAGATTTCTCCTGGTTGCACTGAACTGCTTCATCCCTTCATTTACCTCACTGTGATTTCCCTTCTCTGAGACACGGTTCTATCTTATGCTCTCCACTGGCAGGGTGCGCTCAGTCACTCAGGCAAATACAGTTAGAAAGTAAAACAATACATTTATTATAATGAAACACACTCTCTGGCCAAACCCCTGGGCTTCGCCTTGTTAAACATTGGTCAGTGCTGGACTAGGCGGGGTTGAAGAGGGGAGTGAAGATGAGCTGTCATTACACAGAACCTCCCCTGCTAGATGACCTGTCTGGAATCGTCTTCTGAGAACAATGTACACTAATTAGTTTAGCCTCGCCAGTATCTTGTAACCTGATCCCTACCCATAACCCCTTGGCTTCACTTTAAAGACAATGAATAGCAACCTCACTGCCAGATCACCAATATACAATAATCAATATACATATTTACAATGAGCTACAATGTCTCCTTATCCACATGTAATTAGACACTGCGGTGGTATTCTATTGGGCTGGGGAACAAAAGCAAGGCCTAAAATAAGTACATGTTATAATACACATTTTGGGAGAAACAAGGGACAGACTGAATAGGGTGATATTAATACCTCGTTTCACCACATTGTATTTTATTGATTTTTTTTATTTTAGTCATTTTTATATATATTTTATTCTGAGTAGTGAGTGGCTGGTTTGTATTTATTGTTGTTTTGTGGATATCCAGTGATATACCTGAGCATCAGTGAGAGATATCAATAGCCTGACTGAGTGTCTGTGCCCTCCTTGTACTTTGTTGACTGTAGGGAGAATAAGTCACTGAGAGGGGACTGCAGACAGCAGGATGGCTCCCACTGAGAGTTTATCCCCGGTGAGTACTTCAGTTATTCTTCCTGCACTGCACACTGCACTATCTTCAGTCTACCTGCTTGTTACAATTTGGGTTTCTGACAGGTGGTGGGCTGCAGGCAAAATACTTCCCACATCTAGAGCAAAATGTGTAGCCTCTCTCCTGGCTATGAGTTCTCTGGTGGCAATCTATCTGTCACGAAAGAGGTATCAGCACCTGCAAGTATTGGCACAAATACACAAGGAGGCGCGGAGTCTAACATGCCGCCGGTATTCACCAGGGACCCCGGCAAGGAGGTTTGGACTTTGCGGTGAACGACACGCAGGTCGCGTCCCTCCCAGGTAGCTACTTGCGAGAGGGGAAAGCCGGTTTGCATTGGTTCCTCCAAAGGTACCGGGTTCTGGAACAGGGGAGCAAGGCGAGTAGAGGTCCGTCTGGTGGCAGAATGTTCCTGGGTACGCTCACGGAAGCGTAGATCTATGCGATTGCATAGAGAGATCAGGGAATCCAGATCTGTGGGAAGTTCCCGTGAGGTTAACTCATCTTTGACTCGGTCTGCCAGTCCTTGCCAAAATTTCGCCACCAAAGCTTTATTGTTCCAACTGAGCTCAGAGGACAAGGTGCAAAACTGAATTGCGTACTGACCGACTGTCAGAGATCCCTGGCGGAGGGTTAAGAGGCTGGAGGCAGCGGAGGATATGCGACCAGGCTCATCAAACACCTTTCGGAAGGCCTTGATAAAGGTAGAGGCGTTAGACAGTATCGGGTCATTCCGTTCCCACAGAGGAGAGGCCCAGGCTAGAGCTTGTCCGGACAATAATGATATAATGAAAGCCACTTTTATGCGTTCCAAGGGAAAGGATGCTGGATTACACTCAAAGTGGATGAGACACTGATTTAAAAATCCTCTGCATCTTTTGGGCTCTCCATCAAACTTATCCGGCGGGGAAGGTCTCAATGAAGCGGAGGACGCCACAGCAGGAGAAGATGAGGTTGCTGCAGCAGCCGAGGTCATCACGGGAATGTTCTGAACTGATGTCACTGATGCCTGAAGAGACTCGAGACGCGCAGCGACTCCTTGAATACATTTAAGTAACTGCGCCTGCTCGGACTCCTGTTTTTCAACTCTGTGAGCCAGGGGGAGTAGAAGGTCTCGAGCAGAAGGTTCGTTAGATGTTTCGGTTGACATGGCCAGAGCAAGCTGTCACGAAAGAGGTATCAGCACCTGCAAGTATTGGCACAACTACACAAGGAGGCGCGGAGTCTAACACGCCGCCGGTATTCACCAGGGACCCCCGCAAAGAGGTTTGGACTTCGCGGCGAACGACGTGCAGGTCGCGGCCCTCCCAGGTAGCTTTTTGCGAGATGGCGGAGATATTCATGGTCGTACATGCAGAGTCAGGAACCAAGAGGGCAGATAAGGTACCGAATCAGGAGGCGAAGAGGAGTCAGCAGGCCGAGGTCAAACCGGAGAATACAGTGGAGGACAAAAGGGAGATCCAAAAGCGAGGTCAGAGGAAACCGGGTCGGTAACAGAAGTAGACAGGCAATATAAGTAGATATATATATGAAGCTGGAACGCTGGAGGCTAGATAACTAGTTGCTCTGGCACCCTAGTGGTGTCAGAGCAGGGTATTTAAAGGAAGTGGCCAGCCCTCATTGGTGGGCAGTGGGTCGGCAGTCAGACGCGCTGACTGCCGGCAACAAGGCCAGCAGCGCATCCCGTTGCTATTGTGATGGGCGCGCATGCGCACCACGCCGCCGGAAGAAGCGTCCCCGTTGCTTGGCAATGGGGCGCTCAGCCGGAAGCAGACGCCCATCCCTGCATAACGAGGAGGCGCAGGGACGGCGTCTGATACTATCTACCATTAATCTCTCTCCGCTCTTGGCAGTTACACAAGGTCATGATGTTAATCCAACTGTGCAACCTGTCTCCTCCAGTGCTTCTTTTTTTCTCAGGTTTTTATGGCAGTCTCCTCTTGCCACCTTGAGTAGCACTGTATTTATGTAGTTGTGGGGGACTTGCCATCAGCCTATAGATATCTGTACCCTCTCCCTCTGTGCCTGTCATCTGCATTGTCACCCAATTTTTCAGAAGCTCTGGGTTACAGTCTCCAACTCTAGGTTCCCTGTTGAAGGGCATTTGTGTCAGATTGGCAGTAAATGGCAGACAGCAGTCAGAGAAGTGTGACCAGAGCAAGCTGAGAGACAGAGGGGTAATGTCTCCCAGCGGATGAGGATGGGAAGAAAGGTCCTGGCCCAAAGTGCTTGTGGGCAGACTGGGGTCCTGGAAGTAATCAGGGTGGGGTGATAGCGATGGCTAGGGGCTCAGTACATACTGAGAGTTGAGTGATGAGAGCTAATGAAGAGTATATTGGGGTCTGGGGAGTAATAATACAAAATGGGGATAATGTGATTAGGTAAATACATGGGGTAAGAGAGCGGCCAGTCTAGAGCTTATGAGAGAAAAGCTGGTGGGCAGGGGGTGCATGTGATATTAAATTTTGTGAGCAGGAGGTGAAAGGTGCTAGAAAAATGGTGTGCAGGATGCATGTGTGAGAAAAGCTAGTGCTCAGGGTCACATTTGAGAAAAACTTGTATGCAGGAGGGTGACATGAAAGTTAAGCTGATGTTTAGGAGGTGACATGTGAATGAAAGCTGGTGAACAAGTAAGGCATAACATGTGAAAAAAACGTTGGTGCAAAGGGGTGTGACAAGTGAAAAAAAGTTGGTGCACAGCGATTGACATGAGAAGAACTGGTGTGCCAGGGGTGACATGTGAGAGAAAAACTGGCGTGCAGGGAATGATGTGTGAGTAGAGTTGGTGGACAGAGGTAGTATGTGAGAGAAAAGCTTGTGGATATAACATTATATGCGTTTCATTTAATTAGTGGCAATAAATGTACTATTCAGCATTGTGAAGCATTGTGAAGACTGTCATCAATATATGGAGAAAATGTGGCACAACAGAGGCATTGTCGAGATCAGGATATCCTTTCAAAGTTGATTACAGGACATTTCTGATAGGAAATGGTCGCTACCTGCATTTGACAACGATCTCCCATGTTCTGTATGTTATAATGTATATATATATATATATATATATATATATATATATACAAAACATTTGGTGCAAAGAGAACGACTGTCCCAATCGGGATGGTGGGGCAGAGCCCTCAAATCCGGAGTTAGGATTTATGGTAATAATATATTAGTACACTAATTAGGAGTGGACAAAAAATATTCTGTCTTGCTTTTAAAGTCACAGTGTCTCAATCTTAAGACACTCGTGCAAGGGTTAGCATCAGTGACATCTGAACTATTTAGTGAAGTAAGAACAGGGTGCTGTTTAACTGTGAGCAGCACACCCTCAAAAATAAATCTATACATTTTTTAAAATCAAAGTAATTGACTGTGAAGGTAGTTGTGTGAAGGGCAGTATCACATCTGTACTAGTAAGTGGTCAAATATCAGGGTGTGAATGACCTGCAATTGTGTGCTAGCACTACTATGCTGAAGAGATGAGGGGCATTATGCAGTGCGGTCTTAACAGCATTATAGGCCCCTGGGCAAAGCCGTACACTGGAGCCCTTCCTACACAACTACTCACAGGAATAGAAATGTAAATTATCAATAAAATGAAGCTTATATTTATTGGTACCTCCAGCAAAATCAGTGTTTAAACATTAAAAAAATGTGTCATAGCCTTCAAACTTCATTGTGCTTTGTTCCATTTCTTTCATTATTCACATTTAGTAGGTAGCAGGGAGGGGGTGGGGGATGCAACTAACATGGACTGGTAAAAATATAAAACAATTATTTTAGCTTTAAGACTTCAAAATGATGTATGGTTTGAGACTTTTTAGGGCAGCATGCTCTTGGGAGCAAGAGAAGGTAAGCAGGGGTGAGCAGGCCCAGACCTTCAGATTCAAGAGTAACCCAAACCCTGGAAGATATAGGGCCATTCAACAAAACACACTGAGTAATTTAGACCAATAATATTTTTTAAAATTTGGGATACCTAGACCTCCTCCCTGGGAGATCCTCTGAAGAACTTGAAGTCATATGCATGGACATTTGCCCGCGCAAATAAATTTTGATATTTTGTGTTGGAGAAATTTAAAGACGTAGGGGGCATTCGAATAGGGAGGGTTTGGAAGAGATATAAAAGTGTAGGGTGTATTTTCATTTTGACCATATTTATGCGGCCGATCCAGATGATAAATTATTGGGGTCAAGTGGTCAAATCTGTTTTTATTCGGGATAGGGTGTTGGGAAAGTTGGCATGAAAGAGTTCTGAAATATTTTTGGTCTGGAAAATGCCTAAGTATTTTCGTTTTTGGAGATGCCAGATAAACGGAAATATGCGATCTAGGATTTGTTTATCAGTTTGTGGGATATAAAAGTCTAAGGTCTCCATTTTGATTTGATCTTGTAGCCCGAGAAGTGCCCATACGTGTCTAGTTTGAAATAGAGGAAGGGAGGTGATTAGCCTGGAAATGCTAATGAGGACATTGTCTGCGTATAAAGCAATCTTATTTTCTGTAGATCCAACACAAATGCCTGAGATGGATCTGAGGTTGTCAGAAGAATTTCCTCAGGTGCAGGCAGCGGTACAGGAGTCTGTACCTTCTTACAATGAGAGGCGTGTGTCCATGTAGACTTCTTACCCACTTTGACTGCTGTCAAAGTTGTCAGTAGAATTTGATAAGGTCCTTTCCATAGATCATGCAGGGCACTGGAATGTAAAAAGTTTTTAATCATCACAAAATCTCCAGGCATTAGTTCATGGCATGCTACCAGATTATTAGGCTGGATAAAGGTTACAGTCTCATGTATCTGTTTAATCTGTCTGCTCATATTGACCAGGTACTTAGCAGTGATATCTTTTGATGTGCTGAGGTCACGAGCTGGAATCAACATGAGATTTGGTAGTCTCACAAACAAAATGTTATATATTGAGATGTGCAATGGTCCTTTTAGCGTAGTCCGTATTGAATGTAAGAACACAGACAGGGTTTCAGGCCAGGGTAAGCCCGTTTGCTTCATACACTACTATAACTTATTTTTTTATAGTCTATTTTGTTCCTTTCAACCTTGCCACTAGACTGAAGGTGATATGGCATGTGTAATTGTTGTCTGAAACCTAACATGTCACACATCTGCTTAAACATTCTCCCTATGATATATGCCCCTTGATCAGATTATATAATTTGGGGCAATCCATACCTATATACTGCTTCTTGTAATATTTTCTTAAAAAGTCTATACATGCCAACTTTTTTCGATTGGTACCTGTTACTATTTTACCTGATACTATCTTTATCTGCTATTATTTTTACCTGCTATTATTTTATATGCCATTATTTTGTTTTTCCTGATTTTATATTTACCAGTAACTACTTTTTACCTGTTATTATTCTTGCCAATTTCCATTATCCTTATAATCTCTCCTTCTGTTGCTCCATGCCTTCCACACCCTAATTGGTTATTGTCCTCCATTTAGCTATTGTCTCCCTGCTATTATTCTTACCTGTTATCCGCTGTCCTCATTATCTTACTGTTCTGTTATTATTCTTACCTGTTTTCATTGTCCTTATTATCTCACTGTACTGTTGTTCCATGCCTTCCGCTCCCTAATTCTTGTCTTCCACCTTGTCATTGTCTTCCTGCCATTGTTCTTACCTGTTTTTCACTGTCCCCATTATCTCACTGTTCTGTTACTCTCTCTCCCTACTATGCCTCCCCGTTTTCACTCCATACCCATACTCTCCCCCTGCCCTACCTCTCCCGTTCCTCCCCGCCCTCCCCTGCGCGCTGCTCATCTTGCTAACCTCATACCCATCTCCCCCCCTCTCCTCTCCCCCTTTCTCCTGTGCCCTCTGGAATGCCAGATCCGTCCGTAACAAGCTGACTGCTATCCACGACCTCTTTCTATCCAACTCCTTTAACCTTCTTGCCGTTACTGAAACCTGGCTCTCCGATTCTGACACTGCCTCCCCCGCTGCCCTCCCCTCTGGTGGCCTCTCCTTTACCCACTCCGCTAGGCCTGGTGCCTGCCCAGGCGGTGGAGTGGGCCTCCTCCTTTCCTCCACCTGTAATTTTCGTGTCATTCCTTCTGAACCCTCCTTCTCCTCCTTTGAAGCCCACTCCATCCGCCGCTTCTACGCCATTCACCTCCGCATCACTGTCATCTACTGCCCCCCTGGCCCCACCTCCCTCTTCCTTGACAACTTTGCTGCCTGGCTTCCTCCCCACCTTTCCTCCGACCACCCCTCGATCATTCTCTGTGACTTTAACTTCCCCATCGACAACCCCACTGACCGTGCTTCCAGCAAACTGCTCACCCTTTCTTCCTCCCTTGGTCTCACCCAATGGACCTCCTTCTCTACCCACTGCCTTGGTCACTCCCTTGATCTTGTCTTCTCCTACCTATGTAGTCTCTCTGATGACTTCTCCATCTCTCCCTTTCCTCTATCCGACCACCATCTCCTTTCCTTCTCTCTCTCCTCTTCTCCTGCTCCCCTCCCCCTGCCCAAACCTACTCTGTCCATACGCAACCTCGATGCTCTTGACCCTACCTCTCTGTCCTCCTCTCTCGATACCCTCCTTTCTCCCCTTTCCTCCCAGGCCTGCCCCAACCAGGTGGTCTCCCTCTACAATCACACCCTCACCTCCGCTCTGGATGCGGTCGCCCCTGCCCACTCCGTCCACCCCCGCTGCTCCAAACCACAACCCTGGCACTCCAAATTTACCCGCTTCCTCCAAAAATGCTCCCGTACCGCCGAACGTCACTGGAGAAAATCCCGCTTCCTGGCTGACTTCCTCCACTTTAAATTCATCCTTTCATCCTACAGCTCTGCCCTCTCACTCGCTCAACAATCTTTCTTTAAATCCCTCATCTCTTCCCAGTCCTCTAACCCCCGTCGCCTCTTCGCCACCTTCAGCACTCTCCTGGCCCCATTCCTCCTCCCTGACTGCCTCCAACTTCACCTCCTTCTTCTCCTCTAAAATCGAGGCCATCCGACTTGAAATCTCCTCCTCCACTCTCTCTTCCACCCCTCCCACTCTTCCGTTCTCCCCCCCAACCACCTTCCCCTCCACTCCTTCCGCCCCACCACCGACGAGGAAGTCCACTCTCTCATTTCATCCTCCCCCCCACTACCTGTCCCCTGGATCCCATCCCCTCCCACCTATTTCGCTCCCTTTCCCCCACCACCTGCTCACACTTCGCTCACCTCTTTAATCTCTCCCTCTCCACTGGCATCTTCCCCTCCTCCTTCAAACATGCTCTTGTATCCCCCATTCTTAAGAAACCTAATCTCAACCCCACTTCTCTCTCGAACTATCGCCCCATATCTCTTCTCCCCTTTGACTCGAAAATTCTCGAGAGGCTCGTCTGCAGCCGTCTCACCTCCTACCTTTCTGAATACTCCCTCCTTGATCCTCTCCAGTCTGGTTTCCGCCCCCTCCACTCCACTGAAACTGCCCTGGCTAAAGTCACCAATGACCTCCTCTCTGCAAAAGCCAGGGGCCACTTCTCCCTTCTCATCCTCTTTGACCTCTCTGCAGCCTTTGACACCGTTGACCAACCCCTCCTCCTCCACACCCTCCAGTCTTTCGGCCTCTCCAGCCCAGTCCTGTCCTGGTTCACCTCTTACCTTACTGACCGATCCTTCTCTGTCACCACCTCTGGGTCTCTCTCCCCCCATCCACCCTTCCAGTCGGGGTCCCTCAGGGCTCTGTTATGGGCAGTGGCGGATCCAGGGGGGGAGGGGCGATCGCCCCCCAGCAGAGACTTGCTGCCGACAGCTGCACACTGTGCAGGTCCGTTCGGCAGTGACAATGTGCTGCCCGGCTGCTCTGCTCTGTGCCCGGCTGCACAATCAGAGCAGCCGGGCAGCACATTGTCACTGCTGAACGGACCTGCACATACTGTGCAGCCGCCGGTAGCCTTGGAAAGCAGAAAGGGGGCGGGGCCTAAATTGCCCCCCCCTAAGATCGCCCGGGTAGGGCAAATGTCTAGATCCGCCCCTGGTTATGAGACCCTTAGTCTTCTCTCTATACACCTCCTCCCTGGGTGAACTCATCAGCTCCTTCGGCTTCAACCACCCTTACGCTGACGACACTCAACTATACCTCTCCTCTCCTGATCTCTCTCCATCCCTCCTCTCTAGGGTGTCTGCCTGCCTCTCTGCCATCTCCTCCTGGATGTCCTCTCGATTCCTCAAACTTAACCTCACCAAAACTGAGCTCATAGTTTTTCCTCCCCCTCATACCTCATCCCCTTCTGACCTCTCCATCACTGTCAACAACTTCTCTATCTTTCCTGCCCCCCAACTTCGCTGCCTTGCTGTCATTCTCGACTCCTCTCTCTCCTTTGGCCCCCACATCCTCTCTCTTGCTAAATTCTGCTGCTTCCAGCTGCGCAACATAGCTCGCATCCGGCCCTTGCTCTCCCAAGATGCCACCAAATGTCTTATCCACTTTCTGATCATATCCCACATGGACTACTGCAACCTCCTCCTCACTGGCCTCCCCCACTCTCATCTCGCTCCCCTTCGATCTGTTCTTAACTTATTTTCCTTTCTCGCCGCTCCTCTTCTGTCTCCCCCCTCTACCTAGCACTTCACTGGCTCCCATTCCCCTTCAGAATCCTCTTCAAGCTCCTGACTCTCACATACAAGGCCCTCGTCAACTCCACTGCACCCTACATCTCCACGCTCCTCTCTATTCATGCTCCATCCCGCCCTCTCCATTCTGCCTCTGACCGTCGCCTCTCTTCCCCCCTTATAACCTCCTTCCACGCGCGTATCCGAACACCTTGTGGCGCCCTAGAAATAAAAATTAATTAATAATAATAATAATAATAAAAAAAATAATAATTTACACTGTAGTTGTCTCACCTTTGGAAGCTAAATGAAAATCAATTTGTACAACCTGAAATGCAGAAATGATCTTTCTGTAGCAGAAAGGTGTGAAGATGATGTAGGAACAGATCTTCTAGTATTGTTTTGGAGACATGTCAGGCAGGCTTGACACAATTTAGCAGCTATGGTAGTGAACACTGGGGCATACCAGTAGGCTTTGACCAATTCAGTCATGGTGTTTTTAGAGGCATGGGTGAGATCTTGTGCAGCTTGTGCCAATTCAGATAAAAGTGCCTTGGGTGCAGCTGGCTTACCTTCCTTGTAATGCCACAGCCCTTCAGAATCAGTTTGACATCCTTCCCTGTCCCAGGAGGAGATTTCCTGTGGACAAGAGGCTGATTGCATAGATATTAGCTCTGTTCCTCTGGTATACATGTTGAAGACTACAAACACATTTCTTTTTAATTAGTGTCTATGACAATTATGTATTATTGTTATTTTCCCTTAATATTCATGTATGACAATGTGTATATTGTATGTAACCTTTCAAAGTGTGCTGACTGACCTAAGTGACCTGTGCAATTGACAAAGAGTCTTTTGAAATTAGCCAGGTCCAGGAACAGATAAGCATTTCTGAAGAGTTTGTGTATACAGAGGATGTGGACCTGACCAGCCAGACAGAATGAGCAGAGGTGAGAATCATGCCTTCTGAGATGCCAGACATATTTCAGGGATAGATAACTCCCTTCGAAAGCCCTGTGTCATTCTGGGAATCAATCTGTCCTGACTGGCAGCTAACCTCCAAATCTGGGGGCGTTAGCAGGTTTCCTTTTCAAAAGCCACAAGTTCTGCTAACTTGGATAAGTGTAGACCAGACAGAGGATTGGCTTCCAAGGTATAAGTTAGTGTGCATACTGCATATGCAGAACCAAGGCTGCCATCCTCTTGCCACAACCAACTATTGTCTACAAACAGAACCAAATCAGGGTTTTGTACAGGTCGGTGCGTGGTTAAAAATTTTGAACGGCAGTAGAAAGACAGTCATGCTCACCATTACTACTCTCCATTCTCTGAGACTGAAAAGTCTCATCACTTAGCAGAAATAGAGTAGCAGGTTTTGAAATATTACATCATTGAATGATAAGTTTTCTAGGTGCAAATAAGGCTAATTCTTTCTTAGTGAGGAGTTATGAGGTGAAATGTTAAGTTTCATATTACTGACGATGTGACTCCTGTGTCAATCAAACAAGGTTTTGTGCCATTTACAATCAAAGTAATTGCAGGGTCTTTAATATCAACAGTCAACACCAGATACAATGGGGCCACATCATGCTATCATCCCTCACCGATTCTATCATCCTGCCCTGACCCTCTGTTCCTTTTTGTTTATTATGCAATAAATGATCATCAAAAGTCATATTTTAAAAATAAACATTATCCTTTTAGTGCTTTGCTAATAGTTAAAAACTGAGAACACTACATTTTGACATGTGTTCGCACTGTCACTGTGGAATCAGTAAAAGATCTGATCATTCTCACAAGGACCCATTGATTGGTTGCACATGTCACTTGAGCAAATCTTTTTTTTTCATGTTTCACTACAATTATAAAGCATATTCAGTAATACTTCCATTAATCTAACTAATCTAGACTATGAAATATCTATTACAACTCATCAATTATAATTGCATATATATGTTCAGGAACACAAATATCACCACTGGAGTGTAGCACACATTGTTTTGTTTAAATGAACCAGAATGCAATTTTTATAGAAAATATTAATAAGAATAATCTTGTCAACATGTCATACAAGGAAAATACAAACCATAAAAATGCATTTTGCTAGTTAGTAATCTCATCTTTCCGCATAACAAAGCAATATCATGGCATAGTACTAGTTCATTTCAAACCTCTCCCAGAAACTCTCATATTCTTCAGAGAGGGGGGCTGTGGGTGATGCTGCAAAACTCTCACTGTCACTATCTAAACTAGAGATGCTCACTGACCCCCTGTTTTGGTTTTGGATCTGGATTACCGTCGTGTTTTGGTTTTGGTTTTGCCAAACCGCCCTTGCGTGTTTTCGTTTTGGTTTTGTTTGGTTTTGTTTTGCAATTTTGTTTAAAAATCAATGTTTTTGGACATAAAATAACCTAATTTAGTGCTCCACCTGTTTCTTGGATAAGTAAGGTAATTCTAAAGCTAATAAATTAGAAAGAAAAGAGTTTAATCCCTGGTAGGCCGTCCTTAATTCTGCACACAAACCTGATTGTCTTCCTCTTCATCTTAGCCTATTAGCAATGCAGCCATTGTCTTTGCCCCCCCCCCTCCACTTGTAGTTAAATAGAAAAAAAGCAGCCTGCACAGACTGTAGAATTAGAATATAAAAATAAATGGACCAAGGTAGTTTGGTGGCTGTCTATGACCCCCCCCTGCCATCCACTTGTAGTTGAATAGAAAAAAAGTAGCCTGCATAGACTGTAGAATTAGAATATAAAAATAAATGGACAAAGACAGTTTGGTATCTGTCTGCATCAGACCCCCTCTCCACTAGGAGTAAAATAGAAAACTATTCAGCCGTTATAAAGTCTAGAATATAAATAGAAATTGGGAAAGGCAATTTGGTATCTGTCTGCATCATAATCATCAACATCATCATTAGTGCCCTCGTCGCCTACACAAATCTCCCCCTCATTCTCTTATAATTCCAAAGTGGCATCCTCACTTGGTGTATCACCAGCTACACTTGGGCTTTTAAGGCACACATCAGCAGATCTGCTGAAAGAGCCCTTCTTTATGGGTACACTGTCACTAACAGAATGCTCACGATTAGACATACCACAGGTGGATGGACTCTCCACAGGGATTGGTGTCATTTCTGATTCAGAGCATACATTATCCTCTAATGCCTTACTGTTTTCTTGCAGCTCGGCTTTGATGCGTAACAGTAGTTGTGCACCACTTTTAGACTCCAAATTACTTGGTGTTGCTTGGTCACGAGTGACCGTACAAGAAGAAGGCTCAGTAACATTTTTTTGATCTGCCACTAATAGAGAAAGGCGAAGGCCTCATTCTTTCTTTGCCACTGCGTGTGTAGAATGGCATGTTGGCAATTTTTTTTTTATCGGTAGTTAACTTTTCCTCAGTTACACTTCTTTTTCGCTTCAACACGGTAAATTGTTTTTTGGTGTGTGTTTTTTTCCCTGATTTCAAAAGACTGTATAGTTTGACATCACCTTTCCCAGATGACGTACTGAGAACACTACCATCAGAACTTGTGACAGAACCTGGTTTCTGATTCTGCTCATATGTGGACTGCTTTGAATCCATTATAATGAAGCCAAAGCACTTGTAGTGCTACAAATTGTTTAGATACTGCTGTCAAATATGACTTTTAACAGCCAGAAAAATTACAATAAAACACTGAGGAATGTGGGACACCCCAAAAGCACTTGGAGTGCTAAAAATTGTTTTTTAGACTGCTGACAAATAGGACTTTTATGGCCTGGCATGACAATGGGCTTTTCTTTTCACGTGCCAGAACTGCTGCCACTGGTGCAGGACTGACACAAACAACCTCATCCTCATCAACATCCTCATTAGCAATCTTTCCCTCTCCACCGGCATCTTCCCCTCTTCCTTTAAACATGCTCTCCCATTCTTAAGAAACCTAATCTCGACCCCACTTCTCTCTCTAACTATCGCCCCATATCTCTTCTCCCCTTTGCCTCCAAATTACTCGAAAGGCTCGTCTGCAGCCGTCTCACCTCCTACCTTTCTGTTCACTCCCTCCTTGATCCTCTCCAGTCTGGTTTCCGCCCCCTTCACTCCACCGAAACTGGCCTGGCTAAAGTTACCAATGACCTCCTCTCTGTTAAAGCCAGAGGCCACTTCTCCCTTCTTATCCTCCTTGATCTTTCTGCTGCTTTCGACACCGTCGACCACCCCCTCCTGCTCCACACCCTCCAGTCCTTTGGTCTCTCCGGCCCTGTCCTGTCCTGGTTCACTTCTTACCTGGCTGACCGTTCTTTCTCTGTCACCACCTCTGGGTCTCTCTCCCCCCCTTCCACCCTTTCAGTCGGGGTCCCTCAGGGCTCTGTTCTAGGACCCTTACTCTTCTCTCTATACACCTCTTCCCTGGGTGAACTCATCAGCTCCTACGGCCTCAAGTACCACCTTTATGCTGATGACACTCAACTCTATCTCTCCTCTCCTGATCTCTCTCCCTCCCTCCTCTCTAGGGTGTCCGCCTGCCTCTCTGCCATCTCCTCCTGGATGTCCTCTAGATTCCTTAAACTCAACCTCCCCAAAACCGAACTCATTGTCTTTCCTCCCCCTCATATTTCCTCCCAATCTGACCTCTCAATCACTGTCTGCTCCTCCTCTATCTCCCCTGTCCCCCAACTTCGCTGCCTCGGTGTCATCCTCGACTCCTCTCTCTCCTTTGCCCCTCACATTCTCTCTCTTGCTAAATCCTGCCGCTTCCAGCTGCGTAACATCGCACGCATTCGACCCTTCCTCTCCCAAGATGCCACCAAATGTCTTATTCGCTCTCTGATCATCTCCCGCTTGGACTACTGCAACCTTCTCCTCACTGGCCTCCCCCACTCTCATCTCGCTTCCCTTCGTTCTGTTCTTAATGCAGCCGCTAGGCTTATCTTCCTTTCTCGTCGCTCCTCTTCTGTCTCCCCCCTCTACCTAGCCCTTCCCTGGCTCCCCTTCCCCTACAGTATCCTGTTCAAGCTCCTCTTTCTCACATACAAGGCCCTCGCCAACTCCACTGCTCCCTACATCTCGAACCTCATCTCTATTCACGCTCCATCCCGCCCTCTCCGATCTGCCAATGACCGTCGCCTCTCCTCCCCTCTGATCACCTCCTCCCATGCGCGTGTCCAAGACTTCTCCCGCGCTGCCCCCCTCCACTGGAACAAGCTCCCTCCCTCCATCAGAACATCCCCTAATCTGTCCAGTTTCAAACGGGCTCTAAAAACCCACCTCTTTCTCAAAGCCTTCCAGTCTCCCACTTAACTTCCTACCTTTTTCTGCCTCTTCCCCCTCCCCTGACTCTGCCCCCGTTCCCCCTTCTCTCCCTCTCATCCCTGTGTCTCTCTGTCTGTCTACCCCTCCCCTTAGATTGTACGCTCCCTTGAGCAGGGCCATCTCTCCTCCTGTTTCCTTCACTTCTAACTCTGCTCTCCAGCTATCTTTCCCCCCACCCCTCTGGGGGTCTCCCCGTCATCCGTGCCCTTCCTCTTGGGCTCCAGCGCTTGCTGGTCTTCCCTCCCCCTCTTTCTAGCTGTGCTTTGAGCTTACTGAGTTACTGTGCTTATTGTTTACTGTAGCGTGCTGTCCCACCTTGTATTGTACTTGTTTGTCCCTGTACAGCGCTACGGACACTTTGTGGCGCCCTATAAATAAAAATTAATAATAATAATAATAATAATAGCGCCCTCGTCACCTCCACAAATCTCCCTTTCATCCTCTTCTAATTCAAAAGTGGCATCCTTAATTGGTGTATCACTGGCTACACTCGGGCTGTTAAGGCACACATCAGCAGAACTGCTGAAAGGGCCCTTCTTTATGGGTACATTTTCAGAATGCTCACGATTAGACATACCACTGTTGGATGGACTCTCCACAGGGATTGGTGTCATTTTTGATTCTGAGCATACATTATCCTCTAGTGCCTTACTGTTTTCTTGCAGCTCGACTTTCATGCATAACAGTAGTTGTGCACCACTTTTAGACTCCAAATTACTTGGTCTTGCTTGATCATCACAAGTGACCGTACAAGAAGAAGGCTCAGTAAGATTTTTTGAACTGCCACTAATAGAGAAAGGCGAAGGCCTCATTCTTTATTTGCCACTGCGTGTGTAGAATGGCATGTTGGCAATTTTTTTTTATCTGCAGTTAACTTTTCCTCAGTTACACCTCTTTTTCGCTTCAACACAATAATTTTTTTTTTGGTGTGTGGCTTCTCGATTTCGATTTCGATATCGAACGGGCGGGAGAGTACCGAGCGTGCTCGGCTCGGTACTCGGATAGGCTAAATTCGGACGAATTCGGATCTCGGGGAACCGAGCCAGCCCATCTCTAATCTAAACTGTCTTTGTTACTTTTCCATGTTTATGTGGGCATTCAGAAGGGGAGTTTGAGTTGAACAACTGCTGTATGATTCTTTTTTTCCACTGAGAAACCCAACTTAGAAAGAAGCAAACAATTATTTAGACGGAGACGAGGCAACAATTTTCTTTACAATGAAAATGCAATCAATATATCATCCTCACGGTATAATAAAATGAAGATGAAATGAAACATTTAAAACCATTTTTCTTAAAATACTGAACATTCCTTAATTTATTCAAAACATATTTGTCAAAGGTACCTATAAGGGGAAAAGCTAGTTCATTCTGTGTTTTCTTTAAATATATCATTGCAACCAACCCATGCTTGTGATACATGTGGGGCATGGGGGCATCTGCCCCCCAGGCTGGCCCCATAGTGGGCTAGCTTAGGCTGGGTCAATAGGACACCTATATTTTTTTTTCCTTAAAATAGGCTGCTGAGTGGAGTCTTGCCCCCGGGCTATTTTTTACCAGCCCTCCATTGGATATATGACACTGGATGATGTCCCATTGGGAATATCCACCAGGGATTGTGAGTATCCCATTATTGCATTTAAACACGCAATTGTTGCTGCACACAGAACCCTTAGGGTTTGACACACTGTAAAATATTAGTGACAATTCACAATGTAACACTTCTTCTAGGTCACTCAGTCTCTATATCCAATCTCAGTAAGACTGACTTATGTTTTTACACTGATGAGTGTCCATAACTATTTGGCCTCACTAAGGGTTAACAAAGCAAAGCAGGTGTGGTGAGGCCTTTGTAAGTGTCATAAGGGACAGGATCTAGGACCATCTTTGTTTGGTTGTGGTGTTAACCTTCCCGCTGATGTGTCCTGAGGTAGGGGATGTGCTTCCCATGTTTTTTCCTGGGTTCTGGTGCTGGCCCAAGGCTATGTAAACAGCGTGGTGCATGAACTCTGGTATTTGGTATGGGTTCTGGTGCAGGCTCAGAGGTGTGATTGGCCACTTGGTACGTGGGCTCGGTTGTCTGGCATGAGTTCTTGTGCAGCCCCGGAGTTTGAAGGAGCCACATGGTGCACAAGCTTGGTTATTTGCTACAGGTTCTGTTACAGGCCCAGAGGTATTAGGGTAATTTTTGGTGGAATGTTGGTTATTATACTGTAATGTGTGGTGATGGTATTTCTGTAATATGTGTATCTGTGCATGTGGGGGTAGTATTGCTGTAATGTGGGGTGGGATAGAGGTGGTATTGCTGTATTATGGAGTGGTAGTTATATTGCTGTAATGTGTAGTGGGACTGGTAGTATGGTGTTAATTTTACTGTAGTTTGTGGTTGGGGAGATGGTGTTACTGTAATTTATGTTGATGGTACTGTTGTAATATGTATGTGTGGTGGGATGGTGGTGGTATTGCTGTAATGTCTGGTGGTAGTTGTCTTTCTGTAATGTAGGGGAGGGGCTGCTTTAATGTGGGAAGAGGTGTTTCTGTAATGGCGTATTGCTGACTGCTATAATATGGGTAGCATTGCTGATTGCTGTAATGTGGAGGATATTCTATAATATGAAGAGTATTGCTGATTGCATGAGCTACTACTCCTCTCATCTTCTCCTAATTTGAAACTCACCTCATCTCTTTATAATTTGTAGAGATGCTCAGGCACGGATCCCTGAGAACCAAACATATCCGAACTTAGCAGATCCAAGTACCGAGCAAAGCCGACTCCGTACTTTCGAGCTTTTTCCGAATTGAAAACGAGGCAAAACGTCATCATTACGCTATCGGATCTCGGATCTCACAAGTTTTGGATTCTATAAGTACCACCCTCCACGGCAATCCAGAGACACACAGAGGGACACAGAAGGGGTAGCACAGTCTGTAGAGCAGTTGGGCAGCAACATAGGTAGAATAGAAAGATGAGGGGGTAGCAGTGTTCTTCAAAGTCTACAGTGACATTCAGGAGACCTCCATTGCTCCAATCCTAATTGTCAAATAGAAATACTAGTGCTATCAGTCTTTTCTTCTGACTTTAGCAGTCAAATTGTACTGTGTTATATAGGTTACACACAAAGAGGAGAGCTCCATTGCTCCATTGCTTATTGTCATTGCTGAAATACAAATACTAGGGCTGGCAGTCTTCTCTTCTGACTTTGCAGTCAAATTGTACAGTGTTATATAGGTTACACACGAAGAGGAGAGCTCCATTTCTCCATTGCTAATTGTCATTGCTGAAATACAAAGACTAGGGCTGGCAAGCTTTTCTTCTGAGTTTGCAGTCAAATTGTACAGTGTTATATAGTTGACAGACAAAGAGGAGACCTCCATTACTCCATTGCTTATTGTCATTGCTGAAATACAAATACTAGGGCTGGCAGGCTTTTTTTTTTACTTTGCAGTCAAATTGTACAGTGTTATATAGGTTACACACAAAGAGGAGAGCTCCATTTCTCCATTGCTAATTGTCATTGCTGAAATAGAATTAATAGAGCAGGCTTGGTCTTCTAAATCTGCAGTCACATAATGTACAATATTATATAGGTAACACACAAAGAGGAGAGCTCCATTGCTAATTGTCCTTGCTAAAATAGAAATACTAGTGCAGGCAGTCCTCTCTTCTGACTTTGAAATCAAAGTGTACGGTGTTATATAGGTTACACACAAAGAGGAGAGCTCCATTGCTCCATTGCTAATTGTCATTGCTGAAATACAAATACCAGGGCTGGCAGGCTTTTCTTCTGACTTTGCAGTAAAATTGTACGGTGTTATATAGGTTACACACAAAGAGGAGAGTTCCATTGCTCCATTGCTAATTGTCATTGCTGAAATACAAATAATAGGGCTGGCAGGCTTTTATTCTGACTTTGCAGTCAAATTGTAAGGTGTTATATAGGTTACACACAAAGAGGAGAGCTCCATTGCTCCATTGCTATTTGTCTTTGCTGAAATTCAAATACTATTGCTGGCAGGCTTTGTGTAAATCTGCAGTCAAATTGTACGGTGTTATATACGTTACACACAAAGACGAATACTAGGGCTGGCAGGCTTTTCTTCTGAAATTCCTGTCAAAGTGTATGGTGCAAGCAGCTACTGCCACCAGTCATGATGAGAGTAATCTCTCTAAGTCATTTTAAAGCCTATGTAAAAGTGCATTGTGTGTTTAAGTCAGGGAAACAAAAATGTAAAATAACCACCTTTTACCTTGATCAAGAAGAAAAGACCTGTAATCCAGACAAAGTTTTCTGCGGAAAAAAATAAAATTGCCAACATGCCATTTTACACACGCAATGGCAAAGAAAGAATGAGGCCTTCGCCTTTCTCTATGAGTGTGAGTTTGGCAACTGTCGCTGAGGCATCTTCTTGTAAGGTCAGTTATGACCAAGCAAGTCTTCGTCATTCGAACTCCAAAAGTGGTGTCCAAATACTTTTACATGTAAAAGCAGAGCTGGAAGAAAACAGTAAGGCATTAGAGGAAAATGTTTCTTCAGATTCAGAAATGACACAAATTCCTGTGGAGAGTCTATCCATGAGTGCTATGTGTAATCCTGACCATTCTGACAGTGTGGCCATAAAGAAGGCCCCTTTCAGCAGTTCTACAGATGTGTGCCTGAATAGCCCAAGTGTAGCCAGTGATACACCAATTGAGGATGCCACTTTGGAATTGCAACAGGATGAGGGGGATATTTGTGTAGCCGACGAGGGCACTAATGGGGATGTTGATGAGGATGATGTTGTTTGTGTAAGTACTGCACCGGTGGAAGCAATTCTGGCACGTGACAAGAAGAAGGCCAATGTCATGCCTGGACATAAGACCAAAAAATCCACTTCTTATGTGTGGAATTATTTTTACCCAAATCCTGACAACAGTTGGCTAGCCATTTGTAGCGTATTTAAAGCCACAGTCAGTCAAGGTGGGGACCTTAACCATCTATGAACCTCATCCATGTTACGCCATTTGAAGCGAGTTCATGGCAAACTGTAGGGAAAATCAGAAACTTATGCTAAAAAAATAACAACAAGCAGTCCATCATCAGCTAGAACTCTCCTCTCACATACATTCCAACGCCTGCAATCTACACTCACAGCACCTTCCTCAACAATATCCTCAGTATCGATTGGAGTTAGTCCTGCATCCTAGTTGCTAAGGCTAGATGACGCCTACACTGGCCTGGATTCCTCAGAAGAATTCTTGAGCTTTAGTCCCACTGCTGTTCCTGCTGCTGCTGGGATTAAATCTTCATCCCAGAAGCAGACCAAGAAGAAGTCTACTAGTAGTTAACAACAATTTACTGTTAAACAATCCTTTGCAAGAGGAAGCAAATATGAAAGCTGTCACTCAGTCGCAAAGTGGATCACAGACGCCATGGCGACTATGCTAGTATTAGATCTGCGTCCAATATCCACTATTAATGCAGCTGATTTTAGACAGTTACTTGAGGTCTTGTGTCCCGTTACCAATTCCATCATGACACCATTTCAGGATAAAATCTATTCCTCACCTCTACCTGAAAGTTTGTAAAAATGTAATTATATAATGCCATTCCACCCACTGTACACTTAATCACAGATATGTGGACAAGCGCAATCGGGCAAACTAAAGATTATATGACTGTGACAGCCCCCTGGCTTGGTGATTCCCCTTCACCAGCAGGAACAGCAGCAGCATGTACCCAAGTACATCACATTTGTCAGAGCCAGGCTACTCTGTGTATCACCGGCTTCACTAAGAGGCATACAGCTGACAATCTGTTACAAAAAACTAAAGGCTGTCATTGCAACATGGCTTATCCAGCTTGGACTCTCCTCAAGATATATCATTTCTGATAACGCCACCAATATTGTGAGAGCATTACAGTTGGGTGAATTCCATCACATTCCCTGTTTTGCTCACAGAATAAACTTGATTGTTGTAGAGCTTTTTAAAACTTTGCAAGCACGGGCAGGAGATGCTGTCTGTGGCCCATAAAATATCGGTGTGTGCCTGATAAAAGCATGCATCCCGGATGGATCAGCGCTCGTTGCCATGTATTAGCTGTAGAATTACCTCAGTTATCCAAGAAAGAGATGGAGTGATCAAATGAACCGTAGCTGGTTTCATGATCCAAGGACAATTTTATCTTGCACCACTTTTCTTTTATGCCACTGCTGTGTGCCAATGTGTACTAGATGTGCTAGGAACTGCCGTGTGTTTGAGTCATTGCTCTGGCGCTTACCATCCAGCCAGGTCTCTGCAGTCTTTGTTTGAAAGTGTATGAAAATAATATTGTGACCTGTGAGGTAGTCAAAATTGACTGCAAATGCCTTTAAATTAGTGTTATTGAGGTTAATAATAATGTAGGAACAAAAAAAAAAGAGCAAAATAATGTGATTTTAGCATATTTTTTGGAACTTGTCTATAAAATACAGATCCAAAACCAAAACCAAAACACACAAGGGCAGTTCTGCCAAAACCAAAGCCAAAACACGAAGCTAATCCAGATCCAAAACCAAAACCAAAACCAGTTCATGGGGGTCAGTGAGCATCTCTAATAATTTGTGCTTCACATCTGTGCAAACATGTTTTTTTAAAAAGTATATAACAAGAATTTATTATCTATTTGTATAATCTGTGATAGGCTACTGATCAGTGTAGTATAGTTTATGGCATTGTATGGCGCTGCTTAATTAACGATAGTAATAATAATATTAATAATAATAATAATAATAATAATAATAATAATAATAATATTTGCTGTAATGTGGAGGATATTGAAGATTGCTGCAATGTGGAGAGATTTTGCTAAATGCTGTACTGTGTGTGTGGGGGGTATTTATTGATGGAATGGTAATAATGTAATGAAATGTTGGGGGACCTTAGGAGAAATAGACTTATTCCTTAAATGCTATTGATTTAATGCTGGAGCTGGTTGGGGGGCCTAAAGTGTTTGTTAGTTCATTCCAGAAGGTGAACATTACATATCCATTTTTATAAAAAAGGCCCAATATTGCAATGTCCGGCCAAGCAGCAACTGAGCTTAAAACACCAGCAGCTACTGCAAGTACATGTAAGAGAGATTGTTTGCCAACTTTCTTGACTGTGGTTGGACCTATCTAGCACACTCAGGACTTTCTCCCGACTGCAGTGAGGCATGTCTGTCTACATGCTGGTCTGCTTTATCGGAACCCACATGTACTTTACAGTGGTGCGCAGAGTGTTGTCAGTGTATTTGAAAAGAAAGTGGTTGGAGGATTGCCTAAAAATGTCTAAATCGACAGGTACACAGGTTGGTGGCACCCACACCAGCAGCCCGGCTCCTATTGATTTGCCACTTGCCTACTGACAATTTGGCCACACCTACTACATAAGGCCACTTATAGAAAATTTTCCAGGGCCACTTTAATTTCTCAATCTGCACTATATGAAAGGTCTTCTTTTGGAGTCCCAAATATCTGTCTTTTGTGGAAACCACATGATTAAATTAAAGGACTTTTTGTTTATGCACCTCTCAATCATCACAAAGACACATATCAAGCAGTATATGATCTCTGGCTGCTGTCATTGACAATGTGGATCTGTGCTTATGTGCAACCATAAGTATACACACATGTCTGCCACTTTGTAACATAGGTTTTACATGGAGGTACATGCCTGGAATTAAATCATTAAATAGCAAAATCACTAGTATTCTAGACCTATTAGTCACCAAACATTACATTTATTTGCATGAAGTTTGAAATTAAAATGAAGGGTTACTATATGCTTTGTTTGTTGTATTTGGTGGGGCATTGATCAAGCATTCTTTATTTTTCACACTATAAAAAGTAGAATTGGAAATCATTTTAGTAATATTTAAGGAAAAATAATAGAGAGGACCTTAATTCATTTATTTGACAAACATGTTAAATGAAAATAATGGAAGGAAGCGGTAATCTAAATTTTATGTATCAACATAAAGTTAAAGAAATTATTTAAATATTTGAAATGTTGTCCTTATCTTTTCAATAAGTATGCTGCTGTTCTATTCAACTGTAAAATATGCAACACATCTGTAATGCCTAAAATGCAAATGATTAATTACAGGCAAGTTGTGGCTTATATCCATCCATAAATTAGCATAAGAAGTCCAAACATTGCTTCTCATGAATGTGAATAAAGAGGATAAACATTTTAACATAAGATATGGTGAAAGAAAACATAAAACAAAGTTAACTAGTTCATAGACAAGGGGTTGATATTCAAAGTGTCCAAGTTCAAAGTTAAGCTACTATTCTAGCCATAGAAATAGATCTAACTAAAGTGATGCTGGGTTCAACATGATAGAATACATTGCAAGCATTGTGTTCAATTACATACATAGTAAATGCACAATACTTGTTATTACCAACAGCCTAGAGCCAGAAAGTAGCACAGGGCCTGCAGACAGGAGCTTAAACAGTAACTGTAATCACCAACTGCAGATAGCCAGGAAGTAGTGCTATTCATGCCCAACTCCAACTGCCTAGAGCTGGGAACTAGCACTGTGCCTGCATTTACCAACTGCCTGGAGCCAGAATGGATCACTGTACCTGTGATCTCTAACTGCCCAGATACAGGAACTAGCACAGTACTTGTATTAACCAACAGTTTGGATTTGGCACTCTGCCTTTGGTCAGGTGCACACTTAGGATTTTTTTTCAGTTGCCCAGAACCCCCTGTGGAAGTTGAGCAATTGGATGAAGTTGTTCTAAATGAACAAATATCAATTGTAATAGATTTACGTGTGTTTGCGATTAGTACGCTATGTTATAACAAGGTTAATAACGCAATCGCGTAGGTAAACAGCACACACTTACTTTCACACATCCATTTTGTAAATAGCACACATTTATTAAAGTTCCAATCCACATTAATTTATTAATAAATGTATAAGAGATTATTTATACATAGATATACTACAGTAAAGGTAATTATGGTTCAGGTCCTCAGAAATATGTGGAGTAACCAGTGCACAGGGCTCATAAAAAAACAGTTTATACAAGTCTAGAGGCGGGAGACTGAGAAAAGGATATCTGGCAGTTTGAAGAACAATGACCAGAGAAATTCACTAATGCCACATCGAGTACCTGAGACTGCAAGAACCTTTGACCTATGAATGAAGGCCTTAGAACTGTAACTGTTTGTTTTTTTAACTCTTTATTTGTTACAAGAGGAAATAGCTCCTCCATACTTCTAGGTCTTTTTTGATTTTAATGAGAAGGGGAGGAAAAATCTTTCGATATAATCGGTCATAGGAAGAGATGATATAGACCCCAAGATACTTGACCTTGTTTGCCTGCCAGCGCAAAGCAAAATTAGCCTGTAGGGTGGTACGGAGGGGAGGGGGAGCGTACAGGAGCATGACCTCAGATATAGAAAAATTAATTTTATAGCCTGATAGAAGACCATATTCATCAATGAGTCTATATAGGGCGGGTAAAGAGTCTCGGGGTTCGTGAGAGAAAGAAGTATCGTCCACAAAGAGAGAGACCTTCAATTGCCGGGGTCCCTCCTCCACACCCATTATTAAAGCCGACTGCCTAATCATTGCTGCCAAGGGCTCTATAACCAATGCAAAAATTAAAGGAGATATGGGTATCCCTGTCTCGTCCCATTGGAAAGGTAAAGAGGATCAGAAAGTGAGTCATTAACCAATACCCTAGCGGTGGGAGAGTTGTAAAGAGCAGATACACCATCAGGAATTCAGCCGAGAAGCCATACGTCTTCAGAGTGTGAAACATGATGTCCCACGAAATCTGATCGAATGCCTTCTCGGCGTCCAAAGAGAGCAACAGGGCTGGGAGACGCCTCTGGTTAATTATTTGAATTATATCTATTGCTCGACGGGCATTATCTCTGGCTTGACGACCTGGGATAAATCCCACCTGATCATAATGGATCAGATCCAGAAGGACTCTATTCAAACGGATGGCTAATAATTTTGCATAAATCTTAACATCTACATTAAGGAGGGAGATAGAACGGTAGTTTGCACAGTCACTAGGGTCCTTCCCCTCCTTATGTATAACTACTATACATGCTTCCAACATCGATTTAGGGAATGGAGCTCCTTGCAAGACAGCATTGAACAGGGTGCGAAGGTGGGGATCAGTGTCACGGTCTGCCTCCGTCTGCTTTGCAACATATCCCTTTTGAATGCTGCTTGCATCCTTGAGCCCTTGTTTGTTTTGAACTGTGCAGTATTTGTGTTCATTGTATATGTTGCAGCAATACCTCTGATCACTAGAGGTGCTGCTATTGTGCCTTACTTGGTTGTATCAGGGGTTAACCTGCCCTGTAATTATTTATTGCACCTGAGTGCGTTCCTTCTTAAACCTGTCTCTCTCAGCAGTCATTGCTGGTTATTGTTGTCCCATCCTGCTGTTGCATTCTGTTGTTCCTTCCCTCTGCTGTGCTTGTGGTTGGCTCCTGAGCTGCACTTTGTATTTGAACCGTGACAACCAGGTTCTGTGTTGAAGCCATCTGGGCCCAGGCCTTAGAGGCCTTATGTGTTTTAATAACATCCAGTATATATAAAAGCTTTTATGATTTCAGCTGGAGGGGTACTTCCAGGATTCAAGCTATATAAATTATATAAGGCAGAGTAAAACTTCTGAAACTCTCTATTTGATCAGGGCTGTATATGGGGGAGCCAGAGGCCAATTTCAGAGTCATAACATTATTTTGGGAAGTTTGAGCCCTCAACGGGTGGCCAAGATCATGTCTGCTTTGTCTCCCTTCTTGTAAAACGGTTGCTTCAGCCGTTTCAGGGCCGCGGCTGTGGATTCAAAGAGGAGGAGATTCAAATCAGAACGTACTTTTAGAAGTTTGTTCAAAGTAGATTCATCTGGGGAGAGTTTATGTTTTCGCTCCAAAGTCTGAAGTTGGATAGCTAATGAGGTGCGCTTATAAAATGTTAATTTCCTACGGCGTGAAGCCATGCTAATCAAATGAACCCATATCACCGCCTTATGGGCTTCCCAGAGGGTGATGACACTACTTTTACAACTGTATAAATTGTTGAGCTCTGGCTTTGGTCCCCAGAGCGTTCTGATTGAAGCTTGAGTTGGTGCCAACTGCCGCTTGCGTAATAAATTTGGTTATACTTTCATGTATTATGTGTACCTTTTATGCATCATCATGGTTTGCTGTTATCCTGCTATCTTTTATTATTAAATCTCTTTGTGTGTTGACAATATTTATTGGTGACGACAAGATGAATATTACACCCCCCCTGTGGCATGGAGCTTGTTGACAGGCTGGTCCTTCTCCCAGGACCAATAACTACACTGTATGTAGCAGGATATACAGAGTTTAGAACTGTTCTGTAGATCCATCCCTCTCCTACCTGTCAGGCTGTGCACGCAATCCAAATTTCTGATGTCTGTCACTTTACATTCCCCTATTGGCTCTCGGCAATTACTAGCCTTTGTGGACTCAGGATACGCAGGGAACTTCATATCTGCGACTTTGGTATCTGAGCTCCACATTCCTGCACTCCAGTCATCTCAACCTTTTAGCTTTGACAGCGGTGGATGGTAACCAAGTCTCCAAAGGCTCTATCACCCTGATGACGGTCTCTATTCAGTTGTCTGTATGAGCTCTTCATCCCGAACCGATGAACTTTTTGGTACTTCCACAATCAGTCATTCAGATTATTTTGGGGCTCCCTTGGCTGCGACTTCATTTGCTGCAATTTGATTGGCTTTGTTTAATTTGGCTTGGTTTGCTACGGTCCCTTTTGTGGAAAGCACTGTCTGCAGTCTGTTGTTTCTCTCGATTTCTTGCCATGCTGTAACTCCTCTTTCTATGCTTCCCGAGATTTATTCCGACTTTCTGGATGTCTTCTGCAACTTCGCCTCTGACGTTTTACCCCCTCATCGCCCCTGAGACTGTCCTATTGAACTTATTCCAGGCAAGTGTATTCCTAGAGGTCAGGTATATCCTCTCTCCCAGAGACCCAGGCAATGTCTGAATATGTGGAGGAAAATCTCAAACAAGGTTTCACCCGAAAGCCGTCTCCCCCTGCCGAAGCAGGGTTCTTCTTCATCAAAAAAAAAGGATGGTGCCCTTAGGCCATGCATCGATTATCGTAAGTTAAACGCAATTATGGTAAAGAATCATTACGCCCTTCCCTCCATACCCAAACTTTTGACTGGATCCGTTGTGCACAAATATTCACAAAGCTGGATCACAGGGATGCCTAAAATTTGACTATCCGAGGTAGTAGGTTGTTGTTCTGAGTCATCCACTTTTTGATCCATCTCTGTGTCTCGGGGTGCCAACTTCCAGTTCCAGGCTACCTCAGGTTCTGAGCTGCCCAGGGCCTGTTCCAGGCTTATCCCAGAAACCTTATTGCCGTGACAGTTTGCACTGGCCCAATGGATCCTACAGGGGAACATACCCCAAGGTCAGATTTATTTTGAAGCCTAGCTGAACGCATGGAAAGACAGGAAACTACCCAAGAGCAAGTGATGAGATATTTGCAAGAGCTATCTGCTTGTATTGCAAACCTACAGACCGCATTGACACGGTCACCTACACAAATCCCTTCAGAGAGTACCAGTTATATTGTTGTGCCAGGTCCACCGTTGTGGTTGGTTCTCCCTACGCCAGCCAAATACGATGGAAACCCAAAGAACTGTAGAGGGTTCCTGAACCAAAGCAGTATTCACTTTTTTCTACAGACTGAACTAAAACTGCCTATATTATCTCTCTTCTATCAGGGCAAGCCTTAGCCTGGGCATCTCCCCCCTGGGAGAAGTCTGATCCCATTCTGTCCAACATCAAGGGGTTCCTAACCCTATTCCGGAGAATATTTGATGAGCCTGTGGGGATCATCATCTGCCGCTGCCGACATCCTGCATTTGCGACAGGGCCGATCATCTGTAGGACAATACGTGGTCAACTTCAGAACCTTTTCATCAGAACTCTCATGGAACAATGACGCACTAGTGGCAGCCTTTTGGCAAGGTCTCTTTGACCGCATTAAGGATGAGTTAATCACACGAGACTTGCCCACCAACCTGGATGAACTGATCACGTTATGCAATCGGATAGATCTGAGGTTCCGAGAAAGACTTTAGAGAAAAGGGGTTCACAGTATGTCAAGCCACGTCAGACACCTCAAATCCGGTCTCCTTCTCCCCCTCAAGGAGAACCCATGCAATTGGGCAGGGTTCACTGAGCGTGAGTAAAGGGTCAAGGAGAAACTCTGCATCTGCTGTGGTGATTCTGGCCACGATCTGAAATCTTGTTACCAGAGGTTGGGAAACGCCACCTCCTTACCAACAGTGAGGATGTTTGTTTAGGAGTTACTATTTGTCCTCCTCAAGCTAGAGACTGTGTTCTCCCTGTGACGTTGAGATTGTTTCAAATTTCTGTGTACATCTTGTTATGGCCACAAGTGTGTCATAAACTCATAGAACAGGTAGAAGAGGTTTTCACCTTTAGCAGCCGCCTTTCCCGTAGAGGCTGGTTATGCTCACAGGTACTTGGATGCCCCCAGGTCTTATGCTCAGAGTAGTATTAGTTTATGCTAACACGGCAGTGCACAGGTACCGGAGGTAGGACATGGAGTAGCGGCAGGCCAGAGCTCAGCGGACTAGAAAGAGCACCAGAGAGAATGTCAGGTACAGGCAGAAGGGTCAAGGTCACAGGCACAGGTTCAGGATCCAGGGACAGGCAATTGATCAGGGTCAGAAGCACAGGTTCAGAGTCCAGGAACAGGCAAAGGTCATACACGGGTAATCAATCACAGGTTTCAACACCAAAGACAGGAACAGGAGCAGGCAGCAGTACTGGAACAGAACGCTATAACCGACAGTGAGGCTCAGACCTCACTGCCTTAAATAGTACTAAGAGCCAATCAGGACAGAGGAGGACATGGCTGACAATCAGCCTCAGGAGGCAGCTAATTAATTGCAAGCTAGAACTAGCATAGGTAATAACATAACCAGGAAGCATATATAAAAATATAAATGAACCAGTTTAAATCATATAAGAGCTCCCCCTGGAGTTGGAGGATGTCCCTACACCCTCCTACATCTATGCCACAAGGATAATCCCAAAGAATCATAACAGAGTATAGAAACTACAGCACGCGTCCGGCTGCTAGATCACGCAAGGATGCGGCATACCGCCGCAGCTCATGACACATCTCTGCTCTCTTGGACTCTGCAGGCAACTTCATGTCAGCTCAGTTAGCCAAGCAGTTAGCCATTCCTCTTGTCCAGATGTCTCCACTCATCTTTCTAACAGCTGTAGATGGGAGTCGTATACCTGGTGGCACCATCTCCTACCATACATCTCCAATAACTTTGCAGGCAGGGGTCCTACACTCGGAGATCATTCAATTCCTAGTAATTCCCGAGGACACCAATTCCATTGTTCTTGGTTTCCCGTGGCTCCAGGGTCACAACCCCCGTATCGACTGGTCTTCTCCCGCATTGCTCTCCTGGGGCCCGGAATGCACTAAAACCTGTCTTGAGAAGATATTGCTTTATCACAATACCTCCAACAAAGAGACTCCTGTTATTCCTGTGCCCTACCGAGACCACATAGTCTGTAAACGGGCTGCAGAGACTTTGCCATCTCACTGCGTCTGGATCTGCCCCATAGACTTGATACCTGGAAAGATTCCACCCCATGGACGGGTTTACCCTCTCTCTGTTACCGAAACACAGCTATGTCCAAATATATAAAGAAGAATTTAGAAAGGGGCTTCATTTACCCAACTTTTTAACCTGCTGGGGCCTGATATCTTTTTTGTTAAAAAGAAGGATGGCGGCCTTCACCCCTGTATAGACTATTGGGGACTTAATGACATCACTGTAAAAAACAGATACCCGCTGCCTCTCATCACTGAACTCTTTCATCGTGTCAAAGGAGCTACCATCGTTATCAAACTTGATCTCCGCGGTGCCTATAATCTGATTCAGATTAGGTAAGGTGATGTTTGGAAAACATCATTTGGAGGGGGATGGACATTATGAGTATCTCATTATGCCCTTCAGCCTCAGTAATGCCCATGCGGTCTTTCAAGGCTTCATGAACAAAATTTTCCGAGATCTCTTGTACACCATCCTAGTAGTTTACCTGGATGACATTCTTATTTTCTCTCCAGATATCAAGTCTCATAGAGACCATGTCAAGGAGGTCCTTCAATGTCTCTGTAAGAACAAGCTGTACTGTAAGCTGGAAAACTGAACCTTTGATGTTAAATCCATTTTTTCGTTCCTGGGTTATATCATCTCAAGAACCAGTTTACGCATGGATCCAGACAAGGTACAAGCCATTATAAATTGGCCTCAACCGAACACCTTGAGAGAAATACAAAGTTTCCTTGGGTTTGCTAATCATTACCCGAAGTTTACTTGAGGTTGCTCTACGGTAGTAGCACCTATTACCACTTTAACCCAAAAAGCTTCCAAACATACTAAGTGGTCTCTTGAAGCACAGAGAGCTTTTCAGCAATTGTAACAAGCATTTGTTTTGGCTCCTACCCTCTCGCAACCTGACATTAACAGCCCATTCTAAGTGGAGGTTGATGTTTCCTTGGTTGGTGTGAGGGCCGTACTTTCCCAAAAGTCTACCGATGAACAGTGACATCCATGTGAATTCTTCTCTAAGAAATTTCTCCCAACTGAGTGGAATTATGCCATCGGAGACAAAGATTTGCTTGCTATAAAGTTGGCTCTAGAAGAATGGCGATATTTGCTGGAAGGGGCTCGTTATCCAGTGACAGTTTATACAGATAATAAGATTTTTTTTGTACCTGAAGACTGCACAGTGTATGAACCCTCATTAGTCTCACTGGGTGCTGTTCTTCTCTCGGTTCGACATTCATGTTACCTACCGTCTGGGCTCTAACAACTGTAAGGCAGATCTAGTTTGGAAGGATCGCGCTCTCTAAAAATGTACTGCAAGAGCTGCTCCAGTTGAGGGTATCCCTCCCTCAATCAACGAAATTTAATACCAGAATTAACTAGGCGCTCATTGACTATATGTACCTCACTGATATGGAACCAATTAATCAGTAATAAATTAGTAATACAGTTGATAAGTAAAAAAACCTGAGTGCAAAAATGGCAAATAGATAACAATTTAATACATAACAATTATTACAAATTAGGTTAAAATCCACCTGTATATCACTATATACAATCAATTGGAAATACAATGGTAAATCAACATGTTAAATACCAATCAACAAGGTTGTACATTAAAAATTGAAATTGATGGAACGCCAAAATCGAAGAGAACATCGCCCCCATAGGTATTTTTAATTTGAGTGAGCATGTTCTCACACCACATGAAATTAGTGTACTTAACAAAGGATTGAAATTCGCCCCAACCAACAAAATGAACAAATTTCAAACATTTTTAGATATCCACAAATACGTGAGGAAATTAACCCTAAAAAGATATTTTTCAAAGACTCCTGTGGAAGCAACAGTTAGACAAAGTCCGGACTTATACAAACACACTAACCTCAAACCCCCCTCTCACTTTTATCCCAAACAATTCAAGAGCAAAGAAATAACTACATTTGAGACCTTAGTACTATCAGATCTGGATAAACTAAATACCACAAAGAATCCCTATTCACAAATGAACCTCACCAATGAGGAATATAAAGCTTTGAGAGATCTACAAGAATTAGATGAGATAGTAATAAAACCAGCAGACAAAGGGGGAGGCATTGTATTACTCAATCGATCAGATTACCTAGCTGAGTTGGACCGTCTATTGTCTGACACAGACACCTATCAACATTTAAAAACTGACCCTACCTTAGAATTCTCTAGTACTCTTAAAGATATTTTACATGAAGGCCTTGATAGAGGCATAATTAACCTCAATGAATACAACTACATTTACAATAAAAACCCCACCATCCCTGTAATCTATTATTTGCCAAAAATCCATAAACACCTGACCAACCCCCCTGGACGGCCCATTATATCAGGGATCGGCTCTATTACATCAAACCTATCCCATTACATAGACATGTACCTGCAACCGTATGTGAAGACACAAGCAGCCTATCTGCAAGATACTACTCATGTTCTACAACTTCTTGAGGACATAAATTGGAAACCCAACTACTGGTTAGTTACATGTGATGTGTCTTCCTTGTACACTATCATCAAACATTCAATAGGACTAGAAAGCGTTAGGTCCTTTTTAGAATCAGATACTGGTATTATGCCACAACAGGTCTATTTCATTGTATCAATCATTGAGTTCATCTTAACTCATAACTACTTTTGGTATGAGGGCGGATTCTACCTACAACAACAAGGCACTGCCATGGGTACCAGGTTCGCACCCAGCTACGCGAATCTGTATATGAGTTATTGGGAAGACAGATTCATTTGGTCTCAACATGACTGGAGTGCGAACCTGGTACTATGGAAACGCTACATTGACGATGTTTTAATCATTTGGGAGGGATCCGAATTCCCTCTACTCCTATTTCTCACATATATTAACAACAATGAGTATGGCTTAATATTTACAGCTCAGTATAGCCAATTATCTACACAATTCTTAGACTTGGAGATCTTTATCAAAGATAACAAGGTTATGACAAAAACATATCACAAGCTGGTTGATGTCAACAGTTTCATTTTATCTAACAGCAACCACCCTAACTGGCTACGTAGTATTCCAATTAGCCAATTTACTCGAGTTAGGCGTAACTGTACAGAGGTGGAAGATTACATTGTTCAAGGACAGGAGATGCAGGAGCAATTTCTCGAGAAAAAATATGATCCTGATCTAGTCAGCCAGGCCTTTAGTCAATTGAAGAACGCTGACAGAGATCAATTGCTCAAATACAAAAAGATTACTATAGATGCAAAGAAAGTAGAACCCACCAATACAGATAAGGTCTTTTTTGTATCCAACTATTCACAAGACTCAGACAGACTAACACGTATTATTAAAAAACATTGGCAGATCCTAATGCAGGATGATGTACTTGGATCCATACTCATGGACAAACCACAGATTGTGTTTAGAAAAGCCCCAGATTTTAAACAAACACTCACGTCCAGCTATATTCCTACTACTAACTCCACGAGCAGTAAGAACTGGCTACAAAACAGCAAAAAGGGATTCTACTATTGTGGACAATGTTCAAATTGTACCAAACTGAAATGTAGAAGCACCAGACCAATTACTGAATATCGGTCCATGAATACTGGGCAAACATTCAAGATTCATGAATTTATTACGTGTACTAGCAGCAATGTTGTATACTTATTGCAATGCAAGTGTGGCAAACAATATGTGGGTAGAACCATTAGGCAGTTGAAGGTTCGCATAAGGGAGCATCTGAGAAACATCAACATTGGTTATGAAAACCACCATGTCTCTAAACATTTTAAAGACACGCATCAGTGCGACTATGATGGCGTAGAGTTTATAGGGATCAAGAAAATTAATAAGAACTGGAGAGGGGGCAATCTTTTAAAACAACTAAACAAAGAAGAAACAAGGGCTATATACCATCTTAAGACACTAGCCCCATTAGGTCTGAATATAGAATTTGATTTATCCATTTAATATCAAGCATGTTCATATGATGAGAGCACGAATATATTCCATTATAGGTATTGGCGCCTCGGACAGACCACTCTAGGAGGTGAGTATAGTGAACCTAAGGTCATACCTCTCTGGTTATGCCCAATCTCGTTTGATCTTGGAAGCGAAGCAGAGAGGGCCAGGTAAGTAGCAGGATAGGAGACTACCTGCGAATACCTGGTACTATAGGTCCTATGTCTTCCCCCGGGAATCATGAACCCTGCGCGTCTAATACAGGAGTACTATTACACCATGCATGCGCTGTATCGGCCCAACCAGCGCTGTTGGCTCCATTATCCACATAGTGGACATACAATATAGACCTACCAGTCCTTTTTTTATTTTTTATTTTTATTTTTATTTTTATTTTTATTTTTGTTTATGTTTTTTATTCCGATATATAATTCTTGTGCATATATATGTATATATAAACATATATATATATATATATATATATATATATATATTTAATGTATTAACATATAATGTCATCATTTCTGCTTATTGGTTGAATAGTAGGACAATACGTATTAACTCCAGATTAAAATTCCCCAGATTAAAATTCTCATTTATGATGATTTTTTTCACCCACCTTTGTGTTATATCTCAGCAGTAATACTACACAATTGGAATCTTTGTTTTCAGCTTAGTACTTGTGTATATTGGTACACCCACGCTGGTTATCCTATACATACCATCCCCAATTGTATTTAAGCGATGGACCTTATATTTATAGTTATTCTCCTCATAATTAACCTACCGTATATTTATTATACCAGCTACCCACATTGTATGCTTACCCAATTATATCAATTTAACACTCTATGGAACAAATAACAATGCATTATGGGAAGTTTCATTAATATCAATTTATACCAGTTTTAGGTCACCACGCTGAAATGTAATGTAACTTTTATTCACCCATTGTTATTATGCGAGTTGCATCAGGACTATTATTGTTTTAATGTATAGTGGACTTTATGACATGAACCTCCAGCCGACATCTATACACGGATAACCCCTTTTTGGGCAACCAATCACCTCTTTCTATGCTTTATTTAAACATCCCATTATGAACACACAATAAACCCTTGAAAAAGTCCAGCTAGGACGAAACGCATTGGGACACGCCCACTTCACGTAACGTCACTCTGACAGGCACCACGAGGGATTCCCTACAGGACTATGCCCTGCACAGCTCTAACTCACAGGAACTAAGAGCGATTACACCACCCTGCCGCGCGGCCGCTGTGAGGGATCATAACAGCAAGTATCTAAACTCGAGCATCACTATTTTTATTTTTATTTTTATTTTTATACATATACTTTTTATTTATTTATTTTTATTTTTTCAATGGGAGTATAATTGTATCTCCTATCAGTCGTTGTCATTATCTGCTAGGACATTTTTTTGGTGTTGGCAACACCATATACATCTGCACTATAATTAGGACGTTTGTATCTCTACACCAGTCTCCTATATCTGCTATTTTATTTGGATCAAATACAAATCCACCGCATGTACAATTGGCTGGAGGCCATCAATTTTTAATGTACAACCTTTATGTTTTTATTGTTCACCACGCTTATGGTTATTAATGATTGGTATTTAACATGTTGATTTACCATTGTACTTCCAATTGATTGTATATAGTGATATACAGGCGGATTTTAACCTAATTTGTAATAATTGTTATGTATTAAATTGTTATCTATTTGCCATTTTTGCACTCAGGTTTTTTTACTTATCAACTGTATTACTAATTTATTACTGATTAATTGGTTCCATATCAGTGAGGTACATATAGTCAATGAGCGCCTAGTTAATTCTGGTATTAAATTGTAAGGCAGATGCCTTGTCATGGGCAATAGTAGATAATGAGGATCCAAATCCTTCTGAACCATGAACTATCCTATCCTAGTCCTATGCACATTACAGCCAACAAATCTGAGCCAATTCCTCCTTGTGGGAAAACGTATGTGGCAGAACCTCTACGCAGGAAACTTCTCCACTGGGCGCACTGCTCTAAATTTGCAGGACAAGCTGGTATGCGGAAGACACATGCTCTTATACAAAGGGGCTATTGGTGGCCTACTCTTCTTAAAGATGTTGAGCTGTTTGTCGCAGCATGTTCCAAGTGTGCTCAACATAAGAGTTCCAGGCAATCTCTAGTCAGTTTGTTACTACGCCTGCCGATTCCATCCTGTCCATGGACCCACATATCCATTGATTTCATTACTGATCTGCCAAGCTCTAACACCTTCAGCACTATATTAGTAGTGGTTGACAGGTTTTCAAAAATGGCATCCCAAGGTCTTACAGCTGCTCCTATACTTTTCCAAGTTTTCATCAAGGAGATCTTCTTACATGGATGTCCTGAGGAGATCATGTCTGACCGAGAAGTTCAGTTTGTAGCTAAATTCTGGTGTTCTATATGTAAAGCCCTCCAAGTTAAACTGAACTTCTCTTCCTCATACCATCCAAAGTGAATTGGTCAGACAGAAAGAGTCAACCAGGATCTGAAAACATTTATCAGGCTCTATGTATCCTCCTCTCAGGAGGATTGGTCAACTGTGCTTCCCTGGACAGAATTCGCTCACAACTCTCAATATAATGAGTCATATTCTTCTACTCCATTTTTCACGGTTTATGGGCTTCATCCCTAAATGCCAGTTTTTTCCCTATTACCTGCAACTTCTGTTCCAGCTTCTGAAACAGCCCTGAGAAAATTTGCAGACAACTGGTAACAGGTCCGGGAATCCTTACTCAAGGCCTCTCACAACTATAAGATTCGAGCGGATAAAAATGTAGAGCCATTCCTGACCTTAAAATCGGAGGCAGAGTTTGGCTATCTAACCGCAATCTCCACCTCAGATTACCTTCCATGAAGTTCGCCCCTCACTTCATCGGTCCATTCAAAATCTCCAAAGTAATCAACCCTGTTTCGTACAAACTTCAGTTGCCAGAGTACCTCAAGGTACCAAACATCTTTCACATTTCCATTCTCAAACCACTGGTGTTGAGCAGATTTTATTCCCCTAAAGCTGGTTCAAACCCCATTCTGACTGAACAAGGCGAGGAATATGAGATAAAGGCCATAGTGGAGTCTCGCTTTCAACATAATCACCTGTAATATCTGGTCGATTAGAAGGGCTATGCCCCTGAGGAGAGGTATTGGATCAAAGACTTTGATGTTCATGCTCCCGCCTTAGTCAAAAAATTCCATCAGAAATTTCCTGCTAAGCCCCTTCTTAGGTGTCAAGAAGCCACCCTTTGAGGGGGAAAGGTTACTGTCAGGTATCGGGGTCTTAGTCCTGTTTACACCACTCTGTGGCAGAATATCACCGTACATCTCCCTTTTATGCGAAAGCAGCATTCTATCCTGTGGCAAGCATGACTTCTGTCTGCAGTACTGGAGGCTGCCATCTTGGGTGAGACATTTGCTAAACATCCTGCTTAGTCTAAACACTTGATCTCATAAACCAATTAGCTTCCTCTGCAGACTGTAAGAGTCTCCTCCTACACTCAGCAAATTGCCAGTGCAACACTTTCCTAGTTCCTGGTTCCAAACTACCACAGTTGCTGCTGTTTGCTGCTTCATCCTGTCTGCTGTATACAGATCTCAACCATCAACTCTTCGTGTGAATTCAGCTTCATCCTGTTTGCTGCTTCATTCCGCCTGTTGTATACAGATTTCAACCATTTACCCTCTACGTGAATTCAGACTCATCCTGTTGCTAATACATGGGCTTAAACCATTTACTCTCTGAGTGAGTTCAGTTTAGTCCTATTTTCTGTTGTATGGACTTCTGTGTGGATCCTCCTCTGATCAATCTATTCCTGCCTCTCCTACTGGCTATCTGGGATAATAGGTTGTTGTTCTGAGTCATCCACTTTTTGATCCATCTCTGTGTCTCGGGGTACCGACTTCCAGTTCCAGGCCTATCTCAGGTTCTGAGTTCTGATTTGTCTAGGGCCAGCTCCAGGCTTATTCTGTTCAGGAGGTTGCCACCCCCTGTATACTCTCTGCCTGAATTCTGACTCTTCCCAGTCCAAGTTGTGGTATTATATTCCTGTGAGTTTCTGAGTTATTGGCGGTATTGCGTTTCTGGTCATGGGGTCAGGTCCTCCCTGTTCCCATGTCCAGGTCCCAGTCCATCAGGTCCAGATTCCAGTCATTTTTTCCAGTACAGAGTCCAGTCCAGCATCCCTCCTCCTAACATCTGGTATACAGGAATAGAGGTACCCCTATGAGCAAGACACTCATTCGGCCTCCCAGTTTTAACTACATCCCTGCCACAGCTAGTCCCAAGGGTCCCGAGATGGATCCCAGAAACCCTATTGCCGTAACAGCTTCTGGACAATAAGGTGGCACCTGAAGAGCGGCGCTATCTACTGGAGCGTGCCTGGTTTTCTGTTACCGTATATACAGACCATAAAAACTTTACTTATTTACAATCTGCTCAATGTTTGAATCCCGGCTTCGCCTGCTGGTCTTTATTCTTTAGCAGATTTCAATTAATCCTTATCTTTCGTACCTATAATAGTTCTAAACTTGCTGGACATGCTGGTGTCAAGAAGACAATTGATTTCCTTTCTCACCTTTATTGGTGGCTTTCTCCAACCGCTGATGTTCGGAAATACATTCAGGCCTGTGAGATTTATGCACGATATAAGTCCCTCAGACAGCCTCCAGCAGGCCAACTCATGCCTCTTCCCATCCCGAAGTCTCCATGGTCCAGCAGTAGCATGCATTTTATTACAGATCTTCCCAACAGCAATGGTTTCTCTTGCATTTCGGTGGTAGTCGACCGCTTCTCCAAGAGCTCTCACTTTGTCGCCCTCAAAGGTCTACCTTCGGCATCTGAGTTGGCATCTGTATTTATCTCTAATATCATCCACATCCATGGATGCCCTCAAGAAATCATCTTCGACTGTGGAGCGCAGTTTGTATCCAGTTTCTGAAGGTCGTTTTGCAAACAAATGGTCAACCAGGATTTAGAGTCCTACCTTCGGTGTTTTTGCTTTGCTCAACAGTCCTCTTGAAGTAATGTCCTTCCTTGGGCCGAATTCTCCCACAATATTCATTGACATGAATCTGATGATACTTTACCCTTCATTATCATGTTTGGTAGATATCCTATTTTGCCTACCTTTTCAGATCTACCTGATTTCTCCGTGCCTGCAACATAGAATTTAATTCATGAATTTTTCCAGATCTAGACCCAAGTTCAAGCCAAGTTACAACAATCCTTGTCTTGCTATAAGTATTTTGCAGACCGCCATCGAAGAAAACATCCCATGTTCCGTGGTAATGACAAAGTTTGACTGTCAACCCGGAATCTCACTGAAAGGGTTACGGCCCTGAGGAAAAATCATGGGTCAACATGGAATAACTTCATGTCCTTCGTCTTTTGGCTATGTTCATTAAAGGTCAATCTACCCACTCTATAAGAGAGGGGGAGTACTTTTAGGTGCAGTCCCACACTTCTCCTGGGTGTCAGGGAAGGATGCCTGTCTGCTCACACTGACGGCGCCCCACTGCCTAGCAACGAGATGCTCTTCCTCGTTCTCTGAGCATCGCATTCCATCGCATAGCGAGTAGATACTCTCTTTGCCCACCTGTGGTTGGATGCGATCTGACCGCCAAAAACCGCAGGACCAATCAAGGAGTACTTCCATCTATTTAAACCTCCATCTGGCTGTATTTGGCATCAGAGTATTGGTTCAACAGCTCCAGCCTTTTGTTCCTGTTCCAGCATTGTGTTTTGGCTCTGACCTTTGGCTTGATCTCCAGACTATCTGTGGTACCGTTCTCATCTATTTGGTTCTGACCCCTGGCTTCCCTCTGACCATTCTCTGAATTATCTTTGGGCACTTTGCTCCTGTTTGGCTTTTGACCCGGACCGTTTGACTATTCCTGTTCCACACTACCGCACTGGTGACTAGCTTGGAGAACTGCGACCTGCGCACCTCATGCAGCTAAGTCCATACCTCCTCGTGGGGGTCCCTGGTGAATACAGGGGGTGTGTTAGACTCAGTGCCTCCTTGTTTAGTTGTGTCAATACCCGTCGGTAGCAACTCCTGCAGTCCTAACATGACACTAAATTTTCCGTGCCCGTCCCTTGTTCCACTGACTTCCACTGACATCCGTCATGTGGGGTGTGTGTCACATGACCTTTGCACCCTCTAACTGTGCAGGAAATAAGAGGCAGATAAAAATGCTTGCCTATTCAGCACAACACCGGTGGAAGCAGTTAAGTGTCAGTGGGGGAAGGATAGGCCCCTGCTGTAATGTGGATGGAGGATGACCATTTAATCAATGGTGAGTGTGGGTGCTAATTACAGTGGGTAGAAGATACTAATTTATTATTAGGAAAAATATATTTAATGGATGGGTCATTGTAATGCAATTTCATTTAAGGTGGGGTGATAGGACTATTTATTTAATGCTTGGGTGTTCTGGGGCTGTTACTTGAATGTGGGGTTTGGGGAGAAGAAGGGTTATTTATTAGATATCAATACTAACTATTTAAATTTGGGGGGGAAATAGGTTAATTATTAAATTTGTTCCCTATTTAATTAATGCTGGAGGTGCTTCAGGGAGAAATATGTGTATTTATTAAAGGTTAATGCCATTAATGTAATATTGGACTATATTGAGGGGAAGGGTTACTTACTAAATGTGATTAATAATTATTTTATTTTGGAACTATTTGGGAGGGAAATAGGAGTATTTAGTAAATGTGAATACTATGGGGCATATTCAATTAGGTTTCCGGTTTGCTGGAACACGTCGGAGCGGGCCGCAAAGTTAATCCACGTTACCGCAATAATGTGGATTTTCATGCGCCCCTCATAGGGTTTCATAGGAAAATTTGCGCCATTGCGGTACTATATTACCGGCAATACTGCGCAGTATTGATCTTAAACCATTTCAGTTAGAGGTTTTAGCAAGATAATACTCATTATAAGCATGATATTATAATGAAATTATTACCCCAATTGAAAATTCATATTAAACAGTTTGTATTAACAACATGTCTACCAATACTCTGAAATGTGTAGATTAAATATTGAAGTGCACAGAGGCCAATGACTTTACTACAGAAGTAGCAGATTGCATGGCTTCTGTGAAGCACATAAGTCCCATGTTGGCATGCAATATTGCAAATATTCATTTTGAAGTTATTAAAATAAATACATAAAAATATTTTGTGATAAATAGGATTTCTTGGTTAATATATTTAAATCAATATATTTTATCTTAGGTTGTACCAGCAAAGGCAAATTGATAAACTGAAAATAAAATATTTCTATTGATTCTAATCATGATAATGTTATTATCATTACACAATTGGTGTACAGAAATGGAGTCCAAAGTTTAGTAAGATATTTCTCACATTAATTTAGGTAACTCCCAAACACATACCATACCTTGCTTTAAAAGCCTGCATCTTGTCTTATAACTTGATTATACATTGTAGTTTTTGTGTACTGTTGGGATCCTATGTTTCGATTTTACCTCAAGTTCTATTTGTTATATTTTGTTGAGAGAGCCCTGGTGGAGTGCTTGCTATCTTTGGATTGCCAGTGACATCTTCCTGTGGAGAGAAAATTGTCCATGGCATTGAGGATGATCCTAAGTCAGTGGTTTCAAGTCATCATCATTGTAATTATGTGGGGACCTTAGTTACTCAATGCTGATGTTGGGTATGTTGTCCTCTTGCCTAGATTTTCATAGTCTTCTCCCATCCTACCTAGTTCTATAAGTACCAGCTCATCTAAAGAGTCAATGGCTGCCAGCGAAAGGTTTTCTGCCATATTACCTCTTCTACTTTTCTTTTACAAATTTTAACCTAGCACTCAATAATAATATAAAAAAAATTCTGAAACAAATTAGGGAGAATAAATGACCATAATAGATGATTTTATCAGCTTTTCAGGTCAAAAGAATATATTTGTTAAATTATGAGTGTGCAGAGTGGAATCGAAAAGTGAATCCTACTCTGCAATTGCTGCATTTGTAATAGTCCTTCAGGTCTTTGCAGTCTCTTCTAATGTTGCAGATGAATCTGTCTCTTTAAAAGTTATGAGACCACCGAGTCTCTTTGGTTTGCAGCTTTTCTTAAACTTTGCTGAGTTATGATTAATAATTTTTAATATTATAACGCACCACAAGAATCACTTTGGAGGGGGGTTATGTTTTTTTTTTTATTTATTTTTTGTTTCTTTAAACACTAATGTTTATCATCAGTATATATCTTTATACCATGACTTAGGGAGCCACAATAAATATATCTCAAAGAAATGAAGCATAGTCTAACTGAGCCAAATTTCCAGGTGGCATGTTATGCTTACATGTGCATGCCCCTCTTTGCACTCCACTTGTGCTTGCATCAGCCCCCACATTCCACCTCTTCAGGCATAGGGAACTTCAAATGCATGTTAGTCAGGACTTAAAATTAAATTGCATTTTACTGCATACGTGTTGAGTATCAAAGAGGGGTTTGCAGCCTGCAGTTGGACTTACAAACAACTCAGGCCCTCAATGTGCAGTGCAAAGTACTACAGTTTTACAGCAGTGTGCCTAGTTGGTCTGCCCTGTGTACACCACAGTGCAAGCCTACTCTCAACTCTCAAGAGAAGCCACTGCAAACTATAAAATCAATGAGGTGTAGAGAAGCAAAAAATATGAAGAAGCACACTGCAAAAGTGTAAAGTGTTTCCATTTCTTTCCTGAAATTCTGCTCATCTATGGCTTAAATTAAGCATGACAATGATTGAAAACTGTCAATTAGAGGTGCATGGCACTACCAAAACAGATTTGCATTGAGTGTTTTTGTGGTTCAAAATTTATACCATTTGTCTCTTTTGGTTCTTGGTTGGGGGAATTGTTTGATCAGTTTACAAGGTCCGGCAAAGATGAAAAAATAAAAGTGCTTCCAGCACTAATGTGCATAGTCTAGGCTGGTAGCAACAAAATTGGATGGAAAATGACCACTACCACTGTCTTAATGTACCTCTTAGTCAGTTCAGTATGGGGCTTAATGTAATTTCCACAACATGTTCTAAGTTGCATTTGTGTCAGAAACAGTTGTTGAATATCATGGAAAATTGCTAAAAAACATTAAGGCATATGTAAATTTGGAAGATGTCTAGATAAAATTTAAGATTAAATTTAAGATTAAAATGACTTTTTATGCATGGATGAAGTGAACAAATAGTATTTGTCAGTATTGTTAGAGTTAGCAGAGAGACATGAAAATAATATTTTTCAAAAGAAAAAATCAAAGACAAATGAAGCAAACTCCTTAATATTTATTAAATCGTGATTTTGCAAATGTATGCCAGGACATTTTCAGAGGGATTGCCTAGTACTTTTGGTACATTAGCTTTATAATCCACGCCCATGTGTAAACCTAATCTCCGGTTGTAAAATAGAAGATGCCTTGCTGTTTGAATTAGAGTAATTATTATTTGAAATATGGTAACCAAACCTGTGCTTTATGTTTGCGTTATCGGAAAGTAGTTGCTTTGAAAATAGTATTCTTGAGCAGCATCTGTGTAGTGTTACACAGTGGGATCCTTGACTGCATCACTATTTTGTTTGTATTTTTCCCCTTGTTACATGTCTCTCCTCCCATCTCTCTTGTCCTATGGAATTAGGTGGATGTTTTAGTCCTATGCCAAAAGGAGGTTCAAGCTCAGCATATGGAAATCTCTCATGTCTTGATGCTGAACCCACAATCTCTTCACCCTGCCCTGCATTCTGATGCACATCCCTGCAGATACAGAATACTTTACAGTCATAGATTTGTGCAGTGTTCTTTCTAATACAAATAAGAACTATTCACAATATTTTCTTTGACCTACAGGTGGGTTCAGTACACCTGAACTCATCTTCAGAAGTTTTTATAAAATTTATTTTCACAATGTTTGCAAAATTATTTGCAGTCTTTTGTAACCACACAGGTGGTTCTCATTCAATATGTTAACGACTTTCTGCTGTGTTCCAAATCAGTCCAGACTTCCCTTGAAGATACTATTGTGTTTTCTTGTAGAAATATTCAAGGAGAAAATTCAGTTATGCACTGACAAAGTTAAATCGTTTGACACCTGGCTAGAGATATTTAGATTCCCAAAGAGTGGCCCTAATTCTCCCCCAAAATAAATAAAAAGCAGTATGTTTATTCCTTGGTTTGTCACAATTCTGTTTTCAATGGATACCAGGATTTTCATAGTTTTTCACCTTCAATAGTTGATTTCACAGAACATGCCAGATAAGGTTGAACACTCTCCCGAATCCATTGAGGCATATGAAGAGATTAAAAGACTCTTGACCTTTGCCCTAGCATTAGACATTCACAATTATAAGTAGTCTTTTCAATTGTATTGCAGTGATGATGCAAACACTGATTTAGGAATCCTTACACACTTCATGTGGGTTATTTCAGTGCTCAAAAACATTACCTTCATGTTTAAGGTCCATAGCTGCCACAGCTATTCTTATGGAAAAGACACAGGATATTGTGTTGCAGCATGAGTTACACTTATTTGTTCCTTGTGCTGTTGCTCAAACACCTGAATATTGGCTGTAGAAAGGTTTTCACGACGGGAAATTATATTACTAACTCCTACTAACATTACAATACATAAATGTTAGAATCTTAATCCTGTTATGTTGTTGTCTTCTGAAATCTCACAAGATGAGGAAAACAATCAGACATTTCTGAGACTCCATTGTAGAATCTAGATTTCATTTTTTTTAATGATGGAAATGTTTCATGGATAAACACATGATGGCTCACTAGTGACAGGATATGCAATCACAAACTCAAGTTATTGTCATAGGGACTTAAATGTGTTTTGCGATAATGTCAGGAAGAGGCTACACTAAAGGAAATGAATACATGAAAAATGAAACAGTGTCATAAAACAGAGGATGGAATTTGGGTAGTCGTGGAAAACGGATGTGGCTAGATGCCACTAGCCGGCTCCCACAGCTTTCGGGTCTGTGAAGTCACACTGGATGTACACCTGACGTACGTTTCACCTTAAGGGCTTAATCATGGGATTAAGCCCATGATTAAGTCCTAAAGGTGAAGCGTACGTCGGGTGTATGTCCAGCATGATGTCATAGACCCGGAAGCTGTGGGAGCCGGCTAGTGGAGTCTAGCTGTGTCTCCCGTCTCTGTCAGATTTATGTTTGGTTATACATATGGGAGAGAGGAAAACTTTTAATCCAGCTGGGCATGATATTTAACACTTAAACTTTGTATGAGAAAGTGTAAATGCTTTTTACCTAATGTGACTCTATATCGGCACTTAGAGAGTGTCACATAGAATAAACCTATGTAATAGGAGACTGGGCGGGTTTTAACTACATAGGGTTACCAAGTCTCCAGTCACAGAACAATTCAGTCCTAAGAATTCTCTATTCTTCTTATGAATTCAATAGTTTACTATTGAATATCTTATGAAGAATTTTGACTATTATGGCAAAGAGACCTTTTTGCCACATCTCTCTTGCATAGGGATAGGTGAGGTCCTGGGGAATATTTAGAGAAATGCTGCATAAAGGGTTAAATCCTTGCAGAATCAGACTCCTAGCCTGTATACACACAGCTGGTATAATAAAGTAATTAGACCAAAGGGAGGAGACTTGTGTATTTAATCTTGAATTGTGCACTTGTTAGGGGTGACTGATGCTGAACTAGTTGGCCAGTTATGAGAGATCTGAACCATGTTTAGTTAGCATTAAGGTCACCAGGAGGTGTAAGCAAAAGGTATTGCTTGCTGGTGTCATCCTAACAAGAAGTATTGCTATTTATTGTGATGCAAACAATAAATGTATGTTTGACTTACAACAACAAGTTGTTCGTGTTGCTGATGTCTAAAGGGTGCTCTTGCAACAAGTAGTGTCAGAAAGTGTCAAAAGTGCTACAAGAAGGCCACTTTTGTAACACTATATAAATGAAATTGTGGTGTGAAGCTGTGACATTTTGGTTAATTCAACATTTTAGATTATTATCGCTTGATATATTTATATCCTCTATCTTATACTATGCTTACACTATGAAATACACTTGTTCAAACATCAGACAGATACTTCCCATTTGGAAGGAAAATGAATGTGTTAAAAGTAACCTAACAATATGGAGAACTGTGCACATCAATACAAAGTACATATATATATATATATATATATATATATATATATATATATATATATATATAAAGGGTACAGTCGTGCCCTTATATTAAGGTTACATATAAAAAACATCATTTTGCCATTAGATATCTGTGAGAAGGGGGCATGGTGTTTGAGGGTCTACATTTTTAAAATTATTAAAGCTATTAAACTGAAATTTGGCATGCGAATGAAGAACCGTCCATAGGGGCCGCATGCCAAATTTCAGAAAAAAAGAATAAAAAATGACAAATTAGGAATAATCTAAATTTCAAAATCTCGCCGTTTTTTTCCACTTCCTGTTTCGCAAAAGTTGCTGTTTTTCTGCTTTTATTGGGAGAGCGTAACTCAGTGTACAGGGCTTTTAATGAATGCGGTAAGTTTTGTTAGAAAGCTATTAGGGCTGAGGAGTGCCTTTGAGGGTTCACAAGTTTGACAAAGTTACAGTTTTTTTCTCAATTTGGTAAAATATGCCCCATTTTAAAGATAGGGGATTTCATAATGTTGCACATGTCAGATAGAGGTGTGTGCAGGGTGTACTCAAAGTGGCTTCACTTGAGAGTATAAATATGGCTGACTGACCCTCTCGCTTAGAAATTTTCTTCTGTGAGCAGGAGACTTTAGCCATATTTATTGGGTACAGGGGGACTGGTTGGTGTTTTGGGGCTGAGGGGGGCACACTATACTAGTATTAGCCCTGGCACCGCTCTCATTTCACAGTATATTAATCTCTGCGAGCGGTGCCAGAGCTGTGTTACAGGGCCCGTTTTTACTTCCCGCCCCCTCAGTGACGTCAGTGAATTTATTCACTGCACTGAGCTGAGGGGCGGGAAATTTAAAAGCGCTCTGAGATTTTCTGCGGGGATTTGAAAAAAAAAAAAAAAAAAAAAGCGTGAGGTCCCCCCTCTATTCAGTATTAACCCTAGTGCTGCCAGACTATTGCTGGTTCCGTGAAAATCAGGGAAAGATTTTGCGGGGGGTCCCCCCGATTTTCACGGAACCTGCACTAGGCAAACCAGCTGGGGTTGGAGGCACTATAGCAGCGGCAGGGGTCCCCCTGCCATAATGTCTAATCAACCCCAGGCTGTTCAGCGCTGGGCTTTATTCCCTAGGGAGTGGAGTCCGCCAAAAAAAATGAGCAGGACCCCCCCTAGTGACACCCAGCCCAGTGCTGATAGCACTAGGGCTCTTCCTACACCCCTGGACGGTGGGTGTAGGGTAATAACAGCGATTTAAGTGTAAAAAAACCAACCAGCCAGCCAGGTTGCCCTAAATAGTGTGGGCATGCTGCTACTTGTATAACTACAAGCACTAGCATACCCACGGCAGCCAGGGCATGTTGGCATTTGGAGAACCACAAGTGCCAACATGCCCTGACACCCACGGCTGGCTGGGACCTGTAGTTCCACAAAAGAAAATGTTTACAAAATCACAACACCCTCAGTAAAACCACATCCATTTAATAAAAATAATAAACCCACAATAAAGACAGTAAACACCCTCATTGATACCATATATTTTTATTAAAAATAATAAATACCCTATACTCACCACTGAAGTTTTAATCTCTAATGTCTCTTTCTAAGACACGCAGGCCCTAAACTACGATTAAGCTAAATTAAGAAAATGTAATAGTACTGCATGTGTGTATTCCAGTGAACACACAAATCTGTGAATTAGCAGCTGCACCATTTTGTGAGTGACAGCAATCTCACTCCATGATAGTGCTGAATCTGCAGCTAACCACAGGATGTGGTGGCAAACCATGTCTGTATTGCGCAAGTAACACGCCCATTAAGGTTCCTGCCTTAATCGTTGTAATTTCATTGCTTTTTGGAGTTTGAGTGGAAGAGTTTCAAAAGTTTTCTTACATTTTAGATGGTGTGTAAGGAACCTTAATCGGACATGTTAAACCGTAAGGTTTTTTGTCTATGGAATATATATATATTTGGGTGGAATTACATACACTAAATAACGGCTCCCACTGTAGGTCAAGTTTTTAAACTATGCCTTACTTCTTTACATTTCTATTTAACTCTAATTTTAAATATTTCACCTTTGTAGATAAATAAAGCCAACTAAACAATATTTTAATTTGTGAACTAATAAATTTAAATTTAAAATCATTTTCTAATTAGGAGTGCTCTAAATACCAACCATTTCTCATGTGGTTGTACCACATGAAAATGTAAAGTTGGAAGATCATGACTTTGTAAACTCTATAGAGACCTAAATTGTGAGTGCTCACACAACATGATTGGCAGATGATTGGAATAAGATTATTAAACAGTATGACCCTCCAAATGAAACGATAATTGGCAATTTGGAACGATTGTCGTTCATCATGTGAGTATATACACTTACGCGATATGTGGCCGAGTTTTTGTTTATCTGTTTATTGGGTGATTGACCCGATAATCGACTAAAGAACCTCCAGTGTGTACCTAGCCTAAGGTCAAGCATTTGCCTAATATAACAGGTTTTTTTTAGAGGTTACAAATTGGTTTATTGCTTTTATTTAATTAATAAAGATAAGATGGTTACAGTATGTGTTAATTTGTACAGATATGTTTCCCAGTTTTGTCTGAGGCCTTGCAGTTTACTGGTAAATAGATTTTGAAAGAATTTGTTTGTAGATATGGTTTACCCAGAGTCATAGAGAGTGACCAGGGAACTCATTTCACTGGAAAAGTGTTTCAAAGAAAGTGTAATATGATGGGAATATATTCAAAACTTTATACCTTATATTATTCTCAAGCTTCAGGGAAAATTGAAAGAATAAATGGAGTAATTAAAAATAGGTTAGCTAAGTTTACAAATGAAACAGAAATGGCATTGCTTAAAGGCACTTTCTTTAGTGCATTATACCATTAGGGTCACACAAAACAACTACTCAATCTCTCCATATGAACTGTTATTTGGACTTTAACCAAGATATATTATTTATCCACAGACTGACTTATAACTGCATTGATGATCTAATGGTTTGATATGTCATACAGTTGTCTAAAAAGTTACAGAAGTTTTGGCAGGTCCAGAAGGACACTCGACCACACTCATCTCTTGGGCCTGCACACAAGATACAACCTGGAGACTATGCTATGGTAAGAAAGTTCTTTCACTCTGGTTCCCTTACAGATCAATGGGACGGTCCTTCAAAATGATAAGTTCTACTAACCACTGATACCACTTTGAAAATTGCAGAGACAGACACTTGGATCCACAGTTCCCATTGCAAACAGGTCAATGACCCAAGCTTAAAGGAACCAAAGGACTCAGAACTATACAGAATCAAGATGGAGGTGATGATCTATAATCAGCTATGTGGTTATCGACTTATGCCCTTGGTGCTTGTCTCATAGGGACTATGATTTTTGTAACAGGTTTTAATATATTTTGGAGAAGACTTGAAGAGGATTTGGGGAAGTGATAGCCAATCTGATATATTAGATGAGGATGATTTTAATAAGACTATTTATGCTTCTTTTCTAAACAGGAACATCGGGAAATTCAGAGATTGTAAAGGATTACCACCAATTCCAAATTGGATTTGTCAGTATTGTGGTACTCTGCCAGAAGAAATGTGCAAAGATGGTGTTCTGATAATGATGAGTATTACAACAAAGAATATCCAGTTGACTAATTGCATGCTATGCTAGGAGAAATGTTAGGGATTACTCATTGTTGGGTATGTACTCATCTATTAAGTAAAAATATGCCAATGTCACCAGTTCCGATATGTTACGAAGAATTGACTCATATATGTCCCAATAGAATATGTTAAGAACAAAATTGTGATCTTCAATAACAAGCTAGAAAATACCAAGTCAAACAGCGGCGCAACAATGATAAGATCAAAGGCAGCTTGTAGCAAATTAAAATAGGTCACACCCATCCCTACTAATAATCAGACAAAAACATAAATTTGCTGACAGGCGCCATAAACACGTGAAAAGAGAAGAAATATCCTCTAGTATAAATCACTACACAACAGGATCAAGCACATCACCTGAGCACAGATGTAATGAATTCCATCAACACCAGATGGTGTTAATGATGAATGATATAAAGTCCCATTAATATGGAAGTCCATATAAAAGTTGATCCAATGTTCTGAACTCAAAAAAATATGTATGCTCTTCTACGGTGTTAACGATGCGTCCCCCATGAGTAGGCATAGAAAAAACAAACAAAAAACAAACATAGTGCGATCTCTTGAACCAATATAATAGAGGATAATACCACTTTTACGTGCCCGTGTACTGGTTAAAGTTACATCAAACACCACGTGATAAGGATAATCTTCTTAACCCCCCAGGGGTATACACTTACTAGAACAAATACACTTCAAAGCATATAAGTAGATTAAATTCCTCTTATTGGATCATCACTCCAGCACGAAGTTCACTCCGCCATAGTAAGAGCAAAGAAGGGAGAGAAAAGCTCCATAGTGTAAAATCTTTGACGCAATTTATTCCAATAAAAAACATATAACATAAAGATGTCTCCAAAACATAGGATCACGTAGAGACAGAGATAGCTGGACCTTTACCGTCCTTCTCTTTACAAACGAGCGTAGCAGAAGATAATACACTGCAAGACGTGCACCGGGTAACACTATAAACAATGCCAGCTACGCAGGAGAGAAAGGAACTTGACAGAGGGAATCCCCGCTATCAGCGCCTGACGTGCAATAACTCCCGTCAACCAAAGCGTTTCGGCTCACTTGGAGCCTTTGTCAAGGTGTATGGAAGGAGTTACAAACATAGGTCCTTTTATATCCTCAAAATACACTTCACATGTGTACATTAGAAAACCATATACATACAGAAAAAATTTGTAGTACAATATAAACATGTAAGAATAAACTTATAAAATAAACTATAATAATACCAACAAAATATAAATTAAAAATAAATATTAAATATAAAAATAAAAATAATGATAATAGTGGTCTCCGATCCACCATTGATCACCATCTTGACCGGAGATATTGCCGCTTAGCTTCACAAATGTAGCCCATTGATGTTATTCCAGTATAAACCAGCAATGGAGCAACTTAAGTAAAAAACCTAAACTAGTCATCTGAGAGGAACCACTTAAGTTCAAAATCCTGATTAAGACCTTCTGGGGATAGAGTGCCCAAGTTGAAAATCCATCTCATCTCACATTTAGCGAGAGATATAAAGGTGTTTCTCCGTCTCCAGTTGCTCTCTATTTTATCAATCGCTAAAAAGTTTTTAAGGCCACTAGCTGCACAATTATGATGGCTTTTAAAGTGGGCAGAGACAGAATGATTTTCGTAACCCTTCTTTATTTTACGTATGTGTTCAGACAATCTGACCTTTAGTGGACGGGTGGTATGTCCTACATAAAAGAGGCCAGATTTACATTCAAACAGATAAACTACATTGGGAGTGTTACAACTAAGGAAGGTTTTAAGCTAGAGATCTTATTCCTTTGATCTGCAAAAGTTGTTTTGCATGCTGCACATGTGCCACACCTAAAAAATCCCTTGGAGACAACCACTGATCTTTTAACTTCCATAAGGGAACTTTTAACCAGATTGTCTTTCAAGTTAGGGGCACATCTGCAAACAAACCTAGGATTATCAGGGATAACAGCAACCAACAGCAGATCTTTTCTCAGTATTCCCCAATGTTTGGAGACAGCTCTCTCTATCTTCCTATGCTGGGAATTATACTGTGTTATGAATGCTATCTTATTATCTTTTGGTTTGCAACCTTTAGAGCGTGGTTCCAATAATTGATTTCTGTCCTTATCATTCACAAATTCAATTGCTTCATCAAGCAGTTTAGTTTTATAACCCTTACTCTGGAATTGTTTTTTTCATTCCAGTCATTTGTTCTTCCAATACATGGAGATCTGAACAATATCTTTTTAACTGTAGAAATTGTCCCTTCTGAACATCCTCCAACCACTTATTATGATGACCACTTGTGGCGAGAATGTAGGAGTTAGAATCCGTGGGTTTTCTATATGTTTTAGTGCAAAGATGATTGTCAGAAACATAAATGTTAAGGTCGAGGAAATTGACATCATCCAAACTAATATTAAATGTGAATGCGACATTGATATCATTACTATTCAGTTCCTCATAAAAATGATCTAAACTTAAACGATCACCCTTCCAGACGAAAAAGACATCATCGATGTATCTCATCCATGTCACCGGGTCCGCCCCAAGCTTCTCATATTGCCATATGGTGAGTTCTTCCCAAAACGCCAAAAATAAATTAGCGTAACTTGGTGCCCTGGGACTGCCATGGGAACCTGGTGCCCATGGCAGTCCCATTTCACTGGATATAGTAATGCCCTTCAAAATAAAAGTAATTATTAGTCAAAATGAAATAGATGCTCTCTATTATAAGATCTTTGATAGAGGAGTAGTTGTACTCTCTATCTAAAAAATATCTGATAGCCTTCAACCCATCATCATGTGTAAGAACCGTATACAAGGAATTGATATCCGCAGTTACCAGAAACCATCCTTACTGCCATTGAATAGTCCCTAGTTTTCTCAAAACATCACCTGTATCTTTGAGGTAAGAAGGATTTTTAATCACTAAGGGTTGTAGATAGTGATCAACCTACTGAGAAAAGTTGGATTTCAAGGACTTGGTACCAGCCACAAATGGGCGTCCCGGTGTATTCTGGGTGTCCTTGTGAATTTTAGGCAGAATGTACAGCACAGGAGTATCTGGATACGCTATTGTTAGAAACTCAATAGTCTCCATATCCAAAACTCCCTTCTCTTTATATTTCTCAAACATAGTACCAAGTTCTGATTTCATTTTGTCAGTGGGATCGTTCTTCAAGATACCGTAAGTCTTCTTATCTTCCAATTGTCTTAAGATCTTGGCCGTATACTTAGCCCTATCCATTAAAACAATTCCGCCTCCCTTATCTGCAGGCTTGATTACTAAGGAGAGATATTTCTTAAGGGATTTCAATGCATTTCTTTCTTTTTTGGTACAATCGATTCTAATTCTTTTTGTACCAATTTCCCAAAGCAGTCAACTTAACATCCTTTATTAAATACCGGGTTAAATGTAGTTTTTTTCTTAAAAGGTGCTTTATTGGGCAACGTATCTTCTAACTCTACCGAATTAGGTTCTTTCGATTTCTCCTGAAATTTTTTTTAGAGCGAAATTAACCTCAAAAATTTCTGTAAATCTATAAAAACCTGAAAATGATCTATCCGATGACTAGGGATAAATTTTAAACCCTTGGACAAAACCTTCTTTTCATCATCAGTAAGAACATCATTACTTAAATTAAAAATCTTCACCTCTTGGTCTTCACCAAAGGTACCCTTAATAGGTATAGCTAATTTCTTCTTCCTTTTATTAAGATTCCTCCTATTGGGTCGAATAATTCCACCCCTTTTGCCCCTTTTCCTTCTATTCATTTTGATGTTCGGGGTTTTTGATGTTCTTACTTTTATTTTCTGCCTTCAAAGTTTTTTCCCCAAATTAAAAAATATTGTGCTGGTACTGGGTATTACCTCCTCATCCTCTAGGGCACCAAACGGGTTCTTATGAAAAAATGGATTGGGACCTGTTACTGAGGGCCTCCTATCTCTATATGACTCAAAATACTTTCTTTCTCCCAACAATCTTGATGTTTTTAAGGGGGAGTTTCTATGAGGGTATTTTCTTCTACGTGCTTCAGTCCACTCCTCCCTTTCCTTTTTTAGATGATGGTCATTCCCTCTATGTCGATCTTTGTGAGGGCTATAATCCTCTCGATGTCTCTTAGATTGTAAATTGGAAATATTGTAATGTCCATCCCGTCTAAAGTAATTTTTACTATTATGATGATAAGAACAGCCTTTAAACTCGTCTCTCGACAGACTAGGTCTCTCTCCAAATCTATTCATAGATGAATATTAGACCTAAAGTTAGCATCAAAGTTCTTCTTCTGATTTCTATATACATTAGTGGGTACCTTGGGAGATAGAACTCTCTCCTCCTCCTTTGCATTTAACCTATCCCTAATGTATTTATTATGCTTACGTAGGGTCACTTCTCTTGTGTCCTTAACAATTCTAGAAACAATATCTCTCTCATGAGTTTTTATATTCCTCTAAATCTGAAAAGGGATGGGTTAAACTCTTAAGTTCTTCTATATCATATTCTAACCTCAATAACTCCTTTCTTCTTTCTTTTAATATGAGGTCTCTTAGAGAAAAAGAGCATACATTAAGAATATCTGTCCATTCTAAAGTATAATGGTGTAGAATATTCAATAACAAGCTAGAAAATACCATGTCAAACAGCGGCGCAACAATGATAAGATCAAAGGCAGCTTGTAGCAAATAAAAATAGGTCAAACACGTCCCTACTAATAATCAAACAGACAAAAACTTTTTAACTTCTCACGATCATTAATGATTCCCAAAGATTGGCTAAATGATGTTATACATAAAAGGGTACCGTAACAGGTTCAGTCCTGTGGATGACGCTGTTGTCCAAATATATATACTCCTCCAGATTACGGGCTTGTGCACATGTGTTGAAATGCCAGTTAGTCAAACCTTCCCTCCCGGGATTCAGATGTTCCGCCCGATATGTAGCGCCCAGCGGGACTCAAGACCAACACCGTACAGCGTTTAAAGGCTTGAAGACTGTGTCTTCCGTGGCGCTGCAGATGTCCAGCTCTCAGCTAGATGTTAACGGCTCCACTCGTCGGCGGTACACTCCAGCCCACGTGTCAACACCAAGAGAAGACTAAAATAGTGGATAAATATCAACAACTTTATTGTACCATACAAAAGTACATCTGTACTTACACTGCAGTAAAGGTGAAAATGTTCTCAATTGCCTCTCAATTGGACACACCCATCCTCTCAATATACACAACCTTCCAGCATGTACCGAAAAGAACAGATACCAGCGATAGTGCGTTATCCCAATATAAAATATTTTAATAACAACCGATAATGAAATAAATATAGAATATAAAACTTTCTCTTTCCTCATATAGAAAGACACACATCTTATGTGAGGTTGGACTCTTACCCCGTTCAAGATGGACACAGGCACGTAGAAATAATCTTTTTTCCCTCTCACACGATCGGGTAGTCAGCTGACTATATCCACAAGCCGCTGATATCGGGTACAAGTCCAAACACTCCCGTGTGTGTATGTCTTTATACTCACACACACAACCTGTCGCATAACTGACGTTATCCTAGAATCTGTGTGTCACACTGACACATATTTCCGCTAGATACACCCCGCCACACTTCTTATGCTTAAACCCAGATGTCCCTTTTTTATAGAGATGCTCCCTGACCCCCGTGTTTTGGTTTTGGTTTTGGTTTTGGATCTGGATTACCGTCGTGTTTTGGTTTTGGTTTTGCCAAACCGCTATTGCATGTTTTGGTTTTGTTTTGCAATTTGTTAAAAAAAATAAAAAAAATTGTCCTAAAACAACATAATTTAGGTATTATTTTGTACCTACATTATTAGTAACCTTACTAACACTAATTTCCAGTCATTTCCATTCAATTTTGACCACCTCCTAGGTCACAATATGATTTTCATACACTTTCAAAGAAAAATTGCTGCAGTTCTTGCCAATTGATAAGAAAAGGGCCATTTTCATGCCTGGGCATAAGACCAAAAATCCACCTCATTTGTGTGGAATTATTTTTACACAAATCCTGACAACAGTTGTCTAGCCATTTGTAGCGTTTTAAAGCCACACTCAGTAGAGGTAGGGACCTTAACCATCTGGGATCCTCATCCATGTTACGTCATTTTTCAGCAAGTTCTTGGAAAGCTGTTGGAAAATCAGAAACTTAGGTTAAAAAAATAACAGCAAGAAGTCCAGTATCATCTGCCTCTCTTCTCTCATCTACATCCCAGCACCTGCAATCTACCCTCCCCAACACCTTCATCATCAATATCCCTAGAACCAATAATTTACAGTTAAACAATCCTTTGCAAGAGAAAGAAAGTATGAAATCTGTCACCCAGTTGCAAAGCGGATCACAGACGCCATAAGGACTATACTAGTATTAGATCTGCATCCAATGTCCATTATTAATGCAGCTGGTTTTAGACAGTTACTTGAGGTGTTCTGTCCCTATTACCAAATTCCATCACAACACCATTTTACTAGAAAAGCTATTCCTCACCTCTACCAGAAAGATCTTAAAAATGTAATCATTGGGCTACAAAATGCCATTCTACCCACTGTACACTTAACCACAGATATATGGGCAAGCGGAACTGTGCAAAGTAAAGATTATATGACTGTGACAGCCCACCGGGTTGGTCATTCGCCTTCACTAGCAGGGACAGCAGCAGCATATACCCAAGTACGTCACATTTTTCAGAAGTAGGCTACTCTGTGTATCAGCAGCACCACTAAGAGGCATACAGCTGATAATCTGTTCCAAAAACTAAGGGATGTCATTGAAAGATGGCTAATCCTGCTTGGACTTTCCTGAGGATATGTAATTTCTGATGACGACCCCAATATTGTTCAAGCATTACAACGGGATTGAATTCCATCACATTTCCTGTTTTGCACACACAATCAACTTGGTGTTACAGAACTTTTAAAAAATGACATGCACGAGGTGCTGTTTGTGTCCGGAAAAATTTAGGGGAAATTTCTGTTTTCTGCAACAGCATGTAAGAGAATTCAGCAGCTGCACAAAGATTAGCATTTGAGGGGAATGTACTTTAGTCCAGCGAAGTAGTCACCTGTGAAGAGAGTGCAGACACGGTTAGCTTGAGTCAAGTGATTGCCTTAATAATACATTTTGACAAGGAGCTGCAGAAATTTAACGTGTGACATAAAACAAAGTAAATGTGCTAACTATATTTTAATTGTAGACAAAATACTTAATTTGCTTCGCAAGGATCCAAGACCTATCAACATATTGTTAAGACGTCTTCTCCTTCAGTTTCTCTGGCAACTGCTTGTTGTACAAAAAATTGCTTTCCCAAGACACACAGTGGTGATGCAGATGATTCCGCACAACATTTAGATATTTGCTCTGCTCTAAAAGAATTGGCCAAAAATCGTGACAGCTCTGCCCTAAAATGGACTACTAATTCCATTTCGAATGCCATTATCGCCAATTACATCATAGTACACAGACTTCTATTATGGTGGGATGAATTAGTTTTGTTTGAGGAAGATTAGCACTGAACCCTGCCACCTCGCCTGTTTCTGAGTGAGCTATAGTACAGTAAAATGTAACTGCAGATTTAGACCAAGAGTGTCAGCCCTATTATTTCTATATCACCAATTACAATTAGCAATGGAGCTGTTCTCTTTGGGTGTTACCTATATAACGCAGAAGAATTTGCCTGCAAATTCTACAGACAAGCCTGCTTGTCTTCCTCTTCATCAATGACTTTTAGCAATTGAGCACTCGATTTTGGGTGTATATTACACTCAAATCGTTTAAATGCAAATTAGAAAAAATACAGTTTAATCCCTGCTAGGCCCTACACCATCCTTTGTATGTTAATAGTAGGATTGGTTGATGGCACACATCAGCAGAACTGCTGAAAGGGCCCTTCTTTATGGGTACATTATCAGAATGCTCACAATTAGATATACACCTGGTGGATGGACTCTACACAGGGATTGGTGTCATTTCTGATTCTGAGCATACATTATCCTCTAATGCCTTTCTGTTTTCTTGCAACTTGGCTTTGACGCGTAACAGTAGTAGTGCACCACTTTTAGACTCCAAATTACTTGGTCTTGCTTGCACACGAGTGACCGTACAAAAAAAAGGCCTAGTAACATTTTTAGATCTGCCACTAATAGAGAAAGGCAAAGGCCTCATTCTTTCTTTGCCAATGCATGTGTAGAATGGCATGTTGGCAATTGTTTTTTTATAGGCACTTAACTTTTCCTCAGTTACACTTCTTTTTCGCTTCAACACAGTAATTTTTTTTTGGGTGTGTGTTTTTTTCCCTAATTTATAAAGACTATGTACTTTGACATCGCCTTTCCCAGATGACGTACTGGGAACACTACCATCAGGACTGGTGACAGAACTGGGTTGCTGATTCTGCTCATATGTGGACTGCTTTGAATCCATTTTAATGAGGCCAAAGCACTTGCAGTGCCAAAATTGTATTAGCTAGATGCTGCTGACAAATATGACTTTTGACAGCCAGAAAAATTAGTGTTTCACACTGGGGAATATGGGACACCGCAAAAGCACTTGTAGTGCTAAATATTGTTTTTGGTACTGCTGACAAATATGTATTTTGATAGAAAAAAAAATTACTGTAAAACACTGGTGAATATGGGACACCCCAAAAGCACTTGTAGTGCAAAATATTTTTTTTTAGATACTGCTGACAAATATGACTTTTGACAGCCAGAAAAATTACTGTAAAACACTGGTGAATATGGGACACCCCAAAAGCACTTGTAGTGCAAAATATTTTTTTTTAGATACTGCTGACAAATATGACTTTTGACAGCCAGAAAAATTACTGTAAAACACTGGGGAATATGGGAGACTCCAAAAGCACTTGTAGTGCAAAATATTGTTTTAGATACTGCTAACAAATATGACTTCTGACAGCAAGAAAAATTACTGTAAAACACTGGGGAATATGGGAGACCCCAAAAGCACTTGTAGTGCAAAATATTGTTTTAGATACTGCTGACAAATATGACTTTTGAAAGCCAGAAAAATTACTGCAAAACAATGGGGAATAAGGGACACCCCAAAAGCACTTGGAGTGCCCGAAATTAAAAAAAAAAGCCTCCTCTATCCTCCTCTTACTGCTGTAACAATTGGTATTAATATTAGAATTGTATAGAATAGAAACAATAATGTGTCCAATTATTGCTCTGTCCCTGCGCTGATATAGCCTGTGACCTAACCCCGCTCTCTCCCTCTGTAAAATGGCGATGGATTGCTGTGGAGGCTGGTTTTTATGGTTTTCAAATTTCGCGAGAACCGAGCTCAGAAATACGAATACATCACAATGACATTTTGCCTCGATTTCGATTCTGAATGGACGGGAGAGTACCGAGCCTGCTCGGCTCGGTACTCGGATAGGCGAAATTTGGATGGATTCGGAGCTCGGGGAACCGAGCCCGCCCATCTCTACTTTTTAATTTAAATAGGCTTAAAACTGCAGAAATTTGCTTTTGAATTAATTCCTAGTAATAGCGTTACATGGCTAAGAGGAGCTGTTTAAATCAATTTGTTTGATTATGTAAAACTCCTGTTTTCCTCAGATGGTGCTTGTAGATAAGAGAGCCCCAGATCCATGGTTATGGACTAGCACCTTCTGTCCATTTACAGAAAAATATCATATCATATTTTCTCCAATATCATGCTTAGTATGTGTGGTATGCAGGTAAAGGATGACCTGTTGTGTGGAGGCAAAATCATGTTTGTAAGCCATTCTGGTGAGAAGTTGAGACAGGGTAATTTAAACCTGACTTATAAGCTTTTGTCCACAGGGGTCATAAAACTCTAATTTGCATTAACATAGACCACCTTTCAGTTCTGACATCACAGGAAGGGGGCTGTGGGCCCTGCAACATGGTTTTAAAACTGACCTGTGACTTTAAGGATTCGTTCACTTTTGGGAGTCAATCTGATATTGAAGAGTGTCCCATTTTCTGCTTTTCTTTTATTTTATAAGAAACCATTGCATTATATATTTGTATGTAATTTGACTAATTGTTTTATCTGAAGCATTGTGGATGTATTTTCCATATTAAATTATACTCAATAAGTTCAAGGGCTAGATTTACTAAGTTGCGGGTTTGAAAAAGTGGGCATGTTGCCTATAGCAACCAATCAGATTCTAGCTGTCATTTTGTAGAAGGTACTAAATAAATGACAGCTAGAATCTGATAGGTTGCTATAGGCAACATCCCCACTTTTTCAAACCCGCAGTTTAGTAAATCTAGCCCCAAGTCTCTGTGTTCTTATGAATTCACGTGACAATTTGGTCAAAATGCTTCATAGTGGAAAACAGGAGTGAACATTGTGGTTTATGTTAACTCTGATTATAGGGAATTGTGATAGATTAGTTCTTCATAAAAAACCTTGGTTGTGGCATAATTGGTAAGGCAAAGCTTGTGTGTGGCATAGATAGGGGAGGATTTAATCATTTTAGAGAGACCAGGTGGTTGTTTTTGATTAACCCTTTTGTCACACAAACGCCACGCAGGCTCAGGTGGGTGCAGATCATGACAAACATGCAAATGTTGAAAAGTAAAAGTGATGGAAGGTTAGTTGTTTAAGTGTCGCTAAATTGTTCTAATGGTAAAATAAGCTCATTTACAAGGAATACTCATGAAGAAAAAATATATATCTGCATTAGATTTGTATTATTTAACATGATTCTTCTGTTAGCGCCTTTATATTTACAACAAATTTCTTAATCTATTACAATAGAGATTTTCACTATAAGGAAGGTGCTACTATTTAACTTCATGAATTGAGACATTTTTTAAAGAGCAAAAAGTTAATCAATGTAGTGCATTCACAAACAATTCAATATCATATTCTACTCACTTAAATCTGCAAAATTTAAAATATTAACCTTTAATATATATCTGTCAAAAATCATATACAGTCATCATTTTCTTTAAAACCAGTCTGATGTGTGTGAGTGAAGTTAAAAATGTATGCTGAGTGAAATATTTCTTATTCATCAAATAATTTATCCAATAAGATGTTAACATCTTATTTTCTACTATAGTAATTAGCAGTGGAAGTAGTTTGTCAAGTATTATGCCTTCTTAGTTCCTTTAAGTATATATCCTGGATAGTTATCTCACTGAGATCAATTTAATTTATAGTTGCAATGTTATTCTGAATTTACCTTCAATAGCCCCTTTGTTAGGAGCTGTCTATTAGAGGTGATTACTAATTTCAATTTCCCTCTGTGTGAAAAGGACGGAAATATCTATTCAGGTCATTCATAATGAACATTAAAATTTTATTTTATTTTTCAAGCTTAGAAAGATGATATCCTATATGAGAATAAATTATTAAATTAATTGAATACAAGATGTGTTTTCCTTCATAACCTAATGGTTATTTCCTTTTGCCACTCGTAGATGTTAATAATCCATTTACTTGTATACTTTCAATAAGGTTTATAAGGGGTTTGAAGTGAGATGTTGTAATATTGCCCCCTTGTATTTCCATTTCTCATTTAATATGTATCTGTTATGGATACGTGTTAGTAATAGAGAGGAGCAGGCTCATTTTCCTGAAAACCGACCCCACCCGAACTTCGGGGATCCGAGTACAGTGCCGAGTTGACTCAGTACTTTTGCGCTATTTCGAATTCCAAAACGAGCCAAAACGTCATGGTGACGTCATTGGAACTCAGATCTCGCGATTATTGGAATCTATAAATACTGCCCTCCATGGCGATCTAGCGCCATTTGAGAGAGGGCTATAGAAGGGGTAGGATAGAGTGGCAAAGAGAAGAGCTCCAGTCAATTGCTGAAATACTAATATACAAGTTCTTGCAGGCTTTTTTTCCTGAATTTGCACTAATAGGTGTAGTGTCTAATATACACACAAAGAGAAGAGCTGCGTTGGTAATTTTGTCATTGCTGAAATAAAAATATACAAGTCCTTGCAGGTTTTTTTCTGAATTTACAACAATAAGTGTAGGGTCTAATATACACGCAAATTCAGAATTGTTATATAGGTATCAGACAAAGAGCAGTGCTCCATTGCTAGGAGTCATTGCTTAAATCCAAATATACAAGTCCTTGCAGGCTTTTTTTCTGAATTTGCAGGCAATTTCAGAAGTGTTATATAGGTAACAGGCAAAGAGGAGTGCTCCATTGCTAAGAGTCATTGATGAAATACAAATAGGAGGGCTAGTAGGCTTTTTTTCTGCATTTAGAAATTTAGAAGAGTTATATAGGTAACAAAGAGCAGTGCTCCATTCCTAAGAGTCAATGCAGAAATACAAATAGAAGGGCTAGCAGGCTTTTCTTCTGAATTTGCAGGCAAATACTACTGTGTTATATAGGTAACACACAAATAGGAGTGCTCCATTGCTAAGAGTCATTATTGAAATAGAAATAATAGGGCTGGCTGGCTTGGTCTAAATCTGCAGTTACATTTTACTGTACCATAGCTCACTCAGAAACAAGAGAGGTGGCAGGGTTCAGTGCTGAAACAGAAATTGTAATAATAGGGCTGTCAGTGTTCTTCAAAGTCTCCAGTGACATTGTATCTTGGTATAGCTCATAGAGAAACAGGAGGGGTGACATTGTTGTTGTCACTCTCCAGTCTCAGTCATGATGATACTAATCCCTCTACCTCATGTGCTAAAGCCTATGTTCAAGTGCATAGTGGTTTTAAGTCAGGGAAACAAAAATGTAAATAAAAGGCTTGTACTTTTTCAAGAAAAAAACCTCTCTAAAAATAGCTGAAAGTTTACTGTAGAAAACCATACAGTTGCCAAGATACCATTCTACCCAAAATTTTACAAGGCATACCAGAATCAGGTAGTTCCCTTCTTTTAGCAAGATTTAAGCACCTACAATCTACACTGTCAGCATATTTACCCTCATCATTGTGTGTATCTTCCTAAAACAATACAAATTCATCCCCGCTGGAATCCACCATCACGGAAGTCTGCGTACTTTGATTCAATTGCCGATAATGGCCTTACTCAAGGAATTTGTAGTTCATTTTATGGCAGAGCTATCACAATTTTGGGGCAATTCTTTTAGAGCAGAGCAAATGTCAAAATGTTGTGCTGACTCATCTGCATCTCCACTGGGTGTCTTGGGAAAGCTAAGTTTTTTCCGAGAAGCAGATGCCAGAGAAACTGAAGGAGGAGACGTCATTACAAGATGTTGATAGCTCTTGGATCTTGGTGAAGCGAATTAAGTCCTAGATCTACAATTACAATATAGTTAGCGGATTTGCTTAGTTTTATTTTATCCTTCAATTTCTCTAGCTGCTTCTCCAAAAGTATAATTAAGGTAGTCACTTGACTCAAGCTAACCGTATCTGCACTCTATTCACAGGTTACTACTTTGCTGGACTAAAGTACATTCCCCTCAAATTCTAGTCTTCTTTCAGCTGCTGCATTCTTCTACATGCTATTGCAGAATCCCGAAAATTACCCTAAATTTTTCGTGACACAGGCAGCATCTCCTGCATGTCATTGTCATTTTTTAAAAGTTCTGTAGCACCAAGTTGATTGTGTGAGCAAAACAGGAAATGTGATGGAATTCCCCCCGGCTGTAATGCTCTAACAATATTGGTGGCGTTATCAGAAATAGCATATCCTCAGGAGAGTCCAAGCAGGATTAGCCATGTTGCAATGACATCCCTTACTTTTTTTGTAACAGATTGTCAGCTGTAGGCCTCTTAGTGAAGCCGCTGATACACAAAGTAGCCTACTTCTAAAAAATGTGACGTACTTGGGTATATGCTGCTGCTGTTCCTGCTGGTGAAGGCGAATCACCAACCTAGTAAGCTGTCACAGTTATTTAATCTTTAGTTTGCACAGTTCAGCTTGTCCCCATATCTGTGGTTAAGTGTACAGTGGGTAGAATGGCATTTTGTAGCCCAATAATTACATTTTTATGAACTTTCTGGTAGAGGTGAGGAATAGCTTTTCTAGTAAAATGGTGTCGTGATGGAATTTGGTAATAGGGACAAAACACCTCAAGTAACTGTCTAAAACCAGCTGCATTAATAGTGGACATTGGACGCAGATCTAAAACTAGCATGGTCCCCATGGCGTCTGTGATCCGCTTTGCCAATGGGTGACAGCTTTCTTACTTTCTTCCTCTAGCAAAGGATTGTTTAACAGTCAATTGTTGTAAACTACTAGTAATCTTCTTCTGGGTTGAAGATCCACCCCTAGCAGCAGCAGCAGCAGCAGCAGCAGACTAACGCTCAATAATTCTTCAGAGGAATCATAATTAGTGGAGGAGTAATCTAGAATTAGGAACTTGGATGCAGGACTAACTCCCATCACTTCTGAGGATACTGATGATGAAGATGTTGGGGGTATGATTGCAGGTGCTGGGATCTAAATGAGAGAATGGAGGTAGATGATTCTGGACTGCTTGTTGTTATTGTTTTAACATACGTTTCTGATTTTCCCAACAGCTTTCCATGAACTCGCTTCAAATGGCGTAACATGGATGAGGATCCTAGATGGTTAAGGTCCCTACCTCTACTGAGTATGGCTTTAAAAACGCTACAAATGGCTAGACAACTGTTGTCAGGATTTGTGTAAAAATAATTCCACAGAAATGAGGGGGATTTTTGGTCTTATGCCCAGGCATGACAATGGCCTTTTTCTTTTCCCGTGCAAGAACTGCCACAATCTTTGTTTGAAAGTGTATGAAAATAATATTGTGACCTGTGAGATGGTCAAAATTGACTGCAAATGACTTGAAATTAGTGTTAGTGAGGTTAATAATAATGAAGGATCAAAAAAAAGTACCATTATGTGATTTTAGCATATTTTAGCAATTTTTCAAAAACAAATATAGATCCAAAACCAAAACCAAAACACACAAGGGTGGTTTTGCCAAAACCAAAACCTAAACCAAAACACAAAGCTAATCCATATCCAAAACCAAAACCACTTCACGGGGGTCAGTGAGCATCTCTAGTTAGTAAGATCTTTGCTTATCTGTTATATTAAGAAGAAGCATAAAGTAAATCTATAATTGTCCCTTATTCCACTGCTACCAATATTTGATATCAGTGTAGTTAGTATTTTCATAGTTGCAAACTCTCTACAGACATCAATTGTTAGAGTGTCAGTAGTATTTGTGTCCCAGTGCCATCACTTCTCATCCAACACCATGGATACACTTCTTATTCTTTGAGGGTGGATTTCATTCCTTTCCTATGCTACCCCTCATGGTCACATTGCCACATTCAATATCTAATATATCTAGTCTTAAGTGGGCTTAGATAACCTTAAGATTCACCAATCTTTTAGCATATTGTATATAAGGAGAAATGCTCCGAAGAAGCAGGATGTTTTTTTTTCATATCAGTGGGTTTAAATTGTCCTTTTTCTGGTAATGCTAGATGTGTTTGCATGTTTAACAGAAAAAAATAACTTAACTTTGCAAATGATAAAAAAAGAGTTACCGTATATACTCGAGTATAAGTCGACCCGAATATAAGCCGAGGCACTTAATTTTACCACAAAAAACTGGGAAAACTTATTGACTCGAGTATAAGCCTAGGGTGGGAAATGCAGCAGCTACTGGTAAGTTTCAAAAATAAAAACAGTGCTGATATCGTTAACACTGGGCTCCCAATAATACAAACGTGAGGTTGTAAATGAATATATCAAAATTTATTGTTATTAAACATCAATAAAATTTTATAAGTACATAATATATACCCATATCCTAATAAATTGTACACAAATGGTTAAACTAAATCCTCTGCACTTGGTATCAAGCCTAATAGGTGAACACAGATATAAATAACATTCACTAAAGACAACTCAGATCATTAATATATAAATCAATGAGACAGTCTGTGGATACTAAATACATGTGCCAGTTAAGTTTATTCGCCTTTAGAAGGTGATGAGCAGTTACTCCTAAGTGTTCAGAACAGTACAGTAATTTAGGCTTTAGTAATGCAAAAGATGCTGCACATACACTAAATAGAATTTGATATAATAGCTCAGATAAAGATAAGTTTGATTTTGTTTGCTGGAAGAAACATTATAACAGAACAATACAATTTGCTTTGTGTGATTTAACCCTTATTATACTTGAAGTTTGGGATGTTTTTAGACTTTTCAATGATTTCACAGTTATGCAAAAGAATCTTCAGACACTTATTAATAGGTGACAAAAAATGAAAATATTGGACTTTATAAAACTGCTGCAAATAATTGCAGTGGACAAGTCAGGGTACTCACATGTGTCTCTGACCAGCGGGGCTAGATGGAAATGTCCAGGTCTTTAGCTTTGACTGACAGGCTCCTTTTCATTTAACTTTATTGTTCCATGTGCAATGAACACACAAAAACGGGCTACAATAAAATGGTGGCTGACAGTGATCCACAGAGGCTGCAGATGCCTGCAGATGAGCGGGGGAGACTGGAAAACGGAGACCAGGTAAGTGGGACTCGAGTATAAGCCGAGGGGGGCTTTTTTCAGCACAAAAAATGTGCTGAAAAACTCGGCTTATACACGAGTATATACGGTAACTTACTGCTTCGCTGGGTCAATGTCTGCAGTTGTGCTAATGTCTAATGTCGGTGGGCTACCAGCAGCAGTTTTTTTTTAATTGGTCAAAGCTAAAACTATTATTATTATTATTATTATTATCATTTATTTGTTAGGCGCCACAAGATTTCCGCAGCGCCGTACACAAAGCAAACAGTAGACTATACAGGGTGAGACAGTACAGACCAACAAACAAAATACCAATGCTTCAGAAACTCCAGGCAGGTTAATGAGGCGGAGTGGAAGAACAGGTGTGGAGACAAGAGGGAAGAAGGCCCTGCTCATTCGAGCTTACATCCTAAGGGTGGGTGAACAAAACAGACACAATTGGAGGAAGTTGAAGTGTGGGGAGAGGAACTGGGAGGAGATAGGGTAGAACGTTTTGGAGGAGATGCGGGGTTAGGTAGAAGGTTGGTAGGCTTTGAGGAACAGGTGAGTTTTGAGTGCTCGTTTGAAGGAGCACAGATTAGGAAAGAGACGGATGGAGCGAGGCAGGTCGTTCCAGTGGAGGGGGGCGGCACGGGAGAAGTCTTGGATTCTGGAGTGGGAAGTGGTGATAAGAGTGGAGGAGAGGCGGCGGTCATTAGCTGAGCGTAGGGAGCGGGCAGTGTGAATGGAGATGAGGTTAGAGATGTAAGGGGCCGTAGACTGAGAAAGAGCCTTGTACGTCGTGGTAAGGAGTTTGAAAAGGACTCTGTAGGGGAAAGGGAGCCAGTGTAAGGCAAGGCAGAGAGGGGAGGCAGAGGAGGAGCGGCATGAAAGGAAGATGAGTCTTGCAGCCGCATTGAGTATAGAGCGGAGGGCTGCGAGGTGGGAGTGGTGGAGGCCAGTAAGGAGGAGGTTGCAGTAATCAAGGCGGGAGATGATGAATGCGTGTATAATAGTTATGGTGGCTTCCTGAGAGAGGAAGGGACGGATGCGGGCAATGTTGCGGAGTTGGAAGCGACAGGCTTGGGCGAGGGATTGAATGTGGGGGGCAAAAGAGAGAAAGGAGTCAAGAGTGACCCCAAGGCAGCGGAGTTGGCTGACAGAGGAAATGGTGGAGTTGTTAACAACGATAGAGAGGTAATGGTGGAAAGGGAGTCGAGGCGGGGGAAAGACAATGAGTTCAGTTTTAGAGATGTTAATTTTGAGACATCCAGGAGGTGATGGCTGAGAGGCAGTCAGATACACGAGAGAGGAGGGAGGAGGAAAGATCAGGAGAAGATATGTAGAGTTGAATGTCATCAGCATAGAGGTGATACTGAAGACCGAAAGAGGAGATGAGAGCGCCAAGGGAGGAAGTGTAGAGTGAAAAGAGTAGAGGGCCCAGAACAGAGTCTTGAGGGACTCCAATAGGGAGAGGTGAGGGGGTGGAGGAAGAACCAGACGTGGATACAGAGAAAGAGCGTTTAGCAAGGTATGAGGTGAACCAGGCAAGGACAGAACCGGAAAGGCCGTGAGAGAGAAGAGTTTGCAGCAGGAGGGGGTGGTCTACAGTGTCAAAGGCCGCGGAGAGATCGAGGAGGATGAGTAGGGAGAACTGACCTTTGCTTTGGCTGATAGGAGATCATTGGTAACTTTGGCCAAGGCAGTTTCAGTGGAAAGGAGGGGGCGATAGCCAGATTGGAGGGGGTCAAGGAGGGAGTTGACCGAGAGGTGTCTGGTGAGGCGGCTGCAGACAATCCGCTCGAGTAATTTGGAGGCATAGGGGAGAAGAGAGATAGGGCGATAATTCGCAAGGGAGGTGGGGTCAAGATTGGCTTTCTTGAGGATAGGAGAGATTAGAGCGTGTTTGAATGAAGAGGGGACTATGCCAGAGGAGAGTGATAAGTTGAAAAAGTGAGCCAGGTAAGAGCAAGCAGTAGGAGTAAGAGAGCGAAGGAGGTGAGAGGGGATTAGATCAAGAGGACAGGTAGAGGGTGGAGAGGAAAGAATAAGGGAGTGAACTTCATCACCAGATGTAGGGGTGAAGGAGCACCAGAGCTGATTAATAGAGGGCGGTGAAGCGATCGTGGTGGCAGGAGAGGGATTGGAGGAGGAAATGTTCAGTCTGATGGCATCAATTTTGGAAGAGAAAAAGGTGGAGAAGTCAGAGGCGGAGAGGGAAGGTGGGAGATGGGGAGGGGGGGGGAGAGAGGATGGAGATGAAGGTGGCAAAGAGGCGACGGGGATTGGAGGACTGAGAAGAAATGAGGGACTTGAAGAAGGATTGTTTAGCAAGGGACAGGGCAGAGCAGAAAGAGCAGAGCATAAATTTAAAGTGGAGGAAGTCAGCCAGGGAACGAGATTTCCTCCAGAGGCGTTCAGCTGTGCGAGAGCATTTTTGAAGGAAGCGGGTAAGTTTGGAGTGCCATTAATGTATGTGCAAAATATACCCAGGGCCACTTTATTAGGTACATCTTTCTAATGCTTTCTAAAACTAGTTTAACCAATGGTAAAAACCTCTATTATAGAGCTCTTTGCACTTTGATAAATAAGTTGCATAGAGTAAAAGAAAGGTCTTCATTGCAGATTTGTTTCAAAGTGATTAAATTAATACTTTGCCAATTTCCTACTAAAAGAACATTTTGTATTATTATAATCTTGTTTTACTCAAATTTTTAGTGTGATTTGTCCTGAATTGACAGAAGTAATCATGCCTATTTTGTATGTTAATCAGTTAAAAATTGATTTGTGATGAAAACTGCAGCAAATCAGTTGTATGTATGCGTTAATGTATGTGCAAAATATACCCAGGGCCACTTTATTAGGTACATCTTTCTAATGCTGGGTAGAACCTCCTTTTTCCTATAACAACCTTGATTCTTCATGACATGGATACAACAAGGTGCTGGTTCATTTTAAAATGATAGCATCACGCAGTTGTTGCAGATTCTTTGGCTGCACACTCACATCCCAAAGGTGGTATTGGATTGAGATCTGGTGATGGTGAAGGTCACTGGAGTTCACTAAACTCATTCTCATGTTCGTGGAACTAGCTTGAGAAGATGTGTTTTTTGTGACATGGTGTGTTATCAAGCTAGAAGTAACCAACAGAAGATAGAGGACTATTGCCAATGTGCTAGGAAGTACCTATTATGCCACCCTGTCAGGCTGCTGGGGACAGGTTGGGCTTGCCTTGCCACTGTCCTCTTTCTTTATCTCAATTGCGCTCCTCTAAACGTGGTAGGAGGGACTCTGCTGCCACCACTAAGCTCCTTCAATGGTACCAAGAACTGCATCCTTATGGAAATACTGCGGTGTGGTATATAAGGGGAGGGCGTACACATGTAACCCAGGATAGCAGCCTCACAGCCAATTCTGAATACCAACCATATAATATATACTTTTTGCATTATTGCCATCAACCCGCAACCATTGACATTTATACTGAAACTCTGCATTCAGTGTTTATTTCTACTTTTACATTTGTTTACATTCAGTTTTGTTTTTGCCTTTGTTTTGTTTTGCTTTTGTTTCCTGTCATGCATTCAGTGTGTTAATCATCATTGTTATCCCACTGATTACCCCCACATTATTACTTCTTCACACCACCACCCAGCAACATCTTTTCTCATAACTCAGACCTCCAACAGTATTTGAGCGCATCTGGACTATTCTTCTTATTAATTCATGTTGTTTACCCAAAATTTTGCCCCTACCATGTGCTTGTTGCGGCAGATACCAAGATTTTTCAGACCAGTGAAATTTTTCCAGTTTTCAACTGTCCAGTTTTGGTTAACTAGTGCCCACTATACCCTCAGTTTCCTGTTCTTAGCTGACAGGAATGCAATCCAGTGAGCTCTTCTTTTGCTGTGGCCAATCCAAGATTCATTGTGCCATGTGTTCAGAAATGCTCTTCTGCACTTTCCTAATTATGTCTGGGATGCAAATGAGTCCAACTGTAAATGAGCTCTATTATTGGTTATGCACAGTACTGTGCTTTAAAACAGTGCTCCACAACCAGTGTGCCACGGCACATTGGTGTGTCTCGAGATGTCACTAAGTGTGCCTCAGCACCAGTGGCAGAAATACCGAAGTTTGCGGACGGTGTAAGGCACCAGACCACGCTGAGAAAAAGGGTCCAAAGGGTGAATTAGCCACTTTCTGCTGGCTGGCTCCTCCCCAGGATCCATTCTAGCTGTGATGCACGGGATCAGCCGAGGGCTAATCCATCCTACCCCTTCCTGCTCACCACCTCCTCTCTCTTATCTCTCTCCCCTGCTCCTAGCAGGGCACAGTAAGTGGGACGCCTCCTTCCTCTGATTGCAGGATCAGTGCTACAAATTATTCCTGAGACATTTTGAATTTGAAAGTCACCCATACCCCCTTTGTCCGAGAGAGTCCACACACAATCTACTTGTAAGAGGTGTAACATGTACAACATCAGATGCGGCTCTGGCTGCAGTCAAACTTACAACAGGATTTGATGTATGTAGCAATCACACCCCCACTGGAAAACCAATCACATCCAATCTTTCATGGGTTTCCTCCTGACCTTTCAAGGTATGTCAAATGTTTAAATAAAATATTGTACACACAGCACTTTTCAATGCCACGAAAAAAAAACACCTATCACCTCCAAAGAGAATTTACACTAAGGAATGTATCCATGTCACAATAGGAAGATATTTGAAAGGTCAATTAAGAATCATGCCTAGCCTGCTGGAACATTAATCAGTGTTTCATAATACATTATACTTGCTAAAATACATATACATTTTGCTACACAGCTCTCTTAATGTGCAGTCATGTAACCTTAATATGTATGCACATTGTAATTCTGCTTTTTTTTGTATATTTTTGCTTTTGGTGTGCTGCAGAATTCTGGGAAGGTCTTAAATGTGCCAAGGGTGAGAAAAGGTTGCAGACCTCTGCTTTAAAATGGCACAGAATTAACCTTCTCAATATTTTAGGATTTTTTTAACCTTATATCAATGGTGATCAAGCTAAGTTCTGCTATTCCATTGCTAATAAAAAAGGAAGGCATTGACAGTATGCTTTCAATAGTAATAATCGCTTTATTGGCAGAGCTATAATTAAAAAAAAAATAATTTGAATTCTTGTCTAGGTGTTAACTTAAGAAGACTTTCTGAATGCAAATCTGTAAGCTTGCTTAATGAGCATATCAGATGAAGGAATTTAATCAAAAAGGATTTGTGCTTACTAGATGCATGTATTAGCAATATTAAACACAGAATTATGGGTCAGGATTTTCATTAGTGTCTGTGATTAGAACACTATCCCTTGGTTAGAATAAAATTAATTTATTATAGATTTCCACAATAAAAATCAAAGACTAACCACAAAAAAGGAGATACCTCTTTAACCTAACTTTTATAGAACTATTATCTTACTGAAATTAAGCCATGTAAAATTTGTCTTATTTGTCATTTTAAACCTATTGTATATTAAAGAACATTAACGCCAAATTCAATTTAAAAAATAAACATCAAACAAAAATCCAATTATCAATTGGTTCCTTCCAATAATTTTGTTTTATTTTGAGATTTTGGATTCACAATATATGACTCTTACCACTCCTGGTCCAGTTAACTCACAATTAACAATGTTGTTAGGTGCATATAATCACTTGAGTTTTCTGTAAAAGTAGTCCAATCAACTAGCCCACTAACCCATGACCTTACACAAATGTTTTACTGCAATGACTGGCAAGGGAGCTTGACTGCTACTTGAAATCCTTGTGGCCACATAATGTCAAAATTATGGGCACTGGGTATACTTGACGTTAGAAAATGAATTATTTAAACTGCTCTCTCTGAAGCCTGTAGTAGTTGTCTTAGAGCATAGACACCTGATACACTGACCATCATTGACTTTACTAACTGAATGTAATCAAAATTGATGCCAGTGGTTGATGAGTCAATTGTAGTGGAATAGTCATATTATAAGATTTTATTAAATTCTTTATTTAAAGAGGAAACAACAGGAAAAATACAAACAGCATAATATTTAAAAAGAAATATGAATGTATAAGGTGTTTCCTCTAAGTTTTATGCATTATATTAATGGTAAGCGGGAAAGGGGTAAATGATCGGAGAAAAGGGGAGAGGGGAGTTGGAAAGATATTATAATATTTTAAAATTTTAATATGCTTCCCTGCTTCCTGTTCCAGTACAGGACAGACGTTTCTTGTGAGCTCTCCATTGGAGCCCAGCTTGGAATTCCATCTGGGCCCTGCATTTACTTCTGGAGATGCCTCGCTTTGCTGTCTGTTCCTCGGGTCATCTATCCCACTTATGGGCTCATCTTCCTCATTCTTTGGTCAACCAGACCCCTGTCTGTCACCTCTACTACAAGCTGTGGATTGGGCCTGTTCCATCCATTCACCCATGGTTTGACCCACTACGACTACAGTTTGATCCACTATAGCTAATGTTTGACCCACTACAACCACTGATTGTCCTCTTCTGTTATTAAGCTCCCTACACTTATAGACCCTCTCATGTGGTGTCCTTCAGTCCCCCTTTTAGGTATTGCGATCTTCCCTGCCACTCTCAACTACCTCTGGACCCTGTTCTCTCCCTGGAACCCTGGACTTCTGAAATCTGTTCCTTGGATTCACCTAAACTCTGTTCCCTGGTCTCATATGAAATCTCTTCCCTGCTCTCACCTGAACTTTCTTCCCTGGACTTATATGGATTCTTCTGGGCTCACCTATACACCTCCTCACCACCCTCTACCATTGCGTGAGTACACCAGAATCTGTGGTCACCCACTATCCAAATTCACCAGTACCTGTGGACACTCACCATCTGTTTCTAATGCATTTTTTCTTCTCTGCTTGGTATTGTACTCACTATGGACCTGAGTCATTAAGGAACATAGCTCTGGTTTTTGCGTGTATTGTACGCAATTTCCTTCTGCACATGCCTAGAAAGAGGACACTCGGTCGTCAACGAAAGCAAGTCCGCTGTGTATGCAAACGCAAATGACAATTACGATGGTCTACGATTTCGGGGAATGAACGGGGCGGGGAAGGGGTGTGTGCCCATACTCGATACACAATGTGGGCGTGCCAAACTCAAGTGAATGCAGTTACGTCGGAATGAAGCTATGCGTGTGTTAAAGTTTCTTGTTTTTTCTGCCGCATCTCTTGCATCAGCTAAGGGGCTTGTCTAAGTCCTGAGTCAGTATCGTATGCATGCTATAACATGTGTCTGCAATCAGGAACAACTGTAAAAATGTATCTTATGTACAGTAGACATTTAGGACAGCCTAACCCTAATGTTTTTCAATGAAAAATAAAATTAACAAAATAAGGTAAGACATGAGAGCAGACAGTGCCATTCCACGCAATATGATGAGACATATGTTGTCAGGGTTAAATAATGATGTATTGGCTCATATACACAGACAATCTTATCTCATAGGAAGTCTTCTCTATCACAGAACACACAGTAATTTACCCAATCCAAAAACATAACTTTTGACATTCCTGAACAGTATAGTAAATTAATTCTTCACAATTCAGGTGTGAATATTTGGGATTGAGTCCCAAAATTCCACCTGAGAGTATCTCTCACCTCTGCTCTGCTTGTGTGTTGCTAGATGGTTTACAGTTTTGGGGCTTCAAACTCCAAGATGGTTATCTATCCCAGGTCTGGCTAGTTTCAAAAGACTCTTGGTCAATTGCACTGGTCAGTTAGGTCAGTCAACAAAGCATACTTTGAGAGGTTACATACAGTAAAATATTCAGATTCTCATACATGAATTCAACAGAAAATAACAATGAGTCATTAGATATACTACATAATTGTCACACCTCCCCCTAAACCTAGGACACAGAGAATTATAATCTGTTACTGTCTCTCCTGCCCATTCACCACTTCTGCCCCTTTGCACGAGAGGCCATCTGCGTTTCTTTGTTCTGCGCCCTTCTGGTGCTGAATGGTGAAGTTATATTACTGCAAAATTAACCTCCATCTTAACAGCTTTCCATTATCCCCAGAAACTCTATTCAGCCAGATTATGGTATATAATAATGGTGAAATCCTGTCCATACAGGTAGCGCTGTAGCTTTTGAAGTGCAATATGATGGCTATGTACTCTCGTTCAATGGTAGCATATGCCACCTCCCGGGGGAGTAGTGTTCTGCTTAGGAAAATTATAGGATGATCTTCCCCCTGCGCTGTCACCTGGCTAAGGACTGCTTGTAATCCATAGTTAGATGTGTCAGTCTGTACTATAAACCTCCATTTGAAATCTGGGGCCTGTAGCACAGGAGATTGGCCCAGAGCAGATTTCAGAGCTGTAAATGCATTTTCACAATTCTCTGTCCAATTAACCACTTTTGGTAATTTCTTTTTTGATATGTCAGTCAGAGTTTTGGCTATTGTGCTATAATAGGGCACAAACTTTCGATAATACCCAGCTGTACCTAAGAAAGACATGACCTGCTTTTCGTGGTAGGGGTCAGCCACACAGTAATAGCCTCTACCTTGCCTGGCTCTGGGTGGAGGGTTCCTTCCCCTACACGGTGCCAAAAGAACTGCACTTCACGCATGCCAAGCTAACAATTCTCTGGCTTAATAGTCAGACATGCCTCAGTGATTCGGCCTAACACACTATTCAGATGGTTCAGGTGCTCCTCCCAGGTTTAGCTTAACACCGCAATGTCATCCAGGTAGGCAACTACATGTCCCTCCTGGCCCTCTAGCAAGTCATTGACCAGGCGCTGGAAGGTCGAAGGGGCATTTTTCATTCCAAAGGGCATGACCTACAAAACAAACAGCCCAAATTGGGTGATAAATACGGACCACTCACGCGCCTCAGGTGACAATGGGATCAGCCAGTACCCTCTAATGAGATCCATGATAATTATGTAGCATGCCTGGGCAAGCTGATCTAGTAGCTCATCTATCCTAGGCATAGGATAAGCATCAAAAACTGTGGCGGCATTCAACCCCCTATAGTCTACACAGAACCAGGGGCCCCCACATTTCTTTGGGATCAGTACTACTGGGGCAGCCCTAGAACTGTGAGACATTTTAATTATCCCTAGCTGCAACATCTCATCTATTTCCATTTTCATTGCTTCTAGCACTTCCAGGGAAGTATGATATGCTGGCTGTCTGAGGGGTGTCTGGTTGCCTGTGTTTACATGATGTGTGACAAAGTGTGTTTTACAGGTTTCCCTGAAAAATGCAACTGATAGGGCTGTAGCATATCAGCTAGTTGTTCTAGCTGAGAGTTACTGTCAGGATCGGCCTGCAAGCCTGTCACTCCCAGCATACATTGCTGGTTATTGATGTTACACTCTGTGGTCACATCCTATTATTCATTGTTGTTACTTCCTCCTGCTGTGCTCCTGGGTTTATGCTGCTTGGGATCTCTACATACATTCTGCTTGCCTGTATCATCTTTAAACCTGATATTGACCTCTGCATTTCCCTGCACTTGCTGCCTGGAATCTTTCCATACCTCCTGCAACTGCCATATACCTGGTAATTACTGTTCATTATTACATCTTCAGTTCATACTCTTCAGCAAATAAACATTGAATGTTTTTCACCTTATTCGTGGTTCCTTAGCTGTATTCCTGCATTGATTCCTGACAGTATAACCAGCCCTGAGGTCCCATCATCTGCCTCCAGCTCTGAGGTGTCATCATCTGCCTCCAGCACCGAGGTGTCATCATCTGCCTTCAGCTTGGAGTCTCTTGCCACAGTGTCCGGTCCTGAGTCTGCTGCCACTGTGTCTGGTCCTGAGTCCCTTGCCACTGCCTCCAGTTCCGAGTCTCCAGTAGATGTCTCTGTTCCAGAGTTACAGTCCGCTCCAGAAACCTTGCCATCCTATGCGGTTCAGCCCGATTTGCCAGTCTATGCAGCTCAGCCCGAGTTACCAGTCTATGCGGTTCAGCACGAGTTGCCAGTCCATGCTGTTCAGCCCGAGTTGCCAATCCATGCGGTTCAGCCCGAGTTACCAGTTCATGCAGTTCAGCCCGAGTTGCCACTCTAATGCTGTCTGCCCTGGGGCTTCTCACAGTGCTGTCTGCCCCGAGGCTTCTCACAGTGCTGTCCCTGCCAAGCCTGCCACCCAGTCCGATCCTGCTGTCAAGTCTGCCGGCCAGGGCGGGCCTGCTGCCAAGCCTGCCGCCCAGTCCGGGCCTGCTGCCAAGTCTGCCACCCAGTCTGGGCCTGCTGCCAAGCCCAGACTCGGGCACTGTGGCATAACATTTGGGGCACTATGTGGCATAACATTTGGGGCACTATGTGGCATAACATTTGGGGCACTATGTGGCATAACATTGTTTTGGGGGCACTACTGTGTGGCATAACATTGTTTTGGGGGTACTACTATGTGGCATAGTGGTGCTGTCTATTTATACTAAACTATAGGGGGGCTGCCTATGCTAAACTATAGTGAGGGGGGCTGCACAGAGAACACTATAAGGAGGGGGTGATGGGACCTTTAATGCTGAGTTGGTTTGGGTCTATAATTGTATGTGGGTGCTTTTTATTTAATGGCAGGGCTGGTTGACATTTCTAAATGTACCCATTATTTTTTTCCAAATAGAGCCGGCTCTCAACATTCCAGGATCCAGACAAGCTCCAACTAAAGAAACCAGCAGCCACAGGTGTTAAAAGTGACAACAACAGGTAGGACAGTCTGTCAAATGTTCTGAGTCTAGTGCAGGCTTGGCTAACCTGTGGTACTCCAGGTGTTGTGAAACTATAAGTCCCAGCATACCCTTCCAGCAATAAGCTTCTATATATTGGCAAAGTATGCTGGGGTTTGTAGTTTCACAACACCTGGAGTGCCACAGGTTAGCCAATCCTGGTCTAGTGGGACAATCCTGATTTTTGGTGACTGTTCTGCCAAATCTAAGGGGCAGGTCAACACTGTGTACTCTTTATACACACACTGCATTCTTTACATACTACACTATGGTGCTAGCTGTCCTTCGTGGACTGACCACTCCCCCTCTAGTGTCTGGTCCCACCTCTATGATGGCTGACCACACCCCCTTTAGTGGGCCCCTAGTGTTGCATATCCTGGTGGGCCCTTCATGCCCCAGTCCGACACTGCTGTTAATAGACTGGGATCAACATGTTGTTCAGTTTTGAAAGTGTCACTTCTGAGCTGGTCAGTGCTGCACACAGAATGAGGTCGCTCATTCAAATCTCTGCCTGATTCTGCAGCTTCTAAAGTGAGGGAGGGGGTGCAGGAGGATTAACTTCTAGTGAACTTCCCTTCAAACTTGCACGGGTTAATGTATTTTTTTTAAAACGTTTGTACAAAAACTGAACATCTCATCTCACCCTCTCTTCATCTCATCTCTGCAACTGTGACTGTATTTTTAAAAAGAGTATGTAATAGGACTTTGTTTCTTGCTTAACCTGTGTTTAGTTGCTGCTCATTGAACTAATTTTATGACTTTGGCCTGGCTCTCATATAGCCTGAGTAAGTCCAATAGTTCCCCCCTCCCTTCTCTGATCAGCTGTCCAATTGGCACCGATGTAACTTATTTTGAATTCAGCCTCACTATAACTTACAATTTAGTGTGGGGGAAGGATATATGTGGGGTCAGACATGTGTTTTCTACTCTAAGGGCTAGATTAAGCTGCGGGTTTGAAAAAGTGGGCATGTTGCCTATAGCAACCAATCAGATTCTAGCTGTCATTTTGCAGAAGGTACTAAATAAATGAAAGCTAGAATCTGATTGGTTGCTATAGGCAGCATCCCAACTTTTTCATAACCCGCAGCTTAGTAAATCTAGCCCTAAATGTTTTTCTCACAAAGTGCCTAGAAAATACAGTTAAACAAGACAGTTGGACAAACATTGAACAACAATTGAAAACCTCTAGAAATAATCTACATCTGCTGCCCCTTTACTCAGGTACTTCTGATTCCACAGGACATTACAATTAGGTAATTATTTTAATTTCCTGTATTTATTGCTATTTTCCTTTCAAATACCAATGTTTGCCAAATTATTTTTCTTGCTTGCCCTTCATGGCATTTCTTTAAAACTATATGCTCCTTCCCCCTTCCTGCAACAGAAACCTCTGTCCACATTGCTCCTTCATTGCTTCATTTACCTCTAGTTAACACTCATGAACTGTTTTCCTATTTAAATTCAATAATTATAGCAGCCTCACCCTGTCGCCAGAAACTAAAAGGACACATATCTTATAATCATCTTTCTTATCTTTCTTCCTCCCTGCTTCTATTAGCTGTTATATCACCTAATCAAGGTCCCCCACACTTCTCCCACACGCATATATCTGAACGCTACCGAAATTCAGCAAACTTCAAACGCATCACCTGTCTCCCATCTCTTCCAAAGTCCTTTAAATGTGCCCTTTGGAATGCACACTCTGTTTGTAACAAACTTACCTCCATACATCAAACAACCTCAACCATCTAGCAATAACAGAAACATGCTAACGCGATCAGATACTGCCTCACCTGCAGCCCTTTCACATGATGACCTCGATTTCACCCACACCCCCACACCTGGAGGCAGACAAGGAGGTGGGGTTGGACAACTTCTCTCCCAACAGTGCACGCTCACAGTTCTACCAAATGTACCATCACTCACGTTCACATCATTTGAAGTACAAACTGTTTTAACCCATTCTCTATGTGTGTTGTTGTGATCTATGACCCACTGGACCCCACCAATAATTTCTTGAACACTTCTCTGCATGGCCCCCTTACTTCTTATCTTATGACATCCCCACCATCATCATGGGTGATTTCAACCTCTCTATTGCTATTCCACGTTCCAAAGCTGGTTTAAAACCGCTCTCTAACCTCCTCACTTGACCTCCTCCAGTTCCAGTGGATTGAATCCGCTACTCATCAGGATGGCTACTGTCTTGATCTTGTCACTAGACTAGGCTCAGTCTCTAATTTCCATGACACTCCTTTCCCCCTCTCGGATCATCACCTTATTAGTTACTCACTCACTACCTGCTGTCAAACTCTTCCAAGCCTCCTCATACCCATAGGAATGATAACTCTATTGATTTTTAACAGTTGTCAACAGTGGTACACTAATGTAACACAAAATCTACAAAAACTTTCTCGTAAAGTTGAACGTCACTGGCGCAAATCTTGCACCTCTAATGATTTCAGCACATATACTGCTATCTACCAATCCTATCAAAGTGCTCTGAACACTGCTAAACAAGCATACTTCCAATCTCTCATCTATGTTTAGGTTTCTAACCCCAAATGTCTTTTTAATACATTTAAATCTCTTCTTAATACTCCCACTCCAAATCCCCTGACCACCATCAGTGCCCAGGATCTTGCTTTCTATTTCAAGGACAATATTGATAAGATCAGACTTGAAGTGGCATCATCTCCCTCAACTAGCAATCAGCTCAATTCCTTCCCAGCATCCTCTGACACCCTCTCTTCATTTGATCCCACAAATGAAAAGAAAGGTTCTACTCTCTTCTTATCATTCTACTCTACCTCCTGTCCTCTTGATCCCATACTCTCACAAATTGGTAGGTACCTGTCTCATGTGTTCATTCCACCTCTAATTAAAATCTGTAATCTATCTCTCTCTACTGGTATCTTTCCATCACTGTTAAAGCACACAGTGATTACTCCTATTCTAAAAAAACTCTCTCTCAAACTACCACCCCATCTCTCTGCTCTCATGCCCCTCCAAACTTCTCGAGCAAATTGCCTATACTCACCTCACACGTTTCCATTCTGCAAACAACCTATTGGATACTCTTCAATCAGGCTTTCTCTCTCAACAGTCCACAGATACTGCACTGACAAAGGTTGTCAATGATCTAATCACAGCTAAAACTAAAGGTGATTAATTTCTTCTAATTCTCCTAGATCTCTCTGCCGCATTCAACACTGTTGACAACTCTCTCCTCATACAGACGCTACAATCCCTAACTCTTCAAGACACTGTACAATCCTTGTTCTTATCCTACCTATCTAATCACTCTTTCAGTTTTAATTTCTCTGGACCATCCTCCACTCTACTTCCTTTATTAGTTGAAGTACCACAAGGCTCAGTACTAGGTCCTCTGCTATTCTCTATCTACACAAATTCTCTAGGAAAACTAATAAGCTCCTTTGGATTTCAATATCATCTCAATGTGGATGATACACACATTTATCTATCCACTCCTGATCTCTCACCATCTGTGTTGTCTCACGTTTATGACTGTCTTTCTGCCATTTTATCTTGGATGTCCCCTCTCCAACTCAAACTCAATCTTTCAAAAACAGAATTAAATATTCCCACCAAAAAATAGAAGCTTCCTGCCTGACATTTCTAATTCTGTTGACAACATGATCATAAATCCCACCCTACAAGCTCGCCGCCTTGGTGTAATCCTTGACTCGCAACTTTCCTTTGTTCCCCACATCAACTCTATATTTATATCATGGTGCATACATCTAAAATAACATTTCCAGAATACGTACATATCTCACACAAGACACTGCAAAAACTTTTATTAATGCACTCATCATCTCCTGCATAGACTATTGTTATTCCCTTCTTACTAGTCTTCCCAAAATCAGACTCGAGCCCCTACAATCAATTTTGCACACAGCGGCTTGATTGATTTTCCTTGAAAATCGTTTTACATCTGCTGAGTCACTCTGTCAGTCTCTACATTGGTTGACTATTTTTCAACGAATCCAATATAAAATTCTTCTACTAACATACAAGGCCATCAACAAAATTGTACTAACATACATCTCCTCACCTGTCTCAAAATATCTCCCAACTTGACACCTCCATTCTGCACAAGATCTGCGTCTCTCTTCCACTCTCATCACTTCCTTCCATTCTCAGTTAAATGACCTTTTCTGGGCTGAATGGAATTCACTCCCTCGCACCACAAGAGTTTCCACTAGTGTTCAAATCTTCAGGCGTTCTCTGAATACCCACCTCTTCCGACAAGCTTATTATATTCCTCTACCACCCTCTTAATCTCCCTAGGTTACCCTATTACCACCCTCTACACAGCTAACACAGGACAACAACCCTCTAAACAACATAGTTGTGTGACTGAGCATACAGCCCACTAAATACTTTGTGACCTTTGCATTCTAGCTGGACACATATTCAATATGATTTAGCACTTACCCTTGTGTGTCAAACCATTTTCCCATAGATTGTAAGCTTGCAAGCAGGGCCTTCTTACCTTTTCATATGTATGTATTGCCCAGTTTTGTTTTCTTACTGTTTGTTCCCAATTGTAAAGCGCTCTGGAATCTACTGGCGCTATATAAATAAATGATGATGATGATGATACACACTAGTAAACAAAAGAACTGCACTGAATGAGAGAGGCACACTTACATCTGTCAGCTTGACTACTCACACATATTGCTATTTGAATGCATTCTGCATTCCTCGACTTTCAACAGATTTACACAAGGAGGATTGATTAATTCGATACAAACATCATGATTTTAGTTGAGCTGGTCACTCCTTGATCTCTTATCAGTTTCAGTTGTGTTTTCTGGATAACCATTAATGTTTAAGACTACATCCATTGTATTTTAGGGATACTAACTTTCTATTGGATACATAATTGTACTTCTTTATTTGTATTTATGTGCATAATTAAATTTTGTATATTAGGTAGCATACTTATGGTTATTAAAAAGGTCTTTAAATTTTTAATTGATTTTTATATGTTTAATTTTTTTTTTTTTTTATGCTTTTCATGTTATATTATCGTATGTGATTTTAATAAATTAATACTTATATAGTATTATTATTCTATTCACTTCTAGATTTCTAGATTTTTTACACCCCTAAAAGTTTGCTACAGTGGAAGTGCTGATTGGTGCCCAGAAGGGGTATAGGACCCGTATCCACACAGCAAAGACTGGTTGCCACATTTTCCCAGCAGCAGGAAACACTCCCATTGTATGCCAGCATACACTGGAAGCACTGCTTGGTGCTCTAAAGGCAGGAGGGTTATAGGAGTATGGCAACATAAAGTGGAAGCTCTGCTTGGCACCCTAAACATAATATATGAAGGTTGTAAACATAAATTACCTTTTTTACAATGTAAAATAGCGTATTAACATATTAAAAAAACATAAAGCCTATGAAAAATACAAACTTAAACTTTAGAAATAAAAATATAAACCTACACGTCACAGGTGTTCATATTGGTTTAGGTCCATGGTTGCCAATGAGGAAGGATTTTCACTATATTGCAGCATACTTACACCGCTGGTTGATGTGGTAGTCATATACTGGTTTTACTTCCCATTGCATGATGTTGCCTGTGAGGAGGGAGTGGCTGAAATATATGAGATGGGGCAGGCTGGAATAAATCTTGCTCATGTCTGTTAACCTAGTGTGTTGTGTAATTTTTCCCCTCTGCACCCTTTAGAGCACCTCATTAACTAAACAGTCTACCCCCAGTCTGCTCTCAACTGGCATCCCTTTCATTTTTTCGGTTACTGATGCTCCCAACAGTTCACAATCGTCAGCCTTTGCATTAAATGGTTTGTCGACTCTATTATATTGCACTTTTATACTATTATACTTTGTTTGGGCTCATGGCCCAATTTCTTTCCACTCCTGCCAGCTTGCTGCCCTTGTTGCTGGTGGCTTGAACAGTCTCTTGTGTGGGTTGCTGTGTGATTGACTGTACGTGCTGCTGTGTGGTTGGTAGTGTGGTTTGCTAGCTGTATTCTGTCCGCTGGGTGAGAGGCATTGTTGTCACAGTTTTCTCTGCCACATTACTTAATCCTGCCTCAGTGAAGACAGATGGCTGTGTAATTAAAATGCAAATGTAAATAGTAAGTATGATAATAGTAGAGATGGTCACTGACCCCTGTGTTTTGGTTTTGGTTTTGGATCTGGATTACCTTCGGGTTTTGATTGTGGCAAAACCGCCCTTGCGTGTTTTGGTTTTGGTTTTGTTTGGTTTCGTTTCGCATTTTTGTTTAAAAATCATTTTTTTTGGCCTAAATTAACCTAATTTAGTGCTCCACCTGTTTCTTGGATAAGTAAAGTAATTCTAAAGCTAATAAATTAGGAACAAAACAGTTTAATCCCTGGTAGGCCGTCCTTAATTCTGCACACAAACCTGATTGTCTTCCTCTCCATCTTAGCCTATTGGCAATGCAGCCATCATCTTTGGGTGTATATTACACCCTACACTTATAGTTAAATATATAAAGAAATGGACGAAGGCAGTTTGGTTTCTGTCTGCATCAGCCCTCCCCTCCACTTGTAATTAAATAGAAAAGAAGCAGCCTGCATAGACTGTACTATATAAAACGAAATGGACAAAGGTAGTTTGGTGGCTGTCTGCATCAGGCCCCTTTTCACTAGTAGTAAAATAGAAAACAAATTCAGCCGGTATAGACTGTACAATATAAATAGAAATGGACAAAGACAGTTTGATGTCTGTCTGTATATGACACCCTACCCTTATCGTGAAATTGACAAAACAGCAGCCTTTCAAGACTGTACGTGATATAGAAATGCTCCAAGTCTCTTTCCTATTTGGGGGTAGATTGCACCCTACACTTATACTTATTTTTTTGTTTTTGTTTTATTTCCTGATTTAAAAAGACTATGTACTTTTAAATAGGCTTTAGCAGATGACGTACAGGGAAGAATATCATCAGGACTAGTGCCAGCACCTGCTTGCTGATTCTACTCATATGTGGACTGCTTTGAATCCATTTTAATGAGCCCAAAGCACTTGTAGTGCAAAATATTAAATAGATAGTGCTGCTAGATAAGACTTTCAACACCAGAAAAATTGTAGTTTCACACTGGGGAATATGGGACACCCCAAAGCACTTGTAGTACAAAATATTAAATAGATAGTGCTGCTAGATAAGACTTTCAACACCAGAAAAATTGTAGTTTCACACTGGGGAATATGGGACACCAAAAAGCACTTGTAGTGCAAAATATTCCATATATAGTGCTGCTAGATAAGACTTTTTGCAGCCAGAAAATAGTTTCTGTAGGAGGGAATATGACACCCCAAACAGTTGGTAATGTTTGCAAAAATGCCTCTATCCTCCCCTCTTACTGCTATAACAATTGCTAGAAGACTTGCAATAAGAATTTCTCTGTTCCTGCTCTAATGTTCCCTGCTCTAATGTTTCCTGTGACCTAACCCTGCTCTCTCCCTCTGTCAAACGGTGATGAATTGCTGTGGAGGCGGGTATTTATACATTTCAAATATCGCGAGAACCGAGCTCCGAGATCCGACGATGTCACGATGACGTTTTGCCTCGATTTCGAATCCGAATTGGCGCGAGAGTACCAAGCCTGCTCGGATCGGTACTCAGATAGGTGAAGTTTAGGCGGGTTCGGTTCTCGGGGAACCGAGCCCGCTGATCTCTACATAAGAGATGCATTGCATTAAACAATCTTTGTTTTGTAGTTCTTATCGACGGTCGCGAAATGGCAAGTTGTTGCTGAAGATTTTGACAAATTTCCCAAACTGTGGCAGGCAATATATGGAAAACATGTATGAATTATGCCACCATGTAAAAGTGGATCCTATTTCTATAAGTACAAGGGATTCTTCAATATTATCCTGATGGCTATAGGGGATGCCAAATATGAATTTATCTTTATGGACATTGGTAAAATGACAGATGGTGGGGCATTGAAACTGATTTCCTTCCTGGACAAACTTAAAAATAATGCACTTAAATTGCCACCATGCAGCCAAACATAATTAAGACTCAATTTTGCAATGTGGATTGATTTCCCAAAAGTCTGATCATTTCTGGTAACCGGTCTCATCTTTGAAAGACACATTTACACCTTTACTCTTGCAGTCTCCAGAGGGGTCTGGTGATACCGTTTACAACCCTAATTTGCATTTACACAGACCTTTAGTTCGGATAAATTGGTGGCAAGCTTGTGGGATATGGTTTTAATTTTTAAGAACTTAAGTGGATTAGGGCTGTATGACTCCTGAGAGGGGAAATACAGACTAATTCACCAGAGCTCATAAGAACTCAATGCTTAAAACATTATAAGACATTCAGCAATTTGATACCCCCCCCCTCTTGTTTTTCTTAACTTTTTTTTTATTTGATATTATACTGTGGGAGCTGACTGCTGCATTTAAACTTATGGTCATGGTTTATCTAGATTGGGGTGTTGGAAAAGGTCTAAGAGAAGTGGAGCTATCAGACAATATCCCTGCAGATGTGGACTGATATAGGTAGGATACTATCTCAGTATGTCTCCACTGATGATGTTGTGGACTCAGCTGAGAGAACCCACAATTTTTCCCAGGTACCAGGATGTGACAGGGAAAAGGTTTGTACTATTGCACCAGAAGTGTGTAATTATGTTAATGCCACACATGATACTTTTTTTAAAATCTATTCAGAGTATCCATGTTTTTTCCCAGGTACCAGGATGTGACAGGGAAAGGAAAATGTCATATTGTATGTAATGCGTGTAATGATGATCATGCCAAAAATATCATTGCATTAGCATCTAAACAGATCTAAACATGTTTTGTCACAGACATTTTGCCTCTAGGTAATGTTCCTACAAATGTTGTAATTAATACTGATGTGGATAATATTACAGCTACAAGTGGGGTAGAGGATACTGTGGTTAATTCAGTTGAGTTAGATCAGCGGTTCCCAAAGCATGCTGGGTCTCGGCGCCCGGCCCCGCGCGGATTTGTACATTAACAAGCTGCATGAGAGAGGAAGATGCTGGGTCTCGGCGCCTGGCGTATTTGTAAGTTTTTGTTTTGTTGTTTTTTCCCTGGCTGGCCTGCGGCACCCCTGTGGCAGAGGACAGTGAAGGGGGACAGCGTGGCAGTGGAGGGAGACAGCGCAGCAGAGGAGGGGGACAGCGCGGCAGAGGGCAGAGGAGGGGGACAGTGCGGCAGAGGGCAGAGGAGGGGTACAGCGTGGCACAGGGCAGATGAGGGGGACAGTGTGACAGAGGGCAGAGAAGAGGGACAGCATGGCAGAGGAGGGGGACAGTGTGGCAGAGAAGGGGGACAGCATGACAGAGGGCAGAGGAGGGGGACAGCATAACAGAGGGCAGAGGAAGGGGACAGCGTGGCAGAGGGCAGAGGAGGGGGACAGTGTGGCAGAGGGCAGAGGAGGGGGCAGTGTGGCAGCGGGCAGAGGAGGGGGCAACATGAGAGAGGGCAGAGGGGGCAGCGTGAGAGAGGGAAGAGGAGGGGACAGCATGAGAGAGGGCAGAGGGTGCAGTGTGAGAGGGGGCAGATTGTCTGGATGCAGAGGGGGGCAGATTGTCTAGATGCAGAGGGGGCAGATTGTCTGGATGCAGAGGGGGAAGTGTGTCTGGATGCAGAGGGGGCAGTGTGTCTGGATGCAGAGGAGGCAAAGTGTCGGGATACAGAGAGGGCAGAGTGTCTGGATGCAGAGGGGCATTTTTACATACAACTAAATAAGTATTTCTGTCCTGACCTAAATACTTATTACATTTTTTAACCCAACTACGTCTAAAACAGGACTGCTTGGTAATTATTTTGGAGGGGTGCCTTGAAAAAATTATGAAGACTCTAAGGGTGCTGCGAATGCAAAAGTTTGGGAACCACTGGGTTAGATAATAGCAGGATTTTTACTCAGGTAATGTGTCCAGAAGTGAGGATGCAGGGTAAATGGCAGAAAGAGCAGGGTGAAACTGAGTGTTCCTCTGTACCTAAATTAGCGATACCCAGGGTTGTAGAAACTGTTGGAGAGGCACATAGACAGGTTGTAGCAAGTGGGAGGAGTATTTACATTGCTGCTGTGAACTGTAGTTTGAATGTTCTCCACCCAGATCTTAATCTGAGTTCTGAACATTCACCTTAGTTTCCTGTAGAGACAGGGGCCTGAGTTTCCTGTAGAGACAGGGGGGGGGTCATTTGCTAGGCCACACTCTCTTAGTCAGCCATCTAACGGAGTGTTCTTCCAGGGAGGCCCCACAGGAAGATCCAGTTAAAAAGTGCCACAGAGAGCTGATAGGAAAGAGTTACAGGTAATAGTAGTGCCATCCTGCAACACATTCCAATTAAATAGAATTTATAAGTGTTGAGCGAGGTGGACCTAAAAACTGCCCTGCAACAGACAGTTTTCTTGTCCCCTTATTAAAAGGGGGAGTTTTGATGAACAGAGTGAAATTACAGTTATAAGGTTTAACCAATAACATAACCGGGGGGGGGGGGGAATGAAGCATGAGAAACTGCAATGTAATGTTGTATATCAAATGAATCAATTGATAATTTGAGCTTCTCTGTGAGCTAAAATGTGAAATCAGAAATTTGGGTGTGTCTTTATTTAGTCTTCTGTTTTAAAAGATAACAGTGTCACCTTTTAGGGGAGGCTGAGCAGCTTCAAAGACATCCTGGGGTGAGTTTATGTCCTGGTATAGGCTGGGGTTTTTACACCTGAATAGACTTTTAGGAACCACTCAGCATGTTGTCTTACACAAGGATGAGGGCTTGTTGTATTTTATTTAAATATAATTCAGTTTCCAAAATGCAACTTGCAATTAATATAAATAGTGAACAACCGCATATGTCAAATAAAGCTGTCTGCCATGCAGAGAAAGTAAAAAAATCAATATTATCTCAGCTGATACACTGAACCTATGCTGTTTGGTATCTATAAATTCGTAAATTTATATTGGATTTATTAATAATAAAATTGGGTCTGTGTGACACTCCACAAGAAAGTTTAGTCACATTTTAGAATTGGGTATTAAATTAGTGAAGTTGCAAGTTGTGGTTGTAAATGGTGTTACCCTTACAGTAAGCTTTCAAGTCATGAGTGCGCCCCCGGGGAGCTTTGTGGATGGCTTATGTCATGTAGAGCTTGGAGCCCTGGAGTAGAGGTGATAAGTAAGGCTAGACTATACGATCTGTGGTGTGGTGTGCAGGTAGAGTTTTGTCGCCATCTGAACTTCCTAGAACTGTATAAATATAAGTTTCAATAAGTTTTGTGGGATGGGAGGGTCATTGGTAATGACAATTGAGCGCTTTCTAAAGAAGACCCGAGAAAACATAGACCAGAGATAGGCAAAATGTGGCTCTAATGGAACTACAAGTCCCAGCATGGTAATGCAGGGACTCAATAGATTGTTACTGGCTAGTCCTTAATAATGTTTTTAGAAAATATGAATCCATGGTTAAAAGTTAGGAGAGTTGTGTTGTTGATTTATACATACACTATATAGACAAAAGTATTCAGACGCTTGACCATTACACCAACAGGGACTGTAATGACATTGTATTCAAATGCTTACACTTTAATATGGAGTTGATCTCCCTTTTGCAACGATAACAGCTGCCACTCTCAAAGCTTTCTAAAAGTTGTTAGTGTGTTTCTGTGGGAATTTGTGCCCATTCTATAGAGCATTTATGAGGTCAGGCACTGATGTTGGACAAGAAGGCCTGGATCGCAATCTCAGTTTAAGTTTATCCCAAAAATGTTCAATGAGGTTGAGGTCAGGGCTTTGTGCGGGCCAGTCAAGTTCTTCCACACTGAACTCATTAAACCATGTTGTTGTAGTTGGGCCAGTCAAGTTCTTCCACACTGAACTCATTAAACCATGTTGTTGTAGTTTTGTGCTTTGCACACTGTGGCACAGTCATGTTGGAATAGAAATAGGCCTTCCCGAAACTGTTGTCACAAAGTTGGAAACATAACATTGCCCAAAATTACTTGGTATGCTGAAGCATTAAGATTGCCCTTCACGGGATATAAACCAAACCCTGAAAAACACCCCAATACCATTATTATTATTAATTATTGTTAGTTTTTATTTATAGGGTGCCACTAGGTATCCGTAGCGCCGTACAGGGACAGACGGAAACACGATACAGGGTGAGACAGCACGGTACAGTTAACAAAATGCACAGTAACTCAGAAGCTCAATGTACAGCTAGATGAGAGGTGAGAGCCCCCAGCGGGGTAGAGAGAGGGGTAGGAGGGCAGGAGGACCTCACGGAAGAGACAAGGAGCTGGAGAGCAGAATTAAGGTGGTGGAGAACAGAAGGAGAGGAGGCCCTGCTCGAAGGAGCGTACAATCTAAGGGGAGGGTAGGACGAACAGAGACGCAATGGTAGGAGGAGGGAATGGGGAGAATGAAGGCAGAGACGGTGGGGGAGAGGAGAATGAAAAGGAGGGAGGTAAGAGGGGGACAGGAGGGAGGGCAGGAGTGGGAGGGGGGTAGAGAAAGACTGGGAGGAGGTCAAGTAGGTGGGGGACTGGAGGGCTTTAAGGAAGAGGTGGGTTTTTAAGGCCCGTTTGAAGCTGGACAAGTTGGGGGAAATTCTGATGGAGCGGTGGAGCTGGTTCCAGTGGAGGGGGCAGTGCGGGAGAAGTCTTGGATGCGAGCATGGGAGGAGGTAAACAGGGGGGAAGAGAGGCGGCAGTCGTTAGCCGAACGCAGAGGGCGGGATGGAGCGTGAATGGAGATTAGTTTGTAGATGTAGGGAGCAGTGGAGTTGGAGAGGGCCTTGAAAGTACGAGTGAGGAGCTTGAACACGATTCTGTAGGGGATGGGGAGCCAGAGGAGGGATTGGTAGAGGGGGGAGACAGAAGAGGAGCGGTGAGAAAGGAAAATGAGCCGAGCGGCAGCATTGAGTATGGAGCGAAGGAGAGCGAGATGAGAGCGGGGGAGGCCAGTAAGGAGGAGGTTACAGTAGTCCAAGCGGGAGATAATAAGAGAGAGGACAAGAGCTTTAGTGGCATCTTGGGAGAGGAAGGGCCGAATTATCCCTCCTACACCAAGTTTCACAGCTGGCATAATGCAGTCAGGCAGGTAACGTTCTCCTGGCATCCATCAAACCCAGACTCGCCCATCTGACTGCCAAATAGAGATGCGTGATTTGTCACTATATAGAAGACGTTTCCACTGCTCCATAGTCAAGCGTCAGTGTGCCTTATACCACTCCATCTGATGTTTGGCATTAGTCTTGGTGATGTGAGGCTTGCATGCAGCTGCTCGGCCTTGGAAACCCATTCCATTAAGCTCCCACCACACAGTTTTTGTGCTTACATTAATGTCAGTGGAAGTACAGAACTCTTCAGCTATGGAATCAGCAGAGTGTTGGCGACTTTTCCGCACCATGCTCCTTAGCAGTCATTGATCCCACTCTGTGATTTTACGTGGTCTTCCACTTCATGGCTGAGTTGATGTTTTTCCTAAATGCTTCCACTTTCCAATAATTTCACTTACAGTTGACCGTGTAATATCTAGCAGGGATGAAATTTCATAAATCGTCTTATTGCAAAAGTGGCATCCTAATTGAAACACCTCAATTCAATAATTAACAGGTGTGGCCAAATACTTTTGTGCACATAATGTATATATAACAAACTGAGGAGCCCAGTAATTTGTTAATAATTAAACCTTTATTAACATCGATCAACTGTAGAAAACAAATAGAAAATAGGGAACAATAGCGAATTTACAAATAATATCAAAGCACGGATATAATTCAGAATGTCTCTCCAGGCAATGAGTTGTGACCTACAGAGGAGAGTGCAGGCGTGCATGTTATGTCATCTGTCACTGTGAACATCTGTCATTGTTGCAGCTAAAGGTTCTGGCAAATGAAGAATACGGATCTGAAGGTAATTGTGTACAACGGGTATAGTGTGTACACATGAATCAGCATGCTGATCGGGACTGTCGTTTATTATATTGGCAAAAATATGGCATTGTTAGAATTTTGCTGTAGTGTGTACCCAGCCTTACTATGTCACTTGCCTGTATGTCTTCAGTTTCTTGAGAAACAGGTGAGGAACTACACTCCATCTGGGGCACGTTGCTTGTTGATGCTCTGACTATTTCCTGATCAGCCATGAAGTGTAGGAGGTTAAAGTACCACAACCCGGGTACATACACATCTTCAGCCCCTGCCACAGATCTTTTGGAGAACTCCAACTTATTGAGTTCCTTCTTGAACACAATCCTCATATTTTGGATATTCCCCTTGACCAAATCTACAGTAGTCTCTGGATAATGGGGAAGGCTCACTCTCACCAAGTCCTCATAAACCAATATTCTCTTCTGCCATTTGGAATATTCTTTTGGCTTGGATTGCCACAAGTACGGGTGGAATATGTAGGACTCAATGAAGTCCTTCATCAGCACTCTTGTCCAATGCCATCATAAATTTCTATCAAAAATTATAAAGCATTTATTATGATATTTTCATACACACAAAAACACCTGATCAAAATAAAGTCTCATGTAATTAATTACTTACATTGCTATAGCATTGAAATTTGTTATAGAAACCATTGATCCATTTGAAAAGTATGAAAACTTAAATAAAAAGTGTCAATGCAGAGCTCCAAATACCACTGGGGATGAATACTAGAGACAAATGAACGCTTCCCCACAATGCTCCAATTTGCAGCTAGAGCTGCTGTGATTGGTCCATACCAACTGTTAACTCCCACGTATGCACTAGAAGGGCATGATTCATTAAGGAAAGCAAAACCATAAAAAGAGTAACTTTTCACCTTGGCAAAACCATGTTGCATTGGAGTTGGAGGTAAATTTAAAATGTGGGACAGATTTATAATTGGGATAGGGCATGTTTTAGATCAACTTCAAATACCAGTGTAAAAATAAAGCAATCAAGTATTTGTGTCCTACATGAAAAAAACAGCCAGTATTTTCCTTATGTACAAAATAGTAAACTTATTTGCAGCACTCGAATTGCAACATGGTTTTGTCAAGGTGCAAAGATACTCAATTTTTTGCTATACTTTCCATCAGGCCCAAAGTGGCTATATAAACAGAGAGGAGGCAGGCTGTTACCAGTGACAACAAGGCAGATGAACAAGGGAAAGATAAAAGTGAGGGAGGATTGGAGGGGTAAGGAGAAGAAGGGATGTCATTGGAAGAGGTGAAAAGAGCCAAACTAATGAGCTCCAGATAGATGAAGATGATGGTCAGAGTGCTTGACCAACATGACTAGGATTATCTTAAAATACCAAAAAAGTTAATTACATTAAGAAAATAATAATGCAAAAGCTCATTAATATTCTATGCAACAAACTTGGGGAAAAAATAAGCAAGTTCCAGATACATGAGCAATGGTCAAATTTGAAGGACAAGGAGCAACAAAAGTTGAAGTGAAATAACAAAAGTTGAAAGAGAACAAGCATTACAAAAAGAGTATTAAAAGTGGCTAGTAAAATGTTGTAAAACCTGTTAATAAATGGTTTTAGTAATGTCGAAGTCAGCTAATTGGATATGATCATTTCAAATAAACTTAACTTAATTGTCTTTGTCTGAAATTATGCGAATAGCACGCTACGGCGTGGAGGAGCGCAATTAATCGCATGACGTGCCAAACACTTCTGCACACATTTACACGAATACACACAACTGTAATTAGCTCATATTAAAATTTGTTGTAACACATAGTTATTTGTACTGAAATGTAGCAGACTTTATGGTTAAATATAATAATGTTATATACACATTAGTGAGATCTAAGGTTCAGGTTACAGGAAACATTTCATGTCTGGTATCATTCTAATCCCTTATTTATTCGCAGACGTCCGGTTTCATTGCCAAATGGATCGCATGTTGCATATGCTAGTTATGGATTGTAGGGAATACATGATTAGAATGATATTGTCTGTGTAATGCAAATAGACCAGTTTAAACTAGTTCTTGGCGGGAAGAATAAGTGTGCATCTTCAGGAGAGCTGAACCCACCTTTGGATGGCATCCTTTGAACTGGCCAATGACCTGCATTACACTGGACCTTTCTGGAGCTTGTACCTATGGAAGCAAGCCACATCATCTGTATTGTTTTCACTGTATCATTGACTGCATATAAGCAAGGGCTCTGGGACCAGTGTTCAGTCTACTTGACCACAGCCTTCAGACCTGAATGACTGTACACTGGATCTAGGGCGCCTGCTAAAAGTAACGGCTGTGCTTATTTTATTCTGACTTGTTATTCTGCTACTTTTGGCTATTAAATCACATTGTGCTTTGGAACCACATTACGGCAATTAGACAATCTTTATTGGATTTCAACTAGACGTGCATAACAGTAATTAACAAAAACAATAATAGCAATAATAATTAGTATGGTTAGTAAACAGTAACATCTATTTACAGAAAGAAAAATATGTGATGAAGTGTGCACAGAAACACAGCAAACGAAAAGAAAGGGAGTCGCAGCCAGTGTGGATATAAAAGAGGAAAACACAGACATAGAAATTGGGGAAATAAAAGAGGAACAGAAAGAAGCTAATTAAAAATCATTAAAAAGTTTTTGAAAAAATGTATGGTGTACTCTCTGCCTTTATATTGAGAGTTGGCATCTATCTTTCTGTTGGTATGGACCATCATGGCTGCATGCCTGGCAAACCCAAGAGGGTCATCAGCACAAAGTGATTTCAAGTAGTGTTCATAATTTTTTATAGATTTTTAGTCTGGTTATAAAATCAAATTAAACAATACAATGTGCTTTGGGATGCTAAAACATGTTGGTTGGAGCATATACACTAATGCAATGCATAACCTAATGGTTGTTTATCGAGAAATCTGCCCAATAGTTTGGTGAAATGTTCACTGAGCTGGCTAAGCTTTTAACACATTAGTAACATATGTTCAATCTGTTTGGTATTTTATACAGAATTTAATAATAAGGTACTTTATCTGTCATGCATAGCTTAATTGGCAAAAGTCAAAAACTACTACATTTTCTAGACCATTAATGCAACATAACTTTTCAAGTAGAACATGACTTTTTAATTTATATACATGGTCTCCGATGGGATCTAACTCAGAGTTAAAGAAATGCTTCTCCTTTGAAATATGAGTGTATTATGGTAATTAAAGTTATCTAAAATATTTAAGAATCATAACATAATTTTTTGCAATGAAAAATATCTCAAAAAAGAAAATGAATGTAATTTATTAACTGTAATTCAATGCTTCTACAGTACACCTAAAAATCTCACAAAATTACCAATATGGTCCACAGTTCACATTCCATCTGAGAGTCATTTGAGGGCTACTATGTGCTTTACAAGTTTATCCAGTTCATATATAGGCACCAGGATTTTGGTGCAACCGTGTATTCACCCATAATGAAAAATGCTGAACAACATCAATCTCTTAAGAGGAGGGGTCCTACTAAAGGTCAGTTTGCTAAAGGTGATAAACAATTGCCTGGTTTCCAAACTAAGAATTCAAAGGTAAGGTAAACTATTAGTTTTCCAAATCTCAATACACAAACACAATAATGAGGTGTTATAGTTACTTGATGGAAAAAAATCGAAAAAATCTTTATAATCTCTAATTGCAGCTAACAAGGGAAAATGTCAATTCCACAATAGAAGTGAACTAAAACAAAACTGTAGAGTAAAAAATAAGAAATCTACACAATATCTCTCAAATATAGATAAGTATACAATAATCGAAAATATAAATACAAATATCAAAAAAAGAAAATTGCAGGAATACCAAAAATGATGAAATAATCAATTTAGTAAATGCTGTGGAAATAACCAAGAATGTTTTCACTAATTTCAGACATCATCATCATTTATTTATATAGGGCCACTAATTCTGCAGCGCTGTACAGAGAACTCATTCACATCAGTCCCTGCCCCATTGGAGCTTACAGTCTAAATTCCCTAATATAGACACACACTCACACACATAGACATATACATAGAGAGGTGGAGACTAGGGTCAATTTTTGATAGCAGACAATTAACCTACCAGTATGTTTTTGGAGTGTGGGAGGAAACCGGAGCACCCGGAGGAAACCCACGCAAACACAGGGAGAACATACAAACTCCACACAGATAAGGCCATGGTCGGGAATCAAACTCATGATCCCAGTGCTGTGAAGCACAAGTGCTAACCACTAGGCCACTGTGCTGACACTTGAGATAGGTTCACAACTAATGGAATGTAGCAAAAATTATGCATGTACAAGTATTGACATGAAAGGGTTTGTTCATGTTAACCTCAATGAAATGAATGGACAATAAAAAAGTTAATGTAAAAATGGAAATGAAACCGTACCATTAATTAATACTTGGTTGACAGAAGAAGTCCAAAGACAACTGAAGAATATTAAGATAAATAAAGCCAGGTCCAGATGGCATACAGCCAAGGGTTCTTATGGAGCTAAACTCAGAAATAGCTAGACCGCTATTCTTAATTTTCATAGATTCAATCTCATCAGGCTCAGTACCAAGGGTTTGGGGAATAGCAGATGTGATGCCGTTGTTTCAAAAGGGGACGAGATCACAACCAGGGAATTATAGACCTGTAAGCCTGACATCAATAGTAGGGAAACTACTGGAAGGTATTTTAAGGGATAATATTCAGGATTACTTGGTGCTCAATAAGATTATTAGTGGGAATCAGCATGGATTTGTGAGGGATAGGTCATGTCAAACTAATCTAATTAGTTTCTACAAGGAAGTTAGAGGGAACTTAGACCAGGCCAGCACAGTAAATGTGGTCTACTTAGATTTTTCAAAGGCCTTTGATACAGTGCCACACAAGAGGTTTACAAAATAAGGGAACTGGGTCTAGGAAACAACATTTGTACTTGGATCTAAATCTGGTTAGAGAATATGGAACAGAGAGTTGGGATAAATGGAACATTTTCTAATTGGTCAAAAGTTTTAAATGGAGTACCTCAAGGTTCTGTGCTGGGGCCACTCCTTTATAATATATTTATTAATGACCTTGGTGATGGTTTACAGAGTAAACTTTCTATTTTTGCAGATGACACTAAACTCTGTAAGGTAATTAAATCAGAGCAAGATGTAGCTTCTCTACAGAGGGTTTTAAATAAACGGGAGGATTGGGCGTCAAAATGGAATATGAGGTTTAACATAGATAAATGTAAGGTTATGCATTTAGAGATCAAAAACAAGAATGCAATCTATAAATTAAATGGAATTAATATAGAACAGTCTATAATAGAAATGGATTTAGGAGTGCCTGTAGACAGTAGACTTAGTAATAGTGCTCAATGTCAAGCAGCAGCTGCAAGGGCAAATAAAGTATTGGCATGCATACAAAGGGGTATAGATGCAAGGGAAGACAGTGTAAATTTGCCACTGTATAAATCGTTGGTAAGACCTCATCTTGAATATGCAGTACAGTTCTGGGCACCACTCTATAAAAAACATAATTTGGAACTAGAAAGGGTTCAGAGAAGGGTGACAAAATTGATAAAGGGTATGGAGTCATTAAGTTATGAGGAAAGGTTAGCCAGCTTAGTCATGTTTACTTTAGAAAAGAGGCGCCTAAGAGGAGATATGATTACTATGTAGAAATACAGTAAATGTCAATACAGAGAACTTTCATGGGAACTTTTTACAACAAGGACTGTACACAGGACACGCGGTCACCCCCTAATGTTAGAGGAGTGGAAATTTCACAAAAAGCAAAGGATGGGGTTCTTTACAGTAAGGGCAATCAAGATATGGAATTCACTGACATGGAAGGTTGTGATGGCAGATTCAATAGATATGTTTAAGAAAGGGTTATACAGTTATACAGGGTAAGAATAGGACTGCAATATTGGGTCTGGGGGGATTTTCACAAATGAAACAGATTGGCGGTTGCTTACTCTGTATCAATTTTAAATATAAGTGAGAGATCACAAGAGATCCAAAATAGGTTGAACTTGATGGACTGGTGTCTTTTTTCAATCTCATCAACTATGTTACTATATAAAATGTCTGCTTATGGAAAACATGGAAAATATTGCCTATATTTAATGGCAAATTTGTTTACATTATTGGAATCACAAGAAGGTACACAGGGATATATAATTTGAGTACTGTTTTGTCAGGATAGAACCAAGATGCTACTATAAATATTAATGAAGTAAGACACTGATTTTTTTTTTTTTGCTGATTGGTAACTTGGTTTTTAGAAGTGATGTATGTCACAGAATTCTATGTAATTTATATTTGCATTATATATTGGATATTTCCTTTTTAATAACATTATCTTATTCAAATTGCACTTCTTGGGCCTGATTCATTAATGAAAGTAAAACAAAAATAAAGAGCAACTTTGCACCTTGGCAAAACCATGTTGCATTGGAGGGGGTGGTAAATGTAAAAATGTGGGGACAGATTTATAGTTGGGTTAGGGCAGGTCCTAGATCAACTTTAAATTTCAGTATAAAAATAAAGCTATCAAGTATTTGTGTGCTACATGAAAAGTCAGTATTTTCCTTATGTGCAAAATAATAAACTAATTTTCACCCCTTGCATTTTAACATGGTTTTGCCAAGGTTCAAAGTTACTAATTTTTTTGCTTTACTTTTCTTAATGAATCAGGGCCATTTTGTGCTGGAAGCTATTATATTCTCTGACTTTTCCCCCCTACTATCACTACTCAGCACCAGATCCCAATTAAAGATTCATGAGACTGTCGGGGTACAGAGGCTTGGTGCCCTTCTGATAATCCTCTTATAACCTGATATCCCAATAACAGCAATCTGGTACTAGACTTGAGAATATGAAATGAAACTCAGACACGAAGTTAAGTTTCAGAGTCAGCTCTGGTTGCTTTCCGGCCCTGCTCGTTTTTATATATATATATATATATATATATATATATATTTATATATATATATATATATATATATATATATATATATACAGAATTAGGCTGTTGTCTAATAAATGTAAAGCATAGCTTATCAGATGCTAAAGTCCATATATGGCAATAAAGGTGAGTTTTCCTTAACTTACTTAGCAGATGAACGATCTAGGTGTTGGCTTCAGATTCCAGTACACAAAAGGAATTATATCTGGTCTTTATTATTTAAAGTTATAACAACATTTTACAATTCACTTATCAATAAAAAAAATATCATTTTCACCCTCACAAGACCCTAGACAAGTTACTGGTTCAGTCCCCCATTTACATCTAATCCATCTATGCCTTTCTCATGGCATTCCTTTGCACCTTTCCAGTAATTTACAGTACTTACTCTATACATGCCCCCACAATTATATTTCATTTTTAATCCTTGTATTCAACATTATGACACACATATAGTCCTATTAACTGCTAACACTGAGTAAACATGTCTTGCCACATAAGCATGAACTTAGAACCTCACTGCCCTCAACCAATTTACAGACAGTTTTGTCATATTCATAAGGAGAATTCCCTTAACATCATCTCAGCATACTAATGTAGTTACAGCAGTGTGTGGAGCTTAAAGCACCCAGCATGCCAGGCATAATGAGGCTTGTTGTTGCGGAATAACTGGGTTGCACAACAACTGGGTTACTTAAGACAAGCCTGATTATTCTGACTACAAATTCCTCTGTCATCAAGTTTAAGGGGTTGAATAGGTGCATGCAGCTCCTTTTTCACAAGCAGAGCAGCTTTGACTACCTGCAGCTGGTTTCCTATGCTTAGCTGCTGCTTGACCGGATACTGGAATGTTGAGGCACTGTTCGGAAAAGGGAGAGGTACTAGTCATTTCTTTGAAAGCCAAGCTATTAATGTAGACTTTGGGCAGCCCTTCCCCCAACCAGCCTTGACATTAAAACAATAGCAACCACATTTAAGAATTGAGTCTAATTAATATAACCAATCTGGCATTAAATTAATATGGTTTCCATTTAATAATTAGGTCTCTTCTTTTCCAACCAGCCCCAAAATTAGATCAATAGCACTCACATTAAAGAAATAGGGCTATTTTTCTCAACCAGCCTTGACATTGAATCAATAGCTATTTGATACAGAAAGCATTATAATGTCCTCTTTATAATACTGATATCATTCCAGTGACATCTTTACAATACACAGATCATTATATTGAGATCTATCTCGCAATACACAAAACATTCTAGTGACTAATATGCATTACAGGGAGCTTTCTGGTGACCAATACACAATTCAGGACCTCTATACTATGCACAGACCATTAAAGTGATAAATATGCAATATAGAGGTTTTAGACATTCAAGACACAATTCTATAGACTAATTTAAAAATGGACAGGCCATTCTTTTAACTGAATTACATTCTATTGCTATATGCTATTAGTTAGTCATTAAGAATACTGTAAACAGAATCGATTGACCTGTATCTTACTTTACTCCTGCTACTAACATGTGTTTGGTGGAAGACATACTTTCTTGTACAGCAAATGCTGATACTGTTATGGGGTTGATGTTTGGCTTGATCATTAGGTGCATAGAGCTGTCTCGATTCAGGCTGCAGACTACTTATTTATATACAAGTAATAATGTGTTGTTGATGACACTATTGTCCTCAATTAATATGGATAAAGCTCAATGAGAGTAAATGTAGATTAGGGCAAATAGCAGACCCCAGATCTTGGGTTGATTTATAATGCAGATACCCTTGTCACTCCCATCTCTGTTTGTGATAAAAATAAAAGATCCGAGATTTCTTGGGGTGACCCAAATGAATCACTTACCTCTCCTGTTGTCCCTCGATCTCTTGTGTGTTTTAGATGCAATCTGATGTCTTCCTGCATTGGTGAATAGTTCCAGCCATTCTCCAATCAATTTGTGGAAATCTACCACCACTCTATATAGCTAGCACCATCCACCAATCAGCAAACTGGGTTTAACAGAAGTTTATCATACTCATAACTATGCAGCCATAATGAATGAATATACCTGGCAGCTGAGAAGCAGACAAAAGATGCCTCCCAGAAACTTAAATTATATTTAAAACACAATGGGCTTGGTTCACCAAGGCATGTATCTGCACTTTGTGAGTAAATCCTCTGCTAAATCAATCTTCTCATGCCCAAAACCAGACCATATGCCAGTGAAAGCAGCGAAGTTCAATTCATCTTAGAACGCAAAGCACACTTACTAAAGCCTACGATTTCAGTGAGGGCGCCCTTGCTTAATTTCAGCTCTCAGGCCACGAAATGTGTAGTCACTGCTCAGCTCACAGGGCCACCTTAGTGAGTCTTTGTGGTGCAAGTGGATTAAGGGGCATCCTCATCCTCTCACTCCACTCAGTGCTGGCTCATCAACACTGGCACAGGCAGCACCTCTCCTGCCTGTGCCACACAATGTAAATACACCATGCTGGTGCTTGTATGTTCCCATGCAGGGGGGCATCTCAACCACTCCCCACCCTTGCTGTGTCCTTTACAGCACCATCCCCACTTTGCTTGGTTCTCAGCCCTCCAGTAAAAAAAAAAAAAATAATTACAAAAATAAATAAATCAATTTTAAAAAAATTATATTACCCTCATGCAGGCCCCCATTAGATTTCTACCAGTTTCCCCCAGCCACTCATCCCCCGCCAGACAGCTCCTACTGTCTCCCCATTCACATATGCAGTGCAGGCCCATTTTATGTCTAGCCAGTGATAGGTGGCCTAGTGCCGTCCTGAAGTATATGCTGTGTTTATTGTAATGGAGCAATAGCAGCACTGTTTTCAACAAGAATTTGTCCACGTGTACATCACCAGAAGGGTGCCCGTGTCACAAGTGGTGTCAGAAGTGGGATCGCCAATGTCAGCCAACCAGATGCAAGGGTGATGATCTGAATGTATTGAATACTGAAATCACACACCAAACTGCTTAAAGCTGCTAGTTGCAGTGGGGAAATTGCTGTATTGCAGAAAAGCAAATATTTTGTCTGTGGAGAGAGAGAAAGGAGCAATATAATTGTAAACTGTTCAGCACCTATTTTATTTTTCAAAGAAAGCAAAAGTTTTAAAAATTGCTTAGCATTGTAGTGCTACTCATTGTTTATTCACTGAGCTGTGAGTTGGGTGTGGTCCTTATTATTATTATTGTTATTATTATTATTATTATTATTATTAATAATAATAATAATAATAATAATAATAATAATAATCTTTATTTATATAGCACCACAAGGTATCCAGAGCAACGCACAGAATAAAAAAATACAGACAGTACACATGGGTACAGCAGTACAGTAAAACGAGTATAACCAAGACTTCAGTATCTCCAAGCATAGCAAGTACAGTGGTGTAGGAGAAGAATAAATGGAATTGAGACAGAAGGGAAGAGGTCCCTACTCATAAGAGTTTACATGCTAAGGTGAGGGGAAACAGACAGGTCATGAGAGGAGTCAGCAGAGGGGATTAAGCACAAGAGGTGACAGGGAAGTGGGAAGTGAAGAGAACAAGGAAGGAGAAGGTTATGTGGATGGCTGGTAGGATTTGAGGAAAGGGTGAGTTCTGAGAGCCCATTTGCAAGTGCTAAAATTAGTGGACAGACAGATGGTGTGAAGTAGGTCATTCCAGTGGAAGAGGGCAGCAGGGGAGAAATCTTGAATTCTAGCGTGGGGTGAGGTGATCAGTGCGAAGAAAAGGTGACGGCCATTGGCCGAACGCAGGGAACGGGCGGAAGTGTTAATGGAGAGGAAGTTAGAGATATAAAGGGCAGTTGAATTGGAGAGGGCCTTGTAAGTGACAGTGAGGAGTTTAAAGAGGATTTTGTAGAGGAAAGGGAGCCAGTATAGGGCAAGGCAGAATAAGAGTGGCGTGACAGAAAGATAAGACTTGCAGCTGCATAAAAAATAGAGCAAAGAGGGCGAGATGGGAGAGGGGGAGGCCGTTGAAGAGAAGGTTGCAGTAATCAAGACAGGAAATGATGAGAGTGTGGACGATATTTTTAGCGGCATTCTGAGAGAGAAAGGGCCGGATGCGGGCAATATTCCATAGTAGGAAGTGACAGGATTGGTCAAGAGATGTGGGTGGTAAAAGAGAGGGAGGTGTCGGGGGTGACACCCAGGCAGCGGAGTTGGGGAACAGCAAAGATGGCGGTGTTATTAACGGTGATGGCTAGATCATAGGGAGGTGCCGATTTAGAATAAGGGAAAACAATAAGTTCAGGTTTAGCAATGTTGATTTTGAGAAAATGTGAAGACATCCAGTAGGAGATAGTGGAAAGACAGTCGGAAGCACAAGAGAGAAGGGAGGAGGAAAGGACCGGTAAAGAGATGTAGAGTTGAATGTCATCGGTTAAAGTTGGTACTGGAGACCAAAGTAAGACAACATGAGATAACTAAGAGGTGAACCAAAGTGAGGACAGTGCCAGAGAGATGAAGACAAAGAAGGGCCTGCAGAAGGAGGGGTGGTCCACGGTGTGAAAAGCTGCAGAGAAGTCCAAGAGAATGAGCAGGGAGAAGTCACCTCTGGATTTGGCCGAGAGGAGGTCATTAGTGACTTGGCCAGAGCAGTTTCAGTGGAGTGGAGGGGGTGGAATCCAGATTGCACTGGGTCGAGCAGTGAGTTAGCAGAGAGGTGACTGGAGAGGTGATTGAAGACAATCTGCTCAAGGAGTTTGGAGGCAAAGGAGAGGAATAATATGTGGTGATAGTTAGCTAGAAAGGTTGGGTCAAGGTTAGGTTTCTTAAGAATTGGGGAGATAAGGGCATGTTTGAAGGAGGAGGGGACAATACCAGTGCAGAGTGACAGACTGAAAAGGTGTGCAAGGTGTGCAAACAGTAGAGGGAGAGGGAGCAAAGGAGGTGAGAAGGGATGGTATCCAGTTGACAGGTAGATGGGGGAAGAATGAGAGAGTGGACTTCGTCACCCAATGTGGTTAGAAAAACCATGTGAACAGAAGTTTGCTGTTACCCTGTATGGGATGCTAATGCACCTACTTGTTTTGCTAATTGCTTGTGGAAAGTGCCGGGTGCATGTAAAGATCACGTTTTATGTTTATAAGAGAGTCTGTAAAGTAACTGGTGGTTTGCAAATTAGAGAGGCTTCATCTGGCTGTAGAGCGTGAAAAGTTTGAACAATTACTCCATGAAGAAAATACTCTTTCTCTTAAGTATGCTGAGGAACATGACCAAGTTGTGGCCTTGGCATCTGATCTGACGGGCCTAGTAAAACCTATGGATAGGAGCATCCAATTGTGTAAATCTAAGGTACCAGTATACAAGGAGATGTCCCCCAGCACTGGTCAGCCTGAGGTGTTCCCTGGAACAGTTCAGCCCAAGGTTTTCCCCAGCACCGTTCAGCCCAAAGTGTCTGCCAGCACTGTTCAGCCAGTGGTGCCTCATAGTGCTGTTTGGACAGCAGTACTTTATATCACTGTGCGGTCAGCGGTGCCTCATAGCACTAATCGGTCAGGGATGCTTTACAGTGCTATAACTAGTCTTTTGATCAAAATATGAACTAATACCTCATGTTTTCATTTTGATAGACACACATAGATATGTAGTTTAAAGGATAAGCGCTGACAAATTTCTTTTTGTTTTGTATACATATATGGGCATTTATATTGCCACGCAGCTGGTACCACATACAATATGGGATATACCGAGCGCGGGCTTATTGCCAAGCAGCTGGTACCATATATAATGTGGGAAATACCGAGCGCGGGCTTATTTTTTTCTGGTTTTGTTTCAAAATATTGCCTTTTTGTCATATCAGCTGTCCATCAAGCCTATTTAAGGCACATTTGTGTGTGGCTCACAAGCCAGCCTTTGCTAGATCTTAACCCCTATACCTGGGAGGTGAGTGAATCTGATTTTAACTGCAGTTTAATAGTGTTTAAAGCATATAGCTCAGTGTAGGACCTGCATATAATGAAATACCCTTGGCGTTGGGATGCAGGCTTAAGTCTTTTGATCAAAATATGAACTAATAACTCATGTTTTCATTTTGCTAGACACACATAGATATGCAGTTTAAAGGCTAAGCGCTGACAAATTTATTTTTGTTTTGTATACATATATGGGCATTTATATTGCCACGCAGCTGGTCCCACATACAATATGGGATATACCGAGCGCAGACTTATTGCCAAGCAGCTGGTACCATATATAATGTGGGATATACCGAGTGCAGGCTTATTTTTTTCTGGTTTTGTTTCAAAATATTGCGTTTTTGTCATAGCAGCTGTCCATCAAGCCTATTTAAGGCACATTTGGGTGTGGCTCACAAGCCAGCCTTTGCTAGATGTAAACCCCTATACCTGGGAGGTGAGTGAATCTAATTTTAACTGCAGTTTAATAGTGTTTAAAGCATATAGGTATTATTATTATTATTATTAATTTTTATTTATAGGGCGCCACAAAGTATTCGTAGCGCCGTACAAGGACAAACAATGGCACAGTACAAGGTGAAACAGCACAGAACAAGTAACAGTAAGCACTATAACTCTGGGGGCTCAGGCACAGCATGAAAGAGAGGGAGGGAGGGGAAAAGTGAGTACAGGCAGATAACTATGGCCCAAGAGGGTGGGCACGGAAGGTAGTGTAGGACCTGCATATAATGAGGTACCCTTGACGTTGGGATGCAGGCTTAAGTCTTTTGATCAAAATATGAACTAATACCTTATGTTTTCATTTTGCTAGACACACATAGATATGCAGTTTAAAGGATAAGCGCTGACAAATTTCTTTTTGTTTTGTATACATATATGGGCATTTATATTGCCACACAGCTGGTACCACATACAATATGGGATATACCGAGTGTTGGCTTATTGCCAAGCAGCTGGTACCATATATAATGTGGGATATACCGAGCGTGGGCTTATTTTTTTCCAGTGCTATAACTAGTTGAGATCCAGCTGTAAGGGTATCCAGCCAGAGGTGTTTCGAGTGCAGAGAACTTGAATGCTTAAAAACCAGGTCCACTAGACCCCAAAAACCCATGTACTGTTCACTTGCCCAAGCTGGGCCTACCTTCCGAAGCATCTGTACCGGGACCATACCTAGTGGACTTGCTATAAGTCAAGTAACTATGCAAATGAACAATAAAGGTGTCCAGGCAGTCGTGGACTCTTGTAGTGAACTTGCACTGGTCTCCAGCTCTGTCCTGGCTGGAGCCAAGTTCTTGTAGTTGCTTAGAATTAAAGTGTGCCGCAAACATGAGGTAACCAAGATGTTAAAAAGAACTCTTTTGGCCATTGGATACATTGCACCTAAGCTGCCATATCGTCTTGTTCTGGGGCGAGACTTCCCACTGTTTAAAGAGGACCTTGGTAAGTAAATCTGGCCAGATATGGTGGCAACTTATTCACAGAAGCCCGGTCTTCAAGGTTCTGGCAAAAACACCACAATATCTGGACCTCGATATTTGGGAGCCGCCAAACTGGAATGCTAACATGGGGTTCACAACAAGACTTCCACAGAAACATAGTCAAAATCAGCATTGGCTGGTGACTTTCAGGATGTGCCTGCCCTGCCTGTTGGCGATGGTATAGACTGGTTTGACTATCAAGAAACTGGTGCATGTGCTAAACTTTGCACATCATCAGAAAGATGATGTAACTTTAAAGCGTGTATTAATTTGGCTAGTGATGTTGGGGATATAGTGATACCTGTCAATTTGACAGGCTTTGTATCATCATATAGTGTAAAAAATAATTAGCTATTTTGAGTGACTACTGTGAAGGGGAGAAAAGTAGAACAATTGGAAGTTAAACAGGTTAATGCATCCCTAGTGTTGGAAGCCACACACACTCAGGTGGGTGGTGAATACATAGGTGAAAGTAGAACAAGGGACTAAGCGTATGCAGGTTTTACTGGCCCGGAGTATACTTAGACATAAAAAGGTTTTGCAGGGCTTGTTCTGAATGCCTAAAACCCTATCCCATTGTCTCAGTACAGCCACAAATAGAAAGGGCTCAAAAGCATCATTTTGTAAGTATGGGAGGCTATGGGAGAGAAGACAGGGTGTTTGAAAGTAGGGTTCTCGGGTATCGAGAAGAGAAGTTCTCCATTAGTGCGCTGGTAGGCTTGATTGTGAGGACATTTAAAAAGACAATAGAACCTTCCTTGTTTCAGGTCTTAAAAGTCAAATGGACAAAATGGTCGCAGATGCTCTCTTTCACAGTGTTTTATGTCTAGCAAGTGATAGGTTGCCTGATGTTGTCCTGACCAAGGGTATTCTGTGCTTATTGTGATGGAAGAATAAAAGCACTGTTTCCGACAAGATGTTGTCCATGTGTGCATCACCAGAAGGATGCCCATGTCACAGTAGATTTAAAAAAAAGTTTGTTCTGTATTCTCTATGACTTTTTTATCAAAACATCTCATTCAATAGTTCATTATTTCAAATATATTAATAATCTCCTAAAATCATTCTCAAACTTTCAATATCAGGCATAAAATATACCCGGGTTATAATGACCCACCTCACAGTGTAACAATTTTCGACCACAATGACACCGAGTTAAGCTAAGTGGCGAACCCAGTTTATCGCTGTGTTATACTGATGTACAAATCTAGTTGGCTTTGATAACACCGGGCGGAGTTTTACTAGCATTGGGATGATTTTTCCCACACAGAGGAGGCTTGGACCTTCTCTCCAGTCAAAATGTGTGTTTTGTCATTAATACATCTAAAACTATATACCTCCATGTAATCAACTCTAAAAGAGTTGACTTTGAGATTAAATATTTCATGTGCATCATCACCATTTATTTATATAGCACCATTATTTCCATAGCGCTCTACAGAGAACTCACTCACATCAGTCCCAGCCCCATTGGGGCTTACAGTCTAAATTTCCTAACACACACACACACACACACACACAGACAGACACACAGACTAGGGTCAACTTGTTAGCAGCCAATTAACCTACCAGTATGTTTTTGGAGTATAGGAGGAAACTGGAGCACCCAGATGAAACCCACACAAACACGGGAAGAACACACAAACTTCTCACAGATAAGGCCATGGTTGGGAATTTAACTCATGACCCTAGTGCTGTAAGGCAGAAGTGCATTTATGTTTTATTATTTTACCTACTGCCAATTAATCCATCATTTTCTTTATACATAATTCATAGAAAACATTTAATTTAAAATCAGGGATGTGCACCGGCCCCTTTTGGTGTCTCGTGTTTTGTGTTTTGGATTCGGATTTCCTTGAGGTTTTTGGTTTGGATTTGTTTCGCAAAACACCTGACGAAAGGTTTTGGTTCGGATTTAAAGGTTTTGGATTCGGATTTATTTTGAAAAAAACATAAAAAGTGTTAAAATCAAGTTTTTTGGTTTATTTTCACTCCTACGCTATTATTAACCTCAATAACATTCAATAACAATCATTTCCACTAATTCCCAGTCTATTCTGAACACCTCACACCTCACAATATTGTTTTTAGTCCAAAACAGGCTCTACTGAGGCAAGATGTCGTCCTCATCCTCAACCTCTGATTCCTCTCCCCCTACAATATGTACTTCCTCCTCCTCACACATTAGCAATTCGTCCCCGCTGGACTCCACAACCACAGGTCCCTCTGTACTATCTGGAGGGCAGTGCTGTACTTGATTGAGGAATTAATAATTCATTTTTATGAACATCATTTTTTCAACGTTCTGAGGAAGCAACCTCCTTCGCTGCTCACTGACCAGGTTCCCTGCTGCACTAAAAACTCTTTCCGAGTACACACTGGAGGGGGGACAACTCAGGTAAAATAGAGCCAGTTTGTACAGGGGCTTCCAAACTGCCTTTTTTTTCCCTGCCAGTAACAATATGGACTGTCTGACATGTCTATTTGGATGGTGTCCAAAATAATCCTCCACCATTTTTTCTATTGTGACAGCATCCAATGCAGCAACAGTAGACATGTCTGCAATGATTGGCAGGTCCTTCAGTCCGGACCAGATGTTATCAGCATCGCCGCCAGGGGGTCTTTTAGGAAAACTGAGCTTTTTCCTCGCAGCTTTATCCTCCAAATTTTTGTTTTCCATTATATGTAGCACAATAGAGCGTACCCCTAAGCCACACACACTCGGCAAAGCCTTTAAAAATTATATGCGGCACAGGAGAGTACCACTGGACTTATACTGCAGAATCAGTGAACTTTGTAATATTGCAGTACCACTGGACTTATACTGCAGAATCAGTGAACTTTGTAATATTGCAGTACCACTGGTGGACTTATACTGCAGAATCAGTGAACTTTGTAATATTGCAGTACCAATGGACTTATACTGCAGGATTGTTTTTGGATTTTTTTTTTTAATTTCTTTTTTTTATAATTATTATTTTTTTTTTTTATAACTTTTTTTTAAATTTTTTATAACTTGGGAATAATGGGGAAATAACAATGCCCTTAGAAGGACAGAGCACAGGACACAGCACCACTGGACTGAACAGGACACAGCACAGGACCCAGCAGCACCACTGAACTCAGAAGGACAGAGCACAGGACACAGCACCACTGGACTGAGCACAGCACAGCACAGAATATAGCAGGGCAGAGGACCACCTAACACAACCTCCCTCTACCCTGATCAATGCCTGAGTGAAGATGGCGGCGGCCAGCGGGGAATTTATAGAATCCGAGTATAGCGAGATCCGACAATGTGATTATGACTCGAAGCCTCACTTTCAGTTTTGCAATTGGCGGGAATACCCGGATCTGTCTCGGATCCGGCTCGGATCGGCAAGGTTCGGGTGGGCTCGGATTTCAGATATCCGAGCCCGTTCATCCCTAATTTATATGGATACATCCAGACAAGGTTTGTACGTACCTTTAACAGCATTTTCTTAAAGGAATGACAGCTATAGGAATTAGTTAATAGTAGAGGCAGGTACATCTATAGCCTCCTCGCGACTATTAAGTTACCTAATGATTGATTGATACAAGTTTATATATTCTGTTACATCAGCATTAGTTATTGCCTTGACAAAGCATATATATAACGACACATGAGTTAGCGCACAGATCTCATGTCCTCAATTTGTGTCTACAGGAATAGAAGACTGATTTATGTCATGCAACTGACTAGTCTTTTTAGAATGCAGCTTCTTTCCACAAGGGATAGTGAGTATTTACTCTTGCATCACTTGGGGATCTAATCCCTGTGTCAGACAGCTCATTCATTGTACCTTTCTGTATATTTATCATTGACTGTGGATACCTTCATGGAATGGCAAAGCTTTTATATGGTATTGGTGTGCACACAGCTGCAAGAGATAGCTAATTGCTCACGGCTATCCAACACTCAGTGTATCGTTATGGGAAATAGCTAGTATATTACTGTGTTTTCTGTGTTTTATTATTAGCAGATTTGAATTGTCATTTAAGCTATAAGCATGTGGGCATAAACTAAAGCTCGCTTATTAGTGCTATTAGTGCTTATTAGTACTATACAATTTGTGATACTCAGTTGGCTCAGTCTGATGTAATGTTAATTTGTTCATTATTAAACTTTTGTCAACCAATGTAGAAGCTCACAGCTATGCATCGATTTTTTGATTGCAGAGCCAAAGTAGAGCTTATATTGGTTATTTAATTTACATTGATTTCTAATTTGGGGGCATGCTTATGTTCTACATACCCTTCACTGATTTATGTTTAGAGGATATATTATAACATATAATCTAGACACAAACTATAGCAATAAGCTCATTTCAAGATCCAATTTTCACACACTGCACTTTACACATTTTAATAACTTCGCTGGGACAATTAATTGAGATAATATAGGTCCAAGTTACTGTGAGGAATGCCTTGGGTTTTAACTCATTGTAAATTTACATGACAGCATTCAGGCTCTTTAGTACAGTGTGTGCCACTTTGTAACACTTGTCTTCTTTTTTTGTGACTCTATACTGTTGTAGATGGTAGCACCACCCTGTGAATATAAATTATGATAAAATAAACTGAAAAGATACTTTTACTACTATATAAAATTAAAATCTGAGAGTCTAGCACTATGGAATGCATAGATAGATCTGGTGCTGGATATTTGTCGTGACTAATATTCAGAGGTCCAAGAAAAATAATTTAGGTAATGAGCATAGGGTTTCCATTACTTCACATGCAGACCCGACCGGTCACCTTAGAGCAAGATGTTCATAGCTTTATATACTTAGCGAAATGTCACATATTTCGGTACACACAAATTTTTCCACTGAGTATATTTCATGTTGAAGCAATTTTTGACTTTATAGGCTTAGAACCATGGCACCCATGTGATTAGGTTTAGGTTTGCAGCGATATCATATTTTGGTATATGGCAGTCGATAGCTGCAATAACTCGCAGAGCAGTCTAGACACGCTGCAAGGTCAAGGTTGCTTGCTAAACACATTATTTGGGGGCACATATATTATTCCAAATTCAAAGGTCCATAACCTCCGACCTCTCATGGTAAACACTATTGTGTTTCTGGCCCTCATGGATGTTGTTGATATACAGGGATGCTTCGCCTCTAACTAAATGTTATTTTGATGCAATTATAGAAAGTTCATGGAATTTATTGAATTGGGTCCAAAACACTATGGCAACGAGTTGTTCAGGATTGGGGCAGCAACTGCTGCAGCTTTAGGCAGGTCTTCCATTGCAGTGTTTCAGCCCTTAGAGTGATGGAAGTCTATTGCCTACCAGACTTTTATCTGACCTACTGGAAAGTAATGTGCCCAGCCCCTACCCTCAGTAACCCAAGGCTTTGCTGTCTGCCACTTTTAGTAAGGGCATGAAGGGACTTTTCCCATTTTTTCCCGGATCACAGCCTGATTAGCTATGTGCCTCCAGGGTTTTTATGGGTTTTTATCTTCATATGGGTTGCCACTGCCCTTAACCCCCTCCTCTCTTTGCTCTCTCCAGCCCAGGTTATGAAGAAATTATGGTATGACCGGTTTTGGCTGAGATTTGACATGGATATGTTTTTGTTTTTTAGGTTCACACAATTGGATCCAGTTATGGGTGGAGGGCCATTCATATATGTACTTGCCATCCAGACACTGATTGGCCTGTGATTAGTCCACTTTTTCCACCCTGTAAGTACAATGGTCGGGTAAGAGAGGTTTGTGCTGGCCTTCTTTTTTTTCCTGTTAAATGCTGAGATAGAGCTGAACATACTGACATACTGATAGTTCACCTGGAAGGTAACAACCTGCGCAAAGGAAAGCCATTAGATCTTTTAATTGCTAATTGGCAAAATCCACATGGCCAAAGGTAACATTGTGCTGGTCTGATATAATTCCCAGGCTATGCTGGAGGCTTAGTATTTCTTCCACTATCAAGAAGAGTCTCCTTAAGAAGCTTAATTGGTCCACTGGATATGCCATTAGGTCTTTTGGGTATATAGTTATTAACCACCCCTTAATTATGGTTGAGCAGGTGCCCCACTTTAGACCAGGTGGGGTCCATCCTAAGGCAGTGGAGTTGTGGAGTTTTATAGAGAAGATTTATTGGAGGTTGGCAGCTTTGGTTAGGTCACTTGGTAGAGGGCTGTGTGTCTGTTAAAGGAACACAGCTTTGGCAGAAATGCATTGCAGTCAGCGGCTAATACATAAGGTGCTTACGCTGATTGGACGCAGGTCACTTCCCCTTTTAAAGTATAGTGGCTTTTGGTCCTTTTCTATGGGAGTCCATTGACATGCATTGTGTGGGCATATCATTGTGAGTCAAGAAGGGGCATAGTCACTCTGACACCTACTATTTTAGGGGTAAGGGGTGTTAGGGGTATTAGGGTTAGGAGTTATGTTTAACCCTAATCCTAACCCTAACCCCTAATATAATACTTACATGACATAAATGAGAGGGGGTTCCATCCATCGCTGCTTTAAGCCAAGTCGCGGTTGGTGATGACGTTATTTTTGACAGTCGCCAACAGAGCGAATCGTGATATGAAGTTATCTGCATTCCGGTAAGTAGTTTTTTTGGCAGGTTGGTCTACTATTCAATCGGACTCCTCATGTCGTTGTCTTCTCTACAGCATGTGTGACATGGATAATGATAGCTGCAGTATTAAAAGGCCATTTTAGAAATGTAGATAGGCCAAGAACTGAAATGGTTTGATAAAGACAATGGACATATTTGTTATTCTCAACATTAGACAACATGTTTGACACATTGAAGAGGAACAGCAGCCACAGTGCCTAATTGCAATCTTAGAAAAGAAGACACACAAAGGAGGCCAAAGCCCATAAGACAGAAAGTAGAGTCCACTGTGCTAGAGTAAGGTAACATATCCTCCATCTCCTAATCTCAGGTCATGTTGTTGTTCCTGCAGTCATTGAATCATATATGGTGTGGAATTCAACCTCATTACTACCTATTGCTTCAGTTGGTGGCATGACAGGTCATATTTTTTTAAACTTCTACAATGTTCTGCATGTGATCGCTGAATGCCAATAATGCCAATAAATTCTGAACAACCAAGTTTATTGTGTGTTGAAAGAATGGTTGGTGTTGAAATTCACTCGGTCATAATGCACACACTGGACCTGATTAATTTAGGCAAGTATAACGAACATAATGTCCGTGTTTTTTAACATGTTCGTAAATAGGACATCTGCACATCCATATTCAAATACATGTGGATCTGAAGAAACATCTCTTGTTGAATACGTGTGTAGGTACACTCTGCTTAGACACAACACACTGCAGGATACGTACAATACATATATGTTATATAAAGTCCAAGCAGAACGCACAGAAAAAAAAGAATTCAATTATTGTCACCTTTTAATAAAATAGTAATTAATGCAAAAACCTTAAAAAAAGTAGTTTTATTTAACATTTATATTGTTTTTTTTATGAAATACATTAATCAGGATGTTATTAATGTCTGTTGTACATAAAATATACATTTTTAAAGTTGCTCGTTTGCACACATATGTTCTAGTATGTATACGCGACCATCACTCTCACTCAGCACTAACACTTGCCCTGTAACTGGTGCAAGTGATATGACTCGTAAATGAGAGTTTCCGAAAAGTTGAATTGGATGCTGCTGGGTGCGCTTGACCTTTGCACTCCCTTACTGTTAATTGACTACGTGCATATGCCTCTTTCCCTCCATGTTTCGCACTTCAAATAGTAGGCAGTCAGAAATATCATTTGAATATGAATTGCGTTCTTTGGCGTATGTTTTGGTTTTGTGCATGTGCAAAGTAACAAAACACAGATAACACATCTTAAGTAGACTTTTGTTCCACAATGCTTGCTCCATTACTGGCAATAAGAAATTCTGAGGAGTCTTAGTAGTGTGAGACATTTTGTATGATGTTCTTGAATTTTTACAACAGCTAGTCACTGGTATGCTTCTTAATGAAGCCAGCGGAACATAGAGAGTAGCTTGTCTGTGTTTGACTCTGTGCAGCACAAATCCCAAAAAATATAAATGTGTTTGACTATGAAGGCAATTGTGTTAGAGGTAGCATCACAACTGTACTAGTAAGTGGCCAAAAGACATATTGCTGTGTTTCAAAGCAAAACCCCCCAAAAATAATTGTATTAATTTGATTGATAATATGGAACAGTGTCTACCTCACAAGGCATCAGTCCCTCCTTTCCCATTGGGCAATCATGTTGTGTGGTGGCAGCTACAAGTGGCTCCAACTTCAAATAGCTTAACTGCTGTATTGAATCATATATCAGTCTATAGATCAGGAGCATCCCAGTACTGGTACCGTCAGTCGGATACTTTTTCAACCTCTACTAGTAAAAAAGGTCTATCGGGGACCAAATACAAGGGCACTCCAAATAGAAACAATGCTTGTTCTTCTCAAAGAAAGCATCAGCTCTTGATGTAAGCATTAAGGGAGAGGTTACTGATGAATGTGGTGATTTGTCAAAAAAAATAAAAATAGCTAACATTCCATACAACACCTGCAGTGGCAAGAAAAGGCTTAGACCATAACCATGTTTGCTGGGAATGGTCATGCTACTGCTCTTACACATTCTGGAATGTCTATTGCAAATCTGAGTGCCCAACACAGTCAAGAATCTTCTGTATCTTCACATGCACCACCCTCTTGCTCTGAGAGAAGATCTGTCATCTTCAAAACAGTCACATCAGTGTATGAAAAGAAAAAAGGCTGAAGAACAAATTGCGCATTCACAGAATTCTGAGCAGAGTGAAAGGGTGTACATTAGTGCAACATGTAATTGTAAGGAATCCACTTTAAAGATCTCACAATTTGAAAATGTGAGGATGAGCATTAATAATGATGAGTTACACATACAAACTGAGGAAGCAACTTTGGAACTTGCTAAATGTGTAAGTTGATGAAGGGGATAATTGTGGATTTTAAAATGTTGTGTTGTACATGAACAAGATAATAAGGAGGTTTATGATTATTGTGTCCAAGGAAAGCAGCCACCAGTGGTACCACCTCATGCCCATTTTAAGACCAATGTAATTCCTGGGAAAAATACCAAAAAATCCACCTCTTGTATGTGGAAATGATTTTATTTCAACCCAGACAATATTTGTCAAGGTATCTGTAGTCTTTGTGATGCCACAATAGGTAGAGATAGGGGCATTGACTATCTAAGTACCTCCTCCCTGTTACACCATTTGCATACAGTTCATTCAAGTAGTTTAGCAAAAGGTGGAAAATACATTAACAATCATCCCAGCATCAGTTAGCAGCCAAATGGTTTAGCACATCAGGCAATCTTCCACATCAACACCTTCAACATCAACCTCCTAATTATTACTACATAATCCAGCATCCAATTATCAAATGCAAACTTAATCCCTTTAAGCAATCCATGATTTCCAAAATACATCCTTGCATGCTATGACAGCTGCTGCTGCTGTTGCTGAGGGTCAAACTTATATAGAAGGAGACCAGGAATAGTAAGCACAGTTTTAAATAACAATTGTCCTTGAAGCTACAGTTTGCAAAAGGAACCAAGCATCCTGTTGCACAGTGGACCACTAATAACATAACAGCTATGTTATGATTGGATGTACATTCAATTTCTGCCATCAATACTTCAGGTTTTAACAGATTTGTTGAGATCATGTGTCCACACTGCAAAATTCCATCCTGATTTCATTTCTCCTAACATAAATTCATCAACCAACTGTACCAGGAGGTTAAACAAAAAATCACTGAGTCAGTAGAAAATACCATTGTACCAACTATATAGTTAACTACAGATATCTGGACAAGCAGTACTGGTCAAGCTAATGACTACTTGGCCTTGACTGCCTACTGTTCATTTGAATTACCTCCAGCAGCAGTACCTGTAGCATAATCATCTGCTGCTTACTAGTAAAGGTGTGATATATATAAGAAATATTATTTATTTATTTTATTTCTTGGGGGGGGTGTTGATCAGAGTCAAACAGCAATCTGTTTTTTATCCACTATATAGTTCAGATGTCAGTGATACTGCCCCTCACACAATAACTCTCAGATTTCAGATTGAAACACTTGCGATTTAAAAGCAAGACTGAGCTGTAAATAAATTAAGTTAAGATGTGTGCAGTAAAATCAATGCTATTTCAATATACTATACATTGAATGTTTCTCTGTATCCAACCCTCTACAAGCCACTTTATGAGCACACTGTTGCAGCAGACATCCTAGTCACCTTCTATCATTTCTAAAATGGCAACTGAGAACAGGAGGGAGGGCTATACATAGAAGATATCGTTCCAAAACTCACAACATCTGACGTTCTGCCTCATTTTCAGATTCAAATTTGATGGACTCTGTACATCAAATTTGGGATTTTTCAGATTCCGAACTGCTCAAGATCAATTAAAATTTGAGATAAAACCGTAGCACAGTTATTAGAATTGCTGCCTCACAGTGCTGTGGCAAAGGGCGATATTCAAGCCAGGGCATATTCTGTGTGAAGTTCTCACAGTGTTTGTGGGTTACTTCAGGTTGCACCAGTTTCCTCTCACAACCCCCAGAAAAACCTTACATGTTGGTTTACTGACTTATGACAACCCTAGCTTGTGTGTTCAAGGGTTAGTGTGGTAGGAAAATCAGAATATAAGCTCAAAGCTCAGGGCAGAAGTTGATGCGAATAATTCAATATTTTCTGCCATGTGCTGCGAAATATGGTGTTGCTATACAAATTAATAATAATAATAATCATCATCATCACTATATGTTATGTTTATTCACACTTAAAGGCTAATTTACAAACTAATTTTGAATGGAGATTAATGAGATAAAATAAAATATATGCTCTTACCTTCAGCTTTACTTTGCTGTATCTGTTGGGTCACCATCATCATCATCATTATCACCATTTATTTATATAGCACTCACTCTAACAGTCCCATGCTGAATTTTAGTTTCATTTTCCCTGTGAAGGTACAGGGTTCTTTTAATCACCCAGATACTGAGTAGACGGAGTTAAATGGATGGTTTATTTTGCACTGTACACCTAAATTTATAATATACAAGAGCAGGACATGAGTTATGCAAAGTGACAATATACCGGTAACAGTCCAGATAGGGCCAGTCCTGGAATAACTTAGAGTTCCACACAAAAAAATCCCACACAGGAAAGAATACCAGATGATCCCACAAAGGAGATTGACGAGAAATTCCACACAGGAATAACGATTAAAGTAAATCCACACAGGAATAAAGAGATGAGTCACAAGGTCCCTTGGCCGAATATCACTTCTTAGCCAAAGACTACCTAATCTGGCTTGGGTAATCTCTTTTAAAACCCACCCAATTTCCACGATGATGGTGACCACTCAGGTGAGTGGCACAGGGTCCTGGTTGGTGGGGTACTTTATCATGTCACTCCCTCCTCACTCCACCCTCCCCCAGATGTACTTCTTTTGAGGCCCCCATACTGGGTCTCATGATGTCCAGAGAAAAACAATAGGAGACAAATAGAGGGAATAATGTCAGGGGAATTGGATCAAGTTCTGAAATGGGAATTAACCGAGAAGGTGCTTCCATAATGGCCCATCTTAGCCTACTGAGGGGTGCTGTGCCTCGCATTCCCTCTCAGCCTGTTTGGATTTTCTCATCAAATTTCCATTTGTATAGGCAAAGGCATTCACATCTGCTGATACAGACTAAGTATGAACCTTGGAGTCATTATGAAAAGTAAGGCCAAAAAAAGGAGCATCTGTTCTCCGGGACAAACCATGTTACAATGCAAGGGGTGCAAATTAGTTTATTATTTTGCACATAAAAAAACAGACAGTATTTAAGTTATCTAAGAAACAAATACTTGATAGCTTTATTTTTACACTGAAATTTAAAGTTAATCTAGGACAAGTCCTACCTCAACTATAAATCCATCCCCACATTTTAAATTTACCTCCCCCTCCAATGCAGCATGGTTTTTCCCAGGTGCAAAGATACTCCTTTGTTATGCTTTGCTCTCCTTAATAATTTAGGCACCTTATGTACATTTTTTTTAAAAACAAACATAAATCGGGCATACACATGTCGGTATCCAAGGTCGAGTACAGATGGGCAATACATTTCTTGTTAAATACGGAGTAACTCACTTACATGACATAAAATCTTATGCACGTAGTAATATGTTTTTAGCTGCTCCTAAATGTGATTTATGTGCAAAGACTCCTTAGTGCACTACATACTACCTTGTTACTCCTGATTGACATAGGCATGCAGAGGTGTGCAATTCCTTCATCACCCTCCTAATTATTACAAATAAATTTCATGACAATTATTGCATATTAAGCTTTTGTATTACCAAATAATAAAATAATAACATTTGTTAATATAGAACTAACATAATAAAAAATAGCAATGCTTTTTCAGCAAGAATTTAGTGATTCTCTTTCTTTATTTTCTATTTTTGATAGGAGGAAGTGTACATCTCATAATAAAGAAAAAGAAAAATATTTCACATTCTCACAGCTAAGACATTTCGTAAACATATTTGTGAGGATACCACCCTTAGCTGGGATGGCAGTTACCCTCTGTGGGATTCAACTCACTCGGGTAGACCGGAAAATATCCAAAATAAGACTTTATTATGACAGCACAACACCACAAGATGTTCACAAGTTAGAGGGTAAATGGTAGCATGTATCCTCCATCAGCCTCTTGCAGTCAGCACTCCAAAGTTATAATCTGAGTCTCTTTCAGAGTCTTATCCTCCTGCAATATTACCACTACCGATTAGCAAAATATTTACTGGCTCACACAGACCTTGCCCTGGTAGGGTTTCCTCCAGCGGCACCACGATGTCTGGCCCAGAGTCCATTTCGCTGATGTCTTGTACACCAGGATCCTCCAAGCTACAATAGCTCCCTTGGCATTTTGCTCTCCCTATATTCTTCACTGCATACACAGGAAGTAGGGTCAAATGTCTCAAACCCTTTACAGTAGGGGTCTCTCAGTGGACATTTTAGCTGCTACACATACTGTCCTTGTTACCTCGATTATACCATGGAGTGGCTTGACTCAATTAGCTATTTTGGCTGTAAACACTAAACATGGGGTTACAATATTACATCAGGGAATGACACTGCACGCTTACATGAAACAAGACTTTTGACACATTGTATCAGCAGTGTTACGAAATCTGAGTCTGTGATGCATTTTGATACAATAACATTTATTTATATAGGCACATTGTATATCATAATTTTACGCAAAATTCGGCACATACCGGAATTTGCATTAATTGATGAATCAGGCCCAGAGTCTCTGAGGCAATGCTAGTGCAGATTCTTACAGTGTTTAAAGCAATGCAGGAATTTGTAGATTGCAAAGCCAGGTATCAGGAGACAAATAAATGCAGAGCCAGGAACTACTGATTTAAGTTTAGAAGCACACACACTACACAGATTCAGGGACCAGGAAGCTATCATTTCCAATGAGTGCAGGACAGTCGAGAGCTTAAAAAGTGCATCCTGCCAATTATCACTCAGAGGGAGACACACATGTAGTACATACCAGTCTGAGTAAGAAGCAGAATACACAGCAAATGAAAACCTAACAGACCTTGCAGATTTAGCAGTATTGGAATATATATTATTTTTTACTTTATTTCATGACATTCCTCCCCAAATATTTTTTTTTTTAAATTGCATATATAATATAATGTATATAGTACTGAATTGTGCAACACAAAATAACACATGTTGCAAATTCATAACAACACAATAATATCACAGTTGCTAGTTTTCTTTGTTAATACTTTACTTTTTAGCTATAGTGGGCAGGACCTTATAGATGTTTTGTCTGTTATGTAGAGACCACAGGGGTGGGAAAGTTAACAATCATGGGAAGAGCAAGGAAGAGAGGCTGCACAATTGTATTTATATACCACCAAAGTGAAAAAAAATATTATTCAAACAATAACCCAATGTTTCTGATCATCTGACCAAGGCAAATGTAAGACTTGAACGTTCTAAGTACTATAAATAAACTTAAAAAACACTGCAAAGGCAGTCAGCAGACTTAGAAACAGAATACAAATGCAGTAAGGAATAATGTCATGAACCAGTAAATAACATAAAGATGCAAATATCAAAAGCAACCTTCATATTCAATCTGGAATCACACCCTAGCTTAGTTGTTAAATGGAACAAAATAAACAAGATGAACTGTAATAAGTATATTCATTTAGACCCACTGGTACCACAGTGAATAATTTATTAATAGCATTTTATTTATTTAGCTAGAGAAACTTATCACAATTGCCACCTTGCAGTGGACAAAAAATGTCTTCTAAAATGAGTAACTGCAAATGTGATGTGGGGCCTGATTCATTAAGGATCTTAAATAAAGAGGATCCTTATTTCAGTCTCCTGGACAAGCCCATGTTAAATGCAAGGGGTGCAAATGAGTGTTCTGTTTTGCACATAAGTTAAATACTGACAGTTTTTTCATGTAACACACACATATCAACTTTAAATTTCAGTGTACAAATAAGCTATCAAGTATTTGTGTGTTACATGAAATAACAGTCAGTATTTTTATTATGTGCAAAACAGAACACTCATTTGCACCCCCTGCATTTAACATGGTTTTGTCCAGGAGACTGAAATAAGGATCCTCTTCATTTAAGATCCTTAATGAATTGCGCCCGTGGTGTGTCCATTGCATTTAAAATGTCTGCTTACTGTAATGACGTTTAGATTTTTGTGCAGATTTCAAGTACAGTAATAACAATTTTTTTGTTAGCCTGCCCACATGTCTTCCACATGTAAGGCTTTGCCACAATTGCACTTTAACATATAAATGAGTCATGTAGCCATACATATGCCATAATGATTGACTTTAATAGAGTAATCGTTAGCTGGATGAATGAAACTCTCACCCTTAGTTATGCTGTTACAGCAATGACAATTAAGTTTTGGGAAAGAGCCAAAGAAAATAGATATTATGGATTTACTCATACCCTAATCAGTCCTAATAGGAAGAGATGCTTGAACTGTTTAAACCAGTTTGGTAACCTTGAACTATTGGTTGATCACATCTAAAAATATAGAAATTCATTATTGGTTTGAGCACTGTGATGTGTATTTATAACTTCTAAGCTGTTAACTTGACTACCAAGTTGAAACATGAAATTCACATTTGCAGTTCACAGTTAAAAGACATTGAAATGTCTTAACTACATTTCGTAGTTTTTTTAAAGATTGAGTTTGACATTCAAATTTGATATTCGCATGTAAAAGTGTTAAAATTACTATACAATATAACCGTTTACATACTCATATATATATATATATATATGTCATATACTCCAGGATGTCATGAAGAGCGATCAGATGAATTGCAATTAATTTCAAAGTCCCTCTTTGCCATGACACTGAACTTTATCCCCAAAAACAACATTTCCACTGCATTTCAGCCCTGCCACAAAAGGACCAGCTGAAATCAGGTCAGTGATTCTCTTGTTAACACAGGTAAGAGTGTTGAGGAGGACAAGGCTGGAGATCACTTTGTCATGTTTATTGAGTTAGAGTAACAGACTGGAAGCTTTGAACGGAGAGTGGTGCATGATATCATTGTTCTTCCTCTGTTAACCATGGGTATCTGCAAGAAAACAAGTGCAGTCATCATTGCTTTGCACAAAAAGTTCTTCACAGGCAAGGATATTGCTGCTAGTAAGATTGCACCTAAATCAACCATTTATCGGATCATCAAGAACTTCAAGAAGAGAGGCTCGATAGTTGTGAAGAAAGCTTCAGGGCGCCCAAGAACGTCCAGCAAGCACCAGGACCATCTCCAAAAGTTGATTTAGTGGCGGGATCGGGGTATAATCAGTGCAGAACTTGCTCAGAAATGGTAGCAGGCAGGTGTGAGTGCATCTGTGCGCACAGTGAGGCGAAGACTTTTGGAAGATGGCCTGGTGTCAAGAAGGTCAGCAAAGAAGCCACTTCTCTCCAGGAAAAACATCAGGGACAGACTTATATTCTGCAAAAGGTACAGGGATTGGACTGCTGAGGACTGGGGTAAAGTCATTTTCTTAGATTGTTTGTGGCATCTGGAAAATCTCTTGTCCAGAGAAGGAAAGGCGAGCGCTATAATCAGTCTTGTGTCATGCCAACAGTAAAGCATCCTGAGACCATTCATGTGTGGGGTTGCTTCTCAGCCAAGGGAGTGGGCTCACTCACAAATTTGCCTAAGAACACAGCCATGAATAAAGAATGATACCAAAACATCCTCCAAGAGCAACTTCTAACAACCATCCAAGAACTGTTTGGTGATGAACAATGCCTTTTCCAGCATGATGAAGCATCTTGCCATAAGGTAAAAGTGATAACTAAGTGGCTCGGGGATCAAAACATTATCCCATTGAGAACTTGTGGTCAATCCTTCAGAGGCAGGTGGATAAACAAAAACCCACAAATTCTGACAAACTCCAAGCATTGATTAGGCAAGAATGGTCAACCATCAGTCAGCATGCCAGGGCGAATTGCAGAGGTCTTCAAAAAGAATGGTCAACAATGCAAATATTGACTCTTTGCATAAATTTAATATAAATGTCAATAAAAGTTTGTGACACTTATCAAATGCTTGTAATTTTACTTCAGTATAAAATAGGAACTTCTGACAAAAAGGTCTAAAAACACTGAAACTTTGTGAAATTCAATACTTGTGTTATTCTCAAAACTTTTGGGCATGACTGTAATGTGCCAGTTAGATGGCAGTAAAATTAAATTTCTGATTTTTATTCAACTCTGCCCCATATCAGTATTAGATTTAAACTTCCCCTTTCTCAGTTTTACAAAATAAAAATTCTGCGATAATGTACATGGACAGAATTGCAACATAGTTTTTATTAATTCAGGTATTACCTTTTAATGGACAGTCATTTTTTGGAGACAGTTCTCTAACCATTCAATATAAATACAAGAGAAAATGAAACTTTTTTCAGTAGATTAAATTAAAATAAACTTTATTTTGTCTTTTGTTAAATGTAGTAACTGAGAACATCACACATTTTCACATTGAGCATATTGAAACTCATTAGTGTCCATCAAATTTCAAGCTATCACTCCTTGTAGTCTCCTTTACAATAAGAGATCATTATGAGCAATGCTTATCAGTACAGTTGCGTTCTGGTTCATTCATAAAGAATAATTAGTTTCTGTCTGGCAACCGTGGAGAGAATGTTTCACTATAGCTAATCTTTACATACCAGAGAGAATGTCAGTTGTCTGAAGATTATTTTTAAAGCAAAGATAAATTAGATTTGTTTTTTTTTCATCTGAGTGTTAATCTTTAGTGACCAGCTTACTACAAATCTAATTGCTATTTCCATGGGACCATAATTACAACACTGGGAAAAAACAAAACATTTCCACTTTCTGGTATTATTTATATGTGATTTACCATGAGCAATAAACAATTTGTTAAATTAATGGTAATGATAATAGCTTACTATTATTGCCAAGCAAGATTAAAGATGAGATGAGTGAATAGCTGTAGCATCGGTTAGATTATATCAGATTTATAATCTGCAAATTATTTTTTGAGTCCTGAAAAAAATTGAAGAAAGATATCACATGGTTGCATATCTGTCAGAGAGCTGTGTATTACTGCTATCATAAATTATGTTCCGACTTCAGAAATTGGTTAAAGGTTGTAATGTGTATTACAGTAATAGCATACACATTTAGATAGTGTAATCTAGAGCCAATAGCCAGAGAGAAGGATTGGAGAAGTAGTCCTTGGTAGAATTGTCAAGAACAGAAAAAGAAATACTTATAAAAAGTCTCTGAATTCCTGGCTAAACACAAGCAGTAGAGTCTCTGGAACACTGGATGTAATACTTATAAAAGTCTTTGGAGTACAGATTTGCACAGTGATGAAAGGGGAACTGGAATACTGGATGGAACACTGTTAGTAGTCTTTTGGGTACTTCAATCACAGGTTGGCAATGGATAATAGTTCAACACGATTTTATTAAAGCAACGTAACAGTGCAGGAACCAGAACAGCAACAACAGGTGGTTTAAGCTTTCCAAAAAAGTCTAGCACGTGGTAGAATAATGTTCCAGCAAGGTAGAGTTCCAGGCAATAATGAATCCCCACAATTTCATATGGGGATATTACTAATGCTGGGTACACACTACAGAATTTTCCAACAAGTTTTTATGCCGATCGATTTTACATCCGATCGATGGTCCGATCACTCAGTCCATGGACTGCATACACACTAGCCTTGTTTTAAATGATAAAGGGAAGAGCGGCCATCTCTTTAGCGACTTTTTACAGCTATGCTGTCATGAGCAATCATTTTAATTTCGTACACACTAAAACAACATTTGCGGGGATGTAACGATATACCAAAGACATTAGCATAAAGGAGCAGAGCTTTCACTATTGTTAACACCTCAAATCGCATATAATGAGAAGACCACTCTGTCTCTTCATTCATTCCTATAAAATAGAAGTTTATTACCATACATAAAATTTAGAAAAAACATTTAACTTGTTTAGTGCAATGCAATGATTATTCCTTAATAATAAAATCCCATCGTATGTAATGGTCCTGTACGGGTTAACGTTATAGCCCAAAATCTCCATACACGAGGTTATTATACACAAATATGCATTACCCACAATGTTCCATTCTTTGTGGACATCATCGCCGATTGTTCCACAGCAGAAGCGAACACCCACGTCTGAGTGTATAAAATGACAAAGGAGCCTGACTGGTGCAGAGGAACGTAGAAGATGGTGGGGGAGGAGAAGGTGTCAGTGGGGGATGCAGCTATGGAGTCAGAGATGGGGCAGGAAGGGCTAAAAAATGTTGAAAAAGTTAAGGTGGGGGATTGAGATGCTCAAAGTCAATGAGCCAAAAAAAAAGTGGAGATGATGGTAAAAGTACTGGACCAGCACGTGTAGTGTACGTGTTTGAAGAACTTTATGTATTTCATTCTAGTTTCACACGAAGCAATGCAAATGCCTGATTTGTAACATACATTTTTTTTTTGTCAGAACGAAGAATTAACGGTTAGAAGGCCTATTTAGATACCACTGATACCACTAATGTAACACCTGTTACCAAACAACAAAAAATTGATGTTGAATACCAAGATATGAAAGAAGTTATACACAAAGGTATTTCAGTGAACATATGTAGACTTCTAAACGCTTTGGGCACATACCTGTACTGTTATAATAATCAAAATGGCGCCTGTTTTCCAGAATATATGGAGGTTAAGCCCGCTATTATTGCGATTGTGCCAGATTGACCACAACATAAACTGATCTCGAGCAGTGTGCAAGGTGAGCAAATTAGAGTATTTCTGGTGTTGGATATAGATTACAGATATAGAACTTCAATGGTAAACATTTTTTATTTCCTTGTTTCATAGGTAAAGAAATCAAAGGGAATATAAACCCAAGCGCCATCAAAAAAAAAATTAAAAACCTTGAGAAAAATTTTGTTGAAATGTGTATGCTGTTTGGAACTGTACTGACACAAGCCACGAGCACCTTTAAAGTGTAATACTAATTTTTTCACTTGTCATATTCTGCAATTAAAAAAAAATTGTACTTTTTCCTGGAATAAAACTGTTGCATTAACACTGTGTGGTTTATTCTGGGTATTTTACAAATATTAGTTAATAAAGGTAGCAAGATGTGGCTCCCTGTGCTCTCTGCACTATTGTGTCTTGCTCTATTGCCCACAGTGCTTCCTACCTGCCTGCAGGGCTGCCAAGAGGAATTCAGGGCCCCGGTACAATAAATTCATGGGGCCCCCCTCATAGTTGAGTATGGTATAAAAAAAATTGCGGCAGCGCAAAAAATTTCAGAGGTGTGGTCATGTATTTGGGGGTGTGGCAAATGCACCATTGGGGCAAGGCTAACACATCAAAATCACTAGGCTCTCAATTCACCTGAGCGTCACATATGTCCAAGCACTCCTGACTTTCAGGACATCTAGCACCAAAATGTAGTATAGAAAAAATGCAGTGTGTACACAAAGAGTTCAGTCTTGGCCTCCACCTTACATTGGGCACAACACTCACCAAAAATTGACATTGTCCCTACTAGAATCACAACATTTCACATACTGTCCTGCTCTCTCCTACCTGTTCTTCTCACTTTCACCACCTGTTGCTGCATGTTTCTCTAGTTGCGGCTTGTCTGGATCCTGGAATGCTGGGGGTCCTATTTGGAAAAAAAGAGCTACATTTAGATAATTCCAAACAACCCTGGCGTTAAATCAATACCATCCACGATTAATAATTAGGCCTTCCTCCAGCTCCAATATTACAATAATGTGCCCCTTCATCATCGCCATGCCTTATGATCACACTGCGCCCTCCATGCTGCTTTTGCCCCCTTCATCTGGCTCCCCTTCATCACACTATACTATGCTGCTCCCCCCCCTTTTTCAATCCCACTGTGCCATGCTTCCCCCCCTTTTTAACCCCACTGTGCCATGCTGTCCACCATTTTTTAACCCCACTGTGCCATGCTGACCCCTGTTTATTAACCCCACTGTGCCATGCTGCCCCGTTTTTTAACCCCTCTGTGGCCCCCCTCATTTTTTAACCCCTCTGTCATGCTGCTTCCCCATCGTTAACTCCTCTGTGTCCCCCCCTCATTTTTTAACCCCTCTGCCATGCTGCCCCCCCCATTTTTAACCCCTCTGACATGCTGCTTTCCCGTTTTTTAACCCCTCTGTGCTCCCCCTCATTTTTTAACCCCTCTGAGATGCTGCTTTCCCGTTTTTTAACCCCTCTGTGCTCCCCCTCATTTTTTAACCCCTCTGACATGCTGCTTTCCCGTTTTTTAACCCCTTTGTGCTCCCCCTCATTTTTTAACCCCTCTGACATGCTGCTTTTCCGTTTTTTAACCCCTCTGTGCTCCCCCTCATTTTTAAACCCCTTTGTCATGCTGATTCCCCTTTTTAACCCCTCTGACATGCTGCTTCCCCGTTTTTTAACCCCTCTGTGCTCCCCCTCATTTTTTAACCCCTTTGTCATGCTGCTTCCCAGTTTTTAACCCCTCTGACATGCTGCTTCCCCGTTTTTTAACCCCTCTATGCCCCCCTCATTTTTTAACCCCTCTGACATGCTGCTTTTCTGTTTTTTAACCCCTTTGTGCCCCCCTCATTTTTTAACCCCTCTGTCATGCTGCTCCCCCCCCCCCCGTTTTTTAAACCCTCTGTGCCCCCCTCTTTTTCCTCCCTTCACTTACCTTTTCTCCTTTCTTGGTCTTCTCTGCTGCTCTGTGCTCCATTGCTCCAGACTGACTGAATGCTGGGCATGACATGATGACATCACACCCAGCATTCAGACAGTCTGAATAGAGCACAGAGCAGCAGAGAGGAGGAATGCCGGCTCCGCGATCAGGTGAGTATGTTTTTTCTTTTTTTAAACTAGCCTGCTCCCTCCACCAACGACCGAGCATTCCCCCCCCCCCCCCCCCCCCGCCGCAAAAAAAAAAAAGTTTTTTTAAAAAAATCAGCAGCGCAAGGGCCCGGGCCGGGCCCCCTGACATGCCGGGCCCGGGTAATTAGTACCCGCCCCCCACCCCCCCTCTCGGCGGCCCTGCCTGCCTGCAGTACATTGCAGTTCAGTTCCTTTGTCCGCACTGGTTACTATTTGTCCGCTGAATACTGTTTAGTTGTGTCTCGCTCCACTCTCTGTTGTACGTCCACCTGTCCGCAGACTACCACTATCTCATCCAGCTTCACTGCCCGCAGTGGTAACAGTCTGTCTGCAGACCTTCGCAGCATACTATATAATTCTACTCCCCTCAGTTGTTCTAGCCTATCCCCAGACCAACTTATACTGTAACCTGCTCCACAAGTTGTCCGCAGACTATCACATTTTTATATCCTGCTCCAACTGCCAGTTCGAGGATCATCGCAGCATATCATCCGTCCCCACTGTCCACAGTGGTTATTAGCCTGCCTACGGACTATCCAGTTATTAAATTCTGCTCCACTGTCCACAGTGGTTACTAACTTGTTCGCAGACTATCTCATTCTAGTGTCCTGATTCACTGTTTACAGTGGTAACCATATCTACACAGATCATTGCAGCATTGTCTCCAGTTCCACTGTCCACAGTGGTTATTTATATGTATGCAGACTATATTATTGTTATATCCTGCGCCTCTAAGCTTATTACCTGTTCACCTATCTACTGCATTCGGGTCCGTACCTTCTTCCGGTGGTCCCTGGTGAGTACCGTCTGCCTTGTTAGACTCCACTCCCCTGGGTAGAGTAGTGACAAGCCAGACAGATCTTAAGGTTCCAAAACTAGAGCTATAATAACAGTTATAATTTATGTACATTGGCATTCTGTGTTCTGTGTTAGAAGTACTAATTTTTACCAACTTGAAAATATATATTTTATCCATTCATGATTTTCTGAGTTTACTTACCATGCCACTTGCTGGTCTTCAGCTTCCAGAAGATGTGGAACTGAACTCCCCCTGGGGTAAGTTGCAAGTGGATTATCTGATAACTTGCTGGTCAGCCACGAGCCTCAAAAATTCTAAGTACCACTTGGTACATAGACATTATTAGCCCCTGCCCATGATCTTTTTGAAGCCTCCAACTTATTGAGTTCTTTGAGGAACACAGTCAGCATGTCCCTCTGACCAAATCATCTGCCTCTGAAGAAAGTGCCAAAAAGTGAATTTGCTCAGCAAAAACAACCACTACGGACTAATGATAATGACGATTGAACGCTCACCCACTATGCTCCGCTGTGCAGCTACAACTGCCATGATTGGTCCACACCAATTGTTAACACCTGCGTATGCCCATGAATCATCTATATAAACAGAGAAGAGCCAAACTGTTGCCAGTGCTACATGACAACATAAAGGTGTTATTGGCCGCAGCGGTGCCTCAAGCCGCCGTGACTCACTGTTTTAGGCTGATGCGTAACAGTCGTCTCCATGATAACCGGGACATCACTTCCAGTTCTCGGCATCAGGGGCAGCTGGGCACATGAGCAACATGCTTAATTAATCTTTTTACAACCTTTTGGGCTGACTAGTTACTTCTGTGCCTCCCACATTTTCATTGGTCTGTCTATGTTTATAAGGCAGGGAGAGTACACCCTCCCTGCCGGTTATAGCATCCAGTGCTCTGTTAGCTTGCCTGTTTTGCTGATATCTTTGGATTGATTCTCTCTGCATGACCCTCTGCATGATTTTCTGGATTTTGGATTGTTAGCTTTTTGCCCTGATTCCTGCTTTGTTACCTGGACTATTCTTGATTGCTGTCAGCTTTGACCACTTGCCTGTACCTGACCACGTTACTTGCTTCGGACCCTAGACCTTGGCCTGTCCCTGACCTCGCTTCGCTTGTCATCACCCGTTATCCAGTGCTGCGCTACATTCATAAGCTTGTACAACGTTGAGTTTACATGGGGGCATCCGAGTACCTGTGAGCGCAACGAGCTCTACTGGAAAGGTCTGCTGCTATAGGTGAAGACCTCTACATCCTGTTTTACAAGCTCATGATAGTAGCTTTTAGCCACAACAGGAGGAAGAGAATAAAAAAGACAAAGATAGTGAAAGAGCAGTGAAAGGGGAAGTAGAAGAAGGGATGCCATTGAAAGATGTGAAAAAAGACAAACCAATGTCTCAGAAGGAAATGGTTATGGTCAGAGTGCTGGACCAACTTGACTACGACTTCAGCAAAAAATAAACTTCCAGAAAAATAAATTACAGAAAGAAAATACTAGTGCAGAAACTGATTACTATGTTACAGTAAAAACTTGGGGGAAAAAAGCAAGTTCCAGTTGCAGAAGCAATGGTTAGACTTGAAAAACAAGGAGCAAGGAAAGTTGAAGAAAATATGAACAAACATTAAAAAAGTGAGTATTAAAACCTGAAATTAAAACATGGTGAAAAGCGGTTAACGGTGTTTGTAATTAACGATAACAATAACGATTAGAATGGATTAGTAATAAACAGTGCCATCTCTTTATAGAAAGAACATACATGACTAAATACATACATCAACCCAGAAAAAGAAAAGTGAGAAATAAAAGAGGAAATCACAGACAAAGGCAATGTGAAATTAAAAGAGTTACCTAAATAAGGTGCATAAAAGTCATTAAAAATTACATAAATGTAATGTGTACCCCATGCCTATATGTGAATATTTGACATCTATATTTCTTTACAGTTGGTATGAACCATTACGAGAGCATACCTGGACAAATCCAAAAGGGACTTCAGCACAAAGTCATTTTAAGCAGTGTCCAAGGTGAGCAAATGGTAGTAGTCAAGGAGAGTGTTAAAAAAAGCTTTGTCCCATTTTATCATTAAAATTAACTAAATTTCGATTTTGCTCTTCATTTAGATACCATCGTTGTTTCAGATGAAAGTTTGGAAGTAGAGAAGGAGGGGTCAAACATCAACAGTTCTCAGACTTCAAGTGATACAACAGGTGTGGCCGAAAAGATGTACAAGTTGCAAGAATAATTCAATGCATTGAGGAGAAACATTAATTGTGTGAAGAAAAAATTTGTTTAACTCGAAAAAAAAATATTTTGATTTGTACCATATGTATGAAAAAACAGTGCTGGAAAGCTCTAGCCAGCTCAAAAGTTATATTCTCAATATTGTTAAATCATAGTGAAATCATATACAGCATTCAATCATAGTAAAATGATCTATAACGTTCAATAGTCAAATCATATATACCATTCAATCATAGTGTAATGATATATAGTATTCAATCATAGTTAAATCATAAAGTTCATATATGTGTATTTATAGACCCTTCTGTGTTTGATTACAGTTTAGTAATTTGTCAATCACCTCACTACATCTCTCATGGCTAAACCACATTTATGATGTTTGAAAGATATATTATAAAAATATTTTTTTCTGTTGGAAAATAAAAGCATTTTGAAGAAAAATGCTGCTATATTTGGTGGAATACTTTATAATCCTGAAATAAAGGCCTACACATTTGACATATGTTTTTTTTAACTCAAAATTTTATTATATAAACACAAGTGACAAACCACTTGAATGGAACACTAGAGATACAGATATCAGCCAGTGTCACTTTCCATAGAAAAAGTACAAATCACATTAAAACAGGGTAGTAATGAATAAAGAAAATAGGGAAATTGAAAGGGTGACGGGCAGGGGAGGAGGGAAGGGTATGGTCGTCAGGTAAAGGGAACTAAAAAGAATGTAGGCTCCTATGGGAGGGGATGTTGACAGGGCTGTATTATGAGACTCATAGAGGCAAAAGGCCCATTTTATACGGGGGGAGGTCTAGTCAGAGGGTGATAAAGTGGAGAGCCCTAGAAATAGAGCCAGGGAGTCCAGATTTGATGGAATTTGTCTTCTTTGTTTCGTAGTAGTGAAGTGATATTCTCCATGTTGGCAATGAACCAGATACAGCATCTTAGAGAAGAGACACAGGGGTGCTCCACATGCTTCCACAACCTAGCTATCAGACATCTAGTGACTGCCAAAACATGCAAGGCTAGTTTTGCTGAGTCGGCATTGAGGTCCTGTATAAAAATAGCGATTGTTAATATTTAGACATGATTCAATACCCGACCAACTAAATTAAGACATTACAAAAATAATCATCATCATCATCACCATTTATTTATATAGCGCCACTGGTTCCGCAGCGCTGTACAGAGAACTCATTTACATCAGTCCCTGCCCCATTGGAGCTTGCAGTCTAAATTCCCTAACATACACACACAGACAGACAGACAGAGAGAGACTAGGGTCAATTTTGATAGCGGCCAATTAACCTACTAGTATGTTTTTGGAGTAAAAATAATGACATTAAAGCAATTACTAAATGACAATCACAACATATTTAATCAGGACACACTGTATAAAACCTATATAAAACATACCTACACAAAAAAACAATAATATTAAAACACCTAATAAAAGAAATTACGACCTAAATAATCGCGACCAGAAGCAAATAACTACAAAAATATTGAAATATATATCTTATGTTTATGGAGTTTGTATGTTCTCCCCGTGTTTGTGTGAGTTTCCTCTGGGTGGTCCGGCTTTCTCCCACACTCCAAAAACATACTAGTAGATTAATTGGCTGCTATCAAAATTAACCCTAGTCTCTCTCTCTCTCTGTCTGTGTGTATGTTAGGGAATTTAGACTGTAAGCTCCAATGGGGCAGGGACTGATGTGATTGAGTTCTCTGTACAGCGCTGCGGAATCAGTGGCGATATATAAATAAATGGTGATGATGATGAATATATATGAACACGATCAAATAATGAACGATCCAGAATAACACCTACAAATAGAAATCACGACTTACCTAATTCAGATTCCTACATAAATATAGAAATATTAATGAAAACGACATACATAAATATCAATACAAATACATTAAAAATCAACCCAAACATTAAATACATTCAAAAACACATGTATAATATATTAAAATTTAAAATATCCACCTGCGCAAATGGTTGAACACTATGCTGATAGTTATAAAACAAAAAACGCACCCATTATTTACATATATCAATATGTTTTATTTGATGCTAATTTATATTTATTGGTGTCAAAACACAATTATCAAAGAAACAGTCCATTAAACACAACAACCCAATAAAATTGTTTTGCTAATAAAGTCATTGTTGTTCAAATAAAAGAACAGGTACAGAAACAGGCTTATGCAATTGTCTTATCAATAAATTCACGGTTGAAAAAAAAAAATAGGTACTCCTAATACACTGATGATGTCACAGAAATATGAATATATTAATACTATCCTATCAAATGAAAAAGATTAGCATAACATTGATACAAATCGCACCTCGAAACCCCTACTATAAAAATGTTGGGAGCAAATATGCACGCTGCCATTTTTACGATTCTGATGACCTTGCTGCTTGTTGTGGTGGATTTGGCTTTGCTGATCTGGTTACTGCTTTCAGAATTCCTTTACCAGTGGTGCACAGTTTGTATATCTGTTAATTTGCCACCGAATATCGGACAGCAAAACTGCTTTTTTTAAAGCACAAATTATTTTTTATTCTGTACTTCTCTAATCTTACAGTTTGTTTAGGGATCATAGGAGGTGTGTTTCTTCACAAGACAAGGCTGAGGAAGAGCGACAACTTCAAGACTCAAGTGAAGAGGAAGCAGTGGTTCAGAGTACCGAACCCTTTACAGCTCCATCAACATCCTCCATTCCAGAAGCAGAAGACGAACAGAACATGGGTGACCAGGAATCGAGTGAACATGATGACGGTGAGGAGGGGTCCAGCACTTCAAATTGCACCACACGCTTTAGCAAGACTGAAAATAAAGTCTTGGTTTTTTAGGTAACAAAGTGATATTTTCCTTTATTCCCCAAAACCACCCCCAATGTAAATGTTCATATAAACAGTTACGTAATAGTAATAGTAATAGTAATAGCAATAGTAATAATTTTTTTGCAAAATGAACACTTGAAATCACCTCAGTATTAATTAGAGATGCTCACTGACCCCCGTGTTTTGGTTTTGGTTTTGGATCTATATTACCGTCGTGTTTTGGTTTTGGTTTTGTCAAAACCGCCCTTGCGTGTTTTGGTTTTGGTTCTGTTTGGTTTTGTTTTGCAATTTGTTAAAAAAAAAACATAATAACATAATTTAGGTATTATTTTGTACCTACATTATTATTAACCTCACTAACACTAATTTCCAGTCATTTCCATTAAATTTTGACCACCTCCTAGGTCACAATATGATTTTCATACACTTTAAAAGGAAAATTGCTGCAGTTCTTGCCAGTGATAAGAAAAAGGCCAATATAATGCCTGGGCATAAGACCAAAAATCCACCTCTTAAGTGTGGAATTATTTTTACACAAATCCTGACAACAGTTGTCTAGCCATTTGTAGCATTTTTAAAGCCACACTCAGTAGAGGTAGGGACCTTAACCATCTGGGATCCTCATCCATGATACATAATTTTTCAGCGAGTTCTTGGAAAGCTGTTGGGAAAATCAGAAACTTAGGTTAAAAAAAATAACAACAAGCAGTCCAGCATCATCTACCTCTCTTCTTTAATCTACATCCCAGCACCTGCAATCTACACTTCTAATGCCTTCATCATCAATATCCCCAGAAGCAACAATTTACAGTTAAACAATCCTTTGCAAGAGGAAGCAATTATGAAACCTGTCACCCAGTCTCAAGCAGATCACAGATGCCCTGGGTACTATGCTAGTATTAGATCTGCGTCCAATGTCCACTATTATTACAGTTGGTTCAAGACATTTAATTGATGTGTTCTGTCCATGTTAGAAAATGTCATCACTATACCATTTTAATAGAAAAGCTATTACCCACCTGTACCTGAAGGTTCCTAAAAATTAAATTATTGGGTTACAAAATGGCATTCTACCCACTGTACACTTACCCACAGATATGTGGACAAGCGGAACTGGGCAAACTAAAGATTATATGACTGTGACAGTCCACTGGGTTGGTCATTCACCTTCACCAGCAGGGATAGCAGCAGCATGTACCCAAGTTTTCAGAAGTAGGCTACTCTGTATACCAGCGGCTTCACCAAGAGGCATACAGCTGACAATCTGTAGCTAAAACTAAGGGATGTCATTGAAACATGGGTAATCCTGCTTGGACTCTCCTGATATGTAATTTCTGATAACAACACCAATATTGTTCAAGCATTACAGCGGGGTGGAATTCCATCCCATTTCCTGTTTTGCTCACACAATCAACCTGGTGTTACAGAACTTTTAAAAAATGACATACAGGAGATGCTGTTTGTGTCCCTAATTTTTTTTTGTCATTTTCTGGATTCTGTAACAGCATGTAGGAGAATGCAGTAGCTGCAAGAAGACTAGCATTTGAGGGGAATGTACTTTAGTCCACCAAAGTAGTCACCTGTGAAGAGAGTGCAGACACAGTTAGCTTGAGTCAAGTGATTGCCTTAATAATACATTTTGCAAAGGAGCTACAGAAATTTATCGGATGAAAAAAAACTAAATGTGGTAACTATATTTAAATTATAGATTAAATACTTAATTTGCTTTGCCAGGATCCAAGAGCTATCAAGATCTTGTAAGGATGTCTTCTCCTTCAGTTTCTCTGGCAACTGCTTGTTGGAAAAAACTTTGCTTTAACAAGACACCCAGTGGTGATGCAGATGAGTCCGCACAACATTTTGATATTTTCTCTGCTCTAAAAGAATTGCCCAAAAATCGTGACAGCTCTGGCCTAAAATGAACTACTAATTCCATTTGGAAGGCCTTTATCGGCAATTACATCATACTACACAGACTTCTATGATGGTGGTTTCCAGTGGGGATTAATTAGTATTGTTTGAGGAAGATTACCACTGAACCCTGCCACCTCTCCTGTTTCTGAGTGAGCTATGGTACAATAAAATGTAACTGCAGATTTAGACTAAGACTGTCAGCCCTATTATTTCTATTTCAGCAATTACAATTAGCAATGGAGCAATAAAGCTCTTCTCTTTGGGTGTTACCTATATAACGCAGTAGAATTTGGCTGCAAATTCTACAGACACGCCTGCTTGTCTTCCTCTTCATCAATGACTCTTAGCAATTGAGCACTCATCTTTGGGTGCATATTACACCCATACCTTATTAGTGCAAATTAGGAAAAATACAGTTTATTTCCTGCTAGGCCCTCCACCATCCTTTGTATGTTAATAGTATGATTGGTTGAAGTTATGGGCAAGGTCACACATTTTTTTGTCAAATCCTTCAAACCCGCCCAGATGTCAAACTATTGTGGTATGCCACCTGCTTCATCCCTGCTTGTGTTTGGAAAGTGCAAATTGGTGCCAAAACCTCACGTGCTAGAACTGCTGCCACTGGTGCCACACTGCTGCCACTGTTGCAGGACTTACACAATCAGCCGCATCCTCATCAGCGCCCTCGTCAGCTACCCAAATCTCCCCCTCATCCTCTTCTAATTCCAAAGTGTCATCATCACTTGGTGTATCACCGGCTACACTCGGGCTGTTCAGGCACACATCAGCAGAAATGCAGAAAGGACCCTTCTTTATGGGTACACTATCACAATGGTCACAATTACACATACCACTCGTGGATGGACTCTCCTCAGGGGTTGGTGTCATATCTGATTCTGAGCATACATTTTTCTCTAATGCCTTTCTTGCAGCTCGACTTTCACATGTAACAGTACTTGTGCAACACTTTTGGACTTCAAATTACTTGGTCTTGCTTGCTCACGAGTGACCTTACAAGAAGAACGCTCAGTAACAATTTTAGATCTGGCAGTAATAGAGAAAGGCGAAGGCATCATTCTTTCTTTGCCACTGCGTGTGTAGAATGGCATGTTGTCTATTTTATTTTTCACGCCATTTAATTTTTTTATGAGTTACAGTTCTTTTTCTCTTCAACACGGTTAAAAAAAATTTTGTGCGTTTTTTTCCCTGACTTAAAAAGACTATGTACTTTTACATAGGCTTTACCAGATGACGTACTGGGAACACTACCATCAGCACTGGTGCCAGCACAGCACCTGCTTGCTAATTCTGCTCATATGTGGACTGCTTTGAATCCATTTTAATGAGGCCAAAGCACTTGTAGTGCAAAATATTGTATAGATACTGCTGATAAATATGACTTTTGGCAGCCAGAAAAATTATTGTTTCACACTGGGGAATATGGGACACCCCAAAGCACTTATAGTGCAAAATATTGAAAAAAATGCCTCCTCTATCCTCCTCTCTTCCTGCTCTAACAATTGCTAATAGAAATGGTATCAGAATTGAAATAATAATAAAAAGAATAAGGTGTACAATTATTGCTCTCTCCCAGCTCTAATATAGCCTGTGACCTAACCCTGTTCTCTCCCTCTGTCAAATGGCGATGGATTGTTGTGTAGGCTGGTATTTATGCATTTCAAATATCACGAGAACCGAGCTCTGAGATGCGACTACATTACGATGACGTTTTGCCTCAATTTCGAATCCGAATGGGCGGGGAGAGTACCGAGCCTGCTCGGCTCAGTACTCGAATAGGTGAAGTTTGGGTGGGTTCGGATCTCGGGGAACCGAGCCGCCTATCTCTAGTATTAATGCTCACAAATGTTTACTTTACTTATAGTTTTCCATCCTTGTACACTGTAAAAGCATATTATATTTCTATATGCTTAGAACCCCATTAAAATAATGTTAAAATCAGATGCACTCACCTCCAAGGTATATGGGATGGCATGTAGCAAGAGCCGGCTTGGAAGCCACACCTAAATAAGCCTTAAATACTAATATTCCCAATTCCCAATGTATGTTATCACTAATTTGACTGCTACTAAATATTGGCCTCTCACATTTTAAATACACAAACCACAAAAAAAACCTCCCTTTTAATATTTTTTATTTTTACATCATGCAGTTAAATTTCACCATAGCTAAACATGATATCAATAGCAAAGTTTATATAAACATATATATATATATATATATGTTACCGTGAAAGACCGAAATTGGAGAATGTCGACTTTCACCAGTGAATGTCAACAAACACCAAATACGTCGGTGAAAGATCGAATATTTCATTACATTCTTGTACATTCGGACCCTCACTGGTGTATGTCGACAATCACAGACATGCTCTGGTGAAGGACGAAAAGGGAGGAGCCGACATATAGGCGACAGGTTGTTTCCTGTCAAATCCCGTGTTCTGGTGGAATGAGTGATTCCGATACCCTAATTTAGACAGAATGGATACTGGAGTGGATTGTGATCTTTTTCTTGAAAAGTTAAATGCATTAATTGCGAGTAAACGAGAAGACAATTGTTTTTATTTTTCTCAAGAAAAGTACTCGAAAATACTTTCTGAAGTGGTTTCTGCTAAAACTAAGTGCAAGACACCTTTGGATTACCGATGATTAAAACGTTTTGACGTTTTGAAAAATTATCGCGACTGAACTACGGAGAAAGAAATATGAATCTCGAACATGTTCAACATTCACCATTAGTGCATGGTGAATGTCGACATTCACCGGTGTAAGTCAGAAATAAGGATATTTAACAAATATTTCGGACATACACCAAGCGACTATGTGAATGTTGACATTCACTGGTGAAAGTCGACATTCTCCAATTTCGGTGTTTCACCGTAACATATATATATATATATATATATATATATATACATATCTATAATCTGTTCAGTCAAGTGTCAATTCACCCCATGTCTTTCTATTTAATCTTGATTGTTTGTATACATGTACATTTGTAAAGACAACTATCTTTTTAAATGTAGTTAAATCCGCTCCCTCTGCCATAAAATACCTTGTGTGATTTTATCATCATTATCATCTATTTATATAGCGCCACTAATTCCGCAGCACTGCACAGAGTACTCATTCACATCAGTCCCTGCCCCATTGGAGCTTACAATCTAAATCCCCTAACATACACACACACAGACTGAGAGAGACTAAGGGCAATTTAATAGCAGCCAATTGACCTACTAGTATGTTTTTTGGAGTGTGGTAGGAAACAGGAGCGCCCGGAGGAAACCCACGCAAACACAGGGAGAACATACAAACTCCACACAGATAAGGCCATGGTCGGGAATCAAACTCATGACTCCAGTGCTGTGAGACAGAAGTGCTAACCACTAAGCCACCATGATGCCCATCCACAATGTAACACTGAAGATAAGTGTTGTGTAATAATGTATAATGCTACATTTGAAAAATAAAGTTTTTCCAAATAATGCAATTTCATATTGTTTATTTTTATAGTTTTTGCAATTCAAGGACAAGATCCTTGGCAAAGATGGTATGAAGACCAGTTACCATGTCAGAAGGAAGATCTGGAGTTCCATTGCCAAAACTGTGCCAGCGGTCCATGGCATCCCTTGCAAAGAGGAGTCTTGTAAGAAGTGGTTTTGTGATTGCCTGAAAAGTACTAAGACGAAGACTGCGAAGAACTTCCGACGACCTGATGATAAGAAGAGACACAAGGTCGACTGGAAGAAATGGCAGGAGAAGTTGCGCGATGACCTGAATTCATCGGATGAAGGTGTTTCTCCTGTGAAAACTCCTAAAAGGAAACTTAAGTCCCATGGTAAGGTGTTTACAATATAATTTAGACTGGTTAATTTAGGCATACTGTTCACCGCACCACGTTTGGCAACCTTTAACTAACAGTAGTTTTCCCAAAATGTATACATTTTTTCTTCTTTAATTTATCACAGTTAAAAAAGGCAAGGTAAGGGATTTCAGCAGGACCATAGGGAAAAAAAGCACTCATCTCTCAACAGTTAATTGTAGCTTATTTGTAATGAAACTTTAAGGTGTAAATGAAATACTCCCCAAACTAAAATAAGTTATAATTTCAGATACGCAAACTTCAGGGTTAATTGAGGAGTCTGGCCATGACTCAGAAGAAAACAGTGAAGTCTTTGGACACGTAGAATCGTCAGCTTCCTCGGTTTTCTCTGTGTGAGGTATTTACATTTACTCTCTGTTATCAGCTAAAAGAAGAAAACAGCTTGTCGAGGAACTACCTGAGCATGGAAGTCATGAAGACACTGTGATCGATTTGGAGAATGTGTTCACTGAAGTCCATCCAACAGAATATTTACGTACAGTGGAAATGGAAGCCCACCAAGCAACAATAGAGGTAGAGGAAGCCACTCCACCTGAATCTGAGCAAGCCACAGTTCAGTTTCAGAACACCATGCAATCTGAAGAGGTGGACCACGCTACAATTGAGGTCACGGACACAACAGAAGAAACCGCAGAAAGGGTGAGTACAACTCCATCACATGCTGAAGTTCCTAACATCTCACCTGAACCTACACAGCGTGAGGAAGAGGGGCGTGACTATGCAACTTCACAGGACCAAGCCACTTGTTCCTTGGTGATTTGCATGATTTTGGACTATCAGAGACAAATTTTAGCCAATCAGAATCTCTTTGCCCAAACGCTTTTGAACCAGGAAATACGTCAAATGAAACATTCCACAGCACTCAGGAACATCCAAATGTCACAGCATCAAATGTGGGCAACTGTGAGTGAAATGTGGATCACACAGCAACAGGCGGCTGCAGCGAGCATTGCAGTTTCCACCAGTCTGCAACTCCTGGTAAATTAAATGAGAAGAAATGTCTAAGAAAGTGCTGCAATGCATTCCCAACCTGCTCTGGTACCAACCTCGGACATATCTACGTAATGTCTGTGCCTGAGCAATGTTGAGCTGCGCGCGGTCAAAATGAACAGGCGATTGATGTTTTTTTGCTTAAAGTGTTGTTTTTCCTGTAGGAAATCGTGTGCCTGAGGTGGTCTTCAGACAAGTCTGGATGTCAAGCTGCCCTCCCGAAAATTGCCGGCAAGTATGTACTAAGAGCAATGTCTGAGCACTGCGTTACCACGTTACAAACTACTTTTTAATGCTAGGTTTAAATTAACTGTGACCTTTTTCTTCCTAGGAAATAAAGGGCATATTGTATGCTAAGAGGAGGAGGGTGCTGAATAACAATTACCTCAAGCCTATGAGCATTTCAACATTAGAAAGGATATATAAAATACATTGGATGCAAAGTATTTAATTACAAATTTACTTTCCTTAATTTGCAACTAAATTGTTTGTTTTCATTTTTTTGCTTATAGATAAGAAAATATGCAGCAAATAAGCAAGTGTTTTTAAGATTACATTAAAGGATTAATCAATGCACATGAAGAAGAATATGAACATAAAATTATTATGGAGGACAACCAGTGTGAGTATATGTATTAGATTTGACTATGAAAATATACTATTTTTTTTTCTTTAAGTAAGACTGTATTTCATTTTAAACACATTACCATTATTAGGACAGATATTAAATTGGATGAAGATTAGGGGGTAAATGTATCAAGCCGAGAGTTTTCCAGCGGGTTTGAAAACTGGAGATGTTGCCTATAGCAACCAATCAGATTCTAGCTATCATTTTGTAGAAAGTACTAAATAAATAATAGCAAGAATCTGATTGGTTTTTCAAACCCGCCGGAAAACTCTCAGCTTGATACATTTACCCCCAGGAGTTTGTCTTTTAGGATCCAATGTACAATAAAGAAGAATTACATGGTTATTGTATTCTCTATTCCATACAGAAAACTGTTACAAAGACAAAATGGGGTCCATCACTGCTATCCATGAATATAACTGGCATATTGTGGAGTGATGGCATAGAACCTTCCATTTTCTAATCAAATGTAAGTACTTATCTTGTTGTAAGGGCTATGATATAACATATATATTTTTGCAGTTATGCTAAAAATTTTTAGATGTTACAGTGATTGAAGTGTTTTAAATAGGGAATTTACATATATTGCTATTATTTTCTATACAGTTTCTTATGCTAACAATGTCCTTTTTGTTTTTCAAAAATACAGTGGAAATGAAGACTTTAGAAGAACAGATTTATCTGGCCAATCTATGGATGTGATCTGTGAATTGTACATTAACAAAATTAAATCTACGGTTTTTAATAATGACAATATTAATAAATTAACAATATATTACCACATATACAAAAGAATGTGTCTGTACAATGCTTACGTGACAAAATTAACTATGTTTTACATAATAAATAATAAATAATTGCTTGTATGTAAAACAGTTAAAAAAATTGAAATGTAAAAATAAGAAAGAATTATAATAACATGTATATAACAGTATTGCACAATATAGCTAAAAATGGCTAAAAATGGCTGAGAATATAATAATAAAAAAAATTATATTTCTTCTTTAAAATATATACATTACAAGTTATACATCAATTTGCTTTAATTTACAGCTGAATTAATATAAACATAGACAATTATACATTATGAACAGCAGCAGTTAGCATAAAATATTGGTTAATAATAACAGTTCCTCCAAGAACAAAAGATTAAGGTCTAATTAAATACCAATTAACAAAACATCTGACCTATTATTGGTTTTAAAAACATACTAACTGGTGTAAATCCTTGTGGGTATGAAAGAAAAAGATAGTAGCAAACACGGCTACAGAATACATGACAACATATAGTAATAACAAGCATGGTCAGGAAAAGTATATATGTTCAAAGTTATGTTAAACTATTATGGCCCTAACACCTTTAATTGTCAGTAATAAACTGAATATGTCAAAAAAGATACAGAGACTGTAATGTTTGATAACGCTATTATATAATGTAGTAATTGGGTACATATGGAATGACATAACTATTGATGATATGATGATATCGATTGCACTCTGACCGTTTTCATACACCTTTTTTTGCGTGAGTAAATGGACTTTTATTTTTAGTAATAGATTATCAATTTGGGTTTGTTAATATTTCAGTAGTGATTTTTGATGTAGACATTAATGTTCTTTCTTTAATACAGGATGTAGGAATATATTTAGTAGTAATTTCGGTTTTGTAGTTATTATTTCAGAGTCATTTTTATTTATGTAGGCATTTATGTAGTGTAGGTAATATTTATTGTCGGAATTTTTTTTGTAGTGATTTTTATATTTGTAGGTAATATTTCTCAGTAGGCATTTCTTGTGTAGACATTTAGCACTGTCTTTCACCTTTATTGTAGTCATTTAAGCTATTGTTATTTAAAATTAGTAGGGATTTTGTGTATCCCGTTATATTATGTGTAGGCATAGCTCGTGTCTGTTTTACATCGCGCCTAATATGTAGCTGTCACAATAATGCACTTGGAGGCATTCTCATGTAGTTCTATTGGTTACTGTTATTTTCAGTGTCATTAATTCGCACCCAACCCCTTTAATTAATGTAGAAATAGAACTAGAGGCCACATTTGATCTGTTGGTTTCCAAGCAGTCCTCCTCCAGAAGGGGGGCAGGCCCCCCTCCCACTCCCTCTCATGTGCATAACCAGGGGTCAGCATATCCTCTAGCTGGAGGTTATACAAGGAAGAAATCATGCCTTTCCACAAGGGGGAAGAGAGGCAGAGAGTTTCAAATGGGGAGGTGAGTTACATGACAGGAGAGACCGGAGGAAGTGTTGAATCTGCAAATATTGATAGAAAGTGGATGAAAGTTAGGGACTATAGAGCAGAGAGTGTCATAGGGTATGGGCTTTCACTGCTCAAGAAGGCTTCCAGCAAACCAAAAACCAGCAAACCGAAAAGCTGTGGTCCATATCTGGGAAAAAGATCGAGACATGCCCGGAGGAAAGGTAAAGTTATGCCACAGAGGAGTAATGGGTAGAGGGCTGGAAGAAACAGAAAGATGAGGCATTTAAAATCATGTGTGTGTCTTTCATGCACTTACCAATTCGGGGAAAAGTCTGCTTCATACCCAGCAAGAATTATCAATAGAAAAATTGTTAGCTGATCTTTAACTAAATATAGTGATGGGAGTGAATTGCTAACATCCTATACAGTATCTAACTTTGGATTTGGGCATCTAGTCTATATATATATTAGTGATCACCTCTGTCTGGCTTTTCTAAGACTGCCTTTTCCAACAAACTGGTGTCAGTTTGTTTGCTTCTCATGTTTCGATTTTATCAGAGATGCCTCATAGTGGTGTTCGGGCAAAGGTGCATAAGAGTGCTGTTGGGTCAGAGGTGCTTTATAGAGCTGCTCAATTCAAGGTGCCTCATAGTTCTGCCCAGTCTAAGCCTTCTGCCATGTGTGCCCAGTCTAGACCTCCTGTGAGGGTGCTCAACCCAAGCCTTCTGACAAGTGTGCCCAAACCAGGTGTTCTGCCGAGTTGTAAGCCCAGTCTGGGCGTTCCGCCAAATGTGTTCAGTCATGGAATTCTGCCAGATGAGCTCAACCTGAACCTTCTACCAAGTGTGCTCAACCTAAGCCTTCCACAAAGTGTGCCCAAGACCGGGCCTTCTGCCGCGTGTGCCCTGTCCGTGCAATCTGCCAAGTGTGCTCAGCCTAAGCCGGAAGAGAGATGTGTTCAGTTGGAATCTGAGCTATCTGCTCCATCCAAACTTAATTGTCCCTTATTGTTGTCACAATTGTGTACTCCTATTCTGCTGTCCCAGTCAGGGATTCCTGTTGTGCTGTGCCAGTCAGAGACTCCAATTCAGCTGGTCCAAATAATAACTCCTGTTCTCGATCACCAAGACACCTGTGTTACCAGCTGCCCATCTTAAGTGTCCAGAGACTGATGCCCAGCTTGAGTGTCCAGATTGCTGCCCTGTCTGGGCCTGATGGCTGTATTGCCGTGGCCTTCGGGCCTGAGGACCAAATTGTCATGGCCTCTGTCTCTGAGGAACATATTTCCCTGGTCTCCAGGCCTGAGGACCCTGTTTCCTAGCCTCCGGGCCGGAGGAGCCACAGCTTTCTGCTTTGCCTGAGGTGCCACCAGTTAATGTTGATAAAGCCTGCAAGAACCAATGAGTTGATTTTTATTGAAACATTACCCAGGTTATGGCATTGATGCATCAATGTGTGAGTATGAATTCAAAGTCTATGAAGCACCTGGAATCCCCTCCTTAAAAAGGAAAACTATGTTAGGACTCTATTTTTATTCTGAATTAGGCTTGCAGTACCTCTGTGCTACCAGAGCTGCTGCTCTTATACCTGGACTATTTTTCCTTGCCAGCAAGTGGTTAAGCCTTCTTCATCTGATCTGGATCGTAATCAACTGTGTCTATCTTTTTTAAAACTGTCTTTCCAACAGACTGGTGCCAGTTTGTTTGTTTTTGCTGTTGGTCTTTCTAAATAACATCTGTAATCTGGTCCTGATTATTTGACTCTAGTTTGTTCCACCATTTTACACCTTGGCTTGTAACCCAGACCCTGACTTTGTTTGACTTTGCTCCTGTCTTCTCCCTGGTATTGTCTGGATCTCCCGGCTACTGACCCTCGCATAACTGACCTTCATTTTGTCTGAACCTTTACCTACAGTTAACCTGTCTTTTATGTTATCCAATATCTCCAGCTTCATCTGCTAATCTGGTAATCCTGGTATCCTGTTTCAGCTGCTAAACCTAATAATTCTGGTATCTTATTCTCTCTTGTGATTGTGCAGAACTGCCCAATATCTACTTAATTTAACTGTTATCTGTATAATTCCATTGAACTCTGCATTTGCTATTTGCTGCTTCTATAGACTTATGCTAGCTGTTTAGCCATTGACTGCACCTAGTTATATCTGTGTGATTCTGTTTGTAATAAAGACATTCTGTTTTTAAGTACAACAAATCTCTCCATGGTGTTCACACTGAGATTCTTTAGTAAATACAGACTCCAAATTTGGAACATGCCTCTGCAACCTACATGTGTGCTTAGGTTTACAGGGAGGTGCAAATATCTTGAGAAGTGCAAAAGTGTACACTTCACACTTAAGTCCAACATCAAACTACGTTTTCATTCTTTTCATTAAATTACACTTTTTTTTCTCCTACGTATAGCTGCATGAATAGATTAAATAGAGACATAATATAAGCAAGTTGACTGGAACAGATATCATAATTATATTAGTAATCACTTCAGGTCCTGTAAGAACAGTATTCATAAAGGACAACTTATAAGGGTCAACAGGAATTCTTCAAAAGATACTCACTTTTATGAGCAGGGAATTATTTTACTAGATTATTTTAGGGAAAGGGGGCATCCTGTAGGGCATTTTAGGTTAATTGTTTTGTAGATTGCCAAAATAGATAGAAGTCTTTATTAATGCCTCAACATTAATACAGTTAAGAAGGAAATGTTGATCAATAATTTCCCAATAATTCATATTTGTTCCACATAAAGAGCATAACTAATAAAACAAATCTCTATTGAAATTAGATGACAAGTTATAAAGTAAATAAACCATTTTTTAAAACAAATCTGTCTGATAAATAAGCTTTCCCTCCTTCAAGGAACATACACACAACATTTTTTCCCCAGCACACTGCTATAGCCAGCAACAGATCTGCCATTTCTACTGTAGATAAAAATGCAAAAGTCTTTGTTGCACACATTTGCAAATGTATGTTTAAGCCATCCTGCCACGCCAAGGCGCTTTTGCTAATAGGATGGTCCTACTCTAAACAATGAGAGTCCCTATATTTGGGCCATACATATGTGTTTTTAAATTGAGAGCTAACTTACCAAAGAGGTACCCCAGAAGTCTCCAAATAGCAATCCAATGTCAGCACTCCCCCTCAGCTACTGACACCAACATGCCTCTCAGACAAATACAAAAGTGGAAGCTGCTCAAATCAATTTATAGGCCATAACAGGTGCTGAAAGGGTGGGGTTATCCTGCAAGGAACATACACACAACATTTTTCCCCCAGCACACTGCTATAGCCAGCAACAGATCTGCCATTTCTACTGTAGATAAAAATGCAAAAGTCTTTGTTGCACACATTTGCAAATGTATGTTTAAGCCATCCTGCCACGCCAAGGCGCTTTTGCTAATAGGATGGTCCTACTCTAAACAATGAGAGTCCCTATATTTGGGCCATACATATGTGTTTTTAAATTGAGAGCTAACTTACCAAAGAGGTACCCCAGAAGCCTCCAAATAGCAATCCAATGTCAGCACTCCCCCTCAGCTACTGACACCAACATGCCTCTCAGACAAATACAAAAGTGGAAGCTGCTCAAATCAATTTATAGGCCATAACAGGTGCTGAAAGGGTGGGGTTATCCTGCAAGGAACATACACACAACATTTTTTCCCCAGCACACTGCTATAGCCAGCAACAGATCTGCCATTTCTACTGTAGATAAAAATGCAAAAGTCTTTGTTGCACACATTTGCAAATGTATGTTTAAGCCATCCTGCCACGCCAAGGCGCTTTTGCTAATAGGATGGTCCTACTCTAAACAATGAGAGTCCCTATATTTGGGCCATACATATGTGTTTTTAAATTGAGAGCTAACTTACCAAAGAGGTACCCCAGAAGCCTCCAAATAGCAATCCAATGTCAGCACTCCCCCTCAGCTACTGACACCAACATGCCTCTCAGACAAATACAAAAGTGGAAGCTGCTCAAATCAATTTATAGGCCATAACAGGTGCTGAAAGGGTGGGGTTATCCTGCAAGGAACATACACACAACATTTTTTCCCCAGCACACTGCTATAGCCAGCAACAGATCTGCCATTTCTACTGTAGATAAAAATGCAAAAGTCTTTGTTGCACACATTTGCAAATGTATGTTTAAGCCATCCTGCCACGCCAAGGCGCTTTTGCTAATAGGATGGTCCTACTCTAAACAATGAGAGTCCCTATATTTGGGCCATACATATGTGTTTTTAAATTGAGAGCTAACTTACCAAAGAGGTACCCCAGAAGCCTCCAAATAGCAATCCAATGTCAGCACTCCCCCTCAGCTACTGACACCAACATGCCTCTCAGACAAATACAAAATTGGAAGCTGCTCAAATCAATTTATAGGCCATAACAGGTGCTGAAAGGGTGGAGTTATCCTGCAAGGAACATACACACAACATTTTTTCCCCAGCACACTGCTATAGCCAGCAACAGATCTGCCATTTCTACTGTAGATAAAAATGCAAAAGTCTTTGTTGCACACATTTGCAAATGTATGTTTAAGCCATCCTGCCACGCCAAGGCGCTTTTGCTAATAGGATGGTCCTACTCTAAACAATGAGAGTCCCTATATTTGGGCCATACATATGTGTTTTTAAATTGAGAGCTAACTTACCAAAGAGGTACCCCAGAAGCCTCCAAATAGCAATCCAATGTCAGCACTCCCCCTCAGCTACTGACACCAACATGCCTCTCAGACAAATACAAAATTGGAAGCTGCTCAAATCAATTTATAGGCCATAACAGGTGCTGAAAGGGTGGGGTTATCCTGCAAGGAACATACACACAACATTATTTCCCCAGCACACTGCTATAGCCAGCAACAGATCTGCCATTTCTACTGTAGATAAAAATGCAAAAGTCTTTGTTGCACACATTTGCAAATGTATGTTTAAGCCATCCTGCCACGCCAAGGCGCTTTTGCTAATAGGATGGTCCTACTCTAAACAATGAGAGTCCCTATATTTGGGCCATACATATGTGTTTTTAAATTGAGAGCTAACTTACCAAAGAGGTACCCCAGAAGCCTCCAAATAGCAATCCAATGTCAGCACTCCCCCTCAGCTACTGACACCAACATGCCTCTCAGACAAATACAAAAGTGGAAGCTGCTCAAATCAATTTATAGGCCATAACAGGTGCTGAAAGGGTGGGGTTATCCTGCAAGGAACATACACACATTTTGGTGTCAGTAGCTGAGGGGGAGTGCTGACATTGGATTGCTATTTGGAGGCTTCTGGGGTACCTCTTTGGTAAGTTAGCTCTCAATTTAAAAACACATATGTATGGCCCAAATATAGGGACTCTCATTGTTTAGAGTAGGACCATCCTATTAGCAAAAGCGCCTTGGCGTGGCAGGATGGCTTAAACATACATTTGCAAATGTGTGCAACAAAGACTTTTGCATTTTTATCTACAGTAGAAATGGCAGATCTGTTGCTGGCTATAGCAGTGTGCTGGGGAAATAATGTTGTGTGTATGTTCCTTGCAGGATAACCCCACCCTTTCAGCACCTGTTATGGCCTATAAATTGATTTGAGCAGCTTCCACTTTTGTATTTGTCTGAGAGGCATGTTGGTGTCAGTAGCTGAGGGGGAGTGCTGACATTGGATTGCTATTTGGAGGCTTCTGGGGTACCTCTTTGGTAAGTTAGCTCTCAATTTAAAAACACATATGTATGGCCCAAATATAGGGACTCTCATTGTTTAGAGTAGGACCATCCTATTAGCAAAAGCGCCTTGGCGTGGCAGGATGGCTTAAACATACATTTGCAAATGTGTGCAACAAAGACTTTTGCATTTTTATCTACAGTAGAAATGGCAGATCTGTTGCTGGCTATAGCAGTGTGCTGGGGAAAAAATGTTGTGTGTATGTTCCTTGCAGGATAACCCCACCCTTTCAGCACCTGTTATGGCCTATAAATTGATTTGAGCAGCTTCCACTTTTGTATTTGTCTGAGAGGCATGTTGGTGTCAGTAGCTGAGGGGGAGTGCTGACATTGGATTGCTATTTTGAGGCTTCTGGGGTACCTCTTTGGTAAGTTAGCTCTCAATTTAAAAACACATATGTATGGCCCAAATATAGGGACTCTCATTGTTTAGAGTAGGACCATCCTATTAGCAAAAGCGCCTTGGCGTGGCAGGATGGCTTAAACATACATTTGCAAATGTGTGCAACAAAGACTTTTGTATTTTTATCTACAGTAGAAATGGCAGATCTGTTGCTGGCTATAGCAGTGTGCTGGGGAAAAAATGTTGTGTGTATGTTCCTTGCAGGATAACCCCACCCTTTCAGCACCTGTTATGGCCTATAAATTGATTTGAGCAGCTTCCACTTTTGTATTTGTCTGAGAGGCATGTTGGTGTCAGTAGCTGAGGGGGAGTGCTGACATTGGATTGCTATTTGGAGGCTTCTGGGGTACCTCTTTGGTAAGTTAGCTCTCAATTTAAAAACACATATGTATGGCCCAAATATAGGGACTCTCATTGTTTAGAGTAGGACCATCCTATTAGCAAAAGCGCCTTGGCGTGGCAGGATGGCTTAAACATACATTTGCAAATGTGTGCAACAAAGACTTTTGCATTTTTATCTACAGTAGAAATGGCAGATCTGTTGCTGGCTATAGCAGTGTGCTGGGGAAAAAATGTTGTGTGTATGTTCCTTGCAGGATAACCCCACCCTTTCAGCACCTGTTATGGCCTATAAATTGATTTGAGCAGCTTCCACTTTTGTATTTGTCTGAGAGGCATGTTGGTGTCAGTAGCTGAGGGGGAGTGCTGACATTGGATTGCTATTTGGAGGCTTCTGGGGTACCTCTTTGGTAAGTTAGCTCTCAATTTAAAAACACATATGTATGGCCCAAATATAGGGACTCTCATTGTTTAGAGTAGGACCATCCTATTAGCAAAAGCGCCTTGGCGTGGCAGGATGGCTTAAACATACATTTGCAAATGTGTGCAACAAAGACTTTTGCATTTTTATCTACAGTAGAAATGGCAGATCTGTTGCTGGCTATAGCAGTGTGCTGGGGAAATAATGTTGTGTGTATGTTCCTTGCAGGATAACCCCACCCTTTCAGCACCTGTTATGGCCTATAAATTGATTTGAGCAGCTTCCACTTTTGTATTTGTCTGAGAGGCATGTTGGTGTCAGTAGCTGAGGGGGAGTGCTGACATTGGATTGCTATTTGGAGGCTTCTGGGGTACCTCTTTGGTAAGTTAGCTCTCAATTTAAAAACACATATGTATGGCCCAAATATAGGGACTCTCATTGTTTAGAGTAGGACCATCCTATTAGCAAAAGCGCCTTGGCGTGGCAGGATGGCTTAAACATACATTTGCAAATGTGTGCAAAAAAGACTTTTGCATTTTTATCTACAGTAGAAATGGCAGATCTGTTGCTGGCTATAGCAGTGTGCTGGGGAAAAAATGTTGTGTGTATGTTCCTTGCAGGATAACCCCACCCTTTCAGCACCTGTTATGTCCTATAAATTGATTTGAGCAGCTTCCACTTTTGTATTTGTCTGAGAGGCATGTTGGTGTCAGTAGCTGAGGGGGAGTGCTGACATTGGATTGCTATTTGGAGGCTTCTGGGGTACCTCTTTGGTAAGTTAGCTCTCAATTTAAAAACACATATGTATGGCCCAAATATAGGGACTCTCATTGTTTAGAGTAGGACCATCCTATTAGCAAAAGCGCCTTGGCGTGGCAGGATGGCTTAAACATACATTTGCAAATGTGTGCAACAAAGACTTTTGCATTTTTATCTACAGTAGAAATGGCAGATCTGTTGCTGGCTATAGCAGTGTGCTGGGGAAAAAATGTTGTGTGTATGTTCCTTGCAGGATAACCCCACCCTTTCAGCACCTGTTATGGCCTATAAATTGATTTGAGCAGCTTCCACTTTTGTATTTGTCTGAGAGGCATGTTGGTGTCAGTAGCTGAGGGGGAGTGCTGACATTGGATTGCTATTTGGAGGCTTCTGGGGTACCTCTTTGGTAAGTTAGCTCTCAATTTAAAAACACATATGTATGGCCCAAATATAGGGACTCTCATTGTTTAGAGTAGGACCATCCTATTAGCAAAAGCGCCTTGGCGTGGCAGGATGGCTTAAACATACATTTGCAAATGTGTGCAACAAAGACTTTTGCATTTTTATCTACAGTAGAAATGGCAGATCTGTTGCTGGCTATAGCAGTGTGCTGGGGAAATAATGTTGTGTGTATGTTCCTTGCAGGATAACCCCACCCTTTCAGCACCTGTTATGGCCTATAAATTGATTTGAGCAGCTTCCACTTTTGTATAAGCTTTCCCTCCTTCCAAGTATTTCAGAAGGTGTCCAAAATGAAGACACCTTTGTTATCAGCTTAACTAAGAGGATGTTTGAAATGTTTTGAAATGTACTAGTAAAGATTTTCAGTCATTTGTGGCTACGGATATTGTTAATACATTGGCTGGAAGAAATTGTCATTATTACCCCCCTTCTCTGGTCGCAATACCACTCTCCATAGTACAGTTATCACCAGACAATAACAACTAAGGAGGACATAATTTGAAAGAGGGGTCTGTCCAATTTCAAATGCGGATGAACCTGAGTCTTTACATGCCAGGATAGGGGAGATCTGCCTTTACAACCACAGCGCCCCCACCCCCCACTCCTGGTCTCCTTAATGCTTGCTCTTCATTATATTTTTGTAATCATTGGGTGAGAGGCATGGCTTTGACATCATTAAGCTCTGCTCCCTTATCTAATAACAACAGGAAATAATAATAATAATAATAATAATAATAATAATAATAGGTAAGTATCATTTTTACTCCTTTTATCCTCTTTGTGTAAAGGATGAATAGCACTGATGAGGTTAAAACATGTCTTGATTTGGTCACATTCTAAAACACTATTTTGATTTTTTTGTATCTTAAGATAAGTGCAACTCAAAATAATTAATTAAGGGGTAGATTCAATTAGCTACACTATTCTTTAGAACAATGCGGCTTCGCATTATTACCATTACTATGGCAATTTTCTCTGCGGAATTTTGCTCATCGCTCATAAAGGTGCAAGAAAAAAATCAGTGGAGAAGTTACCATAGTACCAGTAATAATGTGCAGCTATTACCGTAGTAATGTTAATGATGCACAGCTGCATTGTTTTAAAGAATTGTACATCGTCTGGGGGGGACAACTTCAACACCATTATGCCGCCTCCTTGGACAAGTCAGTCAATAGAACTCACCATTCTCATCTCCTCATCACACAAAAACTTTGCAAAAGCAGATGATGCAGGCAGGGCTTTTTAATATTTGGCATGCGCTCTATTCTATACCTCATCTAGGGACTAGACATTCTATTAATTCCCTTGCCAATCCTACTCACGGATTGATATGTTATGTTATTGTTATGGGTTGCACACACATTTTCCAGCACATTAAGCAAGCTGACATCATCCCTAAGACGTGGTTCGACAGCACTATTTTCTCATTGTCAGTTGTCCTCTTTCATAGCCCCCAGGGCAGAACCTCTTGGAAGTTAAATGAGACTCTTCTCAAGTTACCAATTTTTTAAGGAGAGAATCTCAATAACCATCAAAAATTATTTTGACATTACCTCGAATTCAGAGGTCCCAGTCTCCACTATTTGGGAGGCCCATAGGCCGTAATCCGGGGAGATATGTAATTTACTTCTCCTAGAAAAAAGGAACGCACTGAGACATTTCACAATCTATCCGTCCAACTAAAGGACCTAGAAGCCCTGCACAAGAAGTGTAACTACTGCTTATTATTTCAATGCATGCGAAAAATTAGGGGGCAATTACAGACGATTCAAATGGACGGCACTGAACGTCAACTACGCTGGCTTAACCAGACCTTTTTTGAGAAGGGAGACAGGGTGGACACATTACTGGCCAACAATCTGAGAGCAAAGGGGGCCTCACCTCAGTAAGGGACAAAAAGAGGAAAAAGTCTCTTACGATTCCAGGGTCATCAATGACATGTTCCGCTCCTACTGTGAGAATATATATCATCTACATGAGGGACAGCTTACCTTGGAAGCCAACTCTCAGGCCATCCATGCATATTTAGAAAAATGTTCCTTGCCCAATCTGTCCTCTTTGCAGGTTTCCGCTCTGAACTGCAACATCACTGACAAAGAAGTCATGATACTTCTTAAATCACGGAAAAGCGACCTGCCTCCGTCTGCTTTGCAGCATCTCCCTATAGGATGCTACTTGCAGTGTCAGGTGCCGTCTCCGCGCTCTCCACAGGTGCCGTAGACGGACACCTTCTCTCCGTAATACACGTCCTGTTGCCTAGCAGCAGAACTCTATCTCTGCTCACCTGTCTGCAGCCAGCATGTCTAAACCGCCTAAATCTCCCTAACCCATTCAGGAGGCACATTAGGGTATATAAGGCAGCCTCTGACATATGTCTAGTGCCAGAGTATTGGTTCTTCCAGCTCCAGCATTGTCGTTCCTGTGTTACTCCTGTGTATTGACTCCTTGGCTATTGTTTGACTTTTCTTCCGGATCATCCCTTGTTCTTCGCTGCCCGCACTAGTTTTGACCCTTGGACTGTTCCTGACTACGATTTGCCTTCTCTCTGTTGTACTGTGCTCCTCTGGTTTCGCCTCGGCCTGTTTGACTACTCTCCATTCACTGCACTGGTAACTATCTGGGAGAACCACGACCTGCGCATCACATGCAGCAAAGCCCAAACCTCCTTGCGGGGGTCCCTGGCAAACAACGGTGGTGCGTTAGACTCCGCGCCTCTCAGTTTAGTTGTGCTAATACCAGTCAGTGATATTCCTAGTGAAAGGCGTGACATGCAGCTCATGTTTGCTTAGAACTGTGTTATTTTTTGCCGTGGTTGTGTTCCTGGATGCAGTTCTTCGATGCCACCAGCGGTGCTGCTCTTCTACTATGAACATTTTCACTCACTAGTAGGAGTTAATCTCTGCTCCTCGTTAATGGTACATGTGTGTTTCTCAATATTTATGTATGATCCTTCCCATGCACCATGCTGGTCATTGTTGTTGGTATATGTTTCAGTGTGGTTCCTTGTTGTGCTCCTGGTTCACCCTTTCCATGGATTTACCACGCTAATCTCTCCCATTACTCTGCTTACTCTGAAGGGTGGCCTACCTAAATCCTGGCCTCCAGAGGCAGTTCAAGCATTCCTGGCCATTAAGGAGGCCTTTATGGTTGCTCCGGTCCTATCTCAACCCGACCAAAGTAAACCATTCTTCTTGGAAGTCGACGCATCCTCTGTTGGGATTGAAGTGGTGTTGTCTCAGAAGAATGCTGCAGGTCTTCTCGTTCCTTGCGATTTCCTCTCCAAAAAGTTTTCGGCCAATGAGGCTAACTACGGGATTGGCGATAAAGAGCTCCTCGTCATCAAGACCGCATTAGAGGAAAGGCGCTACCTGTTGGAAGGGGCACGATTTCCCATCACAGTGTTTACTGATCATAAGAATCTTACCTACTTGCAGTCTGCTCAATGCTTGAATCCTCGCCAGGCCCGCTGGTCGCTATTCTTTAACAGATTCCACTTGATTCTAACCTTCCGCTCTGGCATCAAGAATCTGCCTGCTGACGCACTGTCCAGGGCATTTGACTCCTCTGATACCTCGTTACCCATGGTAGCCATACCTAACCTCAACTCCTCCACGATTGTAGCCTTGATCAATTTGTCTTTCAAGACTCCTCCTCCTGGTCGCTCGTTTGTACAGGAACATCTGCACACCAAACTCCTGAGATAGGCTCATAACGCCAAGTTCGCTGGTCATGCCGGGGTTAAGAAGACTGTTGCCCTTCTATCTCGTTTATACTGGTGGCCCTCTTTGTCCTCGGACGTCCAGAAATACATCCATTCTTGTGAGGTCTGCGCCCGACATAAGATTCCTAGGAGACCCCCTGCCGGTCTACTCCATCCTCTTCCCATTCCAGACCTTCCATGGCTCAGTATCAGCATGGATTTCATTACAGACCTTCCTGCCAGTCAGGGCTTTAACACCATCTGGGTGGTGGTGGACCGCTTTTCGAAATTAGCCCACTTCATTCCCCTCAAGGGATTACCTTCTGCCTCCCATCTGGCTCTCCTGTTCATCCGAGAGATTTTTTGCCTTCACGGCTGCCCGAGGGACATCATTTCTGATCGTGGAGTCCAATTTGTCTCCCAATTCTGGAGATCCTTTTTGCAAACAGCTTGGGATCAGCCTAAAATTCTCCTCCGGGTCCCACTCGCAAACTAATGGGCAGACCGAACGGACCAATCAGGACTTGGAGGCATTTCTTAGATGCTACTGTTCGGATCAACAGTCGCCCTGGAGTGAACTTTTACCCTGGGCAGAGTTTACCCATAATAACAACCAACACGAGTCCACGGGTAACTCTCCCTTCTTTACCATCTACGGGAGACATCCCATTCTCCCCACCTTCTCTGATCTTTCTGATTCCTCAGTACCTGCTGCGCAGAATATGGTACACAATTTTTCTCAAATTTAGTCCCAAGTACGTTCCAGATTATTACAAGCTTCTGACCGTTACAAACAATTTTCAGATCGGCATAAGAGGAATCTTCCTGTACTTCGGGTAGGAGACAAAGTCTGGTTAGCTACCCGCAACCTTAGACTCAAGGTTCCCACTATGAAATTAGCTCCACGCTATATTGGACCCTTTTCCTTCTCTCATGTGATCAACCCTGTCACCTACAGACTTCATCTACCAGCTTCTCTTCGGATTTATAATACCTTCCATATATCTCTTCTTAAACCACTCATTCTCAACGAATTCTCCAGCAAAACCTCTCCACCTACTCCTGTCAAGACCATTCGTGGTGAAGAATTTCTGGTAGAACGCATTCTGGAATCTCGTACCTCTAGAGGAAGACGCCAATTTCTCATCCATTGGAAGGGCTACGGCCCAGAGGAGAGATCTTGGGTCTATGAAGAGGATATTCACGCTCCACGTCTGTTGGCAAGATTTCTGCGGGATTCCTGCACCACCCGTAAGAAAGAAGGGGAGGATACTATCAGGTGCCGTCTCCGCGCTCTCCACAGGTGCCGTAGACGGACAACTTCTCTCCGTAATCCACGTCCTGTTGCCTAGCAGCAGAACTCTATCTCTGCTCACCTGTCTGCAGCCAGCATGTCTAAACCACCTAAATCTCCCTAACCCAATCAGGAGGCACATTAGGGTATATAAAGCAGCCTCTGACACATGTCTAGTGCCAGAGTATTGGTTCTTCCAGCTCCAGCATTGTTGTTCCTGTGTTAATCCTGTGTATTGACTCCTTGGCTATAGTTTGACTTCTCTTCCGGATCATCCCTTGTTCTTCGCTGCCCGAACTGGTTTTGACCCTTGGACTGTTCCTGACTACGATTTGCCTTCTCCTCGATGTACTGTGCTCATCTGGTTTCGACTCGGCCTGTTTGACTACTCTCCATTCACTGCACTGGTAACTATCTGGGAGAACCGCGACCTGCGCATCACACGCAGCAAAGCCCAAACCTCCTTGCGGGGGTCCCTGGTGAACACTGGTGGTGCGTTAGACTCCGCGCCTTTCAGTTTAGTTGAGCTAATACCAGTCAGTGATATTCCTAGTGAAAGGCGTGACATGCAGCTCATGTTTGCTTAGAACTGTGTTATTTTTTGCCGTGGTTGTGTTCCTGGATGCAGTTCTTCGATGCCACCAGCGGTGCTGCTCTTCTACTATGAACATTTTCACTCACTAGTAGAAGTTAATCTCTGCTCCTCGTTAATGGTACATGTGTGTTTCTCATTATTTATGTATGATCCTTCCCATGCACCATGCTGGTCATTGTTGTTGTTATATGTTGCTGTATGGTTCCTTGTTGTGCTCCTGGTTCACCCTTTCCATGGTATTACTACAAAGTACCTGTTCATCTGCATCAGCCGTGTTCCTGTCATTTGCTGTCTGTATCTCCCTGCAATCCTTGCTCTTTATTTACACCATCCGGTTTGTACCGTACTGCATTTTATGGAAACATATCTACAATAAATATTGTGCATTTCACCTTATTCCGGGCTCCTTAGCTGTGATTTTCTGCATTGAAACGTGACAGTATGAGCAGCCCAAAAAACAACTTCTGAGCCGTGTGAAAGATTTTGCTTCAGATTTTTAATCCTGGGACTTTAACTGCAATTGTTTTTATACGCTTTCTCGTGCAGATGTCTGGCTTACAAATCACTGATCTACCTCAGCTACAGACTCTACAAGCAGATATAATTTTATTACGATCTCAGATTTCGATTCTCACAATTCACATATTGTTGATTTGCCTCAACCTACTTTCACTGCAGCCTAGTCTGTGCAAACTGTGCCTCTTAATAGTGCTATTAGTAATTTGCAGTTTACCAAGAACTACGGTGTAACAAACTCCAGGTTCACAGGTGGTCCACGCTCCCATCTCACCGAGGAGGAGCGGTGGCACAGACGAACTAACAAATTGTGCCTGGAATGTTCACTTTTTACAAGATTGTCCTCTTCGAAGACCACGACAGCCTACAGAATCGTCTTCTGTTTTTTCCCCTCCTCATTCTTGATTTTTTTGCGCTTCACTTCCCATTTTTACACATTTCAGTCTGTTCTGCTCCCTGGGATGGGGCCCAATCTGCCAACTTCAGTTATCTGTCTCGAGGTACCAGATTCTGCTGCCAGTCCCAAGGTGTCAGTTTCAGCCGCCAGTCCTGAGGTGCCAGTTCCAGCCACCTGTCCAGAGGTCCCAGTTTTAGACGCCAGTCCAAAGGTCCCAGTCTCTGCCTCCTGTTCCGAGGTCCCAGCCTCTGCCTCCTGTTCCGAGGTGCCATCCTCTGCCTCCAGCTCCAAAGTACCATCTTCTGCCTCTAGCTCTGAGCTGAAATCCTTTGCCTCCACCTCTAAGGTGCCATTCAGTTCAGTGAGATGCCAGCCCCTGCCTTTGGTTCCGAATTGCGATCCTCTGCCTCCGGTTCCAAGTTTCCAGCCACTGTCTCCGGTACTGAATCTCCTGCCACTGTCTCCGATCCTGAGTCTCCTGCCACTGTCTCCATTCCTGAGTCTCCTGCCACTCTCTCCAGTCTTGATTGTCTATGCCAAAATTCTGGCGACCTATCTAAATGACTACATGGCGACTCTTGTCTTTCCTGACCAGGTAGGCTTTGTCCCCAACAGGCAATCCCTGGACAACACAACGTATCCTGGCATTAGATGCCGAGAAGGCCTTTGACAGGCTCTCATGGCCTTTCATGTTCCTCTCTCTCAGACATTACGGTGTTGGTTACGCACTGTGTATTGAGCCTCTGGCTGCTGCTATTAGGCAAAACCCGGATATATCTGGGATTCAAATATGGCCAGCTCACCTCAAACTGTCTTTATTTGCTGATGACATTTTGTTAACACTTTCCAACCTCTTGATCTCGTTCCCTAACTCGTTCAAGGGGAAATATGGCTCCCTATCGGATTATAAAACCAACAACTCGAATTCGGAAGCCCTGTCACTCCAAGTTTAAAGCACAGTTAATGCCACCGTAGAATCCCACTCCAAGTTTAAAGCACAGTTAATGCCACCGTAGAATCAAAGTCTTCTTTCCAGTGGTGCCATAAATCCCTGCATTATTTAGGGGTTTACATTACAAATTAATATACACAACTATTTCTATTTTAAATTCTTGATACTGCCCTTCTGCTCCACGGGAGGTTTCTGTCCTCCCAGAGCTCGCCTTAGGACACCTGCGTTACGGTTTGACAGGTGTACCGCCCCAGTCAAACTCCCCACCTGCCACTATCCTCGAAGTGGGACCTGCTCTTCATTTTGTGGTTCAGCAGGATTAGTGTTATTAAGATGAACATCCTATCCCAGGTCTTATACCTGTTCCAAACATTACCTATATCAGTCTCACTGACGTTCCTGGCTACTCTACAATCCATCTGTGGTAGGTTCAACTAACAAGTGAAGAAATTGCGACTTAAACACTCCTGTTTAGCTAAATCTGCTCAATATCGGGGGTACGGCCTCCCGCTCTTTGAATGTTAGCACCAGGCGGTCAACCTCAGTCACATTATAGAGTTGGATTGACTTAGAAAAAACACTCACACCTGCTCATACATTGAAATTTCTCCCCTGGCTCCCCAAAATCAAAGACCAGTCTTGGTCTACTCTCACCCCACTCTACAATTCACACTTGACATATGGAACAGACTTCACAAGCTATGGAAACTCACAACATTCACCTCTCCTCTCACACTGTTATGGCATCACCCAGGTTTCCCAGTAGAGAGCTCCACCTTGTATGCCTTACCATGGCAGTAGGTTGGCATCAATTAGTTCACCCACATTTCAGGTGAATTCGCTCCACAGATGTTTCCGGATCTGAGAGAGAAAGCCTTGCACTTCGCTTATATTCAAATATGTGGCTTTATACAAGCCCAATGTAAAATGGTCAACCTGCATAATCCCACATCTTTTGAGAGGAGTTGTATGTATTGGGTGGGTTTCTTCTGGTTGGTTTCCTTCAACTACCACTCCATCCTGTCATCTGAAGTTGACTCCTTGGAGCTTTTTGAAGCCGCATGGGAACTCGATACTCAGAAAAAACTGGATCAGGAGGGATGGTCCCGGCTCAGACTTAGGATCTCCACCATATCCATTGACACTTACATGCATACAATGTATATACCGGGTGGTACATGGTGCCCACAAAATGGCATAAATTTACCCAGGTACATCAGATCTCTACTGTAAGGCCTGCGGGGGTGTGGGGTATTTTTTTCATATTTGGTGGCTATACCCCAGCATCTCCAATTTACGTCTCCAGATGTTTGCTCTCCTTACCCAGATTCTGGATGTAGAGGTGACCCCTGATTGCTGTTTTCCTCAGTTAAATCCCTCACTAAGCATACTGACAGGCGGGTACAACAAGTTTGGGCTGTGAAACGCATGCAGATAGCCAAGTAGTGGAAATCCCCTCTGCCCCCGGGTTTCCAGGGTATTGTTTTCCAGGCCTGGTATGTGGCTTCCATGGAATACATCACAAGCCTACTCTGAGATAAAGTCTTGCATTTCCTTAGAGAGGGGGACCCTTGATAAACCCTTTACTGCTCTCTAATGCCTGTTACCCAATAAAATGCTTCACACGTTTATGACAAACGAGTTCTCGCTTTTTCTGCTCCCTGGTTGCCCTCCAGTGATGAGACTCCCCTCAGACCCTACCTATCTCCTCTTTAGGGGCCCACTAACCGTTCCTGCTTCTCTGTGATCCCGGATAGTGGATACGTGGAATGCGCCACCTCTCAGAGTCAAACTCTTTCTTCATCTTTATTCCTTTATGCTTTCATTTTTTTCCCCCTTTCCCTCCCTTCTTCCTCTCCACTTGCCTTTCCTTTTCCCCAAATAGAAAAACCCAATGACATGTAGCTCTACTAGACAGGAACACGGCCTTTCGACTATGTAATATTTATCACAGCCTAGGGGTAAACAGGAAGTTTAGGATACTTGAAATTGGACTGCCCTGGAGATCTAGACTGCCTTTTTTTTATTTTTTGCTTAGGCCTAATGCTCTGTATACCACCTTCAAGCGTGTTACATTGTCACTGTAATGAACATTGATTGCTTTATTCTCCTTCTTTTTTTCTTTGCTCATATTGTTATGCAAGTTGTTGTAGAAAATAAAAAGGTTTTTTAAAAAAAGTTGCCCACTCTGGTTATGTTTGGGATAGTGATGCTGTATAAAAAGTTTAATAATGTAATTGAAACAAATACATAAGGTATGGGCAGGGTGCCTAAGGGGACAAACATATCACATATATTTAACTGTAGTAAAATATCAGCCCCATAGTTGCTGACTTCTTGAGAGTTGAAAACTGACATCCATAGGTAATACCTCATTGGCACTGAAATGGTCATTGGTTTTAAATACACCACCGTTTTGAGCACTGTCTTCTAAAGCACCATTTAAAAAAAGTCATGGAATGTTAAATTATAAATGACTGGTTATACAACTAAGAATAACCCACTATTCAATAATTCATTTAATAAATTAGAATAGTTAGCTAGAGGTCCTGAAGGGTTGATATTACACTTGGTTCATTTTAAATGAACTCAATGTGTGCCATATTTTTTCCTGTGATTCTTATAGGATAGGCATAGTATTATGAAAAAAAATGCCCCAAATGCATCAAATCTATTCATGATAACCTGGAGGCAGAATAAAGTTTATTCGGGAAATATAATTTATTTAGTCTAAATACAACAAAAAGGACCAGTAGAAAACATTGTAATTTGCTGCCTGCATAGTCCAGCAATATTACAGAAAAATATTAGTTTCATTCCCATTTGTTATGACCAACCACAACAAAAAAAAAACATTTATGTCATTTTTATTTTGTTATGGTATAATTTATTCCTGATTTCAGGAACAGCACATCAGATAGATATTCACTTAGATGTAATGCAGATGACAGGTACTTTAGATTTCATGCCACACATAAAATTGCAGTTTTACATTTATTGTACTATTAGAGATTTTCTTTCAGGTTCATCATTCTTAATATTCTATCATAAGGATATGACTTTAAGAAAGCATATTGCTAATTTACTAATTCTTATCTATTTAATGTAAGTTATTGTGTTTTAAACAAGGACATTTAAACATTGCAAGGATGACAAATCTAAGTTCTATTTTGATGATTGATGTATCATTGCAGAGAACTAACACCAGCACAGATAAATATGTCAGTCATTATTGTAGCTGTCTAATGGTAAAACAGAATGCTACAGATAAAAGCAAATCCTACTGAGACTTGTCCTGAAAAAATATCTTACATTGCACTGTATCTACGCTCCTTTTAATAATTAAAATGTGAATAATAATGCATTCCTATGTTTGTATACTTTTTAATCTTTTTGATTTTGTTCATTTTTAATATACAAATTTAGCTTGGTCCATTATGATTATGAAAGACTGGGTATAATAGAAGTACATAATGATCTTTATTATTGCTTTTTGTGTAGCCTCTAAGATCTGCTGAGGCAGATTTGTGAAAAAAAAACACATAGGCTCAAGTCGCAGAATAACTGGAAACTCAGCTGTCATATTTTTTATATTATCATATAGAAGTAAAAAAATCTTAAATTATCAGATATTTTTAATTACTGGTAGAATAGTTGTTATGTGTTTACACCAAAAATAATGACAGATCTTTAAAAACAATGTTCAGCAGTAAGTCAAGAACTTCAGAGTATACTTTGTCCTGTACATCCTGTACTACACTCAGGCTACTGTTCTACTAAAAGAAAGAATATACAAATTTGCACCAACACACACCTTGAGAGGGTGGGACAAAATACTAGCACAGACAGTCATGCTTTTGAACAACAGACCCATTGCTAAAAACACACCTTATGAGAGGGTAGTTGAACAAATACACCCCATTCCTAAGCATACTTTTAAAATACAGTACTCTGTGGCAAAGCCTAGGAAGCTAGCTAGGTTAGGAGGTTATAGCCGAAATAAAGACGTTTTTATAGAAGATACAGCACGCTAGGTCCAGATAGGAACATCATTATAGTTAGACATTAAGGGACATTTAACTTTAAGAGGGGATCTAGTTAATTCATTAGCAAAAAAACATGAAGGTGCAGGTTGGGAAGCCACTTGGTTGGTGGACGCCACACAACTGAGTGGGAAGTAATTGACAACAGACTCAGAACGGATCATTGCAAAAAGAAGCGTTTTAGGTAAAGATTTTCTATAGCAGTATAGGTACAGTTGCAGGAAGCACAGCAGTTTCAAGCGGGGGGTAAGCTGTTCATAAACTCTACATGTAGTAGTTATCAGAAAATGGGGAGAGATACTTGTTGAAGGCCATGGGTCTAAAATTTGGAGCTTATCTAAGGTGAAATTAAATTGAAAGTTTATGGATCAAAGCCATCATAGATTATGCCAAATAATAAGCAAAGAAGGAATACTTATAATGGGATTTTCTGTGGGAATACAGATTTATGAAGCTATAAATGCATTTGAGAAATCTCATAATTAGTATAACACAACTAAAGGCATTCATTTGAAAAATGCATTGCTAGGATAATATTGTACTAGTTGCTTACTGAAGTAATAAGTCAAAAAAATGTTTTACATGACAACCCCAGGGATTTCAACACTGGCAGATCATGTTGCATCACAATGAAACAGTGATGTGTAAGGCTAATTGTTATATTTGTGTATTTCTGTGACAGTATGGATTATTGAAATTTAATTTAACAACCTTTGCAAGCATAGCCACAAAGGGCTTGATTAATCAAGGCATGCCTTTGTCAATTTGAGTATATCGTACACAAAATCACGCTGCACATTGCCTAGAACCGGACCATACGCCAGTAAACTCAACCTTGCCCTCTCTGTCTTCATATGCAAAGGAACCTTACTAGAGCCTACAGTTTCGGTGAGTGAATGGAGCGCCCAAGAGACGTTTAGCCGTAATCAATTTGTCAGGCACGTCCCTCTTCTGTTCAGGGACGGCCGCCTTCAGTTCTCTTGGCCACGACTGGTTACCCAGCAACCAGACAAGGCTCTTCCAGCTATCGTGCCAGCTTCAGCACGCACGCAGCAACGGGACACTACAGGGAACTCCGGCAGCGCTAGTCATCGGGGCCACACACTATTTAACAATGCCTCTGGCACCATACTAGTGCCAGAGTATTGGGTCCCCCAGATCCAGCTCTACTTACCTTGCTCCTATGTGTCTGATTTCCTGTGTATGACCCCGGTTTGTACCTGACCTATCTTCGGATTATCCTGATTATCTCCCTGTGTTTGATCCTGCTGACTGTGACCATTCTCTCTGGATTTCCCTTGTGTAATATGCTGACCTTTACCATATTGACCTGGCTTGTCTGTGACCATTTTTCTGGATTACCCTGGTGTACCTTCCCTTCGCTGTCTGAACATTACCGAACCGGCCCATCTGACTACCATCTACTCTCCGTTGCCTCACTGGTGGCTCAGTTTGAGGACTGCAACCTGCACGTCTCCCGCAGCAAATTCCAAACCTCCTTGCGGGTTTAGTCTCCGCTTCTCTCTCAAGCAACACTAATATCAGCAGTTAACTACCAGTAGTTTAATCCTGTGACAAATTTACAGTAAGGGCATGCCAAACTCAAGTGCACACAGCCATGTCTGAATCAAGCTCTGACCATCAGAGAGTTACTTGTTTTTCTGCCGTATCTCTTGCTCGAGCTACAGGGTTAGCCTAAGTCCAGAGTACAAGTGATGACAGTCTCATATGCATTCTGTTATATGTGTTTGCAAGCAGGAGCAACTGTAAAAATATATTTTATGTTCAGTAAACATTACGAATATCCTAATAAATATATTTCATGAGAAAAAAAAAAACAAAACACAGTTTTGTGACTGTTTTATCATTAATGCCTATATTATTAACTGGTGACATTAATTAAATTATGTTTTTCTGTGCGTTCTTTTGCAAATTTATAATCCACATAGGTATTGGACGTATCATGCAGTTTCTTGTGTAGTGGAGCTAAGCAGATCTACACCCAAATTCACCAGCGCACAAATCTTCAGATCTGTTCCTTATTGAAATTGGAAGCTGATTTTCATGTGTTTTAAAACAAATACACATTACGCTCAGAATTCGTGCCTTGATGAATCAGGCCCAAAGTGTCCTATCTTTGTTGAACTCTTTGTATTAGTGCGTACTGCAAATATTGCTGAAGCGCCATGTGCAAAGTTCACTATTATTAATCATATATATATTTTTACTGTCCAATTAAATGTTATTGGTGCATACACAAAAATATTTAAAGTAGATAAAGACAGGGTGAGAAGTTCCCCAACAAGTCTCATTACGGAAATGATTGTGAATGGCCCATCATTAAGACCCTTGCTTCCGATGAGGTCCAAAAATGTACCATGTTTCCTCTCGAATGACTGAAGCAAGTCTGCACTTAATCAGAAACAAAGCAAAATTATTTTTTTATGCCCTTTTAATGTTTTATGTGCGATTTTATGTGCCATTGTAAATGTAAAACTGAAAAAGTCCCTTCTTCTATCTGTTAGCAATCATTTCAAACAATTAAATGCAAAAAAATAAAAACAACAAAAATTAGACTCAGCAGAACAGGTCTCCATGTACTCTTAGGGATCTCAGACAGCTGGTGAAAACTTTTCAAAATTGGATAGTCAGGCATAAGATGCTTAACATTTTCAGTATTAAAAACTATTGCAGAAGATCCACAGTGCACAAGATACTGCAGGACAGACTTAAACTGTAAGTAAGGCTAGGTACACACTACAGAATTTTCCACCAACTTTTTATGCCGATCGATTTTACATGCTCTGTCCATGGACTGCATACACACTAGCCTTGTTTAGGACAATAAAGGGAAGAACGGACATCCCTTTAGCAAATTTTTACAGCCATGTTGTCGTGAGCAATGACTGTAATATCGTAGTCACTGTTGTGGATCGGTCGGAAATTTATACACACTACACAACGGAAACGAGATTGGAACATAAATATTAAACGGCACGACCAACTAAATGAGGCGACAATCGTCCATTTGGGCAGACTTTCGACCATCGTGTCACTGGACACTCTGACTCGACTTTTGAACGAGCGGTCGTATGTCGGCTGATTTAGCCGATTATTGGATGAAAACTGTATAGTGTTTACCCAGGTTAAGTATTTTACCACAAAATTTAAGTATTCTAATCTCATGGTTTCCTTATCATAATAATACTTAGTGCTTAAAATAACAACTGGGCCCTTTCTGTCAGTATTTTTCATGGTCAGTTCTATAATTATATCATAGTTATTGAGGGTATGCAATGGTAACATCTCTTCTTAAAATGTATAAATAAGGGACAAGAATTTTAGGGATTTATATGTCAAAGATGAAAGTCCTGTTCAGCAAAATTTCGGAAATCATCTACATTTCTACAAAAAAGCATTTTACAGAATAAAAGCGTAAATTTTTATGTAAATCTCAACCCTTGTGGAAACAGTAACCGTAGATTACACAGTGACAAGCAAACTTCACTTTCAATTTTTCATAAAGATCACTTACGCAACATAAGTAAAACTAATAAGTAAGTTAAATAAATTCAAAATGTATCAAACAAAGAAGGAACAAATTTTTTTTAATTTACAGTAATATTGAGGTTTTCCAAATTGTCCTGTGAACAAAGATAGGTTAATCCCAGTGCACATAGAAAAATCATTATCAGCCTTACATATCAAACTTAGCTTGGTTATTATTGTCCAATAAATAACGTGTGGCTACTGTTCATTTTCTTCCCAAATGATTAATGCCCATGATGGTTTTAAAGAGATTGAAATGTTGAAAAGGGGAAAAGTTTAATCCCTTAGGAACTGATGATTATTCTGAGGCTGATAGTATACTCGATAAATTAATAGCATTCACCTCCTTTATTTGAAATTCTCAATCTTGTCTCCACTAAATGGACAATGCTGTTTTCTTAACCTTGACTCTCCTCTTTGCTTCTTTGGGGATATCTGTTAAGTAAGGACATTTAGGGGGACCTCACTTAACTAAGCAAAAGTAATTCAAAGACTTAGTTAAGTAGCTACATCTTGATCACTTTAAATAGCTCTTGAGTGTTACTTAAGCCACAAAGTAAGTCACTGCCATTAAGTAAGAAGCACATCTTAGTGCTTTCAGTTCCAAAAAGTACTTTAGTTCAGTACCTAAAGTACTCATACCATCTGAAATGTTGCCTATTTTCATTCATCACTTTAAAATGGTTACAGAAAGTGGGTATGATTGACAGGACCAATCAGAAACTGCAATGTTCATAAGTGTAGCTCCTGAAAGGTACCTCTGCAGTGCACACAGACTCATTTTTTACCCAGGGCCAAGACACTATCCAAATGTAGAACAGCTGCAGAAAACTAATCAGGTGTGCTGGGGGGCAGGATGTAGCACTGTGCCAGCAGACTACCTGAAGCTGTGAACTGGCACTGTGTTTTCCAAAATTCCACATATATCCTATACATGCATCTATATATATATTGTGATTATTATGTAGTATATCTAATGACTGATTGTTATTTTCTGTTGAATTTATATATAACACTGTGAATATATTATGTAACCTGCTAAAGTGTATTTTGTTAAATGACCTGAGTCTGACCTAGGCAAGTGTCAATGGTCTTTTGAAAATAGCCAGACCAGAGAGATATAGGTTAGGCGAAGTTTTAACCTAAAGTTGTGTATGCAGAGGAGTTAGCCAGGCCGAACAGCAGAGGTGAGCACTCAGTTCATGTGAAAATACTAGGTCAGGACATCCATGATTTGCTTCGAAATTCTGTGTCATTGTGGGAATCGATCTGACTTAATTGAAATTATAAATTTCTAAATTTCTAAGGTGGGGGGGAGAGCCTGCAAGAAGGCTTTAAAATCTTCTGCCTTAGCCCATCAAATTGTTCATTTTTGGAGGAAGGTCTTTCATGACAGAAATGTGCCAAAACTTCTCAATGTGTTTTCCTCACACACCAATTCCTGAAACTTTTAAGTAGGGATTCTGATTTGATTTCCTGTTTTATTTTCTGAAACTCATTTGTGCAATTATTGTATGTCTGTTTATTACCTTTTTGTAAATAAGCCTTGGAAATATTTTTCAGATTAAATTTATTTCATTTAGCATATTTCTCCGTGATTCTTCGTGAACTTGCAAAGTCCAGGGAGGCTCATGCTACAGGTGTATGTGATTTAAGTGTGAAACATTAATAAGTGGTTCTGGTGAACGTAAGGACATCATAATAAATCCTTCATAGTGGCAGAAAAGGTGTATTCATTGTTAATTAACTAAGGTAACACCAGTCACGGGCAGCTGTTCAGATTGCTGGGACAGGCTGGGTGTTCGTGACAAATATATCTATCTATCTATCTATCTATCTATATTAATATATATATATATATATATATATATATATATATATATATATATATATATATATATATAAATTACATACAGTGCATCTGGAAAGTATTCACAGTGCTTTACTTTTTCCACATTTTGTTATGTTACAGGCTTATTCCAAAATGGAATAAATTCCCTTTTTCCCTCAAAATTCTACACACAATACCCCATAATGAAATTTTTTTTTTTAGATTTTTGCAAAGTTATTAAAAATAGAAACTAAGAAATCACATGTACATAAGTATTCACAGCCTTTGCTTAATATATTGTTGATGCACCTTTGGCAGCAATTACAGCCTCAAGTCTTTTTGAATATGATGCAACAAGCTTGGAACACCTATCTTTTCACAGTTTCGCCCACTCCTCTTTGCAGCACCTTTCAAGCTCCATCAAGTTGGATGGGAAGCGTCGGTGTTCAGAGATGTTCAAGTCTTCTCTCTGGCTGGGCCATTCAAGGACATTCAGAGAGTTTTCCCGAAGCTACTCCTTTGATATCTTGGCTGTGTGCTTAGGGTCATTGTCCTGCTAAAAGATGAACCGTCACCCCAGTCTAAAGTCAAGAGCGCTCTAGAGCAGGTTTTTATCCGGGATGTCTCTGTATATTGCTTTCATCTTTCCCTCTATTCTGATTAGTCTCCCAGTTCCTGCCGCTGAAAAACATCCCCACAGCATGTTGCTGCTACCACCATGCTTTAATGTAGGGATGGTATTGGCCTGGTGATGAGCGGTGCCTGGTTTCCTTCAAACATGACGTCTGGCATTCACGCCAAAGAGATTAATCTTTGTCTCATCAGACAAGAGAATTTTGTTTCTCATTGTCTGAGAGTTATTCAGGCGGCCTGCCATGTGCTTTATACTAAGGAGTGGCCGACATCTGGCCACTCTACCATACAGGCCTGATTGGTGTATTGCTGCAGAGATGGTTGTCCTTCTGGAAGTTTCTCCTCTCTCCACAGAGGAATGTTGTAGCACTGACAGAGTGACCATCAGGTTCTTGGTCACCTCCCTGACTATGGCCCTTCTGGTGGTTCCGAACTTCTTCCATTTATGGATGATGGAGGTCACTGTGCTCATTGGGACCTTGAAAGAAGCAGATATTTTTCTGTACCCTTCCCCAGATTTTTGCCGCGAGAAAATCCTGTCTCGGAGGTCTACAGACAATTCCATTGACTTCATGCTTGGTTTGTGCTCTGACATGCACTGTCAAGTGTGGGACCTTATATAGACAGGTGTGTGCCTTTGCAAATCATGTCCAATCAACTAAATTTACCACAGGTGGACTCCAATTAAGCTGCAAGAACATCTCAAGGATGATCAGTGGAAACAGAATGCACCTGAGCTCAATTTTGAGCTTCATGGCGAAGGCTGTGAATACTTATGTACATGTGATTTCTTAGTTTTTTATTTTTAATAAATTTGCAAAACTCTCAGAAAAACTTTATCCAGATTTTCATTATGGGGTATTGTTTGTAGAATATTGAGGGAAAAAAGGAATTTATTGCATTTTAGAATATGGCTGTAACATAACAAAATGACAAGATGTGGAAAAAGTGAAGCGCTGTGAATACTTTCCGGATGCACTGTATATATATAAATGCATATATATAAATATATATATATATATATATATATATATATATATATATATATATATATATATGTGACGAGACGAGTGTGATAACCCTGTGGTCATTCTGTTTCTCGTTTCTCACATAATGTGGATTATAGTACTTTTTATAGCCCTTGCTTTTGCTTCCCAGCTGACCAGATTACAACTGCATTGTCCAATTACATGTGGTTAAGGGGACATGTTAGTTCAATGTAAATATGCATATTGTGTATTATATATTGATGACTTGCAGTAAATGTATTTGTTGTCCTTAAACTGAAGCCAGGAGGGTTATGGGTAAACATCAGGTGGTGTCCAGGATAGAGGTGAGAGGGCTGGAGCTGCATTCATTCTCTCCCCTCCTTCCTCTACAGGAAGCATGGAACAGTGACAATGCATCTGCATTCTTGTGCAGAATCCCAGGTCTAGTTCTACTGAGAACTTGAAAGGTTGCAGTGCCAAGAACCAGCGGGTTACCTTGGCATTTACCTCCCGGTTGTTCTGCATCCATCTCAATGGTGCATGATCTGTTATTAAGGCGAACTCTCTGCCTAGGAGATAATAGCGCAGAGCTTCTGTTGTCCATTTTATGGCGCGACATTCTTTCTCCACAGTGGCATATTTTTGTTCCCTTGGAAGCAACTTACGTCTTAGGTACAGGACAGGATTTTCTACTCCATTCTTCTCCTTTGACAAGACTGCTCCTAAGCCAACACCAGAAGCATCAGTTTGGAGGAAGAACCTTCGGGTAAAATCCAGTGCTTGTAGAACTGGAGAGGAACAAAGAGCTAACCGAAGATCAGACCAGGCGGTTTCTGTAGAGTCAGACCAGGTTAATCTATCTGGACAACTTTTTTTTAACATGTCCGTTAGTGGAGCAGCTCTAGTGGCGAAGTGGCTTACAAACCGCCTGTAGTAACCTACTAAGCCTAGAAAGGTTCTTAACTGCGATTTTTTTTCTGGTCTTGTCCAATTTTTTGACTGCCTCCACTTTGTCTAGCTGGGGTTTTACACGCACTCGACCAACAACGTAACCAAAATATTTGGCTTCTCTCATGGCTATGGCACATTTCTCTGGGTTAGCTGTTAATCCTGCTGACCTTAATGAAGCTAAGACTTTGGCTAAATGTGATCCCCAGTCTGGGGTATAAATCACTATATTATCCAAGTAAGCGGCTGCATAAGCTGTGTGAGGTCGTAGCAATTTATTAATGGCCCTTTGGAAGGTGGCAGGTGCCCCATGCAACCCAAAGGGTAGGGCTTTATATTGATAGAGACCATAAGGGCTGGAAAATGCAGTCTTTGGCTTGGCCGTGGAAGTCAGGGGAACTTGCCAATAACCCTTTGTTAGATCAAGGGTTGTCAAATAGTTGCTACCAGCAAGATTTTCCACTAGTTCATCCACACGTGGCATTGGGTAGGCATTAAACTGCGACATACTGTTTAGGCGCCTAAAGTCATTGCAGAACCTAATTGTCCCATTGGGTTTCGGAACAAGCACAATGGGACTATTCCACTCACTAGTGGACTCTTCAATCACGTCTAACTGGAGCATCTTCTCGATCTCCTTTCTCACGTCCACCCGTCTGGCTTCTGGAATACGATACGGCTTCTGCTTTACAATGACTCTTGGCGCAGTGACAATGTCGTGTTCGATTAACGTAGTGCGCCCAGGGAGGGAAGAGAAGACATCCCTGTTCCGGCGAATCATTTCTTCAGTCTGTTGTCTCTGCAACAATGCTGGCTCTATGGGCACTTCAGACTTTTCAATGGCAGTACTCACTACCTGAGGAAAGGTTTCCTCATCATGCCAAGGTTTAAGGAGGTTAACATGATATATTTGCTCCTCCCTTCTCCTACCTGTCGGACTCTGTAAATGACAGGACCAATAGCCTCTAGAACTTCATATGGTCCCTGCCAATGGGCGAAAAGTTTGCTTTCCTGGGTAGGAACCAGGACTAGGACCTTGTCCCCAGGGTTAAAAGATCGAACAACAGCACTTTTATCATAACTTTTCTTCTGTCGTTCCTGAGCCTCTTTTACATGTTGCTGCACAATGGGCCCTATCTTTCCTAGCCTCTCATAGATTTGGGACACAAATTGTAACAGATTTGGCTCCCTGGGACCTTGCTGCTCCCACCCTTCTTTTAACATATCCAAGATACCCCTGGGCTGTCTCCCAAACAATAACTCAAAGGGACTAAACTCTGTTGAAGCTTGAGGTACCTCACGGATGGCAAACATCAAATAGGGAATAAGAGTGTCCCAATCTTTTTTCTCTTGATCCACTGCTTTCCTGAGCACATGCTTTAATGTGCGATTAAAGCGTTCCACCAAGCCATCTGTTTGTGGATGGTACACGGAGAAGTGAAGCGCAGGAACCCCTAGCAACTGGCTCATGTCCTTCATCAGTTTAGACACGAATGGAGTACCCTTATCTGTGAGAATTTCTTTGGGTATTCCCAAGCCTGTAAACATCAATACAAGTTCTCTAGCTATGGTGCTGGACTTTATGTTTCGTAGGGGAATTGCCTCTGGATACCTGGTTGCATAGTCAAGCACCACTAGTATATATTGGTGCCCACGTGCGGATTTTTCCAGTGGCCCCACAAGGTCCACAGCTATCCGTTCAAAGGGAACTTGTACTATTGGTATTGGAATGAGAGATGCCTTGTACATGGGTTTGGGACAGGTTCTCTGGCAAATGGGACAGGACCGGCAATACTTTTTCACTGCCATGTGTACACTGGGCCAGTTAAACCTAAGCAGAACTTGTTCCCGTGTTTCATCCTCCCCTGGGTGTCCACCACAGACATGTGTGTGTGCTGCTTTTAATACCAGGATAACATGGACCTAAGGAACTATTCATTGTACAACCTTTTCCCCCTGTAAAATGGCAACTCCATTCAGGAAATTCTTTTTGACAATAAAATAGGGTATACCTTCTGCAGGCTGGGCGGCTTTCGCTACCCCATTTACCTTAGTCACACTTTTAAAGTCATGTTCCAAAGTGGCATCATTAAGTTGGTCCAGAGCAAAGTCCTGCAGGGAAAACAAAATTGGTATTGCGGAACAGTCTGTATCTTCACTGACAGGCGGTGTGGGCTCATCTGCGACATCAGCGACCAATGCTAGTTTGGACTGTCCATGTTTCCCCGCAGGTGGATGCTTTTGTGGAACCCCTGCTGTGACTCCCAGGATTGCATTCTGGTTTGGCGGTTCCCAAAGATCGGTGTCCAGATGTTGTGGATTCTTAGGCGGTTCCTTTAAGACCAGGCTTCCGACCGTTGCATCAGTTGCCGGCATGTCCGTCCGGATCCGCTCACCGAGGACCTCATTTAACAGTGGGAAGTCTCACCTCAAAATGAGTGGATTTGGGAGTTTAGGTGCTATGACAGCTACCACTATAACGGTTTTGTCTTTGAGTGTGACTGGTAGTATTGTTCTTTCATACTCCTCTGTCGTGCCATGTACGCAAAGAACCTTCACTTTGGGCAACCGAGAATTTATGGTTTCGGGTGGGTAAGGCAGAGCTGGAAACCAATGAACGTTCACTCCCTGAGTGAACCAAGGCAAGAACAAGGTTTTGGTTGATTTGCACAGTCACCCGGAACAAACAAGGACTTCCTGATGTGGGACTCATGGTAAAACAGCTTGGAAAAGCAGGCCCAAAATGTGCCACGGAACAGTCCATGGGTTCCTGTAGTTTAGGACACTCTGCCTTAAAGTGGCCTGGCTCACCACACTCAAAACACTTCAGATTAGACAGCTTTGCACCTGGCCCTCTGTCCGTAGCAGTTTTGCCATTGGGCCCTGTAGCAAGGATTGTCAAACCTGGCTTTTGGTGTGGCAGCGGCTTTGGCACGAATGCAGGTTCTTTAGTCATTTGCTGTAGCGCACAAAACCTTTCTACCATGGTGGCAAGCTCTTCATAAGTTTGTGGGTCTGATTGCAGAACCCACCTTTGCAAATTGCGGTTCAGCCCCCGGATGCAGTGATCTATCGCCAAAACTTCAATAATCCGAGAAGGCGAATTCTCCTCAGGCTGCAGCCATTTCTTTAAAATTTTAGAAAGCTCAGCCACTTCCGCTCTGACCGGTTTTTCTTTATCATAGCGCCATTGGTGATAGCGCTGGGCTCGGCCTGGCCCGGAATTTCCAATGCGAGCCAATATCTCAGACTTTAGGCACAAATAATCAGAAGCCCGCTCAGAAACAAACAGAATTTAAAAATCACTGTGTCAGCATAAACATAAAGGAGAATTTTGTGCACAATATAGCTATATTGGGGTTAAGCTCACCTGCCGGACGTCAAGGCATCTCCTGTAGGTGAGTCCCTAAGCTAGTGATACAAATTTACATTCAGGGTGTTCCATTTAAAACCTTCCTCTGAACCTCAATCTTATAAAGCCTGCAGCACCTTTGTAGGGAGTGGTCAACTCCTAAAAAACTAGAAAATAGTGAAAGGAAAAAAGGGCGCTTTTTTAAATTAATGAAATGTGTACAAGTGTATAAAATCATTTGAAACGGCAGCCAATATAGCTATATTGTGCACAAAATTCTCCTTTATGTTTATGCTGACACAGTGATTTTTAAATTCTGTTTGTTTCTGAGCGCCGGACAACATTTTTCTTTTATTTGCACTTGCACATTGGTCCTATTTGTCCTTGGCTGCCGTTTCAAATGATTTTATACACTTGTACACATTTCATTAATTTAAAGAAGCGCCCTTTTTTCCTTTCACTATTTTCTAGTTTTTTGGGAGTTGACCACTCCCTACAAAGGTGCTGCAGGCTTTATAAGATGGAGGTTCAGGGGAAGGTTTTAAATTGAACACCCTGAATGTAAATTTGTATCACTAGCTTAGGGACTCACCTACAGGAGATGCCTTGACGTCCGGCAGGTGAGCTTAACCCCAATATAGCTATATTGTGCACAAAATTCTCCTTTATGTTTATGCTGACACAGTGATTTTTAAATTCTGTTTGTTTCTGTCACAATATATATATATATATATATATATATATATATATATATATATATATATATATATCTACTATATAAATGCCTAGTGGCGTGTGTGAAAAAAAAAACAAGCTGCAGCGCCATCTGCTGGGCAGAGTTATACACTGACCTATATATTTCTTGAAGGAGAAGTGACAGTTGGGAGTGGTTGGTGGTTGTCGGGGATGACAGTGGGGAGTTTTTAACACCTTAAGTAGCTTGATGAAGGATGTGGCGATGAAGATGAAGGATGAGGTGATGGAGAAAAATGATGAGGTGGTGACATGTGGACAAAACCAAAAAAAGGGCGCTTGCATCGGGAAGTAACACTCTTCCCCTGAGGAGGCCTGGGCTAGGCCCAAATGCATGACAAGAACCTTTTTAACACCTTAAGTAGCTTGATTTGACTAGAATGCATGAGTATCATGCACGGGTTAACTTGTATATATATATATATATATATATATATATATATATTTGTGTATATATATCGTAAAGAGAAGATGGGTGTGTCATATGCCCATAAAGCTAAGGCTGGGGGAGGAGTATCATGTATAAAAGCTTGATTGTGTCATTTGTTCATGGAGACCAACGCTGGGGAAGCTGGCTGGTCTTGAGAGAGCTGGTCTATGTCTAGCTAGCACTTAGGGTCTCCAAGAATTGCTGTGAAATCTGTATGGTTTCAAAACATTTACCATCCTGACAATAAAACTACATAAAAAGGAAGAAGTTGTTCGCGTGTGCTTCAGCAGTAGCCGGCTCTTGCCACAATATATATATATATATATACATATATTTGATTGGCTACTGCAGTCTTTAACAAATCGAAGCTCAGACAGGAGTTTAAATGTGACACTGTCCTTTAAGATTCTCTCTGTGGCTGCCAGACCAGAGCTGTGAAACAGCAGTACACAATAAAGTAGACTCCTAAAGTAAAAGAACAAAATAGATAAGTTGACAGAAGAAGAAGAAAGAAATTCAGCACTGGAGCTGTTAATAATCAGCCAATCACTGAATATCCAATAAAATTGGGTGGCCTAATTTTGTGGGTAGCCAGGGCAGGTTGGTTAGCACAGTGTCTATGTAATAGTCAGGGCTGCCAAAAGGAATTCAGGGCCCCGGTAAAACAAATTCATGGGGCCCCCCTTTTAGTCGAGCATACAAAAAAAATTACAACGCCTTACGGCGGCGCAATATTTTTAAGGGGTGTGGTCATGTATTTGGGGGCATGGCAAATGTGCCATTGGGGCGTGGCTAACATCAAAATCACTAGGCTCTCAATTCGATGGAGCGTCACATATGACCAAGCACTCCTGACTTTCAGGACATCTAGCACCACAGTGTAGTATAGAAAGAATGCAGTGTGTACACAGAAAGTTCAGTCTTGGCCTGCACCTTACATTGGGCACAATACTCACCAAAAATTTACATTGTCCCTACTAGAATCACAACATTTCACACACTGTGCTGCTCTCTCCTACCTGTTCTTCTCACTTTCTCTACCTGTGGCTTTCTCCACCTGTTGCCAGGGCTGCCATCAGAAGGGTACGGGGGGTACTGTTGTACAGGGCCCGGGCTAACCAGGGGGCCCGGTACAACAGCGCATCACAGACTTACCTGTGGCCCCGCTGGTCTCCGCTACTCTGTCTTCAGCCTGTCTGTCACCATGACAGCCAGGCTGAAGACAGAGTAGCGGAGACCAGCAGGGCCCCAGGTAAGTATGTGTTGCTTTTGTTCATGGGGTGGGCACTCATCGGAGAGGGTGCACGGTGGGCCCATACTGGGCCCCATGATTGCTGAAGGTGGCCCTGCCTGTGGCTGCTGGTTTTGTTTAGTTGCGGCTTGTCCGAATCCTGGAATGTTGAAGGACCTATTTGGAAAAAAAAAATGGCTACATTTAGAAAATTACAGCCAGCCCCAGCGTTAAATCAATAGCACCCACAATTAATAATTAAGCCTTCCTACAGCCCCAACATTAAAATAATAGTATTCACATTTAATAAATAAACCTATTCCCTTCCTGCAAACAGCAATACCTATTTCCTGCAATCATCACTGCCATTAAATAACTCATAGTCACATTTTATAAATAGACCTCATTCTCCCTAAACTCACCCAGATATTCAATAGCCCCCAAACCACCCCATCTTAAATTAATAGTCCCCACTATTAAATTGCCTCACTATCACCCTACAAACAAAATAGCGCCCATTAATTAGCCACCACCTACCTCACACACACTACATTGCAACAAGCCACCTGTGCCATCACACACACATTACTGTGCCCCTTCATCACAACTACACTGTGCCCCCTTATGCTCACACTGTGCTCTCCATGCTGCTTTCCCCCTTATTTTTCACTCTGTGCCTCTCTCCTTTTTTTTTTTAATTAGTGCTTCTCTCCCCTTTTTTTTAATTAGTGCTTCTCTCCCCTTTTTTTTAAATCAGTGCTTCTCTCCCCTTTTTTTTAATTAGTGCTTCTCTCCCCTTTTTTTTAATTAGTGCTTCTCTCCCCTTTTTTTTTAATCAGTGCTCTTCTCTCTCTTTTTTTAATTAGTGCTTCTCTCCCCTTTTTTTTTAATTAGTGCTTCTCTCCCCTTTTTTTAATTAGTGCTTCTCTCCCCTTTTTTTTAATTAGTGCTTCTCTCCCTTTTTTAAATTAGTGCTTCTCTCCCTTTTTCTAATTAGTGCTTCTCTCCCTTTTTTTTAATTAGTGCTTCTCTCCCTTTTATTTAATTAGTGCTTTTCTCCCTTTTTTTTAGTTAGTGCTTCTCTCCCTTTTTTTAAATTAGTGCTTCTCTCCCTTTTTTTTAATTAGTGCTTCTCTCCCTTTTTTTTTACTCTCAGCCTCTCTCCCGTTTCTTTACTCCCTCCTTTTTATAGTACTGTCCCTTTCTGTTTTCCTCCCCTTGCCTCTCCGTTTCTTTCCTTACCTTTTGTCAGCTTCTTTCTTTCTTTCCTTCTCTTCTTCTTTCTTCTGGCTTTGTCCTCTCTGTGGCGCTCCGCACTGACTGCCGGGCGTGACTTGATGACGTCATGCCCGGCAATCAGTGTGAATGGAGCAGAGAAGAGATGAGGGACGCGGCGCCAATTACGTGAGTATTTTTTTTTTGTCCAAGCTCCCCCAACCAACGACGGACCGAATCCCCCTCCTCCCCCCCCCCCCCCTGCGAAAAAAAAATGTAAATAAAAAAAAAAATCACAAAATAAAAAAAAAGACAGAAACAAATTAAAAATTAGTAGCGAGGCCCCGGGCCCGGGTAAAATGTACCCGCCACCCCCCCCCCTCTCGGCGGCCCTGGTAATAGTCAAGGTTTCCTCTGGATTTAGTGTCTGTTAGACAGGGACCTTAGAGAGGTGGCATTGCTACTTGCTCTTGGGGTTTCCTGTTGTTTTCCTGTTCCACAAAAGCACCTTCATGGATAGGAAGAGCCCATGCATTTCTAACGCTGGAGGCTAGTTGTATTTTGTAGAGGGGATCTCCTCTATTTTGCTTGACTATCCTGTATTAAAATCAACATGCACTTAGTTTCCCAAAGGCTGGCATCTGTGATTGGAAGGGTCTTGTGTTGTGAGCAGGGACGCCGAGAGGGGGGGGGGAGCGGGGTACTAATTACCCGGGCCCGGCCCGGGCCCTTGCGCTGCTGATTTTTTTAAATTTTTTAATTTTTTTTTTCAAAACGTTTTTTTTTCCTTTCCTTTTTTTTTTTTTTTTTGGTGGGGGGGGGGGGGTGGGGGGGGGGCTCGGTCGTTGGTGGGGGGAGCAGGCTAGTTTAAAAAAAAAAAAACACATACTCACCTGATCGCGGAGCCGGCATCCCTCCTCTCTGCTGCTCTGTGCTCTATTCAGACTGTCTGAATGCTGGGTGTGATGTCATCATGTCATGCCCAGCATTCAGTCAGTCTGGAGCAATGGAGCACAGAGCAGCAGAGAAGACCAAGAGAGGAGAAAAGGTAAGTGAAGGGAGGAAAACGAGGGGGGCACAGAGGGGTTAAAAAACGGGGGGGGGGGGGGGCAGCATGACAGAGGGGTTAAAAAATGAGGGGGAGCACAAAGGGGTTAAAAAACGGGGGGGCAGCATGACAGAGGGGTTAAAAAATGAGGGGGCACAAAGGGGTTAAAAAACGGGGGGGCAGCATGACAGAGGGGTTAAAAAATAAGGGGGGGCACAGAGGGGTTAAAAAACGGGGAAGCAGCATGTCAGAGGAGTTAAAAATTGAGGGGGGAGCACAGAGGGGTTAAAAAACGGGAAAGCAGCATGTCAGAGGGGTTAAAAAATGAGGGGGAGCACAGAGGGGTTAAAAAATGGGAAAGCAGCATGTCAGAGGGGTTAAAAAATGAGGGGGAGCACAGAGGGGTTAAAAAACGGGAAAGCAGCATGTCAAAGGGGTTAAAAACGGGGAAGCAGCATGTCAGAGGGGTTAAAAATTGAGGGGGGAGCACAGAGGGGTTAAAAAACGGGAAAGCAGCATGTCAGAGGGGTTAAAAAATGAGGGGGAGCACAGAGGGGTTAAAAAATGGGAAAGCAGCATGTCAGAGGGGTTAAAAAATGAGGGGGAGCACAGAGGGGTTAAAAAATGGGAAAGCAGCATGTCAGAGGGGTTAAAAAATGAGGGGGAGCACAGAGGGGTTAAAAAATGGGAAAGCAGCATGTCAGAGGGGTTAAAAAATGAGTGGGGGCACAGAGGGGTTAAAAAATGGGAAAGCAGCATGTCAGAGGGGTTAAAAATTGAGGGGGGAGCACAGAGGGGTTAAAAAACGGGAAAGCAGCATGTCAGAGGGGTTAAAAAATGAGGGGGAGCACAGAGGGGTTAAAAAATGGGAAAGCAGCATGTCAGAGGGGTTAAAAAATGAGGGGGAGCACAGAGGGGTTAAAAAATGGGAAAGCAGCATGTCAGAGGGGTTAAAAAATGAGGGGGAGCACAGAGGGGTTAAAAAATGGGAAAGCAGCATGTCAGAGGGGTTAAAAAATGAGGGGGAGCACAGAGGGGTTAAAAAATGGGAAAGCAGCATGTCAGAGGGGTTAAAAAATGAGGGGGAGCACAGAGGGGTTAAAAAATGGGAAAGCAGCATGTCAGAGGGGTTAAAAAATGAGTGGGGGCACAGAGGGGTTAAAAAATGGGAAAGCAGCATGTCAGAGGGGTTAAAAATTGAGGGGGGAGCACAGAGGGGTTAAAAAACGGGAAAGCAGCATGTCAGAGGGGTTAAAAAATGAGAGGGGCACAGATGGGTTAAAAAATGGGAAAGCAGCATGTCAGAGGGGTTAAAAATTGAGGGGGGAGCACAGAGGGGTTAAAAAAATGGGAAAGCAGCATGACAGAGGGGGTGAAAAAATGAGAGGGGCACAGATGGGTTAAAAAACGGGGCAGTATGGCACAGTGGGGTTAATAAACAGGGGTCAGCATGGCACAGTGGGGTTAAAAAATGGTGGGCAGCATGACACAGTGGGGTTACAAAGGGGGGGGGAGGCATGGCACAGTGGGATTGAAAAAGGGGGGGAGCAGCATAGTATAGTCTGATGAAGGGGAGCCAGATGAAGGGGGCAAAAACAGCATGGAGGGCACAGTGTGATCATAAGGCATGGCGATGATGAAGGGGCACATTATTGTAATATTGGAGCTGGAGGAAGGCCTAATTATTAATCGTGGGTGCTATTGATTTAAGGCCGGGGCTGGCTGTAATTTTCTAAATGTAGCCATTTTTTTTTCAAAATAGGTCCTTCAACATTTCTGGATCCGGACAAGCCACAACTAAAGAAAGCAGCAGCCACAGGTGGAGAAAGTGAGAAGAACAGGTAGGAGAGAGCAGCACAGTGTGTGAAATGTTGTGATTCTAGTAGGGACAATACCAATTTTTGGTGAATGTTGTGTCCAATGTAAGGTGTAGGCCAAGACTGAACTGTTTGTGTACACACTGCATTGTTTGTATACTACCCTGTGGTGGTAGATGTCCTGAAAGTCAGGAGTGCTTAAACATATGTGACGCTCCGGCGAATTGAGAGCCTAGTGGTTTTTATGTTAGCCACGCCCCAATGGCACGTTTGCCACGCCCCCAAATGCATGACCGCACCTCCCAAAATTTTTGCACTGCCGTTTGGCTAGCCACGCCCCTGAATATATGACCATATACCTAATCTTTTTTGCGCCGCCGTAAGGCGGCGCAAAAAAATTTTGGGGCTTACTTCACTATGAGGGGGGCCCCATGAATTTGTTGTACCCGGGCCCTGAATTCTTCTTGGCAGCCCTGGTTGTGAGTTGCATTAAAATAATGTTAGTCCCATAACAGATTCTTTTCTAAAATGGGTACAGGATTACATGAACAAATTTACCACTCCTACTCTTTCCTTTTCCACCACTGCAGTAGGAGGACCTGAAAGGGACTCATTGTGTTTACTTGAGGAAACTATCCACTTGTATGCACCTCCCATTATGAGTTACCTACTCAGAAATTAATAACCTAAGGCTAAGGTTGGACAGCTCCTGGGCTCCCGTGTAATAGGCATAAGTTTGAGGATCCCATGTCTATTATATAAGGAACCATAGAAAGGTTAGATTGTTGCCACTTCTTGGGGTTCCATCTTTTTTCCCTAGTCACTTCTGCTTCAGAGCCATATACATATTAAGTGTCCATCCAATCTCTATTGTTTGTAAGCTGTACAGGTAGGAACATTAGACAGTTCAGGTTGGCTAGCACAGTGGCCACTGAGTCATGATCAGGAGAGCTTTTGAGTATTTATTTTTTATGTATCAGGCAGTAGGGTGCGATGGAGTAGTTTCCAACTATTTCGGGAGGTTATTTTTCCCTAGCCCCTTTGTCACCAGGGTGTCTAGGAAAAACACCGACACCTTTATGTGCTAGGATTGGGGACCTGAGAAGGCAATTAATGGGTTACTGGTTTAATAATAGTGTGCAGCATTAGTGGAATCTCTTTTTCTGTCATGTGTGCTAAACACAGCCCTCTGAGGAAGAGATATATGTTTTTGGTGTTACAGCCTTTTGTGATGTGTTAAATTACACAGTCAGTTATTTGCTCCTTATATGGTCATTTAGTTAAGATAAGCTTTGCGTCAGTGGTGGAACTAACATTGGTGCTGCAGGTGTGGTACACCAGGGCCCAGGAAGATAATGAGGCCCACTGCACAGGGAACTAGTGAGCTGTGGGCCCCGGTTCCCTCTTCCTTGCTTCCCTGCACCAGGGCCACAGCTTACTAGTTCTGCCTCTGCTGTGGGGTATAAATTATTTGTACTGCTGTGTGTGTTCAGTGTGCTATCTTTGTTGATTGCACGTTCTATTGCAATATATGAACAATGCTCCCTCGATATCTGGACATTTAAATTTTTTATTTAACCCTATATATGCCCCATACATTTGACAGATGGTGGCTTTAAATGTATTATGCTATTCAAATGTATCTTCAGGGTGACAATGTGACTTGATCCTCTAATTTTCTAGTGCACTTTGCCTTTAAATATGTTATAGGTAGTGGTAAGCTCTAGGTTTATGATTAAGGGCAATCTAATATAACATAGAGGTACTATGTATATTTTCCACATAATGGAGCTTCATTAATTACCCTAGTGACCACAGTCAAAACATCTGATAAATATAAGTTGGATTGGTTACAATCGTTAATGGTGATTCTATGACATTGAGGTGACATTTATCATATTTCTAGTCAAGGGACTTGTGAAGGAACTGTTTGTGAATATGAGAATGTGAAAAGTTGGTTTTGGAATAATGCTGATACATTTTTCTATATTTTTAATTTGAGTAAAAAATCAGGGAATTAATAAATAAAAACGTAAAAGCATTGATACATATTTGTCATAATGCTAAAAAAAATATGTAATTGGGCTCTTTAGGTTGAATGCCTCTCCCCAATTTGTTTCTAATAAAAATATCACACAACAAAATTTATTATGTCACTGATATCACACCATAGAGCATTTCAAACAATAAATGTCCCAATTATAATTACATTTTGCTGTCAATTATAACACACCATAGAGAATTTCAAACATTAAATGTCCCAATTATAATGACATTTTGCTGTCTATCCAACACGAGACAGATAAAAGCTAATTGATAATCTTAGTAAATAACCCTCAGAATGCAAAACAGTGCAACAACTATAGGTTTACTATCCATTACTGAACAATATTTTATTAGTGTCACCTGTTTGATTAAGGTGATTGCTGATGTAAGTGCTAATGTCATAGGGAATATTGTGTAATGTAAGTGATTTAATAACGATTGAAATGCTATTATTGATATCAATAATGATGTATTTTTCCATGTGATTCCAAGGATATTATCAAAAAATACTTGCATCTAGGGACAATTAAGATTACGCACAACCTCAAGAGCCCAAATTAATTTCTCTTTAACTTTAGAATTCATTTAAATTTGTGAAATCATTTCATTTATGCTTTTGTCGAAGATACACTGTAAAGTGTTTAATGGACTGTAATTAAAGTTTTTAGAAGTAGTTATTCTCTTAAATAATGAATTTATGCCACCCACCCACTCAAACAAATGCACACACACAGTTCCTTTCCCAGTTGTTAGGGTAATAATGGGTAATAGTTAAAAAGGTGCATTTATTATATACGTTTATTGCATTTATTATATTTATTATATTCTGATCCCTGCTTTAAACTCTTGTGCGTATTGGCACTTGTGGAACCAGCATAACTATGACAAACAGAGCATACTGGCATTGTAGAACAACCAGTGCCCAGTGTCAGTACGCCCTGGCATCCAGGACCTGCTGGAACCTCTGCCACATCGAGAAATATTGTAAAAATCAAAGACATTGTACAAAAAAAACTTTATTCAAAATAAAAACACCCACTCTCTCATTCAGCACTTTACTAGTCCTCTAATTTCATATTGATCCTATTCTTTCTTCTTGTTCTTCAGGTAAATCCTCACAAACAAATAAGAAAAGCACATTAACACTGCTGAACCCCAGGGGCCTGTCAGCAATTAACTAGTCCAGAGCAGCTGCACTCTAATTAGTCAAAGTGTAAGGAAGGGTAGATTAGAGCAAAAAAAAGGGTAGTTTAGTTGTGAAAAAAACACTATGTGGGGGCTCAATGAACTTCACTGTAGCAATGTGTCAGTGCGTGCAAATCAGAAAATCAGCTGCTATACAATAGCAGAATATTCAGAAATGTTACATAGAAACAGTTGAAAGACCATCACAGTGCAACAGGTATCGATTATAAGTAAGCAAACAGAGGTAAATATCATATAATTATCTAAATAGACTATATGTGTATATATATATATATATATATATATATATATATATATATATATATATATATATTTAAACCCACATGTTCTAGTTAATTTAATTCAAGTAACTGATTTGGCTATATATTTACAAGCATTACATTCTAAATGATATAATTGAACATGATATTCTGGTATTTTAAAAGTTAAATTGTAGAAATACTATTGATACAATGCTAAGGACAGCGCATATTACTTGTACCTACCCCCCTGTAAGCCAATTACATTTTCTTTATCTTTATGTGACTGATTAAACCTTTGTATCTAAAATCTTACACAGATAATTTTCTTATCCTTTTGCTAGAGGCATTCAGTGCATCTAATGACCTTCTGTTTCTTTTTTCTTTTTTTTTTAAGTAATTACACAATAGAAGGTCACAGATTAAAAGATATCTGACTGATTAGAAAAGGTTAACATTTTATATTATGTGTTCATATAAATCTAGATTTTTATTTAAATGAAATTAACTATTTTTGAAGTCTGTAGAATGATAATGATTAAGTACTTCACATTAAAATATTATTGTGCAATAGAATACAACAGTTATTTATATTGTTAGTGAAAAAGATATGGTACAGTATTGCATCATCAAATTTGAATTTTGGGTCTCATTTATTGTTTGGCATATACCAAAATGCATCCACATATGTATCTTAGACATAGGGACCCTTGTGTCTGGACAGGTGGAATAAGCATGTAAGTGTAAGTTGAGTATTGTAATGCTATTTATATGCATGTGTGTAGAATGCTTCCTAAGGATGTGACCTAATTAGACATATCCCCAGATATCCTTTTTAGGAGGCATATCTTTTGCAGGAAGTAGCAAGTCGGTGTAATTTTCGCATTGACCCCTCCAGCTACTTATTTTTATTATCATAAACATCTATGTTATGAGATGCGGCGGTGCCCGAAGCCACCACGACTTGCTGTGTGCTCCAGGGCCGTGTCCCGGCCATCACCATGTTGACCAGGACATCACTTCTGCTTTGTACTGGTCATCACCTAGGCAACAGCCAGGAAGCTCTACTAAAAGTGCCATTTCCAGGCATTCAGAGGCAGCCAGGAGAGTGTTCACTTGATATATTAATTAACAGCCTCTTGAGCTGATTTGTCCTCCTGGGGCCCCACTTTTCTGATTGGCTCTCATAGGTATTTAAGGCAGGGAATGCTTAGCCTCCCTGCTAGGATTAACATCTCTCTGAGCTGCTGCTGTGTTTGTGTCACCTGAGGAACTTTCCGGAATCTCCTGATTGATACCTGTTGTGACCCTTGGCTTATTTTGTGGATTCTGCCTGTTCTCATATAGCGCTGACCTCTGCTTGTATTGCGGTTATTCCTGCTTGCTACCAGCCCTCACCATTAGCCTGTTTCTGAGCACTGCTATCTGCTATGAACCCCTGACCTCGGTTTACTTCTGACTACCTGCTATCATCCTGTTTACTGAATATTAATTCCAGCTGTGCTACGGAGGCCAAGGATACACTTTTACTACGCTAGGGCTTAAGTCCTGGGAGCATCTAAGTACCTCAAGCACATAAAGCTATACAGGAAAGGCAGCTGCTAACGGTGAAGACCTCTATACAATCTGTCCTCAAAGTTTATCCTGGTAACCGTTAGCCCTATCAGTCTATTTGAATAACTTGTTTGACTATTGTAGGACAGAGAATTCGTATTAGATCTATAATGTGGTAAACAACTAATATGAAGTTGTTGCTCCATTTCTATCATGTAGCATAAATATACACATTTGTATGCTGAAGCAGAAAAACTGCAGTTTTGAGATCGACATATCTTGAGAAAAGTGCCACTCAAATACACACAAATGTACACAAAAAATGGTCAAACTCTCAATGAATTTCAGTATGTGGAAAAAGTTTCAGAATACATTCACAATGTCGATATTTTAACCTTGTCGGACTAAAGAGCATGTCAACATTCTGAACGTCAACATGATCATTGTTGACATTTTGACTTCATCCCTTTTATATTGTGTGGCTTATTGCAACCCAATGTTATAATATTTAGTGGAAGTACTGCTGCATTTACATTTTTTTTTAAAATAACACTGTCCGAGAGATCTTGTGGCACTATAACACCAAGGTGCTAACATTATGCAGCAGAGCAGATAAACAGATGATCCACACAGTCATTGTTGATAGACCCACACTTATTAAGGAACCATTGCGTTTAAGATGGTTCTTCAATATGTAGCAAAATGTTTAATTAGTAAAAAACAACATTATTTGATAAATTCCATGTGTGAGTATATGCAGAAAGGCGAATACAAAGTGTCTGCTACACTAATTACCAAACATGCTGTCTCCAGAATTGTTGTTAATCTGATCACATACACAACTCATTTTGTGCAGGGATCTAGACATCTTGTCTCTTCTTCTCTTCAGGAGTTATGGCAACCTCTATGTTGCTAATAGTATGACTAGTGTATAAAGTATGATAGAAGATGGCTAAGAAGTGTAGGACATCAGGGTAACAAACACTGAGCAGGTTCTTTGGATCTGTCAGCGAACACAGTCCTTGGCGCAGGGTGCTGTGTGAGCTGGAATACCAGGCTCGAAGACACAGTACTGCTACCGGCGTTAACTCTCAATGGGAACGCATATTTTCCCAACTCAATATCAGCACGGAGATCAGTAGCGGAGAGTATCAGGCTGGATACTATACCCCATACCGGTTAACTACCAACCAGGGCTTAGCGAGTGGGTAATCATATGGCTGAAACTTGATAATATTATTGCATTGCTATTGTTATTAACATGTTGTTCTGTGTGTATTTATGTAAATAAACCACAAGTTTATTTTTGTTCCTAATTCTTTGCCTGAGCACCTCAGACACATTTCATCACATTGTTATTGCCAAAATATTCAAATTAAAGTTATAAATTCAATTTTTAACAGCCATTTACCAGTAGTGACTGATATTTATCTACAAATGCTGTATAACAATAAGTTATAAAATCATGCATTTGTTATTTACATCAATTTATATTCATATTGATATTTATTTATGTATCATGTAAAAGCATAAAGGTATGAATTATTAACATCATGAACACAGCCCACTGTCTTTCAATAGTTTATATATTATGGATAAATTAAAAATACAGCCCAGGGGGGGCATGGCTTAGCTGCTAAAATAGCCGGACGCACTTTCATTAGCTCCTAACATCGGACCTCACTTTACCCCAAAAAAGTGTACCTAGCTTGTGGAGAAATGACCCTTCAGTAGCGGAGCGGACTCCTGACGTCTCAAGCTCCCAGGCGACATTCATTTCAGGTGCCGGTGATCGGTTTGGCTGCTGCACTGGTCCTGATGAGTCTGGACTTCCATCCATCCTCCCACCCTTCGCTGAGACCTGCCGAGTGCCGACGCAAGGCTTATAGTCGGAGCAGCAGCAGTGGTAGCAGGGCTGTCAGATGAGTATTGCGGTGATGAAATCTGTGGGGCATGGCGAGATCAGAGGAATTCTGTCCACAAAGAATACCTCCTGTCTTGGACGCCATCTTTGCTCAGACACAGTGCTGCATCTACATCCCGACAAGGACATCGCCACATACCTCAGCTGCCTACCTCCTCCCCCACTGTCTGGACATGCATTGGAGTGGCCCCCTGCTCCAAAACCACCTGGGGCCTAGGAGGCCTAAACCATGTGGGAGACCGTGGTCTTGATTTCTGGGCCCGCCGGGCCCAACCTTGTAGCCGGAGCAGCTGTAATAGACAGATCCCCAGGTGCTAACACTTGAAGAAGTGCCCCCTCAGCCCCCACCTCTAGCGGGACCGATATCCTAAATTTTTGGTGGCTCAGGAGGGAGGACCGGACCTCTCATAGCCTTATGGTCCAGCCACCGCATGTCTCCTGTTTTGACCAGCATACAAACGGAGCATACAGCCTCGGCCTGCCTCTCCCCCCATCACCCTACAGGGGGTAATTCTCACTTTACTACCCTGATTAGCCCACCTGCTCTTCATTGGTCCCCAGCAGTGAAGGAGGCCCTCTGACAATAACTGCAGCCGTATGTACAAGTGGGGACACTGAGCTGGCCTTCTCACTTTACTACCCCTGATTAGCCCACCTGCTCTTCACTGGTCCCCAGCAGTGAATAAGGCCCTCTGACAATAACTGCAGCCGTATGTACAAGAGGGGACACTGAGCTGCCCTACTCTGCTATACAGGAAACAGCACTCTTCTGACACCTCTTCCCACTCTTACGGAAGTAGAGTTCCCTAATTCTGCTTGGTCGGGCACTGTTCTGTTCTATTGTGATATGGACTAACCTGTGAACGCTCCGCATGGCCCTTGGTCCAGAGTCATCTCCTGGAATATCGTGACGTTATCCTTTCTTCTAACCTAAACACAGAAACCTTCACAACTACAATTCCTGTTTGATCATTTTTGGCCTTTTCTTGAGTGTATCATGACTAAAGGGGGCAGGAAGGTGAGGGGCCCAGCAAAGGCCTTGAGTGCTTCCTCTCCACATTGCGAAGTCCACTCCGATTCCAATGATTCAGATTCCTCTCCACTGACTCGCAAAGGTATACAATCCCTGTTCCGTGAGGTCAAGGAGACAAGGAAATCGGTGCAGGCCGTCCAGACAGAAGTTCAAAAAGTAATTGGATTGCTCAAGGCTGAATTGCTTGACCTTGGAGATAGGACAGACCACCTTGAAACTGAAATGGATTAAGTTGCCTGTTCTCATCGAGACGCCGTGGCAGTCCTTCAGCGCTTACAACAAGATATGATTCATCTGCAGGAACAACAAGTAGATCTAGACAACAGGGCCCAGAGTCTGCTCATCAGAGGTATCCCTGAGTTAGTGGACCAATCCCTCCTTGATCAGTACCTGAAAGACTCTATGCACATTTAGCCCCTGCTACCCCGGAGGATCAGCTCCTTTTGAACAGAGCCCAGAGAGCCGTTTTTCCTCGCCCTCAGGAATTTTCCCAACCTTGAGATGTTATCCTCCGTTGTCACTATTACACCACTAAGGAGGCGATTCTACGTGAATCTCGTAAGACTGACTCAATTCTATTTGACGATGCCTCCCTGCAAATCTTCCAGGACATTGCCCCGATTACCCTCCTCAAGAGGCGCAAGATGAAACCAGTGACCTCTATCCTTAAGGACAACAGCATCCGATAACGCTGGGTCTTTCCATTTCACCTCCTCCTCTGGCATCAGAATAAAAAATGTTCTGCCCGGATCATGGTGGAGGCAGTCCAACTCTTCGAGACTTTGGGACTTCCGGCCCCTTCTATTCATCCCCCGACAAAAGGACCAGGTTCCAGCTCCTTTGGGACCCACCTCTCCCTGTCGGAAGCTCCCGACTGCCGAGTGGATGACTGTGACAAGAACAGCTAAACCAGCTGAACCATCTGTACCAGAAGCTGCCTTGCTTTGTCTCTCTCCTCTCTCTATAATAGACTGCTGGTTTTCGTTCCTTCTCATTTAGACTAGGAGCTGCGTGTCTTGGGATGTTGTCCCACCTTGTTTCGAACTAGTTTTCTGTGTTTACACTGAGTTGTTTGCTCACTGTATCAGACTCCTTCCCTACTCTTGCCCTATCTCTCTTTTTCATCCATGACCAGATCCCTGGATCATGGTAGTAGCCAGCCCCCATCCCTGACGACATTCCTCCTCTTCCTGGCTCCCATCTTAGCTTTTTGCCCTGGCATGGAGGTGGTGTGAATGTCCACTTCCTGTGGTTGGAACTACTAGACCCCCTTGTTTTGTGTCCCTGGCCACACCCCCATATTGGGAATGCTGCTCTTGCCCGGGCTTTTCACTGACACAGGCACTGACCCTCACATTTCCTGGCCGCCTCACGGACCTGATATAGCCCCACATACTGGTCCTTTCCACTTCCTTGTTGCCATTTTTTTCCTTCTCCCCTCCCTTTCATCTCTTCTTACTTCAGGCACATTTTGATTCTATTTACCTTCATTGTTACAGTATTGACATTGTTTTGTTTCTTTGTTATCCTTCAGCCCCTTTGACCTCGCTGGTGGACCTGGGATGGCCCATTTTCTACCTTCCGATGGCTATTAGGATCTTCTCAATGAATGTCAAAGGTTTGAACAGCCCACAAAAATGCATCACACTTTATCTTATACTCAAGCAACATAGGGCTGACATAGTCTTTCTCCAGGAGAAACACTTTACTTGTAACTCACGCAGGGAATTGAAATCTAGACTGTACCTCACTATTTTCCATGCTTGCGACTGTAGACAGAAGAAATGTGGTGTTGCTACCTTCCTTGCCTCCCATGTGACCTCTGAGCTGCTAGCTTCCCACTCTGACTCTTCCTAATTCTAGTGGGGAAACTCAACAATACCTTATGTACACTATATAATTTGCATGGCCCAAATCAAAATCAACTTTTTTGCTGCCCTAGATCTTCTGCATCCTCAGATCCGCAAGGGAGAAGTGATCATGACTTTAATGTTGTTTAATGTTGTAGTAGATGACACTGTAGATAGGTCGTCCACTCTGACTCCTTTTGCTAGTGGCTCGGAGTACAGTAAATCCAAGGCTTTGAAATCCCTTCTCTCTCACCATCTTTTCTTCGATTCCTGGAGGCTTAGAGAACATTTACTACTTTTTTGCCTTAATGACTCAGGCCCTATATGTTTTATTCCCAGGTCCACGGCACCTGTTCTCGAATAGACAAGATCTTCCACAGCCTCGATCTGTCCCTGCAGCTCACATACACCCAATGGTCTGGTCTGCTCATTCCCCCATTTCTGCTGACCTCTCAGATATAGTATCTCGACTTCGCTTCACTGCATGGCACCTCAATGACACTATTCTCCACGACCCGCAACTCACCCTGGAGCTGCAGACCCTCCTAGAAGAATACTACTCAATGATCTCCCAGATATGCCTTCCACGACTCTATGGGAAGCCCATAAGGTGGTGGTGCGGGGTCATCTTATTAGCATGGCCTCACACCGAAAGAAGCTTTCCATCTCCATATGCACATTGCTAACTATCCAACTCCAGACTCTGGAGCGACAACACAAACTTTCCCCAGATGATGCTATTTTGACCAAGCTTCTCAAGGTACTGTCTGACTTGAACCTTTTTCTCTTGGAATCCATTGAGGTGGCCCTGAAACTGCTGAGGCAAACGTTTTACAAAAAGGGAAACATAGCAGATAGGATCTTGATCGCCCGTCTGAGGGCCCAGAGATTCCAAAATAACGTTATAGTTCTGAAATCCACCTCTGTCTCATCCATCTATAGCCCGGACCAGATAGGCAAATTCTACTTCACATTATATAACCTAGATAGAATGACCCCTGGTAGTGCTCCCTTTGCAGATACCATAGCAGCCTTCCTTAGATGAGCAAGTCTCCCTACACTCCCCTGTGTCTCAGTTCAACAACTAAATGAGGAAATTACACCCGAGGAAATACTGGCAGTTATCAATGCTCAAAAGACCTCTAAGGCCGTGGGACCAGACGGCTTCACTGCGGCCTACTACAAATGATTCTCTCAGACCTTGGTCCCCCACCTCCACACCTTGCTCAATGCTGTCCTGCATGGCACCCCATTTCCCAAATAGATGCTGGAAGCACATATCGTAGCCAAACTTAAGGAGGTGAAGGACCCTAGCGATTGTGCAAGCTATTGTCCTATCATCCTTCTTAATGTAGGTGTTCAGATACATGCAAAGATCCTGGCCACTAGTTTGACCAGAGTCCTTCCTGATCTGAACCACTACGATCAGGTGGGATTCATACCAGGCTGTCAGGCCAGAGCTAATACCCATTGCGTGATAGACCTAGTTCAAATAATCAACCAGATACGTATCCTGGCCATGATTTTCTCCCTAGACGCTGAGAAGGCATTCAACCGGATTTCATGGGACTTTATGTTTCATGTCTTGGATGGCGTCTAATCTAAAATCCTGACAGGGGTATCAGTCCTTTACAATTCCTCCACAGCTAGGGTCTTAGTTAATGGCTCTTTATCTGACCCACTCTTCATTTCCAATGGGACAAGGCAGGGTCGCTCTCTGTCACCTTTAGTCTTCATGCAAGTTATAGAGCACTTGGTGGAAATGATCTGACGGACGACTGTGCTATCGGGTGTGGTGGTAGGTCCCCAGGAATTTAAGATTACAAATCCCCAGGAGTCTCTGCCCACTCTCTATAGTCTCATGCTATAAAATTTATTTTACTAAATCAGAGGCCATGATCCTCCATGCCTCCCCTTCCCTAAGGACCAGCCTACAGGCTAATTATGCTCTGCACTGGAGACAAATAAGATCAAATATTTAGGAATCTACATTACCTCTTCCAATGATAGTTTATAACGGGAAAACTCCCCACCCCCTCCTGACTAAAATCAAACAGGACCTGGGCATTTGGAGGAGCTATAACATGTCATAGCTAGGGAGGAATTTTCCAGACTCTCCTGGTGAAAGTACCTGACTCGGTTTTTCGGGACTTGCATTTCTCTTTTCTTTCATTTGCATTGCATGGCAAACCCCCTAGAATCTCGATGTCAGTGCTCAAGAAATCCAGGACTAGGGGAGATAGAGGTTTTCCGGATTTCAAACTCTACCTGGCATTTGTCCCAGGTTGTGGTTATCTATGTCCCCCATCAGGTCATATTGTGGCTGGACCTGGAGACCTGCCTGGCATCACTCTAGGGCTTCCCTGATGCAGACAGGTCAACAGAGGCTTCCTCCCTCCAATATCTTAAATTTTGCATATCCCTATTGGACTCATGTTGGGTTAAATACAAATTGTCCTCCCTTGTGTCCCCCTTGACTCCTCTCTCCTCTCTAGAGCAACTCACGCTTCCCAGCTGGTATTTCCAATTTAAACACAGGTAACTAGCAGGAATGCGGGTGGTTTCGGACCTGGTTGTTAATGGAACTTGGATCTCCATGCCAGATCTCTACCACAAGTTTGAAACTTTTCGCCCGCGTTTATTTGAATATTTCCAGTTCCGGCATTTCGCTATTTCCTTGCCTTTTTTGACCCGGTGGTCGTCAGTTTAATGGTACTGACTATCCTGTCAAAGAAGAAGATGACAGGAGGACACAGACTTTATACTACAGCGATCTGAAAAAAAAAACTATTTATCAGGATGTAGATATCTTCATGGGACGACTCGCTGTGTTCCCGACTGTGTTAGATGACGCCATAACAAAGCGCGATTTGTCTTAAAGCGGCGATATATATACATGCAAAAACGTTTTTTTTTTTAAAAAAAGGCACGTATATCGCATATTTGCATGTCCCTACTCAACGTCGAGCGTAGGTAATATTTCCTTGATGAATATGAGAGCAACTCACTTATGTGACATAAATTTGAACGCACATAATGGTGTGTTTTTATTTGTTCCTCTATCTTATTTACTGGCAGAAAATATGCATTTGTATTGCCTATTAACAGAGGAAGCAAAAGCATGCATTTCCTTCCTCATTTTCATTCACCTTATTATACACACATTTCATGACATTAATTGTCATACTAACCCTGCATAGTAAACCTTTGTATCATGCATGCATTTACACATTAACCTGTATACATCAAGCTGTAATTGTATGATATTGCATGTTATCCAAAACCTATTATAGAACATCTCTCCCTCTATCACATTAATAAACTTTTTAAAAACAAATGTATTTATTTATAAATAACAAAGATAAAGATAAATCTTATAAACAAAAAATAATCACAATAAAACAAAATACATTCATTTCTTCAACTCCTATTATAGTATTATGCTGGTCTTCCTGCTGAGCCTCTTCCAGGCCTGCATCTTGGGCCTCATGTTGGGCCTCCTGTTGTCGATGGTGGAGTCTGCGTCTTTAGCAATCTATTGCAAGAAATATGGCACATTAGTTTTTTAATAACTGTTATCTCTGTCTCTCCCATATACATATTATAAAAGTAAAGTTATTGCTTGCCAATAAAACATTGTCCAATGCAATTATTGTGATTACAAAGCACAAAGTTATTTAATTGCAAAATATAGCATGATTTACAGCAAGCCATTATTGTGCATTAAAGATGTTACAATAAAGCAGGAAAGTATAAAAACACTGAATAGATTACGTTTTCCTTGTAGTGCTTCACCCAGGCCCAGGGATACAGTCATGGTCACATGTAGCCAGGATCAGAGAGACACAACAATGGGCCAGCATGCTTATATGTAGCTTCAGCATAGAAAAAACACTGATGATGTCACTATGTATACAGATAACACTTAGTGAGGTCTTCATTGGTCCAGGGTTAATGATATTCCAGTTCCCTGCTGGTAATAGGTCAGTTCATTTGATCCCTTGAAAGGGTGAGGGGCAACTTCCCCAAACTGTTGTCTACATTTTCCCTCTGAATAACAAGTTCAAACTGACCCACACACAAAGTACTTTTGAGCATTAATCTCATATTGCTTATATCTTGCGACCGCTAGATGCGATCGCTACTCTGTCCAAACCGTTAATGCTGGGGAAATAAGCTTTAATATGAGACCAAACTCTTTAACTTTTAAAACACCTGAACCATAAATACATTTACTATAGTAGTATCTATGCATAAATAAACAATCAAATACATTTTACTAATAAATAAATGTGTATTGGAACCTTAATAAATGTATATTATTTAAGTGTAAGTGCAAATGTAAATCTGTGTGTTATGAACCGTGCGATTGCATCATAACACGTGACATATTACTCGCAATCACACAGTAAAACAATACTAATCAATGCGGTTTTTTTCATCCAATTATTTGATTTTGACAATATATATATATATATATATATATATATATATATATATAATTCTAGGACAAGGAAACAACAAGGCGCCTCATAGTGAACTACTATTATTAAAATAAAGCAAGATGATTCTGTGTGGTAATATGCATACCAGATAGAAGCTTGATCAGAGCTCATAACAGGCAGACATCATGTTGATATACGGAATCTTCCTTCTGGATCTCACAGCATATGAAAAATACATGGAAATTAAAAATAGTGTAGTATCATTTAGAACCACTAGGTCACCCAGTGGATTAAACACACAGACATTCCTGCTTATAATACACCAATTGTGGTTACATGTACCAGAGAAAGATAATATAGTCGTTTATCTGTAACTGAATATCAGCATCAGACTCCTGCATGAGTTTCCTCATGGGTTCCACAGATGTATATATAAAGGAATAATAGTCCATATAGTGAAGTATGAACAGATAAATTTATTACAATAAAAAATAGTAGCACTCACATTCAGTTGAAAAAATAACAGCAGATTTGGTACAACCAGTGAGAGCAAGAACAGCATCAAATGACAGTCAGCAATTAGTCCTCAACGCGTTTCATCTCATTAGAGACTTCCTCAGGAGGGTAATAAAGTATATGCAACACTCATGCTGCTTTAAATAGTGTGTTAGACCAACTTTTTTGGGATATAGAGAAACTTTTAATTATGGAGATGAAAATCTGGTGAGACATTAAAAGCCTATAATCCTATCAAAAGGCCAATAGGATTCCAAGAGGCCTAAGATTATTTAAGTCTCCCACTTTTGGCAAATATAATACTGATTTTAATAATGAATGGGATAATATCCTTCATGACTGCTCATTAAAACTAATAAAATTAATAATACATGAGAAAAAAAGATTATTTGAGGAATTAGAAAAATATATTGATGCTAAGGAGACTCTTTTGCTACCATTTAAGGAGAAAGATAAAGATGACTTTAAAATCAATGAAGCTGTGCTTAATAAAAAAAACTTGAGAAAGTGGAGAATGATGTTATTAAAGTAAAGGAATGGAAATTTTTAAGAGACAAGAGAGATTATCAACATGAGAATGTTAAAAAATGGTCCAGACTCTCAACAAATAGTGATAGAAACTATATACCAAATGAAGGTTATAAAAAAGGACAAAGTGGGGATCAATCATGGAAAAGGATACCAATTGGTAATAGAAGGACTGACAGACAAGTCTACTTTGAACCCATTCTTAAAAATTGTTTCTCAACCCTGTCCAGATCAGACACGAGTGACAATGAGGATTTTTTCCCCCCAGATCCCTCAGTCCGGCAAAAAACAATTTTTACATAGAAAGCACCAATTCAAAGGAAATATCAAGGTAGCTTCCTCTCTAAAAAGAAGGTTCTCAGAAGACGAGGAAAACGAGGAGGGTCACAAATCTTACAAAAAAAGGTTCATGTAAATTCTGCTAGCACCCTTAGGAAACAGGGCATATTTAATGTATCTACATATGTATTGTCAAAACCTGAGATTTCAGTTCTTAGTTAAGGGCTTTCTTTTGCACCTACCTCTGTACCTAATACATTCCAATTATATGTGGGTATTAACAAATATGTGAGAAAATTTACCTTAAAAAGACACTTTAGGAAGAAAGATCAATCAATTATCACTAATTATAATTCGACTTCAAAATCCGGTTTGAAGCCAACATCGAGGTATTATTCTCTTGAGTCCAAAAGTAGTCATTTAGACATTTTCCAGGACTTAGCGACATGAGTTTTGTGTCACTCAGAGCCAAAATTCAGGACTAGGTATAATTTGACTAAAAATGAGAATCTAGCCCTTAAAAAATTAAGTACAAATTCAGATATTATTATTAAGCAAGCTGATAAGGGTGAAGGTGTGGTGATTCTGAATAGACTAGATTATGTGCAAGAGGCCAATAGACTATTGAATGATGGATTGTCATATGCTCCTCTAGAGAAAGACCCCACTAAAACTTATGTGTCTTTATTACGGGAATTACTTACCAAAGGTTTTCATGACAATATCATTACCAAAGACGAATTTCAGTTTTTATTTATATCAAATTCAACTATTCCAATTTTTTATTTCTTGCCTAAGATTCACAAAAACCTGATCAATCCTCCTGGGAGACCTATAATCGCAGGATTAGACTCTCTTACGTCTCGCTTGTCCAAATATGTTGATGTGTTTTGAGGAAATATGTATCCAATTTACAGTGTTATTTAAAAGATACGAGAAGTGTATTAAAAAATTTTAGGGACTTTAAATGGGACAGAAAATTCCTGTGGGTAACGATCGATGCCCAGTCCCTTTATACCTCGATCAAGCACGATCAGGGTATTGCTTCATGCCAACAATTTTTAGAGTCTGACCCTTCAATTACAGGTGAACATAAGGAATTTATATGCGCACTTATGTCCTTTATTTTGACCCATAATTATTTCATGTTTCTTGACCTGTTTTTCCTTCAACTCTGTGGTACTGCCATGGGTACATTTTTGGTCCCAGCTTTGCTAATCTCCACATGGGCAGCTGGGAGCAGAAATATATTTATGAACAGAACCCATTCATAAAGAATATAATCCTATACAAAATATATATAGCCGACATTCTGATCGTCTGGGATGGTGACACTATACAATTACAAGAATTTCTAGATTACATTGGAAATAATGACTACAATTTAAAGTTTACTGCTTACTACAATGACACTAGAATAGAATATTTGGATCTAGTTTTTGTTGGCGATAACAAACAAGTGATCACTAAAAATTATATAAAACCAGTAGACACTAATAGTTATCTGCATTTTAAAAGCAACCATCTGAAAAGATGGAAAACAAACATCCCATCCTCCAAGTTCAACAGAATTAGAAGGAACTGCAGCAATATAGCTGATTTTGAAGAACAGCAGATGTATACGCTGAACGGTTTAAGGAAAGGTGTTATCCAGTTGAGTTAATACAGGAAGCAAAAGATAATATTCGAGCTAAAGAAAGAGAACAATTGCTACAATATACAGTCAAGACTACGACTGGGAGTGATGTATCTTTCATCACTCAGTGCAATAGTGGGGAACAAAGAATAAGAACCACTTTAAACAAACATTGGGGCATCTTGAAACGTGACCCTATATTAGCCAAGATACTTCCAGAGAAACCTATGATTATTTTCAAGAAAAGTAGGAATTTAAAGGATATTCTGGTACCTAGCCTTTTGAAAGGTGAAACTCAAATTATTTGTAATTTCTCTTTGGACCAAAGAGGTTCAAACAAGTGCAACCATTGTAATGTATGCAAATACATGCATCCTATGAAAAATTCTTTCTTTAATAATGACAATAGTCTCAAATTTGAGATTAAAGATTGGATGAGCTGTGTCACCACATCTGTGATTTATATTCTTGAATGGACATGTGGGTTAAAATATGCCGGTAAAACGAAACAATTCTTGAAATTGCGCATACAAGAACACATTAGAAATATTAAAAATAAAATCTCTAGTCATTCTGTGTCTAAACACTTCCTTGGGAGACATAATGCGGATCCTAAATTTCTGAGCTTTAGAGCAGCTGAACTGGTCAAACTTGGAGCTAGAGGAGGTGACATTCAGAAAAATTTATCACAACGTGAAATGTATTGGATTTTTACATTAGGCACGCTAGCACCTTTTGGGCTAAATGAATCTTATGAACTTGCCCCTTTCTTAGACTGAATTCTCTAGAAGTCCCTTTTTTAGCATCATTTTTTTTTGTCTCCTATATGTTTTATATATATATTCTTATGTACATATATGTGAACACCTTAATGTTTTAAACATTGTATATATATATATATATATATATATATATTTATTATAAATATATATATATATATATATATATATATATATATATATATATATATATATTGGATATCTTTCCTGCATGTATATTTTTATGTATTTTTTATATATATTTTTATATGTTTTTATGTGTTTTATAATGTTTTTCAATTATTGGTTTAGTATGCGCTATTGTATGATGTTAGCCCTTGATCATTGGATATTTATACAGTTATAAGTCTGTGTCAAGGTTGATAATAAAGTTAGGCTAATCAAGACGATGCACTTCCGGTTTGGATGATAAGCATAGGCCTCTCTAATGTGATGTTCTGGCACATCTGACCTCTTATTAATAGCCCCTAGATATGAGCTCTATTGCCATCATCATGTCTCATGATAAATAAATCAAAAATAAAGTTTTTTAGGATCGCTTTAGTCGCGCAAACGCAAACGCGCACTTCTATCACTTCCGGTTTGTGGGGATCACGATGTTAAGTTTAGGCCTTTACATTGTAGAGTTTTTGCCTTATCTGACCCCTTACTATTAGCCCACAGATAAGGGCGCTATGGCTACTCTTGTGATTTATACCAAAGTAATTAGAAATAAAGTTCTTAAGATCGCGCTAGTCGCCCATGCGCACTTGCGCATTTCCGTTATGGCCACTTCCGGGCCACGGGGATCCTGATTCTTGACATATTATTTAAAGCAGCATGAGTGCTGCATATACTTTATTACCCTCCTGAGGAAGTCTCAAATGAGATGAAACATGTTGAGGACTAATTGCTGACTGTCATTTGATGCTGTTGTCCCTCTCACTGGTTATACCAAATCTGCTGTTATTTTTTCAACTGAATGTGAGTGCTACTATTTTTTATTGCAATAAATTTATCTGTTCATACTTCACTATATGGACTATTATTCCTTTATATATATCATCTGTGGAACCCTTGAGGAAACTCATGCAGGAGTCTGATGCTGATATTCAGTTACAGATAAGTGAGTAAAAAACCAATAGAATCTCTGCCGCTAATATGAACCGTGTATAACTAATTCTGATAAAAAACCTCAGGATCGAATGCAGCAAACTCAAAAAGATGCAGTGTTAAATCTCTAAGAATATATAGCAAACAGAGATTAAGAGTTGCGCAGAGTCACCAAATCATGATTTATTGAATGGTATAGATATAAAAACAATAAAAATCCATTGCTGGGTATGGACCCAAAAATGGTTCTAATATTGACAGAAATAAAAATTACAATGTGACAGATAATACAGAATCAACATGTAAAAATAATAAACAAAAAAGCAATCCAGCATACATATGATTATATATTGCACAATAACGAAAATATCACTTAAATTCTATCAAAAAATGTTATATGCACTAGGTCTCAATTGTAGGAGAAATGTACATAATACTCCAACTCATAGAAGATGGACATCAAAATTGATCCAGGTAAAGTATTGGACAAAAAATATAAAGCAATGTCCCTTATGAATAACTCATCAGAGCATATGTATGCGAGCAAAAGAGTCTTTATATGTATATATCCTTAGGGATTTCTGTATACATCCGCTAGGGTGAGAGGAAGATTGAATCCTTTTGCCGCTGATACAGCCGGTGAACATATATGCTACAGGTGTACTAGTGTATCCCACAATTGTAGCACTTAAACAAATAAGAACCAAGTTGATATATCTTCTTACCGCTTCAGCGGCTGATTTGTAGTTGAAACCAACTTACCTCCTGGGGTTAAGGAGTCAGTCTTATCACCAGCAGTTCACGGCATCTGAATGTAGAGGATTTACCTTCTCACCGTAGATACAGCTCAAGCGGTATTGCAATACAATTAAGATCTTCAGTGCGCACCTCCAATAAAGTCTGGACAAATAACAAGTTTAGAAGCGGAAAGTTCAGTTTGTTGATTGAATACCACTGCCGTTAATAGTCTCAAAACAATGTAGGCAGCATAAGCAAAGCGACGCGTTTTGTCTGAACCTCAGACTTTCTCAAGCCATAAACCACTGAATCAGTAGCTGCCATTTTAAAGAGGAAATGTCTCATTAGACATAATTGTAAACACCTGTTTGGAACACTGAGAACCTGAAAGTGCATATATATTTATGGAGAACCTTATATAACAAAGAATAGATTGAAAACATATATATAAAATCAATAAACAAATACATTCTTTCTTTTTAATATTTTAATAAAAAAATAATAAAAAATATATAATAAAAATCAATAGAAAAAATAAAAAATTATAAAAATGAATTATTTAAAAAATAAACAAATTATTAAGAAATAATAATAAATGTATTGAAAAAATATATATTTATTTGGGTAATATACTGATACTCTTGGCACATTCTGAGATATCATATTGAATTCATAAGGACTAAATAAATAAGTTAAATAAATTTAAAAATGAACAAGCACTAATTAAACAAATAAATAAATAAATAGTCCCTACTAACCAATAACGATATTAATGATAATAACTCCCTATATTGTCCTAAAGCTTAGACAGATATATACAAATGTCTCAATCAAAATTTTAAAAAATATATACATCAACGAATAAATAGTATAGAATACCCACTGAAAAAAATACGGCTTATTCTATATGTGCTTTTTTGCACACTCCTAATGACATAATTGTTAAATATACTGATCCACATAAAGCTTTTAAATCACAAATAAAACTATCAGAAAAGAAAAATCATGATTGACAATCTTTACATTCTATGGTCTCATTCAGACCGTCTGTATGTAAGGTTTGTAATTTGAATATCCATGATACTTCACTTTTGCATAATTTTTTATATCGATCCCCACCCCTTATTGTAGGATAAAATTTTTCGATTCCGATTATCTTCAGACCCCTAGGGTTACTATCGTGCTTCTCCATAAAATGTCTGGATACACTATGTTTCGGATAACTTTTCAAAATGTTTTGTCTATGTTCTCTAAAACGACTATTAAGAGAACGCGTAGTTCTACCTACGTACTGGAGGCCACATGGGCACTCCAGCACATAGATAACATATGTTGTTTCACAACTTATAAATTGAGAAATGGCATACTCTATGCCACTGACCCCAGATTTAATGTTGGTCGACGCTTTACCAATAAAATCACAGGTAAGGAATATATTTCTATTGCAACTATAACAACCTGGGCTTCTAGAGGGCAACCAGGATTGAGATACAGTTTTGACAGTGCTAGTGTTGGTTTTTAACACACTTGGAGCTAACAGATTTTTTAGATTATTATTTTTCTTATATATCAGTTTTGGGACTTTTACTAAGATTTTACTAAGAATGGCATCTTGATGTAAAATCTTGTAGTTGTTAGTGATAATATGTTTTATCAGATGGGACTTAGTGTTATATTTAGAAATATATATAAGGGAGTTACTAAAGTCTTCTATTCCAAAGGTCTCATGAGAAGAACTTTTAACCTTTAGGACCAACAAATCACTCTGTTTCTTCTTTGAAGCATATTCTTTAGCTTCTTCTAATAGATGTATTGGATAACCTCTCTTAAAGAAATCAAGTAACATTTTTTCAGCTTGCAAAGCAAAATCGTTATCAAGGGTACAGTTACGCCTGATTCTACAAAGCTGTCCCTTGGGTATATTATGAATTCAGGGCTTGTGATGGGCACTTTTAAAGTGTAAATATGTACCAGAGTCAACAGATCTATTATAATTAGTGGAAGCAATTTTATTGTTTATCTCGTCTATTGTTAGGGTCACATCCAGGAAGTTCACAGTAGACATACTGAACTGGTGAGTAAAAATTAAATTAAAAGTATTTGTGTTTAAAAAGGAAACAAATTCTGAAGCCAACTACGGTTCTCCTTCCCAAATAATGAATAAATCATCTATGTAATGGCCATAGAGCACCAGGTTTGCCCCGAATGGACCGTCCCAAATGAGGCTGTCTTCCAATGCCCCCATATAAATGTTGGCAAAGCTCGGGGCAAACCTGGTGCCCATCGCCGTCCCAAGAGTCTGTAAATAATTAAACAAAAAATAATTGTGAGTGAGTATGAACATAATAGCATCAGTGATAAAGCTGCGTTGTCCCTCAGAGATATCATCTCTTTTAATCAAGGCTTCTCCAACCGCCTGTGTACCTCTTATATGAGGGATATGAGTGTATAAAGCCTGGACATCTAGGGTTAGAAAACCCCAGTCCGGACGCCAAGTAATGTTTTGGATCAAATTTAGGACATGCATGGTGTCGCTTAACTAGGATCTCTGAGAGACAACACAGCCTTGAAGAAAGTGATCAACGTAGTAGGATAAATTAGCAGTGAGGGAACCAATACCAAAAATAATAGGACGCCCCGGGGGAGTAGTAAGTGATTAGTGAATTTTGGGTAAATAATAAAAAACTGGTGTAATAGGGTGCTGGGTGAAAAGAAATTGGTGAACATCCTTGGTAATCACCTGTTCCAATAGTGCATGATCCAACAAGGTCTGAAATTCTTTTAAATAAACCACAGTCGGGTCTTTATCCAAGGTCTTATAAAATATGGTATCTTTTAGTTGTCTTAAGGCTTCAATATAGTACTCTTCTTTATTCATGATTACAACCCCTCCTACCTTGTCAGCCTGTTTCATTACGAGTAACAAATCATTCTGTAAGGAAAAGAGTGCTTTTCTTTCTTGGGCAGAGAGGTTATTCCTACCCAGATCTCTCCCTAGAGATCCATTACATAATGTCTTAAATTCATCTAGGGTCTTTTTATAAAATAGCTGTATCGCTGGGCATCTGTGATTGACAGGATAGAACTCAGATTTTTTCTTACATTTATTAGAATTGTTCTGGGTATTGATATCAAAAATAGTAGTAGTAGAATCATGGGTACCTGGTCCCAAAACATTTTTAGTTTGCCATAGATCTTCCAAAATATCAAGTCTCTTGAGATCTGCATCTAAACAAATTGGAGAACCTTCTATTTGTTTCTTATTTAAATTCTTAGAGGCAAAGTGTCTTAGGCAGTATAAAGCCCTAATGTACCTATTAAGTTCCGTATAGAGGTCAAATAAGTTAGGGTTTACACTAGGGGCAAAGGACAAGCCTTTACTCAGAAGTTGTAATTGCCATTTATCTAAGGTTGTGGTAGATAAATTGAAAAAATTCCTTTTAAATCCTCTGATGACTCCTTGGCTCTGTTTCTAGCCCCTCCCCCTCTTTTTCCTCATATTCTCTTGAACGCTTGTGTGTAAGCGAGTATATTATCTTTCTCTGGTACGTGTAACCACAATTGGTGTTTTATAAGCACGAATTTCTGTGTATTTAATCCACTGGTGTTTGCTGACATGGTGATCAATGAATTATAGCACTGGTTGACCTAGTGGTTCTAAATGATACTACACTATTATGAATTTCCATGTATTTTTCATATGCTGTGAGATCCAGAAGGAAGATTCCGTATATCAACATGATGTCTGCATGTTATGAGCTCTGATCAAGCTTCTATCTGGTACGCATATTACCATACAGAATCATCTTGCTTTATTTTAATAATAGTAGTACGCTATTGGGCGCCTTGTTGTTTCCTTGTTTTAGATCTACTGCTTGTCCGGATTGACCATCTGGTTATTTGAAACTGGGCTGAAGCTTGAAAATAGGCTTTTGTGTACCTCCCCCTATATCATTCACACTGCTGTCATTTGGACATATGTTGGACAATCTAATGATTTGATATCGATTAAACTTAAGACTGTGTAAGAGCACCATCTTTCACCAATTGTTGCTATATATATATATATATATATATATATATATATATATATATATATAATTATATATGTATATGCATATATACCTTTAGTTTGAAATGGTTATTACCATGCACCGCCATAACTCCATCATTGGCCAAATAAGTGCATAAATACACCTCTACAGCACTTGCTGCACTTGTATATGGACTTGACCTTAAGGTATTTGCTAACTTCAGTGTCCTAAAGTGAATGTTTTTATTAAAACATTAACAAACTGATAATGAAACATTGCACTTACATAGCAAGCCTTGTCCACTGAAGGTTATTTTAAGCCACACTACTTTTTCTTCTACACAGGGTTAGATAAAACTGCAACTAGTTTACTAAAATTACTTTTGTTATTGTGAATTTATGCTTTGCTATTTCTCCCCTTATTTCTGAGAGGAGCTGGGGTTGCTTCTTCCTGAGATCGCTCCTGCAGCATTGGAGTTGCACTATGCTTCATCTGCAGCCAAACCGTTGCCACAGACACATCTTTGCAGCCCTATATGCTGCATTCTTTTCCTCATTGTTTATATACCGAGCTGCAGGACATAAACAATGGTCTGCACTTGTAGCTCAGTCTGAGAGAAGCTTGCTGCCCACATATTCGTGAGTGAATGAGACTTTTTAACACTGATTGACTCACAGGCCATGTGTGGGAATAGGCACATCCATCACAGATCCCTTCTATACCATGTCTAAAATGGCTGATTTCCTCTCATCTGCCCTTAATGGAGCATTTTTTATTCAATCACAATAGTGAACCATATCAAGGCAATTAGGAGCGTTACAACGCCTACACAATTACACACAAGCAATAGCAGGAGAGACCGATGATGCATACACTATTTAAAAGAGAAGCAATCATTGTGCTCTGCCATTTCGTGAGTCTAGCTAGTGTTGCTGTTTTGGATTGTACATTATATTAAAACCAATAGTATTAGAATAGTATTTTGGATGTTTTGATATTGATTTGTTCCAACTGGTGAGTTTAAGGACATATGGTGGACATATGGCGGACATATAGTATAAAATTTATATACAGTGAATGGCCTTGTAAAAAAACTGTGTTATCTACCTATTTAGGATTATTTTTGGATTGTGTAAGTATACCTGAAGAAGAGAAGCCTGATGCAAGCCAATCCTTATTCACAACCGCAACCAAGTGTAGGCAGCCAAACTTCACCCAACATGAGGTTGAAGTGCTGGTTGAGATGGTGGTGGATAATCTGCATAACACCTGCTGGTAGCTATCTGCCCCAGCAAAGTTAAGAATTTGGTATGACATCACGTAGAATGACAATGCTGTGGCACCAATTAGAAAATCAGTGACTGAGGTCAAAAAATGGTAAGCGAACACAGATAAGGTTTTATTCTATTTTTGTTTCTGGAAAGTGATTATATTGTGCACTGCATACCTAGCACTTTGTTCTAATATTTGTATTAAAAAAACTTCTTCTTCAAGGCATGGGAAGGCCAAGACCAACACCTTTCATAAATTTTAGCATTATCAATTTTACATTGCAACCTCGTTTGAGTCTTAAAAAAAGTATTATGGCTGTGTAGCTTTATATGATTATTGTGTGACCTTTAGGCCTAATACATTTATATGTATATGTATATCCATATAAGAATTTGAAACTTGTTTTTGCTAGTATACATTGAAACATTCTTCACATGCAACATTTCACACAAGTGGCAAGACCTTAAGCATCACCTCAAGGGCAATCCTTATCCTTTCCACATTTCAAAAAAATACATGGTACTTTGGATTGCCTAACCAACCACTTTGCCCAATATTTCACTAATCCATCTGCCCCTATGCTGCATGCTTCCCTTTCTTCCTCTATGACACATGATTCCACTCCTTCCCCTATGCTACATGTTTCCATTCCTTCCCTTATGCAACATTTCTCCCCTCAGAACCCTATGCAACATTTCTCTACCCAGGACATTATGTCACCAGGTTACCCTTATTATCCTCTTCAAGGCCTACCTCATTATCCTCTCCAAGGTCTCCCTCATTATTCTCGCCAAGATGTCCCTCAGCATCCTCCTCAAGTTTATCCTCATTTTAAGCCCGAATATTTCCCTCCTGCCCCACTGCCATCTCCTGCCCCACTTGCTTGCTTCACCGATAGTGACAGCTCTTTGGATCTCATATTGAGAGTTGACAGCAACAGATTCCAAATGCAAATGTCCCACCTAGAATCAACTCCAGACCTTTTACCTGCTTTATTGATGATGAAATAACGAGGGAATAGCCCACATATGTCCATTAAATAGCTTTTGAGTCGAATGTCCCATTACTTTTGGTCCCTTAAAAAGTGGAGGCACATATAGAAACTGTTGTACTTCCTATACTGTTCACCTGATTTGGATGTAAATTCCCTCAAATTAAAGCTGAAAGTCTGCAGTTAAAGCACATCTTGTTAGTTTCATTTCAAATCCATTGTGGTGGTGTATAGAGCCCAAAATATGAGAATTGTGTCGATGTCCCAATATTTATGGACTTGACTGTATATATATTCCATAGACAAAAAACCTTACGGTTTAACATGTCCAATTAAGGTTCCTTATACACAATCTACAATGTAAGAAAACAATTGAAACTCTTCAACTCAAACTGCAAAAAGCAATGAAATTACAAAGATTAAGGCAGAAAACTTAATGGACGTGTTCCTTGCGCAATACAGACATGGTATGCCATCACATCCTGTGGTTAGCACTAGATTCAGCACTATCATGGAGTGAGATTGCTGTCACTCACAAAATGGTGAAGCTGCTAATTCACAGATTTGTGTGTTGCCTCTCAAAGCCACCTCTATTTTTTTGTTGGTGTTTGATGGCAGTTTTCCAGCAGATTGCATAATCACAGTTTAATACACTTAGTGATTTGTTATAAAGGGTAAAAGTCTGGATGGCAATTTGTAACACGGTGCTTTACAAAACAATGGGTTTACAGCTGTTTGTGACTCTGTTATCGGATATAAAGAAATGAGTAGAAGACTAGTCATTCACACTGGTCACTATGAATACCTTGTCATGCCCTTTGGTTTAAGCAATGCACCAGCACTGTTCCAATATCTTTTTAATGATGTAGTCCTTAAAAAATTGATGGAGAATCCACTTTTGCTAAACTGGAAAAATGCCAGTTTGAATCTCATGAATCTTTCTTAGGATACAATACTCCTGCACAGGGGTTCCCTATTGAACCCAACTAAAGTCCAAGCTATTCAAGAATGGGTCAGACCCAGTAACTTAAAGGCTCTATAAATATTCTTTGACTTTTCCAACTACTATAGTAGATATATTAACGTTTTGTTCAGTCATTGCTGCCCCACACACTGCTATTACCAAGAGAGAGGCTGACCCATCAAACTAGTCTGGTGAAGCCATGGAGGCTTTTATGCTTCTGAGAAAAATACTTATGTAATACTCCAATCCTCTGTCATCTGAATCTGAAATTACCGATTATTGTAAAAATTGACAGGCTGGGGTCATTCTATCCCGAGGCAATCCAAGAGATGGACAAATTTAACCTTGCACCATCTCTCATAAAATTTCTTCAGCAGACCAAAACTATGTAGGATCTCCTGACAGTAAGATGGGCATTAAAGGAATGGTAACATGAGTTAGAGGGGGCTAAATATAACATCACAATTTATACTGCTCATAAGAATCTTCAGTACATAGAAAAAGCAAAAGGTTAAATCCTCATCAAACCCGCTAGGCATTGCTTTCCTTTAGATTTAACTGTACAATAACATATCAACCAACCATAAGGCAGATGCCATTTCAATAAGTTTTTTAAAAAGAGATAAAGAACCACTATCTCCTAGTTCTAATATACCTGTTACTAAATGTGCTGCCGTCTTCACTAAAGATTTATCATTACACCTCCATTTAGCTGAAATCCAAGCACCAGCTGTGACTCCTCCTTATTTGCTGTTTGTACCCATCAACCTCACACAATCTGTCTTGTCAGAAGACCATGAGTACAAGATGGCAGGACATCCAGGTATTGCAAAAACCATCAGTCCCTTGTCACATTCACCTTGATGGCCATATCTCGAAGAGGAACTCAAGTATATTTTAAAAACCTGTTTAACTTGTGCTCACAATAAATCACTCAGAGGGTAGCCCATTCGGCCCCTCATACCTCTTACAACTCCAAAGAACCATTGTTGTCTATTTCTAGGGACTTTATTTTAAACTTCCCTATCCAAGGGGTATAACACTATATGGATAGTGGTGGACAGGTTTAGTAAAATGATATATGTCATCTCTCTTTCTGGTCCTTGCCTTCACTATGCATACAATACAAATATGTTAAAAATGGTGTACCTTGAAAATTTTAAAAATGTAATGCAATTCCTAATCTATGAAGTTTTAATATGCTATAAATGTTTTTTATATTTGCTGCCATCATATAAATTGATTTGAGAATATTTTTGATGGATGACTTTAAAAATATAGTACTAAAAATAAATATATATACGCCATGTATAGTTTGAATTATAGGACATTACTTTTCCAAGTAGCATAGTTGCTTAATTTATGGCAATGAAAATAATATATTAAAGTTATTAATGGGAACTGGGTGAACAATAAACTTGAAATACATTACATGCAGAAAACAGTTTATTTTTATACTTGCATACATTTTATATACTCTTCTGGCATAAATGTGCAATTTATATCTCTGAATCACACTAATGTTTTATTCATTATGATTTACTATGTACAATTTCACTGACAGGGTTACTGAAGCAATTACTGTTTAATTTAAGTCATTAAAATCCTATTATATTCTAGCAATGTAAAAACGTAATAATTGTTCTTTTATTAGTGTACACTTTTGAAGTGTTGACAATGTTTAAAATCTTTGGCAAAGCAGAAAAATAAAGATACAGATAGAATAAAATAGTGTTGTGTGTCAAACATATTGTACAAAATATTTAATTATTTTTTGTTTGTATAATATTATTACTTAATCTCTACCATGTTCTAGTTTATAACTAAAGTATCAGATTAGTTTTTACTTTCATACAGTGTATTTTGTTGAGACAGTTGAAATAAATACTTTAAGCCCAATATGTGTTCAAAGGAGAAAGAGCACAATAATTATTTTATATAAATATATTCTTCTTGATGTTGCTACACATAGATGCACTCCACTAAAAGCTCATACATTTGGACTGGGCAGACTACGACTCCGAATCAGCTGTACCCAGCTATAGGAGTGATTCTAAGATCTTAGAGGCCCTTAACATGGTCACCTGCAAGAGAACCAAAGATTTTACCGCACATTACACAAGCACAATGATAACATAAAATACATACAAATGTATTCTTAAATAAAATACACTGATGTAAAATATCCTTTAAATAAGTGCCACAGCCTGCAATATAAATAAGTACAATTATAATTATAGCTGCACCACCAGTGCCCCTGGCTGTATGATTTTCATTTTATTTGTTACTCTTCAGTTCACTTTTCTCAACCTGGTGTTTCTGGTCCCCCTGCAACATATCACAGACACTTCCATGTATTACACTCTTCTCAGCATAAATATTTGCATTGACTCTCTGAGCCCATGATTTTTGTTCTATTTTCTCAGATTTCTGATTCAGCAACATAAATAAACTAGGCACTCTCTCCTGCTTTCATATGGAGATATCTTGGCTAAGCCAGAAATATGAAAGACAGGGTCAACATGAGAGACCCCAGTAAAGTGTGGGAGAGTTGACAGGCTCAAAAATCTACATATCCTGTAGATAGACATATTCCTGTCCGTAAAGCTCAATGTTTTTTCTCTTCTTTTAAAAATGTCATAGACATTTTCATCAACAAAGTCCAGTAATACAAAAAATATGATCCTCATTTTCAAGTCCTCATTTTTCACACCCGTATAAGCCATTTTCTAAAGTTTGTTTTTTTTTTAGATTCTTAATCAAGTGACTGGAGTGGCATTTTAGGAACATAGCTCAGATATGCTCCAAAACAAAACTGTGTAAACAAAGCTTTTAAAGGAACATTATCATAAAGCAATACGTACTTGCTACGATGATAGTCATTAGAGCGACTGCCACAAACCCGACACGAATTACCCATGGATTGGCCAAAACTCTCATCCCAACACAGTGCTAAATCCGTCTGCTTAAAAAGCAGAAGTTTAACAATTGCGATGAATGAAGATGCCGGGACACCTAAATTACATCACTTACAAGGGTGACAGTAGTATTCCTGGTGTTAAAGGGTTAATGCAAGGAGGTGTCGCCTGTCCAAAAGGATTTACTAATGTTTCTACATTGGACAGGTGGCGCCTCCTTGATAATTTGTCCAGCTCATTGAGATCTTGAAGCTGATATACACCTTGTAAGAAATGCAGATGCAGTAGCACAGTTCTGAAGTTGTAAATAGGTCAATTGTCATGTAACCTCTTGTGTGTGCAATTGGAAGCATGCAGGAAACCAATGTATTCTCACATACTGTAAATAACAAATAGATCACAATACAAGGCTTATATAATATAGTGGAATGTGCATACCGGCTGTAATCTATTCTTAAAGTAAATAACTGCAGTTCAGGAACATACACATTTGTGCTTATAGTGGTATATGTTATTAATTGTAACACCTTAGAAAATATAAAATACAATCAATTACAGATATCACACCCTATACAACAGAAAGAAACTACAGCTTAGAATTTAAACATTTTTTGGCCAGACCTAAGGATAACCTTACAAAGAACCCAGGAACAAATAGGGTTTGAGGTTACCATAGCTTAAAATGTACAGAGTAGATGGTCCAAATGGATTTTATATGTCGTCAAATTCTATGTTTCTATGAAAAACAGGAGTAAATGTAATATTCTATAGAAATATTCTTGCAACTGCCCATGACAAATCTGCATATTTCTGCTTTGAATACATTTATAATATGGACTTTGTCATAATGGAGCATGATGGAGCATCAGGAAAACCAAGTTAAAAATTGTAGCATGCTTTATATGATAAATACTTTATATAGGACAGATGACACAGCTGGAAACACTGGATGACATATGCAAAAGTCAAAATGGCAATTCTACAGTGCAAATACAGCATTTGAGAAGGGGGTGATATGTGGAGTTGAGTAGAATGAATGCATTCATTCTCCACTAATGTGTGTAGTGTGGCAGAAACAACGTTTTATATTACTTTAATGAGATAAAGGGGTAGAGAAGGTACTTTTTTGATGCTGCCACTCTCCCCTCTGCAAAATAACTTTGACTTTGCACCAGCCAAATGCAATAATGCAACAAAACAGTTCACATATATAGTATTCTGTGTAATAAAATAAATAAATTATTAATCTATAAAACAATTGTCAACATGCCCTCAAATCCTCAACCAGTCCCAGTGCTAGGCAGTCAGGGCTGGTTTACTGTATAACACAATGATCATGAGCATGGGGTATCCCTGCTATAGTTAAATCCAGCGCCAGGTTACGCATCACATGTCTGTCTTCCCTGTGTTGTGGGGTTACTTAAAAAGATTCAAAACATCATAAGTGAGACCATAGTTCTCCAAGTAGAATTGACAGGGTTTCCAAACACTCCTGTCTATTAAAGCAACAAGTAAAAATAAATAAATAGACATACACAACTTTCAAATTAACTTTAATGTAATTAATGACTCCCCCAAACCCTTAGTCACAACTTTATTATGTAAAAAAGAAAATTTAATTTTTTCTTTTCATAATCAGTTGTAGTCCAAATGGAAATGCAGACTTATTCTCTTCTTTTTTTGATCCATTGTAGTCTGAATGTGGTATGAATAAAATCATTAAAAGCTTCCTATAAAAGTCACCTTCCCGCTTAATACAAACAACTGCAGCATAAAGCTGCACATTGACAGTGGCAATTATAAAAGCAAAAGTCACTTTACTGTATTCGTACACAAATAATGCTATGAAGTATTAATAAATGTGAAAGTCACATTTTCCATATAAAATCTAATGAAATATAAACAGCCCCACATCCATCATTTATCACTTTATAAATCAAATGGGAACTTTCTCTTAAATGCAGTTCTTCAAATGGAAACGACAAATAAATAATCATATGGCTGCAATGCTAAATAATGAAGTCCTATCAGCTGGAGGGGTCAATAAGCAAACAGCCAATCAGATGAGGCTAGATAGTGAAGCTGGTGTCATCATCATCATCATCATCACTTATCTTCTCACCAGGCCTCCAATACTCTTGAAAGATAAGTCTCATTCGAAGAACAATAGTTGCATTTCTACAGGATATAATATACATATGTACACACCCTTAATGTTTTCTAAAGTTATGCTCAACACCTTTTCCACCTTTCCCAGGTTTGCAGGTCTAAGATACAAATATAGATATGGATGCCTTTTGGTTTGTATGCGCAGTATGAGTGGGTATACAAATTGACTTCTGTCCAACTGTAAATGAGGCCCTATTATTTTTTTATTGGCATTACAATAATAGCCTCTTTGCTGTCCTCACTCTTAGCATAAAATAATCAATCATATAATGTCTGCAAATATCAACATAGTAAAACCAGGCAACAAAATCTAGCTATCATTTACTTATATTTATAGAACTATATTTGAATATTTGAATTTTGGTCTGATATTGGTTTTATTATCATGCCAGAGGTAATTATTTCTAGAATTCCCAATGCTTACAAAAGTTATTTGTCTCTACCAGAAATTTGGGGAAAAATGTATTTTGAATTATGCTCATTTACATAATATTTGGTTATCATTTGTTTTGTATCATTAAAAGTACTTTTACCAGCATTTATCTATCCTGTGATCAAAATATTTTGGAATGAAAATACAACTAAAGCAGCAAACCCACATAGAAAGCTTGTTTCTTTAATTAGCAACTTAAATATCAGTTGAGTAAACAATTTTGTTAATTGCCCTCCTACAAATCTCTATCTGCTTTTCAAAATCTCAGCCAGTCATGCACACACAGACTCATAGTTCTCAGCATGTAGGGTAAGTAGGAGGGGGAGGATTTTACAGTGCAGAGTGCAGACAGAGCTCAGATAGGCTTTACAAAGCCTCTCTGCTCACTACATCATGTGCCACATGGCCGTTGTTACCAGGTCAAAATGACATAAAACTGTAAACTCTGCAATATTATAAATCCTTAATAGCAGCCTGAAGAAACAAGCCAATTGAAAATGGTAATGACCAAGATTCTTCTTATAGCCTGCCACAGTGATTTTGTTTCATATAATTGCTATATTGCATACTTTAGGGATATTTTTTTTATAAGAATTATACACATAAAATAGGCATTCCTTGTATTCAATTACATAGGTTTACCAAGATGTTCTGCTAATTACAAGATCATTATATGATTCTATTTGCTCTGTAGTGTTCCACTGTTTGCGATCAATGTTCAAAAATGATGTGATGAAATAAACTTCTTCTTTGATTTTAATTCAATGCCCTGGCATTTTTTTTTCAACAAACCACACATAATTAAATGGTTATTATTTAAAATAATACATTAAATACTAAATATTAATAAATAACTAAGTAATATTAGAAATCATCAATATATGTTTATTTGCAGTTTCCAACCTCACATGAGATTAGTGTAGCTCTATGTTTGGTGCTTTTGGAATTTAAACCAAATAATCCATAATTCTATTCACTTTAAAATTGAAGAATAACTGCTAACATTTACAAATAAATACTGTTTAATTGTACTTAATATAAACTCATTGCTAATAATAAATATGTATGTATGCTGATTTCAAAATGTTTGTAACATTTGTTGAGAATCATGCTAATTAATTGATAGTTTGACTTATTAGTACTTTCTGCTGACTTAATAGATTGTGTATCTCTAATCATCAGGGGAATTTGATGAATGCAAATTAATGATTAGGATACATTAACATTTACCAAGCATGTTATCACATAAATTATGACTATCTGAAGAGAGAATAGTATGCAGTGGTCTTACTGTTGAATTGGATAAGTGTTATTTTATTATCATCAACTTTTTATTGAATTTCTGCTACTTCTTGAACTATACTAACTTCTGTCTGTGCTGTCCTCTGGTCAGATTTAGTTGATGTGAGGAAGAAAGAAGATGCCTTGATGCTGACCTACACATGTTCCATTTTGGACTTTGCAATAGAAGGACATCATTGAGTTCTTGCAAGTGCATTAACAATGCTCATGTGCTAACATTGCAATTTATTTCAAATCAAAGACATTATGCCTGCTCTCCCAACATGTAGTAAAAATCAATGAATAGGTGTTCACAGTTAAAATAGGCGACACTGCACTGTTGCTTGAAGTAGCAGAATCATTACACAGCACTGCACCACAATCAGAGACAGGGGTAACAGCTGATAGCCTTGTGTGAAGTGCTGTGAGAATGATTGGAACCTTTATGTTTATCGGCTACTTATCAAAATGAATCAACATCGAAAAGAACAGACATAAATCCAATTAACCCTTTAAGTGAAACATTATGTCAAATTAAAGATATGATTTTTTTTAAATTGATATATACAATTATACTTTATCGGTAATTATCCTGGAGATTTAAGATTATACATTATTGAAAATATATTAGTTCTATTGTCCACTACTGCACCCATTTATAGCTGACCCTATGCCATTTTTAATGTCAACTGCTACAGAATTAGACATAGTAGACACAACCCAAGATAAACCTCTTATGTGTTATAAGTACTGAAGGACTGATGCAGAGATAATGATGATATTGATTACTATTTAGCCACTTCTTATTGGCTTTTTGTGTATTGACCCCTTCAGCTGATTTCATATTAATGCTATATTATATTACATTGTAGCCATCTATTCACATTTCTTATTTGACATTTTTATTTGGACAACTGCAAGTAAGAATATTACCATTGGCTTTTTAAAGGGATAAACAAACAGATGTACCCTTCACGGGTGTCGTTATCCCACTCCAGCAATCACTGAGGATCCCTTTTATATGGAAAATTTAACTTTTGAATTTATTTGTAACAGACACTTTTATATCTTGTGTATATGGTTGTTCATTACATTAATATATTGTGTACAAATAGGGTTATGTAACTTTAGAATTTACTAACATTGTAAAGTCTCTAGGCTATTATTAAATGTAACTATATATACTTGTACATCTATCACAAATATTACTAGTTTTGAGCTGGGCACATCTCAAGATACATACGATTCCACATACACATGTAAATACACTTTTTTGCATACATCTTTGGAACGCAAATGCTCCCACCACTTAATGATGACCAATAAGAGTGTATCAAATCTCAGACTGTAGCAAGGTGTTTGCTTAGTGGGACAAACTTTTTAAGAAATGTTTAATTTTAATATGTTTCTTTTGGCTAGGATGATCAACATACTGTACAATAGATATGTGTTGACATTGGTTAAAGTGACCACATTTACAATTACCATATGCTGGGCTGTTAAGCCACATTTCTACTTTTGGTAACATTATTTCAATGTACGAAGAGCTGCTAACTTTATATCAACAAGTAGGCATCACATTTTTTTCTGCAATCAGATTTTTAAAAAAGTCAGTCTGTGCTTTACTTACAGAAAATGACTGTCTTAAACCACAATGGTCACAATGAGAGGCTGAACTAGAACTTGTTGTCACACAGAGGGTTCCTTACTAATGTCTATGGCAAAAATGCACGTCCCTCAGGCACATGGGAAGATATAGCTATAGTGCTACCATGTTATTCAGAAACCATTTTCTTCTCAGGGGAGTATATTTGTATCCAAACCACTAAAATTAGATTTATTTCTATTTAAAATAAATGTAAAAGATCTGTAAGGCTTGACTATAGACCACACTGGAGAGTGTTTCATTGTTTGAAAGGTTTTGCAATAGGCAATGATTGTTCTGTCGTAGTATGTAGTAGTAGTTCAATGGGATGCTTCCTGCACATTCTAGGTGCACAATAAACACAAAGTATACAGTTATGTGCAGTGAACCCAAAGCAATTTCAAGCAGCAGAGCTCATATTCAGGGCTGATTACAGGTAATGCTGGGGAACAGCATTGGATACCTCAGCTCGAAAAATTTGCAAACAAGTACCAAGCAATGACAACATTGGCTGGTTCCACTATTACAGGGAAACATGCAATTTAGTACTACATTGATACCAAAGATGGGATCTGAACTTGAGGACAGACCTTCAGCCTATTATTTGTGTTGCAGCTCATGGCAGAACAAGTGTTTTGTCATTAATGAGGTATTTGTTTACGAAATCATTATATTACAGAAAGAAGAAAAAAAGTAGAAGAAGAAGAAAAATAAAAATAAAATAGAAAAGAAAAGAAAAGATGGAAGAAAGAAAAAGAAGATCACTAAGGATTTAGGCATGCTAAAGTTCGCAACGAGGAAGGGGTGAGTAATTATTTCAATTAAATGACTTTTAGGGGCATATTCAATTGTCGGCGGGACCGCCGAAAATCCCGCCGCGGAAAAACTAATACATGTAATACGGTAATTTGTAGCTGGATTTCAGCTCATGGCTCAGGGAGCTGCAAGCTGAAATCCAGCGAGTAAATTACTGTATTACATGTTTTTCCCCGCACGATTACCGTAATATCGATAATCGTGCGCTGCTCGCAGGATTGCCGACAATCCCGTGGTCAGCGCACGATTACCGATATTAACAATTGAATATGCCCCTTAATGCGGTGTATTATTTCTAAGTACTTTAATATGTGACATAGGTTCAAGGGGGTCTGTATACTCTGGCGGCCACAGGTATTCTAGGACTTTTAATTCTTCAATCATCAGCATACTAATAAGGTTAATTTTTTCCAGGGTATGCTGAGATTTGTTGTGCCACATACTAAAATACATTTTGTGTTTACTATTTTAGATTTATTACCCCAACACTCACTACTTATGTTTGGGTGAAGGTTTGCTGTGGGTTTCCTTGTTATAGTTTGAACAGCCCAGCCTGTCATAATCTGGTTGCTATCTTTTGCTTTGTACCTCACACAGTTCATTCCTCTGCACTAACTGCAACCATGAGTGTTGGCCTTGTTTTACTTTGGAATACTAGACTGGGCTTTTTTTATGCATTTTTTTTAACACTACCTAGATCCATGCTCAATTTCAACAGCAGCAGCACATATCTTTACACCAGGGGATGAGTACCTGCAAGTCATATACACTGGTTAACAGATATAACTGTAGATGTGGTCTCATCAGAGTACATTGCATCTTCAGTGGGCATGCCAGAGCTAAGGTACTTTAGTTACATGTTTAGATGCATCTTTGTGTATTCATGCATCATGTTTTTAGTTTTGTAATACAAAAAAGATAGATTAATTAGATTTAGTACTATAAAAGGGGTTTACTTGCACATTTCACCTGTAGTTTGCATCATACGGTTCACCATTTACCAAGAGTTACTAATTGGTTTGACTACAGCTGACAGATCAATTACTAGTGAGCTTGTGGGACAACCAAATCTCCCTCTGATGAAATTACTTCCATGTAAAGAAACACATCAGGGTATTTCTACTATTCCAGTGAACAAAATTTGGAATTTTATCTATTGGTGATCTCGCTATTATTATGGACATTTATTATAACATCTTGGATACAAACTTCATTTTTGGATACAACCATATTGCATGAGCACCGCAGTGCTGTGAACTCCAGATGTCACTGGGTATACAAGTAGAGTAGAACAAATACAGAGAAAATAACCCAGCACACTGCTTTAACCAGCAAAGGAGAAGCCATTTTTACTTGTACTTAAAATTGCAGAAGTCTCAGTTGCACACATTTGCAAATGTATGGAAAACCACCCGCCACTCCATGGCGCTTCTGCTAATGGAATGGTCCTAACTGTAAACAGTGAGAGTCTCTATATTTGGGCCATACATATATGTGGTTTTAAATCAAGAGCTAACTTACCAAGAGGTACCCCAAAAGCCTCCAAATGACAATACAGCACCAGCACTACCCATCAGCTACTGATACCAACATGCCTCTCAAACAAACAAAATATATATATATATATATATATATATATATATATATATATATATATATATATATATATATATATATACCAAATTCCCACCAAATTTCTAAGCTACACAGGCGCTTATAAATGTGCAACCACAAAGTGATAGTGACAAAAAAATGTATACTCAGTACATGAGATGGCAGCTCCCAATACAATCGACACCTATCTGCAGGTATCAGCCTAATAAAATACAAAAAGAGAAAGGGGCGCCAACATAGTGCATTAAATGTATAACATCTTTGGGATAATCCACAAATGTGCAATTCCCGTACCAGAAATTCAAATTCAAATAGCCTTGAATAAGTGCTCATAGACCTTCAGATGAATGTGGTCTGTAACGGACCGCTATAATGTAACGTCCTGACTCCAGCAGGGTCTTCTCCCAGAATAATAGCACCACTTTGAATTGGCTAAAAGGGTCTCTGGTGTCTGCAGTCGCCACACTGTCAGCTCGTGTATTCCGCTGGTTTGAATGTAAATATCCCACATTCAAACCAGCGGAATACACGAGCTGACAGTGTGGCGACTGCAGACACCAGAGACCCTTTTAGCCAATTCGAAGTGGTGCTATTATTCTGGGAGAAGACCCTGCTGGAGTCAGGACGTTACATTATAGCGGTCCGTTACAGACCACATTCATCTGAAGGTCTATGAGCACTTATTCAAGGCTATTTGAATTTGAATTTCTGGTACGGGAATTGCACATTTGTGGATTATCCCAAAGATGTTATACATTTAATGCACTATGTTGGCGCCCCTTTCTCTTTTTATATATATATATATATATACATACATACACAAGCAGAGTACACATTATATATGACAAATAATTACAACAATAACGGCAGAGTATGCACTGTGATTCCTTCATTGACTCACAGGTAAGAGCTGGCGGACGGTTTTTCCGAGTCTCCCCAGCTGTCCTAGATGCAAAGTTGTGGATCATCATCTGAGTGTATCCCTGGACATTTGTTGCATGTACCATCAAGTTATTTACTTCGGATTGGTCTTTGGTGGGGCCTGGACATATCAATATACCAAAGATATTATTCAAGTTCTTTATATCCTCAAACACATTATGTTATTTCCATTATTTTGGTAGCAGTCTTTATGTACTATTGTATCTAGTCATATGGTGTTCAAACTTTAATAGTAGTTATCTATAGGGTTCATAGGATTTTTATTTGACTCCTATTTTTAAGCATGCATTTTACTAATTTTAATAAATATCAAGAATATATTTATGGTGACTGTGAGACTATTACTTTTTAGTTTCTCCAGGACAGAAGTTATATTTATAACTTTTTAGCTCTGCATTCTTTGGACTTCAGTTGCATGTGCATGCCCCTGAACCGAGTCTCCAGGGGAGTGTGTCTAAAGTTTAACTTGCATGGAACTCATAGTTCCATGTTGTTTCACTGCACATATGCAGTAAAAGAAACAAAATTGTATGTCTCATATTTATATCCATCTTCAAATAAGACCCACTCTGTGAAATCATGTGGGTTTGCAATGCCTTGACAAAAGTGTAATTTCTAGTGAACCATATATTTACTACACTGCATGATATTCTTGTTTATGAAGCCTTCATCTAGGAGAGTAAGGTGGTAGAATAGTATTTATTATAAATATAGTGGTTTTTGAAGTATATAGTTTGATCTCTTTGGAAATGTACCGACTAATATTTCAACACTTAAGTATACATATTTATTTATAATAAATATTGCTTTACCCCTACATTCAGACATGGATGACATAGTCCAGGTTGAGAGTGATGAACCTGTATGTGAGGATAAGGACAATGTTGATAGTAATACAGATGTTGATGTTGACAATGTACTTGAGCCAGTGGCCGTCAGGATGTCAAAGAGAAACACTAGGGGTGTCTTACTAGATACAGGCAGTAGCGCAAAGCTAATTTATATGTCTTGTTTACCTGTTTGATGATGATCATTGCAAAAAGGTTCAAATTATTTGAAATGACTTTTGTGATTCTCACTCAGTGTGAGGATATGATTTGTTCCAGCAGGGAAGATTGCAATATCCTGCAAATCACAGCTATATTACTGCATGCACTCATTCAGAAGACTACAGTTTTCTAGAGTGCCTCTGGGAAGTTCAATGCAAATTTGTTTGGCCATTTTGGGTAGACAAACCGCAAATTACAGCACCAAGCTGCTCAGTAGAGCCCCAGACTATACTAAAAGCATGCAGATACAGATACAGAAACAAGTTGCAAAAGCCAGTGCATAATGAGCATTTTAGTGCCAGAATGTACTAGAAGGCTTCAGGAGATTCTTGGGATAATGCAGAGGAGCCAAAAAAGTATGTAAAAGGCAAATGTAAAAGCCAGCCCAGAAAGAAACATATTTGCAGTGCAGAAAAATACCTATCTTGCACTGACCATGAGGTGTTAGCTGGACTCATATGAAGACAGATATGTTTTGTTTTGCTTTTTATGTCCAAGTTATTGAAACAAGTGATACAACAACCTGTATTATTGCTATTAAGAGGTCATGCTGCTGTCTAACTGACGAGTATTCCAGCCAAATCTACTGTATTTAAAGTTGTCTGCATGCTGACACAGTGTGCAAGAGACACAGAGAGCAATCATTAGCCACAAGTGTGTCTATATTGCATCAGAAGTTTGACTGTATTGTGAAACTGCCTGACAGTTTCTGAGAAGAAAATTGCAATTTGTTTAACTGTTAGGCTAGCTCACGAATAATTGAGTGAGATCCTGCCGTCTTAAAACTTCCTTGGAGTCACGGAGTCTAACAAAAAGGAGGTGTTCACCAGGGATTCCAGCAGGGGAATATGGGCTTCTGCGGCTCCCACCTTGCAGGTCGCGGCCCTCCAGGAAAGCTCCCAATGTGACAGCTAGAAAACAAGTTACATAGCAGAAGAATGATCCAATTCCGACATCAAATGGTGGTAACGAAGATTACCATTTTATTATTAAACATTAATACAAGAGTTCAATGAAGACTTGAGTAATTTTCAAATGATGATCACGAAGACATGCAAGAATAGTAACTGTCAGCAACATTCATTAATACAAGCTGCATATGCAATAACCAGAGTCTTCGTTAATAGTAGAATTGAAGCACGGGAATCAACAAAGTCCAGACATACTCAGCCACTATAGACACAGCTTGTCACGGATTGTGGAGCTGAAAATGGTAGTCAGCAACGCAGACCAAGTGGATAACAGATGTGGATCATAATGTTTACCACAAGCAGTGGAACAAGTATGCAGAGATCAAGACAGTCCAACATACAGTAGCGATGAATACACAGCAGCGATGAATAGCAGCTTACCACAGATTGTGGAACAGGTAACGGTAGTCAGCAATGCAGGCCGAGTAGGTAACAGGTGTAGATCATAGCGTTTACCACAAGCAGTGGAACAAGTATGCAGAGATCTAGGAAGTCCAACATACAGCAGCAATGAACACAGAGCAGCAATGAATAGCAGCTTTACCATGTATTGTGGAACAGGTTAGCAGCAGTCAGCAATGCAGCACAGCTTTCACAGGCTATGCATCACAAAGCAGGCATAGAATCAGGTCAGGTATGACTTGAAGAACCAGCAAGGAAAAGGTGAAAGGAGGGGCCTTATAAAGGGAGGCTGACCAATGGCAGAACTGACAAACACACAGGTGAAATAATCACAGGTGCAACCATGGCTAATAGGCTGACTGAAGAGAGATTTAAAGTGATAGTCAGTGTTTGAGGCTCAGGTGGAGATACCCGGTGAGCGGAGTGTGAAATTAACTCTACAGTTGTTGGGATAGATCGATTTTCTGAATGTATCTGTACAAGCAAATAAACTTCATCTGTTCCACTAAAACTTTGCTTTAACTAGTGAACTACATTTTACCCCCATGGGTTCTGTCTATTGTAATGTGACCATAATCTACAGTGATTTCTGCTAAAGCATCTAACTTGTACTAGTTGGATTCGTCCTTGTTGCCCCTCTACTCATTTTGTATGATAAGTGTTGTATAATTGCACTACAAGTCTATTGTGAATGATTTGTCTAGATAATCTACTGCAGCAGTATTTAGTGTAATGGTCTAATTAACCTGTTAGCAACCGGTTGCTCTCGAAAGTATTTATCCAGTGAAACTCATTTCACTGACGCACAACATCAAAGTGAGATATATTTATACAGTGACCTATATGTTGTGGTTATTTATGTTTGCATATTGCTGATATTGTTTAACCAAGAATTCTAAAATGTTATATATTTTGTGACATGTTGAATAGCATTGCAGATTGATGGTATTGTGGTAATTCCTCCTTACATTACTGCTACCTATCCTTCGCTGTGGTAAAACCTTATTCCACAAGCAAAAAGAATAAATCCGCAAGTTTATGCAGTTTTAGCCCTGTGTTCCTTGTTTTATTCCAACACTACTGATGAGGACCATGCCTCTGTATCATTCCACCAGGCCTGTAGAATCCTTCCTTACATTACTTCTGGATTGCCAACAAACCCTCCTATTGCAATCTCAAATAAGAAAGAATAAGGTCCCTTTTTAAAAATTATTTGTAATATATATTTGCAGATTTCTGCATGTCACAGTGATACAAAATGTACTGCCTCTGTTATTTATGAAGCGCAGTCTCATTGGAGATCCATGGTAACAACCCCCCCCCCCCCTCTCCTGAAGTAACTAAAAACACCTTCACCAGCAGAAATAGCAACACAAGGTCAGGCAGTGATGTTTTAAATGCCTTTTACAGCTGTTGATGATAGATGAGCTGCAAACAGGGCCGGACTGGGACTAAAAATCACTCCTTGCATTTGAAGCATACAGGCCCACCTATGTTGATGAGTGGGGAAAAACTGTGTGCCTCTGCGCAGTGGAGGTGCCGCCAAGGGCGAGGCCACATTATGTTGGGGGTGTGGTCAACATGGGGCATTGATACATACATTATAATAAAACATTACATTTATCAGGCCCTCCCCATCTACATCATGCCACCCACCACCCCAGAAACACATTACAACACCCCAGTCCCCTGCACTTATCTATGCTTCTGATGCTGCTGACATCCCTCAGGGTGGGAACCTCCTGTAGAGTGAGCAGGAAAGTTCTTAGTCTTACAAGATTAATAAATGTCATGAGACTTAGAGCTCCTTGACTTGCTCTGCAGGCTGTTTCCTGTCCGGAGACTGGGAGCAACTATCAGATTCCTCCTCCTAACCAGAGCTGGATTAAGGCTTAGGGGGTCCTAGGCACTTAAGACAGGGGGGCTCTTATGATGTAATAGGGTTATTAGACACATTTTCAACAAATACACAGGCAATACTGTGAACACTACTGTTAGGTGCACACAGTTCTGCCTTCACAAGCAGTACAATGTGAAGAAGGACATACCTCCCAACCGTCCTTGCAGTCAGACCAAATTCTGACTAAACGGGACAGTCACCCACCAAATTCAGGACAGTTGGCAGACGGTCCTGCTCTCTCCTACCTGTCTTGTCATTGTCTTGTGACTTGTGGCTACTGGTGTCTTTAAATCAGTTGCTGCTTGTCTGGATCCTGGAATGTTGGGGGCCCTATTTGAAAAAAAAAAATGGATACATGAAATTTAGAAAACTCCAACCAGCACCGCTATTATATCAATATAGCACCCACGTTTTAAAATAAGACCTCACTCCAACCCCAACATTAAAATAATAGTATTCCCATTTAGTAAATAAACCTATTACAATTGCTACATACAGCCACAGCAATAAATTAATAATATTTACATTTCATAAATATATCTATTTCCTGCAACCATCACTGCCATTAAATTCATAGTCACATTTAATAAAGAGACCTCATTCTCCCCGAACTCACCCCCACATTCAATAGCCCCCAAACCACCCCATCTTAAATTAATAGTCCCCACTATTACATTGCCCACCAATACCCCGCAAACAAAATAGCATCCGTTAATTAGCCACCATCTACCTCACACACTACAAAAGCTTCCTGTGCCACTACACACACACATTACTGTGCCCTTCATCATCATCACACTGTGCCCCTTCATCACAACCACGCTATGCTCCCTTATGATCGCACTGCAACCTCCATGCTGCTTTTCCCCCCTTCATCACAATCTGCCATGCTGCTTTTGCCCCTCTTCACACTCAGCCATGCTGCTTTTGCCCCTTTTCATCACCCTGTGCCATGCTGCTCCCCCCTTTCTTCATCCACCTGTGCCTTTTATCTCCACCCCCTTTCTTCACCCCCTGTGCCTTTTATCTCCACCCCCTTTCTTCATCCCCCTGTGCTTTTTATCTCTTCCCCCTTTTTCCACCCCATGTGCCTTTTATCTCCCCCCCTTCTTCATGCCTTTGTGCCTTTTTTCTTTTCACCCTTTTCTTCATCCCCATGTGCCTTGTATCTCACGCCTCCCTTTCTTCATCCCCCTGTGCCTTTTATCTCTTCCCCCTTTCTTCATCCCTCTGTGCCTTGTATCTCTCCCACCCCACTTTTTCATCCCCCTGTGCCTCTTTGCGTTCCGCCACTCTTTTACTTACCTCTATATTGCCTTCTTTCATCTTTATTTTCTTTTCTTCTCTCTTCTCTTTTCTCTCTTCTTTCTTTTCTCTTCCATCTGCCGTTCCTCACTGAATGTCGGGTGTGACGTGATGACGTCACGTCTGACATTCAGTGCAAACAGGAGGGGGGGGAAGAGGTTAACGGACCGGCCCATAGAGCCATTGGCACTTCTGGCAAGTGCCAGAAGTGCCAGATGGCCAGTCCGGCCTTGGCTGCAAATAATGAGTTATTGGGCTAGATTCATAAAGGATCACAAAGTGAACGAAATTTGCATTTTTTTAAAACAGACAGAAAATGCACGCATGTTTGCCTGTTTACATTTGAATACAAGTATAAGTATGCTTTGCTATATGGCACTTGCCATATGCACACAGACACAGCACACTGCAGGATACACACAATGCATATGTGCAATATAAAGTCCCATTAGAACACACAGACACATGCATTTTTTATTTTTTTTTATATTTCTTTATTGAAGAATGTCAAACATGTACACATCAGTAAATAAATTAGAACAAAGATATGTTAATACTTAATAATCATGAACCATGACACATAGTATGAGGGAAGTTGTCATCTGTGAGTCACTGAAGTGAACTATAAATATGATATTACACATAAGATACAAAAGCCTGGAGAGACCGGGGCAACACAAGCACTCTCCTAGTCCAGAAAGATAGGTGGGTCTTGCATGAATATTCTAGTTTCATACCAAAGGGTGTGTTGAAAACATTTTTGTATTTGTTCTTGCCACTGCCGAAATAATCAGCAGCAGACGTCTGCCACCTCTGGATGTGCGGGCATTTGGTGGGAGAATGCCCAATATAGCCCAGTCTGGTGTGAAAGGGAGATAATTTACCAGATCAGCAGTAGCAAACCTCCACACACGTATCCAGAACCCTCTAATAACCGGATATCCCCAGAAACAATGAAACAAGTCTGCCCCTCCCATCCCACATTTAGGACACCTATCATTATCTGACAGACCCATAGCCAATCTGCGATGTGGAAATATATATCCCCTGTGAAATATGTTGAGGAACATTTCTACATATGTAGAGGCTGGGAGTAATCTGATCGAGATGTTTAAGTTTTTAAGCAAAATTTCATTAGTTAAGTGCGGGAATGTCAATAACCATTGAGCAAGGCCCGAGCGTATGGTAGAATAGACTATGTTGTTACTCAGGAGTCTATAATGAATTGAAATAGCTTTTTGTTTGGGGGATTTAGAGAGTAGTATATTGTCTAATGGGTTATCCCAATCTATGTCTGAGAAAAAAACAATTAGGCTCTTGACATAATGTTGGGCTTGGAGAAATGTCATCCTGCTATGGCCTAGAAATGGAAATTTTTCACTAGCTTGGGCATAATGCAATGGTTTCTTGGTTGATTTATTCATCAATTGACCCGCAGAGTATAGACCCTGTTGTTCCCATGTCTTAAAGGGACGAGCCGCCATGCCATCCTGAAAATCAGGATTACCCACAAAAGGAAGGTGTACAGATTTGTAAGGATTTAAATGAAATTTATGTCAAAGAATGTGCCAAATCTTTCTTACAGACATCACTAGTGGGTTATCTAATAATTCTATTGATATTTCCTGGTCATGAATGTGAAGAAAGGACTTTATATGCATAGAAGGTATAAATTGTTTTTCCAATGCCAAATTGGTATATATACTAGTTTGTGATATCCAATCTCTCAAGTACCGTAAATGTGCAGCGTAACTATACAGAACTATATTGGGAAAGTTTATGCCTCCATTGGAAGATGACTGTTGTAGTTTGATAAACGGGATACGGGGACATTTTTTCCTCCAAATGAACGTGCGGAATAAGCAATTCAATAAATGTTCATCTGATTTTGTGAGAAGTAAGGGTAATGTTTGTAGAGGATATAGCAATTTGGGGAAGGACACCATCTTCAAGAGATTCGCTCTACCCAGATATGAAACATTGAGATTCTCCCACCCTTTTATCTCTATCTTTATAGATTCGATTATACGTCTTATGTGGAGTGTATAAAGAGTGGCTAGATTACGAGGAAGGAAGACCCCCAAGTAGGATATATAATTCATCTCCCACTTCAAGGGAGTGTTAGATGCCCAATTGGGTTTATGTCTATCCATGCCCAGAGAGAAAACAGTTGATTTATTGAAATTGACCCTGAATCCAGAGAAAGATCCAAATTCCTCAATCTTTGACATCAGGGGAATCAGAGCGGCCTCAGGGTTGGACACGTATAATAAAAGATCATCTGCAAATGCCGTAATACGGATACTCTCATCACCAATTTGGATCACTTGCATGACTGGCCAATTTTGAAGAACCCTTAACATTGGATCTAATGATAAATTAAACAATAATGGGGATAAAGGGCAACCCTGTCTGGTCCCTCTGTGCATTTCTATTGGAGCCCCTTGAAGTGTGTTAATTAGAAGGGAAGTTATTGGTTTATTATAGAAGTATTTGATCAAATCAATAAAGTCCCTTCCAAACCCACGCCTCTGCAAAATTGTGTACATAAAGGGCCAAGATACAGTGTTGAAGGCTTTATGGGCGTCTAGGCTGACCAGCACATTATTGGTAATACTCATACCTTTGGAAGCCGCTATGGCAGCAATAGCTGAGCGAATTCCCTTAACCGAGTGCCTGCCATGAACAAAGCCTAATTGATGTTCCGTCAGTAACGAGGGTATAATGCTTTGAAGTCTGTTTGCCATGATTTTTGACAAAAATTTGAAATCTAAATTCAACAATGTGATGGGGCGATATGAGGCTAATAGTTTGGGGTCAGTGTCCGGCTTAGGAATGAGGGATGTAAATGCCCTATTAAATGTAGAACAGGTGGGATGAGAACGATGAATCGTTTTGTATAAATCAAGGAGGATGGGCGTGATTTCAATTTTTAATAATTTGTAATATTCTCCTGTAAATCCATCTGGCCCAGGAGCCTTGTGGAGTTTAAGCTTTGATATTACCTCAAACACTTCTTGAGGGCTTATATCCGCATCCAAGAGTTCCCTCTGAGAGTCAGATAGAACAGGTAAGTCTGCCTCGTCTAGTAGTCTGTCTATCAGGTTGTTATCTGGTGGAATGTCAGAGTAAAGATCTCTGTAGTAATCAACGAAAGCTTCTGCAATTTCAGCAGATGTTCGTAGTAAGGGGGTATTAGTAGATGTTTGTATAGCTACTATATGGTTTCTACGTTTAGTCATTTTAGACATATTAGCTAAAAGTTTTCCAGTTTTATTGCCCCAACGGTAGTACTTATTTTTAGTGTAGTCAAGCTTTGATTGAGCATGAACCGAGAGGAAACCATCCAAGGCTTGCTTTGCTAATTTGTAATTGGCCTGATGAGGGTTAGATGTAAATGCGTCAAAGCATAATCTCACCTGTTGGGCTAGAGAATGGTAACGAGTAGCTGCCTCTTTTCTTTTATTTGCTGTATAAGACATAATAATGCCTCTTAAAACTGCCTTAGACGTCTCCCAGAATAGGACAGGATTATCTAAGTGTTCAATGTTGTTGTCAACATATTCCAACCACTTGCTGCGAAGAAACTGACTAAAATGTTCAGAAGTATATAAATATGAGGGGAATTTCCACGAGGCAGTTCCAGGGCCCACCACCGGGAGACGCAAAGACAAATGTACTGTGCATGTTAAGAGACTACAATATTGCCTAAGTCTGTCTTCATGACCTCAGATACAAGATGGTCCGCTATCAGGACATAGTCTAATCGAGAAAAAGAGTTATGAACCCCAGAGTGAAAGGTAAATGATCTATCTGTAGGATTTAAAAGTCTCCAGGGGTCTGTTAGGCTATGTGTGATCTTAAACCTAGGTAAGATGTAGATTCACTCGATTAGTGTCGGAGAGGGACGGTTGTCTATCTAAGGAAGGATCATCAATGACATTAAAATCCCCTCCAACTATCAAGCTATGTGTTTTACGTGAGGCTAATATTTGTGATATATTTTGAAAGAATTCTCTCTGGTGATCGTTTGGAGCGTATATATTAAGGAGTGTATATTTATAGTCACAAATTTGGATGTCCAATAGAATGTAACGACCGTCAGGGTCAATAACTGTGTCCAAGATACTATATGGCAACTTCCTTCCCAACAAAACAGCCACCCCTCTAGATTTGTTTTTGTATGGTGCAGATATACAATCATGCAACCATGAATCCCGTAGGGTCGAATCATCCCCCATCCTCCAATGAGTCTCTTGTAAGAAGATGATGTCTGGTCCAAAGCGCTTCATATGTAAGAGAACTGTCTTCCTCTTAACAGGAGTATTTAAACCAGCAACATTCCAAGAGAGGATTTTAAGGGACGGTGGTGTAGATGGAGTGGGTGTGTTAATATGTTGTGGGTGTGACATGGCTAGCTCGTCCCCCCAACCAGGGGCAGGGTACTCACAATTGGCCGCGGTCTAGTGGAATGGAATTTCCACATCCAGATAAAGGGTGAGCGCAAAGTAGAAAGTTGACCCCGGCCTCTCCAGTGTCGGTTCGGATTCATTCTTGAGTTTGACCTCGGGTGAAACAATGATAAAATAAGCAAACATGTCCAAACATTCCTCAAACCACATTTTCTTTTTTCCTTATCCAACCATAAACAAAGGTAGATCCCAGACCAAGAGTCGGGATGTACCAAGAAAACAATTAACAAGTAAATTTTGAACTTATTGAATGTCGGGAAGACATAATAAACTGTGGATATATATTATAACATGAAATAACTGAGCAAATAAGGAATATATCCTGAACATAGTTAAATAAAATATCAAAATCTCATAGAGCGATAGTGTCAACGAGTTGGTGACCGTCTTTCCCTACCCGGTGAGTTATGCGAGGACGGGGCTGGGAGAAAGTAGCGTGTTGCTTCAACCGGGTCATCAAAAAACATAGTTTGGCCGTTCTCGGTCACCTTAAGTTTGGCCGGGTATAAAAGGGAAAAACGTTTGTTGTTATCAATCAAGTGTTTACATACTGATGCAAATTCTTTGCGCTTTTGGGAAACAAGTACTGAAAAATCTTGAAAGATAAGCATCTTATGGCCCTCCACTACCAACCCCGGCTCTTTTTGTATGCTCCCAAGATGGTGTCTTTCGCACGGTAGTCCAAAAACCGAGCAATAACTGGCCTAGGCCTAGATCTTTCCCCTTCACGTTCTTGCCCTATCCTGTGAGCCTGAGGTTTATCCATCGATTGCTCCAGTGCTAGAGCCATTGGAAGGGCAACACTAAGGAATTGGACCAGGTGTGTTCCGTTGACAGATTCCGGTATGCCTATGAAGCGAAGATTATTACGCCGGTTTCTGTTCTCCAAATCATCTACTTTATCAGTTAAAATTTGGAGGGATTTGGCCTGCTTCTCTATTGTGCTTTGAACTGTAATCATATTATCCTTCACACCACCAACTCTCTGTTCAACCTCAGCAATACGATTAGTATTTGCAGCAATAGCAGTCATAGTATTGTCAATCAAATTATGCAGGTCCTCAAACCTTTTCTCTAATTGGGGCATAAACATAGCAGAGAATTTGACTGCAGAGATAGAGGGTGAGGTGTGAATAGAATCTGCCATTGGCATGTGTCAATAGGTGGATCGCCAGATTTTTTAGGTGGAGATGAGGGGGGGGCAGTGCGAGTAATCTGTACTTTAGGTTTACCCATGTTTGATTGAGAATTGGGGACCACCAGCTTTTGCTTATGTAAAAATCTGTCCATCAGGCATGCAAACTGCCAGTGCAAGGGTAAAACGGAAGGGGGAGAGGAGCCTAGTAGATTTTGAATATCAGGCTATCATATTGAAAAGGTACAATATCTTCCCAAAGGAGAAAAATAAGTACAGCAACTACATTCTATTTAGCATAAGACTGAGCATCCACTAGGCACAAGAGTGTATACTACCACAAGGTTAGTATGAGTGAGCAATAGTGAGTGATGGATACGTGAGCAGGCTCAAGTAATACAAAACATGTGTCTATTAGGGTGAATTAAGGTAAGAGTCTAAGGCGACAATTCCTATAAGGGATATGAAATATTGAATACAAAAACAATGTGTTATAGAGATCAGTTATTAGGTAATAATATAATCAGGCTACTAGACGGCGGCGTTACAACAACACACCAAGTGAAAAGTGAAATAGTTGCAATCTAGTGAGTAATACTGATCTATTCAGAGAAGGATGTACAATTTTTTTTGTTTTGTTTTTGTTTTTTGTTTTTCAATGTGAGTGCTGAGGTTATGTAATAGCCGCAAATACAATCAAATAAATGAAATAATGGTTTCTCAGTCACGACGTGTTATCCCAGTATGACTTGCAAAATATGTTGTCAGGCTGATCAGCAAGACAGGGTATCAAATGTAAATGGTCTGACAACCAGCATTCAATGGTAGATCTTTCACTTAGGATTATTTTTGTCTGTATTTAAGTCCATCCAGGTATACAGTTGACTGTAGAAATGTAAAGGTTCCTCCAAGTGGCTGTGTTGCACAGACAACTTTTCCAAAGATATTTTGTTGTTCAGTATATGTCTCCCAAAGTTATACTATCAGGTGTGGACACTGCAGGACTGCAATGAATACAATCAATTCCAGTAGTGCCAGATAGCTGTCAAAAGAGAAAAAACTGATCCTTGTAGGTGTTTTAAGTGTCTTGTATAAATGGTTATCTAGAATGCACTTGAGATTGGTCAGTCAGTGATGCAGTGCAAATAGCAGAGATATTCCTTTGGAGTGTGCCTCTTACAGTCTCGCTAGTGGGATCAAAGGTGACATTCCTAAAGATAGGATTAGAAACCCAGCATACCCTGTAACAGGGCTCCCAGCACAGCAACTATACAAGAGGATCTTATATTATAGAAAGCTGTCAATACTCTGAAGATAGCAAGACAGTTCACATCTCAAATTCCCTCCATGCAGACAAGGGAGATAACACAAAGTAAATACTTGCCGGGCTGCTGTTAGACGGAGACTCGTTTACAGGATCAGTAATAAATTAAGAGATGACAGGCTGCTGTTGGTCGTGTCTCCTCAGTTCTATCTTAGCTGCCTGCTTGAGAAACAGTACCAGGAAAGTGTGCACAGTAAAGACTCCACACAAGGGTTTGCTGTCCTACAAGTGTGCTCCCACACACAGGCTCCCGGGCGTACAGATCAATCAGCAGCACCCCTGGCTCTCGCACAGAAACTCCACTGTTGCCAAACCAAAGTTTGCAGAGAGAGAAGCAATTTCAGCTGCAAGAGTAACCGCAGAGACAGCCAGTTAATTGTAGGCTTCCACGCCAGGTGCAGTATATCTGCAATTTCGGCTGATTGCTTTCAAGTAGTGTGGCGGGAAAACCCGCTTAGCTCACAGATGGAGCTGGACTCCGGGGAAAATAAGGGTGTCTGTGTAGGATATTAATCCTATATTTGATCCTCACGTTTTCTAGCCCCAGCAGGTCCAGGGGATAATAATTTTATGCTGTGAAACACCACAGATGGTCGTGGATAAAAAATCATCACACAGAGCAGGGTTAAGATGCGGCCATGCTAGATGCCCCACTCACCGGAAGACAGACACATGCATTTTTAAAGTTGCTCTTAATTGCAAACAAATGTTCTGGCATACATAACCGACTGCCATCACTATCAATCAGCGCTTACACCTTCCGTATAGCTGGTACAAGTTATATGGTTTAAAATCAGGTACCTGAAAGATGTCCAGAGCTTGAATTGTATGAATGTTCATGCTCTCAACCTTGCCTATGTGTATTTGCCTCATATCTCCCCTTCTCCGCCCTTCAAATCATAGACTGTCAGAAGTATTCATCATCATCATCATCATCATCAACATTTATTTATATAGCGCCAGCAAATTCCGTAGCGCTTTACAATTGGGAACAAACATTAATAAGACAATACTGGGTAATACATACAGACAGAGAGGTAAGAGAACCCTGCTCGAAAGCTTACAATCTATAGGACAATGGGAGTTAGAAACACAAGGGCATGTGCTACATCATATTGCACAATGGACCAGCCAGACTGCAAAGGTAAAAGTATTGAGTGGGGTGTGTGTGTTGCAATGTTGGTCAGAAGGTTGTTGTCTTGCGTTAGCTGTGTAGAGGATGGTAATAGGGTAATCTAGGGAAATTAAGATGGTGGCTGATGAATATCATAACCTTTAAACTAGAGAAGAAACCGCACCAGGTAACCCATACAAATCCTCAGGGTGTATGTATTAGTCTAGCTTCATATCATTCACTATACCACCTGAGGCTAGGTGCACTCGATCATTGATTTACTCAGAACATATTTGGTGAAGGAAAAAAGGGATGATCTAATGGGGCACTCTAATGGGCAAGAATATATTTTAGTGTTTGTTTATAGTTTGAATATCTGTTAAATGCGTCTTTATTGATTGAAATTAAAAAATTCCATTAGCGAAATATAAAAGTTGTAAGTTGAATATAGATACCACCCTAAATAAAGATAACTGATAAAAAGACAAAACTGAATTTGTCTAACCGCGACACTGCTCCGTTATAAACCTTACTTTACTACCTTGAGTGTGAAATACACATTAATAAGTCTTTTATTAACACCACATCCCAATAGAAAACAGTTGTGTGAAATTAGTGGACTTTAGTCATACATATTGTTGAATGGCAACACTATAAGAGGATTAGCATGGTAAAATTTAAAGGTACTGCAGTATCCTAAACATATATAAAGGGACTGGAATTAACCGGGAATGACTGACGTTAAACACCATGACCGCCATTGAGGACCCCAAGAAACCACTTGCGCATGATGACAATCAAATTGTGGAGAGAGTGTCCTCAACCAGGGTAAGCCCAAATAATCGGGTTGACGGATTGCAGCAGAACCAGGATATTTATCCATTCAGAGTGGAGATCTTCTACCAACAACCGAATTGGAACTGTAATGCAGGTGATAGAGCCATTGGATACTCTGTTTCCATTTACTGCAGTAAGTGCCAAAGGCTGTGCAATCGTGTAGTATGGAGATGAAGCTGTGAAAACGAACTGGAGAATATGATGTTCCCCATGGATCCCGAGTCCACAAAGGCAAACAGTGGTTGAGGACCATCAGAAGACAGGAGGGTCACAGGCATAAGAAACTTGGATTCTTTCTGGGAACAGGGAGAAAAGGACTTGGATCCTAGGCTGACCTCCCTGCAATTACCTATTCACATATTTTTGATAGGCATGTTGCATATAGTCTTTTAGAAGAAAGCTGAGGACCAGAACAATCCAATGTTTTTTGCACAGAAAATGGTGTGAACCTGCATTAACTGTCTGATTATATTTGCATCAGAGTGTGATATGCTAGGTACAAGGCAAAATAAACTGAAATAGTGGCCAGAATTATGCAAATTTTGCATAGAAAAAAATGACATGCACATGTGAAAGTTTGTACTTTTAGAGCACATATACGGTGCTTCTGGCTAAATTGTAAATGCGCAACAAAATAATTTTTCACCCAAAAAAATATATTAAAATCTAAAATAACAACCAATAATAGATTACCCCAACATTACTCCAGCACCAGATGTACAATCATGGAAACTAGTTAGTGTTGTGGCAAGAGCCCGCTACTGCAGAAGCACACGCGAACAACAACTTCCTTTTTATGGTGCTTTATTGTCAGGATGGTAAATGTTTGACACCGTATACTTGTACTTGTACAGCAATCATGAAGACCCTAAACACTAGATAGACACAGTCCAGCGCTCTTTCAAGACCAGCCAGCTCACCCAGCATTGGTCTTCCTGAACAAATGAAGCAAACAAGCTTTTATACATGATGCTCCTCCCCCAGCCTTAGCTTGATGGACAGGTGACACACCCACCTTCTCTTTAAAAGAAAACACCCATCACTGCCTCTGTTTGCACAACCAGACACGCCCTGTCTGTTTGCTGAGAGGAAGGATTTCAGATCATGTAAATTTAACCAAATTTAAACTATTGCTTTTCATACATAAGTCTTCACTCTAGGTTCATTACTGCACAAATGTTTTACTCTACTTCCCTGCTTTCTCTGTTTAGTGCCAGCTAAATGCCTCCTTATGTTACATATCCCTCCCCCTAGCGTCTCCAAGTCGGGGGACGCGGACTTCGCGAGGAGCGCCTATTTTCGTGACAATGCATCTGCATTCTTGTGCGGAATCCCAGGTCTATGTTCTACTGAGAACTTGAAAGGTTGTAGTGCCAAGAACCAGCGGGTTACCTTGGCATTTACCTCCTGGTTGTTCTGCATCCATCTCAATGGTGCATGGTCTGTTATTAAGGTGAACTTTCTGCCTAGGAGATAATAGCGCAGAGCTTCTGTAGCCCATTTTATGGCGAGACATTCTTTCTCCACAGTGGCATATTTTTGTTCCCTTGGAAGCAACTTACGACTTAGGTACAGGACAGGATTTTCTACTCCATTCTTCTCCTGTGACAAGACTGCACCTAAACCAACACCAGAAGCATCAGTTTGGAGGAAGAACCTCCGGGTAAAATCCGGTGCTTGTAGAACTGGGGAGGAACAAAGAGCTAACCGAAGATCAGACCAGGCGGTTTCTGCAGAATCAGACCAGGTTAATCTATCTGGACAATTTTTTTTTAACATGTCCGTAAGTGGAGCAGCTCTAGTGGCTTACAAACCGTCTGTAGTAACCTACTAAGCCTAAAAAGATTCTTAACTGCGACTTTTTTTCTGGTCTTGCCCAATTTTTGACTGCCTCCACTTTGTCTAGCTGCGGTTTTACATGCCCTCGACCAACAATGTACCCCAGATATTTGGCTTCTCTCATGGCTATGGCACATTTCTCTGGGTTAGCTGTTAACCCTGCTGACCTAAATGAAGCTAAGACCGCCTCAACTTTGGCTAAA